>NC_137696.1:85915463-86545463 GCF_964034855.1 Anser brachyrhynchus | reverse complement strand
TGCATTCCCAATGACTGCCAGGGATTCATACGCAAGCTATTAAAGAAGGAAGTTAAATGAAAAATGGGGTACTACAAGTTTTTCCTCACAGTTCAGTATTCAGTATGAAAAACGTTACTGAAATTATTTTTCACTATCTAGTAAAATAAATGAAGAGGCTACCTATCTTTTTTTTTTTTCCTGTTATATTTGTGAGGTAGTCATTGACATAAAAACACACTAATTCTATCTGAGGACTTTTGCTGACTGACTTAGACAGTGATATCACTTTAGGCAGGCTAGGGAAATAAAGACTGAAGAAAACGTGCATTTTTCATAAAGGCCTACATGAGAGCTATGATAAAAGTAATACTTAATCCCCCCATGAACTACATAGCTAAGAAAACTACAAAAATAATTTTCCAGTGGATATGCAGACCTTTATCTAATGAGTTTAGTTTTAGCAACAAATCTTAAGAGGCTGAAGTCACAAGAATTCAAGCCCATGGACCAGATATAAATAACTGCCCTAGAATCACCAGCCAGCTTTCCAACAGCCACCACTTTTGCATGAAACAGGTGAGCCGCTGACATATGCATCAGCCAGGGATAGTTTCTTCATAGTCCTTCCAAAGTGCCTTTTTTTTTTTTTTTTTAACGTTTTTACCTGTTTAGAATGATTGTCTATCATACTTGAGGAATCATCAATAGCCAAGCAAATCTGGTACTGTCGTTTACTGGGCTTGGTCCTTCGCAACCAGATCTTATCCTTCCGGAACTGACTGGCAATATAGGGAATCACTTTGCGCATGTTCAATCTTTTCCCTGTTCTGTAGTCTCCTCTGAAAGTTAAGAGAGAAAAATACATAGTTACAGGGTTTATCAATAAAATACCTCATTCCAGAGATCCTGACCTATGCAGCGTACGCAGCAAAATACTTACAATATTTTAGGAAAATAAGTAAAATAAGTATATAAGAATTACTATTTCTGAATATCTGTATTTAGGTATAAATAAAAATAAAAATAAAATAAAATGCCCGTATTTCTAATACAAGATCAATGTACTGTGCTCTTAAAAAGTTCTTAAACCTAGGTATTTAAAATGGAAGACCTTGCATTTAGACCCCTCCAGTTTGAAATAACATTATATATATATATTTTGACATTTAACGTAATCTGTGACTCAACAGCATTTCACAGGTTTAAGTTGGTTTGATCAGCAGTTGCACAGGAGAAAAAAAGACAGAAGGCAATATCCTCAGGATAAGTACTTACCACTACATCACATTTGTGTTCCATAAAATAACCTGAAGTTCCAATACAGAAGTAAAATTAATGCATTTGCGAATTGGAATAATTGCTACAAAGTAAGAACTTTAACTGTAGAGATATAAAATACCCCCCAAGACAGGCATTTAACGAAACTTTAGAAAGACCCAACTTACTTCAACTTGGCTGCCTGAGTAGGTTCCAGTATGAGCCGTAGCTGTTCACAAAGCTGCTGTGACAGAGGAGCTGTCAGTACTAAATACCTCTGCCACAACTGGGCTGCTTCCTTCTCCTAAAACATCATACATCACAGAAAAAAATAAAAAGCTAATTATGTAAAAAGTTGGGAAGCACTGCCTGAAAGAGAAAACAAACCTCTGTGTACCAAGGAGGAATTAGTATCAGCTGAAACTGTACAGGGGTCTTGTAAGCACTCTACAAATGTAAGGACAACAATTTGCTTTCGAATAAGAATGTTCCCTGCTGCTACAAAACTGCAATGTACAATGATTGTTCCTCTCGGAACTTGGGCACTGCTGTTGATACAGGAAAATCTTGCAGTGGCTACCATCTGGTAGCTCATACTGCATGAAGGCAAGCCATGGGCATGAGGTGCCTGGGGACATGCTTTAGTGGTAGACTTGGTACTGTTACACGATGGCTGGACGGATGATCTTATGGGTCTTTTCCAACCTAAATGATTCTACGATAAAGGTTCTCTCTCAGCCCTCACAAATAACATTACTTACATAAATTATAATTCAGCAATATGATTAAGTCTCTACACTGGCAATTTCATCCAGGAATGACTTCCAAATATGGCTTATTATTTGTGACTAGGACAGTCAGAGCGAGTATCTACCACCAGATTCTGGTTCTCTTGCTCAAACTCCGCCACTGCAACTGAGGAAGGCAGCTTGTGTTAATCATAATTTTGTGAAAGCTGCATCCAGCACTTAACTGCAGGTGACAACTCAAAATGGAATGAGCTTGGCAGGGCCAAGAAAAACGTTTTTAATGATGCAAGTTTTAGAAGTCGTTACCAACGGAGTAACTTTGTGCAAATAGCACACAGCAAGTTCAAAACAAGATCTGAAACATTACCCTGCTTTAAGAACACTGTTGTTTTATTAGATAATAAGTTAAACATAAGAAAACCCAGCATTTAAATCACACAATTTTGAATGTTCAGATTCCAGCCTGCTTGACTTCCTCAACACTTCAGCAGTAAAACAAGGTAAAATAATGAATTGTAGGATTCTTAAGACAGAGTTGACACTAAAATGAGATCACTAACCTCCTCTGGAGTTCCAGGCTGCTGTGTTTGCCAAGCTTCCAACTGCCTTTCAAGTTCCTTTCTCAGCTCTTCAGGATCTCTAATGATGTGCTAGAAGTGCAGTTACAAGATTTATGAGACAGTAAAGTAAGTTCATGTATCTGCTGGTCCCCAAACCTTAGCAAACTATAAAAAAGGAAACGTGCATTGTTCTTATTCCTTTAGACACAAAAACACCTGAAAGATCTGAATGAAAATTTCATTCTAAATCTCATTTTTTGTTAGCTTCCATGTACACGAAGTATAAATACCCCCCCCCAATACCTACCTATAAACAAAGCTAGGCACTTCTATACAGACATTGAAAATAATCAAGTACAGAACCACAAGACAATTTGAATGAACTATCCTGCCAAACTCCAGATCTAATGTCAGTATAATGGAGATCAAACTATTTTATACTATGTAGCATTATCATCTTCCAAAATAAAATATTCTTCAGTTAATTACAGTTTTTTAAAAAAATCATAATTCAAACCACTTCAAAAGGCTTGAATGACACCTTCCTCTTAACACGCCTCTTAACATGCATTCTTCAACTTTTATTGTAATTTCAGCGGCTTCTGTTCCTTACTTTTAAAACCGTGACTTAGACAAGCAGACGTATATGGTCTGCATAACCCACAGGTTTACTGGGTTAAGAAAAATAAGCCTGTGAATACAAATTCAACAGTATCAGTAACTTAAATCCTTCAGAAGCAGCAACAATCCCACTTGTCACCTACTGCAGGTTTAAGGAAGGGAGGAAGAATGTACATGCAGGGGGCTTCTTCCCTCTCCCGCTGAAAGATGAGATTTGCACTTTTCCCCCGGCAATGTTTCTCCTCTACTCTTTAAGTGATGCTGCAACAGCTCCCCCTCCTGTTTAAGGTTTTGCATGTCAACTGAAAAAGAGCACCTATCTATTCTGACAAGTAGAACACACTCGCATTCATTCAGCAGCCTTTCCCCAAAGGGCTATCATTTCACATTTAGCATGAAGGTCTAATACCAGGTCTATACACGATGTGTATAGGAACAACCTTCTGTGGTGTGTGTAGAAACTATAAGATACTACCCTCAAAGTACATACTCAGGACACACTATTACGAGTGTGGACATTTAGTACTTCTCAAAAACAAACACCGGAAGTATTAATTCTTCATCAGCTGGTTATACACCGCCAACTGCTTCTATGCCATAACCCTATGATGAAATGTGCTTTTCACAGCTACCAGTACCAATTGGAAAACTGTGTTGTACAAAATCTAGGAAGAAGATCTAGGCTATAACAGTATATTTTTAATTGCAAAGCTCATAAAAGGCTTGCAAATGTTCTAGAATGTTTGCAATTAGCTTTAAGGAAGCAGTGTGTTGCCAATGATGAAACTGAAGTTAATTTTTTGTCCACAGTGGTATTTTAAGGTCACTGACACATAGCTGTCTCATCATTCTGAACCCTTTTCTACCTTAACGTCACACATCCTTGCCTATTGCTCTCTGCTCCACTCAAATATTTTATCAGGAGATTCATCTGGGCAAGACAGTTCTCGACAGTTACAAACAAAAGGTTTCTTTTCAGGAGTGAGGATGGGATCTCACTACTAAGGATGTGGAGGAATTTCCATTTTAAATGCATCATTCAGCTGCATATACAACAGTTGGTATTGTGTTACTTTTCATTTACTATTAAAGAAAAGCACACTACTGAGTTATCTGAATCAATGTAATTCTAAACGTCGGCGTTCAGAGTGTCATTAACTCAGGTCAATGAAAGCAGACAGTTTCTGTGGTTGTACGATGCATTAGGTATCGTACCTGGGAAGCATCCATCAAAAACTGATGGGCTGTATGTATGGTAGAGTCCTTGCTTCTCTCCGGCTTCTCTTCAGTCACTTTTGGTAACTTTTCTGTTGTAGGGTCATTGACATCTTCAGAGTCAAAATTCTGGATCTCAGGCTCCACTTCACCTGGTCCTACAATCACAAATTGTGGGTCACACAATACACCAATCGATATTGCATCTCAACTCTTTTCAAAGTCTCTCAAAATGTTTTGTAATGCTCAGGCATTATTTTTTAAGGGAAGTGCACAAATGTTGAGACAGTTCTAGGAACAGAGTGAATACAAGGCCTTGCAACTCAGAGAACAAACCATTTTGCAAAACGAACCAAGTGTTAGTGAACAAATCTTTAATGCTTGAAAATTCCATCAGTGACGTACATTTTTCAACCTACACAGCCTCTCTGACCAAGTGACGGGAAGAATAAAACAATTTGAGAACATTCACAATGTGATCATTTAAAAGATAACAGCAATCTTTTCTTATCTCATCTTTTACTCTCTACTTTAGTAATGGAACAATTTCCTGTAAATCAGAGTTCAATTTACAAATAAAGGACCGGACTAAAGAGTTTCTTTTATTTTTGTTTCTAATATACTACACTGTTAAACAACTTTTTTTTTTTTATTTTTTAAGAATTATTCTAAGAACAAAGCATGACTTGCTTACAAGACTCAAGTGTTTCAGTACATACTGTTAAGAGAATTACATGGAAAAACAGACTGCTTACACGTATGCCTGTACCATGAATTTCTTATTAGATTTAAGTGAAGAGATTAAACCTGAAGAGAGTGGGAGAAGAAAATGCGAATTCAGGCTGGTAAAACTCATCTTCTCTCTCCAGCCAGCTTTTGTGTTGTTTGATACGGAAACCATTCAAACTTCCAGGCTATAGTTTCATTTACTTAAATTCACCAAAATAAAACTTGTGTGAGGCAGCTCAGTTTTATTTCATTTTCCACTTATGAAAGGAAGTAGTGAGACAATGACACTACAGTGCTATGTCACCTGGTATTGTTCAGTCCTCAATTTCCTGATGTTTTATCCAAAGTTACAAATAAAAAAAGTTGAGTTACATGGTGCTGATGCTGGTGTCACTGGAGTATCATTATACGCCAGTTCATTGTGTTTAAGACTGTGGAAAAACGCTTGGTTTTCACTTCTTTGTCAAAGAAGTTCATAAAGATTAGACACCTTTAACTTGAAAGAAAGCAGCAAACCACTGTCACTTAACCGATTTAGAAAAAAGGCTAATGCTGGCTACCAGGCCAGAGTAAAAACACCATTGCAGAAAAATCAACTGATAGCAGATGTTTTAATCTTAGAGAATGTATCCACTACACGCAAATACCTACACACATATTTAGATGTTCACATTTTTGTGTGTTTATAATGGTTTTAGGTTAACATACCAGGGTTTTTAGAGGCAGTAGACTTCATTTCTGGCTTCAGCTCCTCTGTGTCTACTGCTGTGAGATCCTCATTGTTCTGCATTTCTGTTTCCATAGCTGCATCTTCAGAATCTCCCTCTTCGTTTTCGTTTAGAGGCAAAATAGGTTTCTCCTGCTCCTTGCTAGCCACATCTGTACAAAGGCAACAAGACTCATTAAGGAAGGAAAGGAAGGAAAAAGAAGAGCGACAAGGAAAAGTGATAAAAAACTACTGCACTTTGAGGTCATTGGATCTAAGTTTTACTGAACTTCACAACAGATCTATCGTCTCAAAACATTTATCTTTCACTGTGCTGTGCCATGTTGTGTCAATGAGCTATTGCTCTGGAAATCTGAAGAATAAAGCAAACTAATTACTTTAATAGAAAATAATTTAACTAAAGTCAGTTTAGAGGAGTACTTTTGAAGAGTCACCAATTTGTTTGATACAGAATAAAGAACCTGTTGCATTAACCTATGTATTTTGAACATGTGGTAGCAATGTGGGCCTCAAAATAAATGAAATGAGATGAATGAAATGAGAGAAGATTTTAAATAGGTTTAACAAACTAAAATCCAATTTTTATGAGTGAATGCAGTATTTTCAAACATGTTATCTGTATCTGATTACCAAAGACAGCATTCATTGTAACGAAATAGTGCTATGTCTTGCAAAGCAAGAATGTTAAATGTGACCATCAAAAAAACAAAACCACCCAAAAGACTACAGTAACTATGAGCTTTGGGATTTGATTCTGGAATGACAACTCTTTACACTCAGAAATACCACTGTACCATAGGTCTGTGCATCATAGCATTCAGAGCCTTCTTTAATATGTTCAAATGCATCAGCCTCCTCCACGTTTTGTTTAGGCTGAGTTGTATTCTGCTTTGCTTCACTGCTGGATTCTATGGTTCTCAGTCGCTTGTGGATACGTTCGTTGTGATCTCCCATGGAGCGCTCATTGTCTGCCTGACCAGGTTTCCTCTTGAAGCTCTGAAAAAGAGAAAAATTAACACCATGAACTTCAAGTGAGGTGCAAACAAACATAGATTAGAACATGAGTTCTAACAAGGAGAAACAGAACTGCACATTTGCTGGTTAATATTAAGTGATTCAGATTAGGTACAAAGCTTAAAAAAAGATAAAAGAAAAAGAAAAATAAATAATGATTTAAAAAAAGAACAAGAACCTGTGTATTCTTTCTGCTTTGCTTTTCAGAAGCCATCCGGGCCATGCGTGTGGATTCATGGCCTTCTGATTGATTTGCACTTGCAGCTCCACTTCCATATTCCTGAGACACACAAAAAATTGAAACTGTAACTGAAAAGGCATTTAGCAACTATTACAGACAAATTTTAAAAATTAAACTGAAATGCTGTGGAACCTTCTCGTGCTAATGAAGAATGGCTCAGAACTGCAAATACTGGCAGACAAGACAGTCCTGCAGACCAAGAATTAGCCTAAACCTACCACACACGTCACTGCTAGGAAGGTATCTTCATTTTTTTAGGTGAATTTCTAAATGGTGTTCCAAAATTGCATCTTAGACACTTCTTAAAATATGGCGGCAGTTCTTTGATTGTAGCTTTAAAACATACAGGTCCAGCATTTCCTAATCAGATGCTTCCACATAGCTTACCTCTTTAGATTGGTCTTTTTCTGAAGCCTCCCCAGCTAGTTCTACAGCACTGTCACTCTGCAGATTTTCTTGCCCAGTCTGCCCTTGTGTTTCGTGCTCCATTCTTTCCTCAGACTCAGGAATCTGCTCATCCGTCTCTGGATTATCTTTGTCCTCCTCTGCCTGATATAAGATCAGTTTATTTTAACATTCTAAAAAGCATGGGGAAGCAGAAGGCTGAGGAGGTAACGGGAATACAGGTAGCAGAAATATACCAGATAAATAGTAAGCAGATCTGTCATCTTCATAAAAATTCTTACTAACTTCCTACCACAATATCAAGGTTGTCTCAAATTAACAGAAGACAATGAAGTCTCAGGGGAAAAAAAATACAGGCTTTTATTTATTACTCTGTACCTGAGGTTGAAGGCCTTGGTCACCAGCAGGGATTCCCTTCTCTTTCTCCTCTTCAGCAGATTCATTTTTTTCTTCATCAGGTGGTTGTGACTCTTCCTCTTCTGCCTCTTCAGTGTTCTCAGTATTTCCTTCTTGTTCATCAGCATCTTTCTCCCCTTCATCTTCCTTTTCCTCTTTATCTTCAGAAATGCCTTCTTCAGCAGGTTCTGCATCCTGATCACCTTTTTCTGCCTCACCAGTATCCTCTTCATTCTGATCTTCTGTATTCTCTGCCTCATTTAAGTCAGCAGGTTTCTCATCTATTTCAAAAGTATTCTCTTCTTCTGCATTAAAAAATCAGAAATATATACAAAGCTTTCAGTGAAATACAGAGACTGTGAATACTAGTGATATAAACAGAACAAACCTACGCAACCTATCAGAAAAAATCTTACAGAAAAAATACTGAGAATTCTGTATATAGAATCTATGGTTTTCTATAGCAGGCAATTTCTTTAAGTGTCACGATTAGTTTGTAGCTGACAACACAAGAGGATGCATTTTAATCTAACATACTTGATGGTCAGTTGATTTTAAGTGCAAATTCTTCTAAATGTCAGGGGAAAAAAACCACAAAAACGAAAAAAGAAACAAGAAGCTTCTAGAATAAATTAGGATGTATCACTTGGCTAACATCTGAAAATATGCTCCACAGTGTGCACTAAAGGCAAGTAAAGAAAAATGCTGTAATGTTGACTTCTAGCCTGATATTTTGATATGCAGAACTGAAATTGCAGCTTCTTGTTATATAGAATTCTACCACCATCTCTCTTCTCTTTATAGAGAAGAGAAGCTCATTATCTGACTCTTCCTCCACTACTTCCACTTGGCTTTCATCTGGGAATCCGTAGAGAGATTTTCAGCTGTACCTTCACCTTCTTTCTCCTCATCATCACTCTTCTCATCATTCTCCAGGTTCAAGTCATCAGGAAGGTCCAAAGGTTCAACTTCAGGCTGCTTTTCTTGCTGACCATGATAAGGATCTACTTCGTTCTCATCATACTCACGCTGTAACCAAAATAATGAGGAAAAAATAACAGGTATATGATAAGTGGGAGGAAAGGCAAAGATGAGAAATAAGCCACAAGTGAATTCTCTAGTACAGAAAAATACTGAATACAGTATTACACTTTGATCAATTAAAAATGAATTTTCAATGATACACATCCACACGCAAAAATAGCATAAAAGACTAATTTTTGCAACTGCATCTACATAAACTGGTACTTCTTCAAAACAGCATCATGTGCTCATAGTATTTTCCTAGATGAAAGACTCTGAACAGAATCTACACTCTTGCACATGGAAAATGCACTCTTGCACACTATGCAGAATCTTCAGACATACTATAGTCAGGTTTTTGGGATGAGTCCCACTGACTTCAGATGCTTCTGTTGCTACACACAACCAAACAAGGACTTTCTAGCTTTGTCCATCAAAACATCAGTTCAGAGTAAAGCCTTTCTTGGCAGCCATTACACATTCTGATTAGTTCAAACAAAAATTCTTTTGAATCATGCATCAGAAAACATACATATAATGAACTCCTTTTTTTTCATTTTTTACTCCAAAATGAACTAACTTTTCTGAATGTGTTAAATATCTTCACCGTTACATAAAAAACATTTCAAATTCTCAGGAATGCATGACGTGAGCAACAGAATATAGTTTAGCAGCAAGACGTTCTATGTAGTCTACGTCATTTTTACCTCATCAATTTGTTCATGGATTTTCTCTTTGTTTTCGTTGTCCTCTGCTTGATCCTCTTTTTCTTCATCCTTGGGAGGCTGTTTTTTGTTATCTTTGGTTCCTGTACCCAAATTGTCATCTTTTGCAACAAGTTCGGAATCCTCCTATTAACCAACAAATCCAGAAGAAACTCATTATTCTACCTGTTTCTCAAAGTCTGAATAACAAGACACCAACTGCTACAATAAAAAAGACACTAAACACTAAATAATTTAGGATACACTCAAATTATGCCCTTCCAAGACCAAAGAGTCTGGTATGTAAGGGAGTTCCCAGTCTAGCTCATCTCAAGAGTTTAATTCCTTTGATATTCTTCTTCTTCCTTTTCTCTTTACCTCATCCATTCCTGGTCCAGTTTCTTCTGTTTTACTACTGGCATCATCATCATCATCATCATCTTCATCTCCCCAGAGCCTCTCATCCAGCTTATCATCAGCTTCAGCATTATCAAGATTTCCCATTTGCTTATCCAGCTCCTCCTCTTCCTCCTCATCAGATTTTTCATCATTTTCTGTGTACAGTTCAGAATGTGTCTCAGTACAGAGAAGATAAAGCTAACAAACAGCCACACTAACACCTTAAATTCATCAACCTATGCATTTAGCGATGCAGAAAAAGAAACACATGCACCAACACCCAGAAGAGCAGGGGCCTAGTTACACAGTTCAGAGTGCTCTCTCTTGGACAGATAGACACACACACACCAGTGTCTCTCTCAAACTAACAAGTGTCAGGTATTAAATATGGATGATTTAATCTATCCAATCCTTATCTTCTCCCTCCTCCATTTTCCAAATGTTTTGCATTACTGGGAGAGGAAAGATCCATTCTATTAGTTTTAAAACGTCTGTTCTTTGCTGATGACCTTATTCTTGGCATTTTGTCAAGCGTTTTTTGAGTAGGTTAATGCTACTGTAATTTCTAAGTCACATTAGTTTCAGATGTTCCAAGTGTTACCTTCTGAAGTGATAGAACTTGGGTGAATAGCAAGTTGAAAAAATAGCATTTGTTTTTTTTTTTATTGCTTGTAAGTTAGTAATAGCTTTCTTAGTCACATTTTGAAGTTAACTACAGACAGTATCTTTTGTAAGCATTCTGTTGATTTTCAACAGCTCCACAAAGTGAGTGACTAATTTTTTTAAAATGCATCTATGGGTCACCTTACAACAGGAAGAAGGAACCAACTCTCTTTGTTCCAAAACCACCACAGTGACAGAAGAGAAAATATTTAATTTGTAAACTTAAGATTCATATACAAATGGCACTACTCTTCTTTTTTGTTGAACACTGACTTTCCAGCATATGCTTCAATATATAAAAGTATCAACCATTATTGGATCAATCTATTACATTTCTTATAAGTTTGCCTTTGTGTAAGGACCAAACCTTTTTCTTCCTGTTCTCCATCATGCATTTTTCCTTCGAAGTCCTCTGACATTTCAATTGCATTGTCTTCTCCTTCAATGTCTGGCTTAGAATCTTGATCCTCTTTTTCCTTCTCTTTGTCCTTTTGAAAAGAGTCTTCTATCTGAATTGTTGGTAAAACCAGAAGTTACAACAGACCTTGCCTATATATTAAATCTTAAAGCACCACAACAATATTTTTAGGTTGATATACGAACATAAAAGTCAACCTAAATGGGAGACTAAAAGCAATTTCATTTTCTTTACCTGAAGTATCTAATACATTTCATTGCTTCTTAACATGGATCTCAAGTACTTTTTTGTGTTCAGTAAAGCCGGGTTAAAGTAAAAATTATTGTATCTGTTCAAAAGAAGGAACTATCCCATTAGTCAGAACCCCTTAAAAATATCAACTGGTAGCCTAACTATAACCTCATGTAAGGTTATTTGAACTACCTTCTGGTCATTTTAGAGCCAGCTCTTCATTTCTTGTATGCAATTACTAGTATTAAAGGTAAATCATAATATGTGTAAACTGAATTAAGCCTCTAAAGGTCAACTCGGAGCCAGATGGGTCAACCATCTTGTGCCCCTTATCAGCATTCTAAATTCAGCATGACTTCACAGAAAGCCACCACAGGAATGTTTCATTAACTCTAACTAGACCTTCTCAGCCTGAAGGTCCAGGTGAACTCATATTAACCCCACTATACAGCTTCTGCAAGTAAGCTGTCTCTCTACGCAAGCACGTCATTGTTTCCAATCAAGCCATACACAGATGAGTTAAAGCTTTGTATTTTTTTCCTTTACATATTCCTCCCCAAAATCCCTCAGACTTACAACAATATGTTCAGTAATATGCCCAAACCAGTCTCCAATATTGACATAAAGTCAATATAAACTACCGTTTATTCCTTAACTGTGGAGCAGTTAAGAACGTTGCTCAAGAAAGAGGTGCTAGTGAAACAAAACAAACACTTGCAAGTAACTGGAAACAGCCTTTGTTTAGCATATATTTGATTTAGTCTCAATTTTACTTACTCTCTCCCCCCCATTCTCCCACCACCAAAAAACTTGCCTGATCTTCACTTTCTATTTTGTCGCTCACATCTTTCTTGCCTTCCCCATCTCCAATACCACCCTCCTCATAATCATGAAACTGTGTTGCTCCTTCTCCAGCTTCATCTTCAAGTAATTCTTTTGGCAGACAAAACCCCTACAAAGGCAAACAGAAACTCAAGACATTCTGTAGTAGTAAGTAGACTTAGTTGGTATTTAAAGACTTGTGTATAAATTAAATACATGCTTACCATATATATAGTTATCCATAAAAACCTACCTTTTGGGCAAGCTCTGTAAAAATGCTAGTTAGAACAGAAAGCAACTTTCCAGTACTCCGGTGAGAAGCCAGTGAAACAGTGAGGTAGAACAGGATAAGCTCTGAATATTTGCAAAGCATGGGCTTTAAACGCACCAGCAAATAGCAGGACTGGTTGAAGAACTGCAGTTAAAAAAAACAAAGACCAGCTGTCAAACATGACTACATACATACTGAGGTACACCTCAGAGAGGGTGACAATAGATTCTTAAAACAGATGCTCAAACCAGAAATATCAGTAAGCACATTTAAATACGACCTATAAAGTTCCCAGAGCTTTTTCCAGCTTTCACATTTCACAAAAACTAAAACTTCTCCTTCTTACTAAAGGAACATCTGGCTTTTGCACTAGAGAAGAAGACTACATTTGGCTACGATCTCGCACATGCTTCTAGCTCTAAGGTACTATGCAATAAGAAGCAATGCAGGTTTAATCAACAAATCAGTTACTGAGACCCTTAAGCCAAAAACTCTTGAGAAGAACAAGTTACCTTATGTTTATCTGAGGTGTAATCTTCCCCGTAAGATTTCAGACTCTTCATGAGTTCTGAAACTGCTAAAGTTACTTTCTGCACATGCAAGGAATCCAAATCCGCAGAGATATCTTCATCCAAAAGCTTAGTTAAATGTCCCGCTTTAATCACGTCAAATGAAGCTGCGTCCTCTTTGATTGAAAAATAAAAGAAAAAAGAGATGGAAATAAAATCTGACATTCTGAAGTGTCATAATAAGCAATCTAGAAATATCCATCCTATCCGTTAATATGGTTAACTATTAAAATGATGATTTCCTTGACACCTCTGGTAGACATATGGCTCCAGAATTTTTAGGTTTGCGGAGTGTAAACCTTCTTACTTTCCCTTGACTAAGTTAACAAACTTACCATTTTCCTCTGGAGATTTTTCTTCCTCTTTTTCATCTTTTGTTTTTCTCTCTACCAAACACTGGATGGCATACAGAACAACGTGAATAACAGTTTCCACTTGTGCTGAGAAGTGCTCCACAAACTCTTCAGTGGACTCTTTATTTCCTTTTGAACCATAACACAGACAGTTTTACATAGAAACACATTAAATTACTGGTTCATATATTTCCTTTGTGCAAGAAAAATGACAAGCACTATGAAGTTTTTGCTTTAATAATATGTCCTTACTAATCCTGACTTACAGATATGATTAAAATCTGTCAGCAACAGTGACTAACAGGGAAAAAGCATTATTACACAATATAAATTTGGATTGAATTTTCTAAATTTGTTTTTCATTTCGTGTTTCTGGATATCCAGATGAACATGGCAATGAGCAATAAATAAGCAATCTTCTGCAATAACCAAACTAATGAATTCTTTCCATCTTTATCTAAATTACAAAATTGGCAGAGGATTGTCCTTACCACTGCGGTCTGACATGGAAGCAAGAAACTGTGTCCTCCAAGTTGTGAAGTCTGCAGATGCATTATTAACTTCCTCTTGTACATACTTTAGGCTCTTGATTAGGGCCATCTGATTTGCAGCTTGCCTGCCCTCCCCATTTGGATGAAAGAGGGACTCTACGTCTTGTAACTGAGCCGAGACCTTCAGTAGACAGCTCATAGCTGAAGTGCAAACTTCAAAATCTCTCCTGCAACAAGATACACCATAATACTGATAGAGCAAAAACACCTCAGATTAAGATTAAACCTCTTTTCTTCTCTTTCACTTTTTGTCTGTACTTTTTTTTTTTTTTTTAATAGGCAGCCTACAGGCCGCTTTTAAAATACAAATTTATTTGACAAATTTACATTCGAAATTCACATCATTAACTAACTAGAGATCCAAGTGGAATGAAATCCCAAGAGACCAAAGACAACCTTAGAAGCTAAGATGGACCCATTTTTGCTGACTGGTCAGAGAAAACATACATACATTTGTTTAAAAAGTCAGACACCACAGTTCAAAAAAAGGGGGGGATAGAAACAAGCTTCAAGAGCATCTGAAAAGTACCTTTTAAACTATGCAAAGGCAAAAACTTTTAAGATGACACTACACATCTTACATGAATATACAAAATACAGAAATTCAGTTCATGCAGACATAGAACTCACCAGGAATAAAACAAGGTCTCACGTGACTGTTGTCTTATTTTGTCCACTTCTGTCTTCATTTCCTTTACATGGGTCAGCATTGTTGTCAATTGTGCGTCTAGCTGCAACCATACCTGATCCTTATTTCGCATCCTGCATCCAGGAGGCAGTTGCTCAGTTGTTACTGGAGACAGGTATTTTAGCTCTGAGGGAATTCGGTCAGGTATTCCCGTAAGAACATTTCCAAACATCTGTTCAGGTCCTGAACTCTGAGAAATGTTTGCTTTGACATCTGTCTTTTCACTGCCACTGCACTTCATCAGCTCTTCTTTTGGGCAGCATTGTATAAACCAAGACAGCTCCTCAAGAACCATCACACACTGCATGGAAAGGTGCTGCAGTGTGTCAGTCCAGTGTTGAACACTGTCTTGAGGAGGAAATGCTACATTATATTCTCTGTCAGCACTCAGCCTAGAGTCCATCTCTTGTATGCAGCTCAGGAGGTTCCTGGTTAAGACGAAAAAACGGAAAGAAAATTACTTTAACTCCACAACTGAGTTTTACATTATGCCTCCCTTTTACAGGCTCAACCTTCTGACTAAGTTCATAAAAGCTCCAGATAATATGAAACCTGAGAAGTCAAACTTCTTTGAAGAGCTAAAATTATAATCTTAAAAAAAAAGTTTAGCTACCGATTTTTTCTCTCCACTGAATGTTTGAGTCTTCCTGGAAACAGGGCTTTGTGAGATTTCTCAGAATTAAATCATACATTTCAGTAATCCTTAGATTCCTGGTCTGACACTTAAATGCTGTTATTTTTCCTCCACTATACGAGCAAACTAGATTCTAGCACACCCTCATTCTCTCAGGGTATAAGAGACACCGTTCCTAACAAATGATTAATCTGATCTGCAATGAGAATCCTAAAGATTAGCATTTTAGAAATTTTACTATTCCTGCAAATGCAAAGCTGGTGTGATGATTCTTTTTTTATTTTATTTTTTATTTTTTTACAAAGGAAGTAAGTCTCTGACAACTTCAAAAAGTTTTACAGATTACGTTAGTGATGAGCACAGACATGCGTAACAGTGGAGTTTGCAGCAAAACTTGCAAGGGCTAAATCCCATCAAGTAAGAAAGACTTCCTATACACCTTTCCCTTTCACCATTTCAACACAACATCAGTTATGTTGTGTTTAACACAGTATTAACTCTTTCTAGAATTTTTCTTCTTAGGCTGTTGAGGTTTCTTCATTTTGGCCCAAAGGGCATCCAGATTATTTATTTTCTCTGAATCAAACCAACAACCTGAATGCAGCCAAAATTAACTTAGGACTATACCAAATGAGAAAGGTTTAAATGAGAGAGGCTTAACAATCTATAGATTCAACAGTGTAATTAATTACAGTATTTCATAGGCTTCATGCATGCCTAACTTGGTTTTCCCCAATTATTTTGATTCCAAAACGCTGGCTGCAAAGACAGGATAAACTTTTTTTTTAAAGAGCTTTTCTATCTAGGCTTAATTGAGGGGATAGGAGAGACAGGGAAGTAGAGGGAAGAATTTGATTGTGTTCTACCTTGTCATTTTCCATCTTTCTTGAACTGAATTGCTTACTGTCAATGATTCTATGCTGAACATTTAAATAAAGCTGTAATGGTGTAAAGCAAAATACCTCAGTATAATCCACTGTTCTGTCAATGCAGTAAGAGATTGTCTTTGTCTGACAAGCAACTGCAGGAGGTGTGCCGTGAATCCTTTGCATCGCTCAACACTACCTAATCCAAGATCCTAAAGAAAACAAGTACAGAGAAGTGGGAGGACAAGGAGAGAACAGTGAGATGAATAAGCAGACTAAGCAACAACAACATTGGCTGTGTCTCCATTCCACTTCACTGAGCAGACAAAGGTTATGGTTTAAGTGAGCAAGTACTAAAATGCACACAAGGTATAGTTACTATTTTCCACTATCTTCATTCATCTGCTTCTTTCATATATCCGCTATACAAATTTAAAATAGTTTCTGCAAACACAGACATATTAAATTGCACTTCCAGTGCAGCAATTCCTAACAGGAATTTAGTTCCAGAAGTCACCTGGCATAAATAAGTAAAATCCAAAGAGGAGATACCAGCTTAAATTTTTAAATCCATGACCACTGCTAAAGCCACTTCCACAATTCATTTTACCTGATTTACTGACAATTACTTTCTCTCTTTTTAACCGACGAACATATCCTGAATTAAAGTGCAGAATAAACGTTTGCAATAAAAAGCAAAACTGATCACAGTTAGGTTCCACTGTTTATTCCATTACCAGCTGTGACATTTGACAAGATTATATTGTAAAAACCCAGGGGTGAAGCACAGTGAGAGGAAGAACATCTAGAAGAGATTCCCTGTTTCCTGGAATACTGAAAAAGTGGTAGTGATTTGTCAGAACTCATTTGTTCCTCCTAATGATTTTAGACCAATTTCTAAGCAAGGAAACGTTTTGCAACCTTCTGTATTAAACACAGGCTCCAGTTATGGCCACTTGTAAATCTGAACAGATTTTTCATGAGCACTACTAAACCTGATTTTATTCTCCTAACAAGCTTTAATTCAGCATTTCAGAAGTTTCCTTCAGGCACAAAAAGTAGCAATTTGGGATTGGCTGGGATGAGAGACACTGTAAACTGCACAGATTTTTAATTTAACTAAGTAATCTGCTCGTTCAAGTGTTCATTCATAGAACAGGTTTTGAAATGCTTTATTTAATATTCGTTCCCAAAATATTTTGTGTCATACTATAGAACATAGTGTTTTCACATTACCCTTTTATTACTAGGAAAGTCCAGTTCAAGCTGGTAATCTAAAATTAGCAGAAGTAGGATTCCTGCTTTTAGTTTTGTGTTTTTACCTTGGCAGGGGCTAACAATGCTGTCTGAAGTCTAGAGTGGCGTGCAAGTGAACGATAGAAGTACTTCTGGCATCCATCCCAGGCAGAGGAAACCTCTGTCAGTAACCTGACAAAGCACAAAAAGGTTGGTATTAGAAAAGTAAATAATTCCAGAGTCTCAGAACACTAGCACCACCACACTTCAACCTAAACAATCTGATTACACATTGATATTTCGCAAATGCATTGAACTTTCAATTTTTCTTTTTTCCCCACAAACATATAAGTAATAAGTGGTTGTTTTTTATTAAATAAACCCTAGGAAAACTTAGTGCAACAATCAAATCTCCATCTCTGAAAATAAGTTTGTGCTAAAGCAGTGATTTTTGATTTTTTTTTTTTAACGCTGCTTAATCGAGCTTGATAGGGAAGCTATTATTTTGGCCTTCATGGAAGATATTATATGTTAAGCCCATACATCTGAGGGGGACAGTAACCAGCATCTTCCAGTGACAAAATCAATTGTTGCAGAGAAACATTTGAAAGAACATCTTCCACATAGGCAATTTTTTTTCTAGAAATGCCCACTTTGAAGTCTAAATACACTATTAGCCATTGATGAAGACAAAACAATTGACTAAGTAATCCCTGTAAACTGCAACTAATCTTTCATAAATCATTACCAGTCTACCTTCTAAGGATATTCACAAAGTGTCCCAAACAAAGCTGAACAGCAAAGGTTTAAATGAATTCACAGAACCAATGAAACCAGTGGCAAAGTTATCAGAAGTGCAAATTTAAAAATAAAAATTTTTAAAAACCTCTCTGTTTTATATGCCAGTACAGTATGTACATGATTTTCAAAAAGAGAAGGGAATGAATCTAAAACCCAAAATGAATCAGAGTCCAGAAATTCCAGTCTAAATCCATATGCAGTAAGTTTTAAGAACTGGAGTTGCAACTCATACAATCTAAGGGTTAAAAATGCTGTATACATACGTGGCATCCAGTTCATTTGTACAATTCACTACAGTTAATGCAGTACGCAAGTCCAGCGGATGTAGGCAGAGTAATTCATGATAGCCTTCTGAGCGGGACCAAAAGAGACCTTTTCGGTATGACAGACCTGGAATGACATTTGAACACATCTTTTTATGCCCTCATTCTTTTACATGAAAAGAAACGTGACTTATTAAGATACAAAGCCTCCGATGCAGGATTTTTTTCCTTACACTTTCTAATCTTGACAAGCCTTTGAACATTTTCCAAGTTTTCTAACGTAACACATCATAGCTGAACTACCTTCAGCTGAAGAATACAGCTGAAATAAGACATAGACCTGCTTGTATAAAAAGTTGGTGGTGACTGCCAAGGGAGAAAACAAAAAGCCTTGAACCTCTAAGGCATGCTATAGTGTGAAATAAAACCAATGAGGAAAAAGTTACAGATAAATATTTTTTAAATTCAGTCTTCGCACTTGTACTTTAGTTATTTTAGAACTGGATCAAGCATGTTCATTTCCCTTGAACAAATTAAAACACTCCTTTCAAAGTAACCTAAAAGTAAGCAAAGTCTGTAAGAAAAGTTTATTAGCCATCAAAGTTATGATGCCATTTTTCCAAATGGAATGGAAAATGAGTCGTAAACAGTAACATTTTTAACTTCTCTTGGTCCCATCAGAACACTGAGTTAGGGACCATCATCTCTTGTTTAGATACGAAAAGGATGATGAATGGGAAAGCCAAAGGAGTCATCTGAAATCAAAGGTGGATCCCAGTAAAGAATTCAAGTCCGGTGTATTAATTAAGTCATCACAGTATGTCCTCCCTCCAGCATAAACTTCACAGAGAGTCAGATATTACTCTGATAGCAGTGGGTACAAAAAAATATCAAGTACAGGAAAAGCATATGTGCCAGAAACCTCCCAGTTGAGTACACCTGTGTTAACAGTCATGTAAATACAAAGGGACCTTAAAGTTCCAGTATCTACTTAGCACACACATCAACTGGTTTAAGTAGCACAAATACTCAGAAACAAAATCTACCTCTCCGAAAGCATTATATATATATAAATATAAACTTTAAAAAAATGTTTATTTAATACCCTCTGCCCCCAAGTGCCATGACACAACCCATTTGTGTAAGTTTGTTATCAAAATCATGCCTCCTTCTTGGATGCCTTAACTTCCTGTTTCAAAGCTTCTCTCTGCAACCAAGAGGGAGAGAATGAAATTTATATTGACTTTTTTTGCTGTTCTTAGAATCACTGCAGGCCAGAAGCTGTGGCTTCAGTGAGAAGCACTAAAATGTCAAACGCTCTTAAACCCAAAAAGAAAACCCCAAAAACAAAACAAAAAAGGCAAAGCTATGGTTAGTTTTCTACCTGTGGCTATGACTTGGCAGAATGCTGTCAGACAACTGTCATGTAATGAGATCGCTTGCTTTTGCTGGTTTCTAAGCTGCTCAGTGACTAAGAACAGTTGATGATATTGATGGTATTTTTGTATAATCAAAGGAAAAGGCAATAGTTAATAGCTTGGGTAGGTCCTTAACCTTACAACTAGCAATGGCAGCAATGGAGATGAGGCTGCTGAGCAGGGTCTCTCTAATGATCCCCATCAACAGACCATTCAGTCTCCACAGCTCAACAACACCTCTGCCAGTCTGTCAGCTGAGAGATGGGCTCTCATTCAAAGAAGCTAGTTTAACTCCAGCTCTGGATAAGGGAATGGGTACAAGACTATGAGCTTCCCTCTTGTTTCTGAAAGCTGAGCAGTGACTTCTGACTGGAGATAACGCAGATTTCGGGTTCAGAAGAGCAACTGTTTTACATACAGTGGAAGGTATGAAGAAGAGAAGGTATATGAATGGGCTAGCACATTAGACCTCTTAGTCAGAGGAAGGGAAAAATACTTAAACGCCTCTATGTATTTATTAAAGGCTCAATGACTTCAAGGACATAATATTATCATGTATTTACATGTACTGGCAAAAATGTAAAATGCTGAAGAACTTTGAAATCAAGCACATTTCAATTCAAAGCTCACCTGTTTTAGCAAGGCTTTTAAAGAGATCTGACAAAGCCCGTTGCTTCTGCATCTGAATATGCTTGGCCTCTGACTTCTGTTTCTCCTTATCTGCTGTCTGATCAAACGTTAAACTCTGCAGTTCCACTACAGAACCAATGATATCACCTAAAATGAAGACAGCAGGGAAAGATAAAATATGAAATGTCAATGAACACAAACCAGGCATGGGAATACAGTCCAGGAAGGGAACCGTGCATCTACGTTTTTACCCTGATTCCACTCATGTTATAAAGGTCAATTAAGACACAGAAATCACAAGAATACCTAACCTGTAAACTGGTCAAGACTTTCCAGAAGACTTAAGAATGGATTATTTTCTGTAACTGTTGCACACATTTTCTTCATTCTTTTTGTAAGCTTGGGCAGACGGTACTGAAGAGATTCTGTATGAAATGTAACGCCATCCTGACATTCTTCCGTTAGTGTCTGCTGAGAAAAATGAAAGAAACAGTCCAATTATACACAAATAATTGAGGCTGTCTTATCTGTCCACTAAGTCAGAGTAAACTGCTGCCAAAACAAGGACTAAATTCTGCATTCACTTTAAACCCAACAACTTGCTCATGCAGTCTTCTGAACAGTTCAGCCCAAGCATTTGAGGAAAATCACAATATAGTATGCCAAGCATATATTAACTCTGAAAAAAGCCAAAGAAATTGAAGATGTTGTGGCCCTACTTTTTTACCTGTTTGTCAAGGCCTCTTTCATAGAGACTACTGCATTTAGGTTAGCTTCCTCTGCCTTCCAAGCTCAAAGGCAGGCAGTCACCTTATCCTGTATAACTAATGCCCTTAAGACATGAGATAAGAACACCACCTCTTACTCTCCACTAAACACAAATTTAACTGCACTGCGAAGGAAACAATGAAAATGGTACACAAATAAAAATGATCAAATTACAGAAGTGATCCCCCAGCATGTCAAAAGCTATTCCTTCGGAAATAGCTAGGATATTTAAGTTTGCACGCGTCTCCCTGCAGTTCCATAAAGTCTTAATTTCTTAAACACGTGAAACCAGCAACCCTGTTAATGATCAGCAACAGGCTTGCAAAAAAAAATGCACCCCCCCCCCCCCCCATCCAAAACCAAACCCACACCAGATTTGCCTCAGATTTATTTCTCCTTATCCATCTTCCTGACTGTCGGATGACAAAAGCAAAATCAGCCACCCTCCTGCTCTGAAGAAACTTAAAAGCCTTGGAAATGAGAGTAACTGAATATCCCCCCACAAGAAAATCCTGATGAGTTCTGGCTGGTTCCTCAGAATCTATTTCAGGAAAATAATTGGCTTCTTTTCTGAGCTGGACAGCTTCATTAGAGACACACCAAACAAGGCACTATGAAGCAGGGCAATATTGATTGTTAGGCATAGTCAGTGTCACTGTACCAGCAGGGAAGTAACAAATTGCTGCAGACAATATACAAGTAACTTAGAGATGAAATGTGTAACTGCTATCGTGTCTATGTTAGACTGTAGATATTGTGCCAAACCAATACTGAACATACTTGTCTTTCCATGCTGTATTCCCACCCACCTGCGGTGTTTCGTAACACTCAACACAAAAAAAGACCAAAAAGTCGACAATATATTCAAGAGACTTGACATTTATGTAAGATTTTTCTGCATAAATCAGTGAAAAACAACATACAGATGAAAATATAGAAAATATCCTTCCCACACTTAGAACAAAGAATACAGTCACCTTGGCAGTATCTGTTCTAGAAGACAGAATTTTTCTTAATGTGTTGCTTAGCCTCTGAACTTTAGTCTCTTTGTTCTCAGATTCCTCCTGCTTTTGCAAGCAGTCCAGCTGCTCTTCCTTACCAATTTCCACCAAGGCAGGCCGACATGGCTCATTTAGAATAACTTCAAATTTCTTCATGAATTTAAAGAGAGTCCTAATTACAATGGGAAAGCAAAACAGTTACTGGGTGTTCTAATCCAGGAAATCTCTCAGCTGCTGGAAATAAGTGTTTCCAGTGTGTTATGGGTACAAGAAACATTCCTGCATTCAAATTTAAAAGCAGAGAAATTTAGAGAGAAGGTTTGAAGTACAGCCATACATACAAATACTGCTGTTTATTATCATCAGTCCATAACTGGCTCCTTAATTCCAAGTTTTGAGTTACCTGCGTGTTTTTTCAACCGACTGTTTAATAGCCCAGAAGCTGACATCATTCCACTTTGAAATTTTCACAAATTCCTATAAAAAGAAATAAACGTTGGGATTACTTATACTAATATAATGAAGTATTTGCATACAAAAGGTGGTCTTTAAAGCTGATCAGCTATGATGACATAATGCAATACATTTTAATTTTAGAACATGCACCAATAACTGCATAGTTGTCTTATCC
This sequence comes from Anser brachyrhynchus, assembly GCF_964034855.1. NCBI lineage: Eukaryota > Metazoa > Chordata > Aves > Anseriformes > Anatidae > Anser > Anser brachyrhynchus. Next base: position 86,522,627 of record NC_137696.1, on the reverse strand, counting down.
TAATAATTACTTGCGTTTAGGCTAAAACTGCTGCATAGCCAAATGTGAAATCCCAAGGGGCTTCACTGCTTGGTAGAAACCTCCATGGCTAAATGGGACTGACCAAAGACTTTCACCAACTCTTTGCCTCAGAAATATCTTCTTGACAAAGAAAATGTGAAGTATAGCAGGGATTTCAATGGCCAACAGAGCTATTATACACAAATTCAAATAACTGCTCCACTGTTCTTATGTTGAACTAATTAGATTGTCTGAGCAAAATTTTCTTTTACCTTAAGTTCCTTTTCTATAGGTTGACGAAGTTCAGTGATTCTGGTCTCAACACACTCTGAAAACTGCTTATAATAATTGTATAGATTCCACAGGATGCTGCACAGGATGTCTGGAAGAGACAAACAATAAGAAGCTTCTTTCAAAACAGCATATTCTTCAGTACCAACAGCAGAAATGTAGCCTAGTGGTTTTTTTTGTTTGTGTTTGTAATCATGAAGCTTGGTGATATCAAAGGAAGGGGTTAACACACCAACAGTATTCTTTGTGAAAATGAGAAAATGCATCACAGGCTTGCATTCTGTTTATGAGCTTAGTCATCTGTCCAGAAAGCCTGGAATATACGATGGCAAGGTGGTTTTTTAAGAAGACTCAACACACATAATGTTAATAACTTACCCTTTTCTGCTGCCAGAGGCATCAGTAAGACGTGGCAGTGGAAATCCAGTAGCATTTGAAGTCGTGCATGAAACTCTCCCAGCGTAGATCCTTCGATGAAAGCTTGTAGTGTGCTGACCAGCATTTTTAGACTCATCTGCTCAGTTTCTGAACATTGCACCAGAAATATAAAAGGGTGAGAAAAAACAAAACTTTACATGAAAATTGTTGACTGCTCCTTGTGAACTTCCAACTAAGTATCGGGTTTCTATTGAGGAAGTTTCAAAACAAACTAGGAAAAAAAAAGGAGGGTGAATTTCTAATTTAATAATAAGTAAAACCAGCAAAAAAATACACCGGATAAAAGAGGAGACAGGACAAGAGGCAGTAGTAAGACAGCACTGAGGAGGCTAGCTACACGCCCAGTTTGAGTGAACACTAAGTATATGGAGAAAACTTGCTATTCTTTATGAACTTTTTCAGCCATGACGAAAAACTACATGCTACAAATTAGTTGCTGCCAATTCCTTAACACCTCAAAATAATCAAGATAGAAACAGATCTTGGAAAAATCTAGTAGAGAGTAGCGTCTTTAGAGCACTGCCTATGGGAGAAGATACTGGAAGATGTAAAAAGAACCCAAGGATCTTAATTTGTCAAGTTTATTAATTAGCCAGGAGATTGGAAGAACATTGCCTCATTCCAAAGAATGTTATTTTCATCTTCACAATTTCAGAAAATCTGGGAGGGCTAGGGACTGAAAGAAGTATTTTTTTTTTCTTATTTTACGTAGTTTGAACACCTGCAGACAGATTTGCTAGGCACAGTGTATACCTAAAGCACACTTACTGTAAGAATTCTTTATGCTTTATACAGAATACTAAAGTAGCTCAGTTAGAATATGAATTGTGCTTTGTGCAGTTAAAAAGTGAGATGCCTTTTCCAGCTGCAGGTGAAGGCTTCCAAATCCCAGTTTACAATGTTTATATGTCCCTGACACACGATTACTACCATTCTACTTTCTCCTGGATTCCTTTTACAAGCATCTCTCCTTTACACCCCTACAATGTTAGTCCTGTGACCTACACACATGCTTTCAGAAAAAATACCAAATTCACTCTATATGAAAGACCTTATACAGTCACGGAATTTATTGCAGAGCAAAGGGGACAATAACTACGCCTTAAAGTGCACAGTTAAACTTGGGCATTTGAGAGCTTAATTATGCATCCTTAGTAATTGCTGCAACTGTGCCACATGTTTATATACTTGCCTTCCATGTTTGCCTCGGTGTGTTCTTGCAGATACTTCTCAATCATCTGATAGACTGAGAACCAATGCTTTGTGGATTTCTCTACATGCTGCTTCATAATATTGTCCAGACTTACTGACCAACAACTGAAAACAGTGAGAGAAAATAAAAATACAAAAGAAGCTCATGAGTCATCTGGGCTCCAAAACAACACACACTTTATTCTCTGTTTCTGGTAAACTAAAGGAAGATTTTAGAGGATGAAATAATCTGCACATCTCCTTAATATACACAATCAACTACAGAAGATCACTGCTTTGACACTAATAAATATGACAGAAGAAATGAAGGAACTACAACTGTCAAACAAAACCAATCAGAGCCAGGTTTCAAAAGAGTTTTCTTTCACAAAATGCGAGGCAAACTTGTAGAATTCCTGATCATAGCATATTATGGATATAAAAGCTTTACATGGTCTAAACAGAAGACTGGCTAATACTTTTAAAACAAAATTTAACAGTGGTTGTTTAAGAGACAAACCACTACAGGCTCAGCAAACCCCGGGATTAAAAACAGGAGAAGGCTGGGAAAACATCAGGATGAACTATTCTAGTTGTGTCCTGCTTCTGTCCCTCCTGAGGCATACACACATGTACACATATGGTCACCACGAAAGACAATATGGGGCTGGACATACTCATTCTGAGCCAATACAACTACCTTTTTATTTGTTTGTTTTTATACCTGTACAAGGACAGCTACACAAACACAAAGAAAGGAAACATTTCACAATTAAAGCAATAATGCATTGCAACGTGTCTCTGTATCAAGAGAGAAGCTTAGTTTTAAGAAACAGCAATAGGGAAGGACAGTTCTTACTTCAACTCCAGTCTACGCCACTGAATAATCAATTGAGTGACCAAATCAAGATGCTTCCGCAAGGACAAAGCTCGACTAGCATTTTCCTCCCAGTCCTGGGGGAAAAAACAAACAAAAAACACAACAAAAAAAAGTTTCTTTATACAAAGCCAGAAATCAGTATCTGCACAGCACTGTAATACTGTTGTTCACTCTCCTAACTCCTTAAACTCACAGCATGGAGCAATTCACTTCCCCAAATCCTGGCAAGCACTCAGCTTTCAGTTGTTTTTATCATGGTACCAATACAAATAAGAAAGCATAAATGAGAAAATAAGTTTCCATTAGCTCTCTTCTTACCTGTGCCTTTGCAAGAAGGATTTCTAAGCCATTCAGGAACTTTGAGAGAGGACTAGATAGTGGAAAACTCCGGATTCTGTCCATCACAACCAACAGCTGCAGAATGAAAAACAAGTGTTCAACGTACAGCATCTGATCTTCAACAAAAGCAGTCATGAAGCTAAGCTGATTTGTATTAGCATAACCCTACTTTAAAAAGAGGTAAGAACATTTTCAACTGCTTCTTCATTTTAGTATTAGCTCCCTAGTAGTTCAGTAAAACACTCTGAAGGAAACAAGCAGAAATGACCTAATGCTGAGAGCTCCAACTGATCCTAAATTTCTGCATTAATCTTCAAGAAATAACTTAAGATCCACACAGTCCCCCTTGGTGCCTAAGATATCCATTTTAAAACACTATGGAAAAAAGCAATCTGGGAAAAAACAGAAGCCCAAACAGCAGAAGACCTCAAGAACCTTTGAAGTACAGCAGATCGAAGACCGATTAAAGCTGTAAGAACAGAGTGTACAGTGAATACTACTTACCATTTCTTAAGTAAAACTAAACTGCTAGCAGTATCTAATTTCTCTTAAGAAGAAACAGCTATGACTTCAAAACAACTGCGTAAGTAATACTGACATCTGAGCAAGTATATGCATGCACAGGCCCTATGCACATCTTCCCATATATTTACACACACAAACAATTTTAAAATGCTTTTGTTTTTCCTAAACTTTGGTTGAGTTATCCTTACCTGCAGAAGTACTGGATGCTCTGGCCATTCCTGCAGTAACCTGTTTACTTCTTTAGCAAAATTATCAAGTACAGGCTGGCACAGCCGGACTTGCTGAATATTAGGATGTTGGTAAAAATCATAGGGGCCATCTTGCTGTAGCACAAGATCTGACGTTAGTTCCTCAAAAAAGGTATTTTGAAGAAGAGTGCTAAGTAGAAGTTGGCTTCCCAGAAGACTATCGTTCATTTCAGCACCTAGGAAGTCAAGAAATAAAGACGTCACACGTGTTATTTTTTTTCCAACTGAACAGGGAAAGTTAATTCGTTTCCTGCATTCCAAACCTTAGTTATGTTATGTATTACAAAGATATAAGATTATACCACACATAAGCAATAAGATGAGATTGTAGGAAAAATGAGGTATATTTGAAGCTTGCATCCTCTATTTTATCTTTTTTTTTTTTCAAAAAGAATTCTAAAGGTACACTGCAGTCCAGGCAGAAAACCACAGTTCCTCCGTTCCTAAGTTCACATTGAAGGGATATTTATTACAAAATTATTAGCAAGACTCTGTGAAAAAAGTAATCCAACACAAAAATGAACTAACAAACACATTAATATCCATTACACCTCAGGTATAAACACAAAAATATATTACTGTAGAAATAGCAGTCCTCTTGCACTATCTGCTTCCTAACTGCAAGCATACACATTTATTAGAACTGAAATACAGTGCTGCTTTGAAAAGTGATGAAAAATATTATTCTGAGGTCTTGCACACACATTGTTATGATTTTCACATCAATTGTGCCAAAATTCAAAGCAAATAAATCACTTTGTTTTTGTTCATTTATTTGATTTACATTATAGAAGCTCCACTGAAATCAATTTCTTTTTGAACTTAATTTCACATTTTACCTCTGGGAAATTTCTGCAAGTGCATAATCTTCCACAGAATTATGCAGATGTAAGTGATCAACATTTCTGAATATGGAGTAGGTTCACTTTACTCTTAAACTGTGTTCCATTAACAAATGAAAAAAACAGTAATTCAAAAAAAACAAAGCCTTGCAAGACGGTTCTGAAAATGGGACAAATTCTTTGGAAAAAGGACACTTCTTCTGCACACTTACCCTATAATAGGTCTATTTTATGATCTGCAGTACAATTCATTTTTAACAAATCATTACAAAGCTAAACCTGTACATCTGAAGTGTTGCTAGCAATCTTACCAATTAAAGGATAGTACTGTGACACCAGAAATGCACCAGTCTGATAGCAGGAAACAAATGCAGTGAAATAATTTTTAGCTTGATGAGAAGGCAGACTCTTTTGATACCACAGGGATCGAGCGAAGTTTAAGCACAACTGCTGGTGAACCGTCATTACGGTTTGCATCGAGCTCTTGGACAAAAGGGCTCTGTCTACTTCCAGCTGGTCTTCCAATGGATCTTCAGTTTCCATGTTTTCTTCTAGACTTGCCTCAGCTGTGATATCTTCAAAGTCCTACAAATTGCATTATAATTAAGAGATCAATTATAGTTTCTTCCCTTAATGCTCCTCCTCTCCTCCCCTGTACCCTCTTTTTTGTACTCTCTGGCACTGCAACAATGTGCTAATGCTAATGATTTGGAGTTGGCATTCACATAGATACACTGCCTGCCTCACAAACCAGATGTCAGTCTGAAACAGAACACAGGCAAATAGAACAATTAAGGGCATAAACCACAGCAGGCAGAAGAGTGCAGTACAGTGAGCCCCGAGCCACGACCAAACAAAACCTCTTCCAGAACAAGCTTTAGCAGTCATACCTGCTGATAAACCACTTCAATGCTGTTTGATCGCTCGGAGATCTGAACTATTACCTCTCAACCTTCCAGCTACATGTTGATGCACGTAACTAGCTCACAGATTCGTGCACTGCACAACACACACTGCCTGGTGAAGTCACTTCAAAAATTGTTCAGTAATGCAGACCAGTTAAACTTTAAAAAAAAATCTCCCAGCTTCAATACAAATATTTAATCAAGGAGATTTAAGTTCTTCACAGGCAACAAAACCTCAGAAGACCCTACTCATTAATTGAATCACATTCCAGAATGTTACCATGAGTAACTAATCATATTGTGACTCAGCTGTGTAACTTAGGATAATTTAGCTGAAGGGAAAATAAACAAAAAAAACCACAGTACTTAATATCTATTCATCCAAAAATCTAACACACATTTCTGTTTTTGCTTAACAAAAAAGCGTTTCATTCTTCATCTCATTTTACTTATATAACATGCATTTCAGGAGCTACTTTAGACATAAATTTTGTGTTTCTTCATTATAGAGTTTCCATTGTTACCTTTTCATGAAAAGGAAATCTCCTCCTAAATTCTTCCTCCTCCTCCTCTTCCTCACTTTTTCCTTTCCCGTGACTTTTACTTCTGTATCTGTACAGACTCTTTTCCATTGCTTCCTTTTCTTGGGCACGGCGTTCCTGTTCATCCCATTCATTTATAATTGCCTGGGAAAACAAAGTAACATATTATTATAAAAAATTACGTTTAAAATCACCTCAATGCCTCATATTTTGGTAAGGCAGCATCTATCTTGCTTGGTTCTTTCCCCCTCTACAGTCTGCATCAGTATAAATCAACACCATCTAATCTGAATGAAGATTTGTAAACTGCTCTCATAACAGACTAAAACTGTGCAAGAGTGCTTGGCCATTATAGTCTGTCTTAACCATTTCATAGAGAAACTTTCCACAAAGTTTTGTGTATTTTTTTTAATTTGTTTTGTTGTTGCTTTTTATCAAAATCTTGTAACCATTAACAAAGCCTGTAACATTTAACAAAGCCTGCAAACGTTACAGGCTTTGAGTTCACACCTCAATAAATCCAAAAAAGCTAACATAAAATGTTGAATTATTCTATCAATGTACGAGAAAAAAAGTTCATGAACATCACACCGATGATTATCAAGGCAGTTTCAGTGCAAGAATCCTAGCCACTAGCACTCAGATGTTACCTGACACAGGTGTCTAAAAAGCCGCAGAGATTTCTGGTCCATCTCTCCTCTGGATAGCACGTGACATCGAAGGTGCAACAACGCATTCACCAGGAGCTGTTCCAGAGTTGGACAAGGCTTCTGTACTCCCTCAGATTCTCCTTCAGAGTGCTTCAGAGAAAACTTTTTAAGTCCATGAAGGACCTCAACTGAATTCACTGAGCATAAAATTTCTGCACGAGCCAAGTATGTGGGAAAAGCATGGCCAACAGATGGAAATGTCAATAAAGAAGTAAGGAGGTTGTTGAGATCAGCTGGACAAACAAAACTGTTGAGCGCGGCATAAACTTCAGAAGCCACTAATCGCATGCCGTGTTGTAACTGTAAGATGGCAGCTTGCAGTGGAATGATGGCATCAGGGAATGCAGCATACTCCTCCACCAAGTGTTTTCTGAAGTGATGGTGTGATTGTTGCCAAGATGTTTCTTCATTTAGCAGGTTTTTTATTGCCTGGAGTGATTTTGGTCTTTCCCCACCAAGGAACTGCAGAAGGCGGGCTAAAAGGTCTTGGACTGCAGAAACCCTTGCTATGCTGTTGATGTACTGGTGAGCCTCCTGGTACAAGCAGTCATAGAGTGGAGCTGGAGGCCTGAAGGCCTTTTTTCTGGAGAGACTGCTTATTTGCTCATTCAACCTCTGCATTCTTTCCTGCAACAGTCTGTTAAGAAATAACATTTACCAGTTCAGCAATATACTGTAATAAACGCATTTCATAAGCTGCATGGTAACACAATAGAAGATTCATAACAAATATTCTGCTAATTTGTGTAAAGTAGCAAATAAGGAAAGAGCAAGAGGTGGCACCTGTATAACATGCACACACCCCGTCTTCTTATTTTCCCTGCATTTCTCCAATAAACTGGAATTACATTTTTTTTGCTTGCTACCTAATAGCTCTGTCAGCATTAAGGAAAAAGTACTATTACTGGAAGCAACTGGTAAAACCCAGCCATTCAGAACTGGCTTTCAATGACTATCATCTTATTTAAGCAACAGCACAGACGAACCAGATCCATCTGTGTGTACAACATGAGATTGAAAACTTCCATTAATGGTGAAAAATTATGACTAATACCCCAGTTTTTATCTCCATGTACAAGAAAAATCTGGAAACCTGCATAAAGGAGAAATCTGTTCCCTTAAAGTTTCCTCCTTAAATTCCTCAGATTAAAAAAAAAAATGGCTACAAAGTCTACACTTCAGCAGTGTATTCCATGTGGTGAGATTCTTAACCACAGCACCATAGGCACAGGTTGATGGCAAAATACGCATCTGGACATTTCTACTTAACACAAATCAGCCAAAGAATTCTCCAAAGCAGCACTGGTTTCTGTTGAGGCCTTAAAGAGCTACAGTGACAGACAAACAATCCATGTCATTTCAAATTGTCAGAAACATTGTCACAGTTTGGTGAAACTGCCATAATTTAGATGTGTGACTTTATTTTCACTTCTGGGCATAGCTTCCATTTCCTCAAGATATGAGGGCCATTGCTTTAATTCTATTTGCAGCAGTGAGAAGCACGCACAGGCAGTTCTTTAGTTAGTGCTAGTAAAGAGAACAGCTTCTGTATTTCTCTTTATCACCTCAATATGCAAGTTGCTACTTTAAAATCGCCAAGCCTCATTCCTACATAATAACACAGATCGTAAAGCTGTGAAGAAAACTGAGCCTGAGCAACAAAAGAAAGTTTCCAACCTAAAAGAGAAGAGTTAAATGCTTGAGTTGTTACCTGAGATGGGGATGAATATAGTTGCTGAGTGCTTTGTCTTCAATACTTTTTCCTGTATGCAGCTGGGATGACAAATCATATGTTTTCCATTCACACTCCAGCTGGTCTAACTAAAAAGACAAAAAAAAACTTCCTCTGAGGTTCTGATTTTGGTAACCAAATAGGTACAGCATCATCTTGGACATTAAAAGAAGTTATAATCCCACAGTTCAAAAATCATGACCAAGAATTGGCCAGCTCCATGCTTACCTCTTCTTTGGCATACTTGAGCTTGTATTCTCTTTTAATAGCTGGATCAAACCTGGTCTGTGGAAGCCACAACTGGATCTGCACCAAACCAATATTCACCCAGAGGCTTCCTCGCCAAGCTGTTTCTGGTAACTCTTTGAGCCCTTCCCTAAAGAACTGCTGCAAGCAAGTGAGCAGGAGAAACATGAATTCTTTAGGAAGTAGATCCTGATCAGCGATGCTTCTAAGCATCTTGAGAAGGTACTCATATGCAACAAGATCCTTGAGGATGAGCTTCTCACAGTACTCCAAAAATTCCTCTTGAAGATCTGCTGGAACCAGATCTACCAGGCTGGAGAGTTGTCTGCCTAGTATTATTCCTTGTAGTCTAGAATCTGTGTATCTGGAGACAAAGGAATGGAAAAATTTTGCACGTGGTAAGCAAGCTTCTGCAACATGCCTGGTTTAAATAAGATCTTCCTTCCATATAAATGTTAATACCTAAAGTCTGCTGTTGAAGCAACAGCCAGGTTGGTCCACAGTGCTGTGCTGACTTCATGAAGTTGCTGTGCTCTCTCCATCCATTCTCCCAGTGTCACAAGGGATGAAGACAGAACAGGATGTCCACTCACATCCCACTGGCTTGTCTTGCTGCTGCTAGTTAGAATTTCAAAGAAGCACTTTGAGAAAACTGCTCGGGTCAAAATACCTGGGCCCTAAATTAAGAGATAAAGAGATTGTTCAGATGCAACTTGTACTGAGCATGCTAAAATTTATAACACTGTTTGAGAAAGCTGTTGAATTAGTAAAATGGTCTTGCTTGATTAGGAAAGAAGAAACGAACCTTCATAGAACTATTCAGATGGGATTTAGAAGGCATCTTTTCCTCTGTTGCAGGCAGTGGTCTCCAAGTCAACCAATAGTCTGGATCTGTGGTGAAAGTACTGTTCCAAAAGGATTCTAGTGCAGCATGAACTAGTTGAGATGACAGAATAGACATTTCTTCGGGGGATATCTATAAAGAGAAGGAAAAACCTGGAGTTGAGGATAATTTACAGGTAGTAAAAGAGAATCAAGCAGGACAAAAAAAAGAGCATGACACATTTCTAGTAGAGATAGTACAAGATATTCCTTAAGGTCTGTTTCAAATTTGCAAAGGTTCACTCGTATCTCTTCTCAACAAGAAGAAAAACTCACTTCCTGAGGCCTGCACTGGCTCAACCTGCTTCTGTCTACAAAATACTCAATGTGTTTAAAGAGCAAGTTTTCGGAATACAGCCACTAGTCTGTAACTCTGCAGCCTTTTAATATGATATGCAAGGTTGCATAAACAGAAGATTGGTAAAGCTACCCCATTTTCTACTTCAAAGCATTTAAGAAGAATTTGCTAGTTTATTGAAAATTGTGGGAACGCAGCCATCACTATATTATATATTATTATTAAATATTAATTGACTAGAATTTCACTGGCATATTAAATTGCTGTACAGGAAATATATCAGATAACCTTCTCAGTCTATTTGTTTTGTAACAAGACCCAAAAAGTTTAGAGGCACAGGAACAGAGGCAAATACTTTTCAGCATAAAATTATTTTGAGTACATCAATATAACCAAGCTGGCACCTACCACTCAATTTCCTGTCTTCTACTAGGTGATAGACAGATAAATGGAACAAGAGCTAAGAAGCTAGTAAGAACTAAAACTTGTTCTTACTTCACTAAGGTGTACCAAGTGCCACAGTCCAGACAGCTGGTGAGAGGCAGCTGGTGTCAATTTCAGAGCAAAAGCTATAAGCTGAACTAGATCTGAACATGTGCCTAATTCTTGACTGAAGTTCTTCCTGTAGGAGGTAAAAGAAATATGACATAATTAATGCCTAAACATGACACACAAATCATGTGTATAATGAAACAAATTCAGAACAGCAGACAAGGCAACAAGAATAACAAAGACTGTTTAAGGTTAAAGTAATATTTTAAGCACTGGAGATGAACAAGCCCTCTAATAAATACCCAAAATACTTGCATCCTTCAAAGCTGGCAAAATCCAAATTCACAACTAATGGGTAAAGAAACAGCATCTTCTGTAGCTATAAGCAGCATGTTCAGCAAAACATACAAAACATCTGGAGACTTTGTCTTCCAGCTTTACAGTTCATGTGAAAATCAGGACTTTGCTGAATTCAAGATTGAATGAATGATTCTAGAAGTCTCACTGCACAAAAAATTACTTTCACTGCAATCAATAGATGAAGAGCTCTGTTTTAACCAATGATAAACAGATAAAAATATTTGGCCCCTTGAAGGGGCTAATACTTCTGAAATTAATAATGTTAATTTAAACTACAAATATATGCATGTAATTTACTTTTTTTTTGTTGCACACAAATGGAAACATGCACATTAATGTAGTTCCTTCACTGTCAGGTCTTATGCAGTCTTTCTGCAGCACCCCAGCAACATGGCCATAAATACCTTCATGTTAATTCCTAATAAGAATGGCTTGTTTCATTAAAAGGAAAATGCTACCAGTTAGACTCTTACATAGAAGCTTTTATTTTTCCTCCACTTATAATCCATTCTACCACTAATGAAGCTGTTGCTGGGGTCTAATGTTTTTATACCAATGGGCTTGGACATCAGCATTCCTCTATTTGCATCAATGAAAATCAGTTAAAGAAAAATACTTTGTCAGTAGAGCACTAAACAGCTCTTTCAATGTCATGTTTTACAGCTGCCCAGATACCATTCTGAATGCAGACAATGAGCATATGTGTATTTATACACATAAATAAAAGCGTGTATGCACATGTTCATATATGCATATACAGTTATCTATATACGTACAAAAACACAGATTTACACACAAATGCACAGCACTGAAGGTGCAGCTTTTAGCTAGGGATTCTGAGTCTCATGAAAGAAGCACGGAATTTCTTTTTCCAGTCTCCTCCTTACCTTCTTGCACAAGCCTTAGCCACATAATCGGCTGTCAGTTTGTACTGCCAGAGCACACCCATCTGCTCCATTGCAGGCCACAGCTGAACCCGACTGCAGAGCTGGACTAACACGGCAGGGTCTAACTGGTTGGAGATGGTATCTTCAGTGAACATTTCTTCTGAATGACTGTATTTAAGTCCCTCTGCTCTCAGTTGTGAATGTACAGCTTTCAAAAAAATCTTTAGTTGACCTGTATGACAGAGTGTAAAAGGCACATAAATGCATGTACTATGCTTCTTGCCAGTGAACACTTCACATCCTTTCTGTTTCTATATAAATATAATGCTGATGGCAGAATCATCTTGTTAGGTTCTTCAGAAGTGTTACCTACCCAGACTAACGTCTTCTAAGTGATTAGCTCTAAGTATCAGGCCATCAGCTTGCAGCAATGCTTTCTTCACCTTCCATCCAGAGGCAGCAGTTTTCAGACAGCACATTTTTTCCTGCCATCTACTTTCTCCAAAGGCCAGTCTTGACTCTAAGATGTTAATTGGTTTGCTGAGAACTTTTAACTGAGAAAAACAATCCATGCCCAGCGTATCCTGAAATATGAAGAAGACATTTGAACAAGAGGCAATTTGTTTCAGCAATGCTAACAAAATAAAATCTGTGACTATAGTCAGAACTTGAAGATTTCAAATACATAAGCATACAACTGAAGTACACATACACCAACTTGCAACCACATATACAGCTTAACAACAATTCTTTTACAGCCTTACTCAATACACTAGAGACAGAAATTGAAATAGGAGGCCACAGTTCCCCCTTACTAAGTTTTTTCTTTTTTTTTTTCCTTCATGAAAATACTATATGTTATGCAGACAAACCATGCCTCAACATGGTAACAACTAAGAGCAATAAATACATAAATCAATCAAAATTGCCAGAAGCTACTGTCACTTAAAAGAAATTGTCACTCGACACCTGCAATTAAATACGTTTGATACCTAGAAAAATCTCTTAAAGCTCTCAGTAAGCACTGAACGTTCTTGAAAGTCTCATATATTAACTGTGTATTTTTGAACAGCTGAGAATCTTTGAAAGATAAGGCTGTAAAAACCTAGATCTAATTACTAATCACCAAAACGAGCAATCTACATGTCTCCTTGTGCCCTGTTTTAAGAAGGGACTTATACTCTTCGGAAAAATTTACTACAAGATTTTTTTTTATTGAATGAGACCAATTGCTAAAGTAAGAGAAAAAACAACTGTCAAATGTAAGTGGATTTGTTTTGTAAGTCATAAGGTAGTCCTATCTTATGCTGTGTAAAAGGAAATACATGGTCTATTTCATATACTCATATGTTCGCTAAGTAAGCAAGTGGCACACTGATATTCACAAGTCTCCAGAACAGAGCAAGCAGTTACATTTTCATACTTTTCCATCACTACATTAAATAACTGCTATCTATACAAAGCATAGTTAACAGTAGAAATGCTATCTGGATAGCTGATATATGTCACAAAAAAGATGTATGTTAACATCCACTGAAATGGCTTTTTTAATCATTCCTGCAAGTCCAAAAGGAATGCCTTTTTGCTGGACTGGAGAGGAAGTGCTTTCCTTTCTTAAGGGTAAGGATCATTTCAAAGGTATTTGGACATCACTGAAAATTCATATCTTTTGCAAGCAGAGTATCAATACCTTAAAAGGAAGAGGTCTTCCTAGTGACTTTTGTAATAGCTTCATATTGGCAGAAATACCAACAGGATTAGCCAAGCAGTTCTGAATCTGCTGCGAAACAGACTGGATTTCCTTGGAAACCCTTGGAGGAAAGACAAAAAACTCAGTGAAGTTTGAGTAAAAAAAAAAGTATGCATCTGAAAAGTCTCTTATCCTTCCACTACAAGTACAGAAAACGAGTAAAATTCTAGGTGATCATATGGCCAAGGAGAATCCCAACACTTAGAAATCTGAATTTTAATACTGAACAGCTATTTAATACATTGCACTTTCATTACCAGCAGAACACAATTTGGACACCAACAGGAAACAACACTAATTACCTATAATACTTCAAAAAAAAAGAGGGAGGGTAAATTACACTATCATTTAACACAACCAGAGATCAAAGCCACTCACTTGTGCTGGTCTGATCCGATAAGCATCTGAGGAATTCTGTCAATTAGATGTTTCATAACCCAGTGCCAGTGCAAAGACAGAAGTGACAGCCCTGGTGAATCCACTGTCAGAGTGTCAGAGACTGCCCAGAACCGGTCACGCCACAGCAAGCAATACAAAATCTAACGAGACAAAAAGGTTAGTAATGTGCTGAGCCCTGCATGTTACAGAGTACTTCATACCTCAAGCAAGAGAAAATTAAAAATCACTGCCATTTCTGTTAGCTTTTCAGAGTCACGCTGTGCTTTATACAGAACTACAGCTCAACTCTATGTTCTCTAAAAAAGCTGCATGACTCTGCTGGCAGGAACTACACAAGTGAAGCAATCCCTGGACCAAGTTTACAATGCTGCTGTTAGATTTTAGAAAAATTATCCTCATGGTGTGAAAAGGGAGTAGAAGTGAACCACCCCTGTGACCTGCATGTCTGCTGTCCAGGTTAAGACAGCTGTATCTGACCTGGGTGTGGATACTCCCTTCATCATCAGTGGAGAGAAACAGGCGCTTCTATGGCACAAGTCATACCATCGTAAGCAAGCACAGAAGGCCAGATGATAAAGTTCAGCAATGGATATCTACATTCCAGGAAGGATAGCTCCTACGCAAAGTATCTGCAGGCTGAAAACCTACATTCCACACAGAAGCAGTGAGAAGACAGAGCAGAAATACAGCCACTGAAATAAACAGAGTACCCCATAATTATTTGCCTCATTTCAGGCATATTCTGAATACCAATAGAAGCACTGTAGTTTATTTCATGGTCCCTGAAAACGAGAAAGTGTTCTGCAGACTAATTTCACGCTACTTCTACTAATGTAGTATGAAAAGTCTACTCACATCATGCATGTCATCATCACTTAAGGCCACCTGAGTAGATGTCACCCAGTGAAGTGCAAACGCATCCCAAAGTTCAAAGAAAACAGCAAGGTTGACCACGATCGCATGAGGAAGGGAGTTGTAACTTCCTGGATCTGAAGTTTGGGAAAGAGGGAAAGAAGGGAGAGACTGAATAACCTATCCACATAAAATGTCAACTTAATGGTTGATTTTAAAAATCACTAGATACTCCGTGTGTTAAAAACAAAAACAGAAAATGAAAAAGATCTAAGATTCAAAGTAACAAAATATTCCTTCGCTATTTGCACAATTCTCTATTGTCTCTATACATTTAATATAGTAAAAAGAACTTTGCTATTCAGATTAGCCAAAGACAGAACACAAACCCAATTTCTCTCTGTCATCTTCATAAAGTTTAGATAATTAAGAAAAAGACATGCACTCATCTCGTAGTAGAGGCTGGACAGAAAGGCTGCAGCATAAGGTGTATCTAAGTTAAGAATAATGTGTTATATATCATTTTAGTCCTCATCTGACAGCTTTACATTCACACAATCTTCCTTCACACATTCAGGATACACCGTATTTAAAGTGCCTATTTCATAACAGTGAAGATTAACTGTATTTCAAATTGGCTATAGAACCAAAAGAAAAAGCAAAAAAAGAAATCAATCCACCTTTACGGAAATCTAGAGACATTCTTAAGGCACTATTTCTTGGCTTCTTGCTAGTAATCAAAGTCTTCTCAGTGTAGCTCCTTTTTTCTCGGTCAAGAAATAATACTGCCCTGAATTAAAAATAAAGTTATTAGAAATCCAGCATCGTTAACTTAAAGACTTTGCCTTATTAGAGTGACGAACTACAATGTGACATTAGATATTACACTATATTATGAAACAACTATCAAGTGCAGCATAAATAATTGCCTGAATATGGTTTCAGCAGAAGCACATTTCACAAAAAGCAGACTCATTACTTCAGCAAAGGAAAAAACAGTGGGATACTAAGCAGATGCAACACTAACACTTGTAGGATATGTGAGCAGCTGTTTCCTTATATTGCAAATCTCAAGTTTGTGCGCCAGTGCTTTTTCTTCTTACTAGGGAATTTTGTCCAAAATATCAGACATTTCAAACTGCTGTTCCCACATTTTTATGCTTTACTCCATAATTCTGGTTTGTCCTAGAAATGGAGAGCAACTTTTTACACAGGCAGTGATAGGACAAAGGAGGATGTTTTTAAATAGGAGATTTAGATTAAATGTTAGGAGGAAATTCTTCATTCAGAGGCACTCACAGGTTGCCCTGAGAAGCTGTGGATGCCCCAACCCTGGAGGTGTTCAAGGCCAGGTTGGATGAAGCCCTGGACAACCTGATCTAGTGGGTGGCATCCCTGCCCATGGCAGGGGAGTGGAACTAGACCATCTTTAAGGTCCCTTCCAGCCCAAGCCCTTTTATGATTCTATGATACTCCAACCTACAAGGAATATTGGGAATTCTGCTCCCTTGTATCGAATGATTGTTTTTAGTCCATAGCTACAGAAAGCAGGAGCAAAGAATTTAAATATCTATACAAAATCTCTGCCAGGTATTTCAGATAACATCTGTTGAAACCTAAAAACATACTTGGCAGATACCACAACAGTTTACAAAATACTGATTACAGTCATTGGGCAGTCTTTACAAGTTTTTTTTTGTAACCCACCGGTTTGCTACAGACTTCAAAAGGATTAGAAGCTGATCTGTGTGTTCTGTTTCTGTATCAAAGTTCATGGAATTTCTAATAATATCCAAAAACTGCATATTCCATCTTGGGTCCAGAGGCATCACATGCTCATCTGGAAAGGCAGACAAGACAAGACATGACAGTATTGACAACATTATTGGGTGAAAGACTTTCCTCAAACCCCTGTCTCTACAAGAACTTTAGAAAGAAAAAGATGGAATCCTAAGAGATTTCACAAACCTAACAAGCTTGGAAAGGAAACCATGGGCCTCAGTTCCTTGTAAATCACAGAAGGAAAATTATAAACCTCAGTACAGGTATAAGTACAGTGTAAGTATCTCAGGTTTGAGATAGGTCAGCATGGTAAGTATTAGGAAAAAAACCGGAAGGCCTCAACTATTCAGTCAGAAAGGCCGTAGATACATGCAACACTCTTAAGAACATCACTTCCTAAATCGGAACTGTAGGAGTACACCGAAGTCACAAGATACACTGAGGATTTCTTGTCGTAGCACTCTCATCTAATTTGCACTGGATGAATACATTTAAATGACATTATTTGCAGTTCTTGACAGCAAGAATACCTTTGTTCTTGGATTATTTTTCCCCAACAATAGCAATGTGCAGTTAGAATTGAGCCTGTTTTATTACACACATTTCTTATGTAGGGATGCAGTGTGTTCAGAAAACAAAGAAAGGAAGCACTGATGTCTTTTATCATAATTTTTTTTCAGAAGTACCTGTCATACTTGGCTGTAGCAACTTGATCATGTTACTGATTCCAGATGAGAGGGAACTGGCATAGAAACTACCAAGGGCGACAGAACCTGCTTCCAACTGAATCCGCACTAGATCTGCAGATGAAGAACAGAGCGCATACATGTAAGAGAGCATTTAGTTCAAATAAATAAAATTAACTTCAACTGAGCCTGCACAAGCAGCCTGAACCTCATCTGTGCATGAACTCTGGACACATGCCAGTTGAGCTAATATTTTCAATTAGCTCCAAGAGTCTCCTTGAAAGCAGTCGAAATATCACAGCCAAACAGGTAAATCCAGTAAAGAGTTCTAGTTAAACTGGTGATAATGTTATTAAAAATATGGTTTGCGGAAAACCATAAGATTTTACCTTCAAATCTTCCTCTCAGTGTACCTATTTTTGATTGATTGATTTTTTTTTAAATTAAGAACATGTAAGAGCATACTTATCATTAAAGTAACTTTCTACATATATATATATATATATATATTTATTATATAGACACACCTGTCTGGAAAGACAGCTCTCTCTCAATCATGTGGGGACAACACAGTCTAAAATTTCATGGAACATAAGACAGTTGTCTGTGTGAATTACTTGTTCTAATGCCTAACTTCTCCACAAGTTTAATACGATTAATAATAAGCAATGAAGACCTCACCTCAGCTGCTATCCTGAATATTCAGGCAACACAGCTTCAGGAAACCTCAGTTTTGCAGTTTCCTGACTTTCTAACCATTTGCATTTTAACACCAAATAAACAGAAGGCATTTTACTGTTTTTACTATCACTACCAAAAAAAACTGAAGAGAATGTCCTATTTTCTTATATAAACCACGAGGCATCCAAAAATAACTGCAATTTAGAAGTAGTACAAGTTAAATACATGCTCCACTAACAAAAGGCAATGTTTAAGCCAAAATCTCCTCCTGTCCCTAACATGCACAACCTGTTTCTGTCTCTCCCTGGAGTCTCAAACCCTTGATTTAATATGCTGAGAACTTCCATACTAGATCATTTGAAAGGTCTGGATGTTCTCATTTAAGACTTATGATTTACGAATATACAATGAATCATTCATGAATATACAATGAATCAGCCTGGAGGCAAAAAAGAAAGTTAAATAATTACATACCTAGCCCCTGTGGCAGATTTTTGGCTAAATAGTTAAGCCATTTAACTCTCAATGTCCAATCTTGATTGGTTGCCTTTTCTATGAAAAATTTCACTGAAGCCTGGAGGACTTCTATTTTGTCCCTCCAGTCTGCATCTATCTCAACAGCACTGAATCTGACATTCTCAGGATTAGTGGACTGCATAATTTTCTGAAGATCTTGCAGAGTCAGTGGTAGCGTCCTGAAACACAAAAAGAATTGAAGATCAGCAATTAATGGCTCAAACTACCGCTTCCACTTTGCAAGTCAAACTACTTGCCATGCAACTGTCTTTATGCAGGAAGATAACAATGCAATAATTGCTCTTTTCCTTTCTTGAGCTCCAAAGCCAGTGTCTAACTGCAGATCATCTGAAGGTGTCTACTACTAGGAACTCATTATTTACCAAAAATTCATGCAGTGCCAGAAGTGAATACGCACAGCATTTCACTAAGAAATTATAATTCAATCTGTGCACTAGAAGGATACGTGAAGGTACACGACAAAAAGATATGGAGAGGAACGTCACTGATAAAAAAACAGCATGTTGCTAGAGTTCTACTATTTCTACATCAATAGTAACTTCCACAGCTTGTTCTGTCACTAAAAGCAAACCATAGTACCTGCCCCCAGCGTGTCACAAAGCAAAGCAAGCAGGCAGATTTTGCACCAGTGTTGTGAAAATAACTGTTACAATGTACAAGAACTCATTTAATGAGTTCTTGCATATGGCCCCTGTACATAAGAGCTCTTGCAAACAGCTCTGCTTGAACGAGGAATATTGTTCTTTCACTTGAAGCCACTGGAACTAAAATACTTGATAAATAATTGTTTAGATGAAAGCAAGAAGTACAAAGGATCATTTATGTATTTACAACTAATTACTTTTTTTTCTCAATCTCAAAAGGAAACAAGATTTGGGAGGCTTTTATCAGCTTGTAAATCAACTTCACATTTCCTGCTAAATGCCTACTCCTAACTCAACTGAGAATGGGTCGCGTGTACTTACTGAAGATGAAACAGAGTTATGTATTTTGGACTGAAGAATAAAACAGTAAATAATTAAATCTGTTTGCAGTAGTTGTGTGTAAAGGTAACAGGAGCTTCAGTACCAGAGTACAACTACCAGTCTCTACTCGTACAATTTGCTCAAGACAAAGTTTTGCAGGGAACAATGACATGTCAGCAGTACTACTCACATACATCTTGTTTCTTATAAATTTATTAGATTAAAAAAAAAAGACTTTCCTACCTGTAGTTTTTAAGGTTTAGTCTATTCAGACAATACATTAGGACCTGTCCATCACTCCGGACGGTTGAAAGAAGCGAGTCTTCAGCTGTGAACAGACCCGTAGGTAGGGAGTCTGGCCAGAGTCCCATTGCTAGCAGGGAGTCAGCCCGGATTTCATGGGAAGCCAGAGATGAAACATGCTTCGTAACCAATTCTAACACAAGCTACAACAACAAGAAAAAACAGAAAAACCAAAAGCAGTTTAAAATCATATTCAAACAAGCATGCAAGTACAATATCTCAGGCAGCTCTAATTACACATATTTACTAAAAAATCGTTATAAACCAAACAATCTACAAACACTACATAACCTACACGATGAAGTACCATAAAATTTCAACCATAACTGGAGTAACATACTGTACATTTAAAATACAAAGTGAATATTGCTGTCTCCAGATGACAGTGTGCACATTGTTTCAGGCTACAGTTTAATCATTACCAATATCCCAAACTCTCAACTGAAGCTGCTAAAAAAGGGCAAGCATCAGAATTCAATTGGGATATACTCTGGCTCCCTTATGTTGCAAGAGCAAGCCACTGTCTACAAAGTGGTCAATAAACCGTATTTATCCCCTGGTGAATATCTCAATAAGCAAATTCCAGATAGACAGTTTTCATGCAACTCTCACCTCACCTCTTCTTCTAGTAGCATACCACCAGGCTGAGAAAATAGAATCGTAGAATGGTTTGAGTTGGAAGGGATCATCTAGCTCCACTCCCCCGACATGGGCAGGGACACCTTCCACTAAACCAGGTTGTTCAAAGCCTTATTTTGATGGGGCATCCACAACTTTTCTGGGCAACCTGTTCCAGTGCCTCTCCACCCTCAAAGGAAGAAGTTCTTTACAAATTCTAATCTATGCCTACCCTCTTTTAGCTTAAACCCATCACCCCTCACCCGGTCACTCCGCTCCCTGACAAGGAGTCCCTCCACAGCTTTCCTGTAGGCCCCCTTTAGATATTGGAACGTTGTTATAAGATCTCCCCGGTGCCTTCTCCTTTCCAGGCTAAAGGACCGCAAGTCACTCAGCCTGTCTTCACAGTAGAAGTGATTCATCCCTCTGGTTATCTTCATGGCCCTCCTCTGGACTCACTCCAACAGGACCATGATCTCTCTCGTGCTGGGGGCCCCAGAGCAGAACGCAGTGCTCCAGGTGGGGTCTCACAGAGCACAGCAGAGGGGGAGAATCACCTCCCTCACCCTGCTGGCCACGCTGCTTTTGATGCAACCCAGGACGCAATTGGCCTTCGGGATTGCAGGCACGCATTGCTGGCTAATATTCAATTTCTCATCCACCAACACCTACCTCTAAGTCCTATTCCACAGGGCTGCTCTCTATGCACTCATCACCCAGCCTGGATGTGCTTGGAATTGCCCTGACCCAGGTGCAGGACCTTGCACTTGGCCTTGCTGAACCTCATTAAGTTCTCATGGGCCCACCTCTCAAGCCTGTCCAGGTCCCTCTGGATGACATCCCTTCCCCTCCTGCTTGTCAACTACACGACTCAGCTTACTGCCATCAAGTACGTCATGAAAGGACAAGCAACAGCGGAAATTCACTGCTCTTTACTATTCAACACCAGTAAACTACTTCTGGAGCTGCAACTGATCTGCTTGAGTAAGATACATGCAGAACTGTAGTGCTTACACTGGAGACAAAAAAGGTTCAGTCTAAAAAGGTTCAGTCTAGGATGTACAGAAAATACCCCAATGCCCTTTAATCCATCTTCCTCATCACCTGACAGACACCTTGAGAAAGTGTTTTGTTTCACCTCTCCAAGAGCACCATCTTCATCAACCCCTTGCTCGGGCTCTTTGGAAACAGGAACTCAAACTCTAGCTTTATGAAATGTGATGCTTCGTGATATTTTTTGCTTATCTAGATGATGTAAGAAGAATTTTCAAATACGGGACTTTTACCTTTTGATTCATCTGCAACTGTTGTGAGCGGCCATAAACTTCCCAACAAGCTCTGTAAAATGACTTTGCTAATCCAAAGCCTCTTTGTATCTGCTGCACAGTTAACACAGCAGCTTGAAGCAAAGGTGACAAAGATGACACAGAACCTGAAAGACACACAGCACTTAGGGTAATATGAATATTAAGTAATTGGCACCCCTTTAACCCTCTGAGGACAATCACTACTCTTGTAGTCCCTGAAGATCCTACCAGGTCCTCAGATTTGAATGGGTTCTTCGCAAGGTTAAGAAAAATCTGACGAGACTGTAAAATTACAGGTGACCAGCTCAAAATAAAACACCAAGCAGCTGAGGTGATGAATGAAATTGTCATCTTGCTGAAATGAACAGCTTGAGCAGGCCTTGTGCAAACCCTCTGTATTGCTGCTTTTCGCTTAGAATATATTGCCTTCCTTACAGCAACAGCCAATACATATATCATGCCAGTGTCTGATGCCTCCTGACAAAGTACATCAGTTCCTCCCTGTCTCCCCCCCCCCTTTTTTTTTAAATGACTTGGGCCTACTTCCTGAGAATGCAAAAAAGCAAACAACAACAACAACAACAAAAAAACAAACCGAAAATAAACCTACCACCCCCCCATGACCATCAAAGGAAACTGATTACACTTTTATGCCTTTACATATATCTGGGTGTTACACAATATAATAACCAAGCTTTTAATGTTAAAGAATTAATACAAATATGTGGAGGGAGCCCAAGCTGGTGTTAGTAAAAATACTGAACAGATTTTTCTTACCTGGTATTGCTGTCTTGGTTTCTGAATGCACAGCCAGGAGTGCTTCACAGATGTTATCTCCCACTAACCCCAAGCCATGCAGCAGTAACTTTAAATCCAGACTGTCCAATACATTTCCATCATTTTCCCCAGGAATGTAAATTTCAATCCCACGATTCCGCATTGCTCTGGATATTTCCCCATGAACAGGATCCATGGAAAGGAAAAGCCTGTCAAATATTCATAAGATATAAGTTAGGACTTTAAACTACTACTCTGGAACCACCAAATCTCCTTGTCCATAAAGTAAACTCATTTTTATAAAAATGGCAATACTGATATCTAGAAGTTAGAGACACACTCGCTGAATTTAAATGAGAGATGTGTATGTATAATTAGATTTTGAAATTAGCCACAGAGATAGTGCATTATTTTTTCCTTAGCTACATCTGAGCTATGTCTACTTTATCATTTGCCAGCTTAAAAAAATAGAAGTTAAACTGTGCCTGAGCTATCAAGAAGGCTTTCAATTCTTAGCAATTGCTTCAGATAAATCTGTGCTATTTAAAAACCAAGGTATTGTCCACATCCTTAATACTATCAGAAAACTCTTACAAACATGAAAGGAAAAGATTTCTGAGATAAAACACAGCAAAAATAAGTGTCTGAAAGTCTTGTTTCCAATTCAGATGAACCAGGGCATATCAGTGCCTATATTCCTTCCATAAATTTCAAAAAGGTAGAAATTATACAGCATACTTTGTATGTTCTCCTCCCATCCTCCCATCTCCCACAGAGATTACTTCAATTCTGAGAGAATCAAGACAGACAAGCTGGCTGTGTTTGTTTATATTTTGTTTTTTAAATTCTGTCACTGCAGGAAACATGAATTCGGAAAAACAGGAAAAAGATGAAAAAAGAAGTATTATGTTGACACCCCAGTTTTTATTACCAACACATATGAATAGCTCACCATCTTTAACATTTGCATCCTAAACTCCATTTGCAGTAAGATAGGGAAGTGCTGAAATCCTCAAATAGAAATGAGGATTTAATTCCTAGAATAATCAAGACAGAGTTATACTGCTACAAATTTTCCAATGTAATAGTCTGCAGTGGAACAGCAATAAAAAGCCAAGCCTCTTAAGATCTGTATCGTATGTTCATCACCCTGTTCACGTTCTTCCTCACCAGGCAGACAGTGCCAGTGCAGTACACTGAAATAGGAGTAGCATTCAAAATACCAAAAGACTGGCTCACAGATGACATTTTTTCCTATACCTACTATTCGTTTGGAAAAAAAGAATTAAAAAAGCAGAAAAGCAAAGCACCTGAAGTTTGGATGAGGAGTTATTGTAGGAACTGTGCCATCTATCACACCTCTCTCACTCATGGTAAGAACGCCTCCTGGTTCAAGTAGAGCATTTAAGCGGTCCAGCACAGAGGGGCTACATTCAAAAGAAAAATTATATCATTATAAAGAGGTAACAGTTCAATCCCCTCCTGATCCAAAATCAAAATGGCACTAGCCTTAACCAAAAAGCCAAACAGACAATTATAAGGTAACAGGAAAACTATCAACTGCTAAGCAGTTTAAGAAGGAAGATACTATTTCAGAGAATGAAAGTTACTCTCTCCCATGTATTGCCAGCTACGAAATGAAAAAATGTTCAGTTGTAAACACATTCACTAAGAGGCTAAGTAAACTAGGGAGGTCAAGAAATTTACGCAGTGAAACAAAGTTCATGAAAATCTCTTACTTGCAGAAGTTAACATTGTCCATCAACAGCCAGTCTCCACACTGCAGGGCCTGAACCAACATCCCATCCACCCACTCAAAAGTGCCATGGCTCTTACAGTCAGCAGCCTGGGCCTGCTGCAGCTTGAAACACCGGAACTCTTCCACCAAGAGAGCAAACTCTGCAAGAAAGCATAACTTACATCAAGACATGCATTACTGACGTAGTTTCCTGTTCCTTTCAAGAAAAATGGAAGTTATTTTGCTAATAAACACCTACGCTTCCTACCTTTTAGGGGAACATAGCAGAGGCTCTGACTCTGCAAGTAGTCACCCATGGGCAAAACCCATAGGGACACAAGAGTTTTGCAAGCACAGAAATATAAACAGGAGAGAAACCTTTCTCCAGCCCTTCTCTCCAGTTAGAGAGAACTTACAAAAAACAGTTTTCTCAAGCTTTCACTGCAGGTTCATAGGTCTTTCTCGTTTTCTTCAGAGGAACACAGAGTCTTACGTCACATCATCATACATACCTGCCTTTGAGAAAGAACTTATTTTGTTGTTCAGTCGCTGGGTAAGTACAAGTATTCCCTCCAGTTTGCTCACTAATTCAGCTGTAACACTTCTACCTCCTTCACCCAGAGATTTGGGTTTGTAATTCAGGATGAAACTGCTCCAAGCACGCAGCACAAGTTCAGCATCATCTGCACAAACTTCTGTCAGGAGAAGACTGTCCCTTACTAGTGTGCTCACAACATTCTCCACTTTTTCCAACAGGCGCTGCCATGGCCTATTAATATCCACCTGTAAACATGCCATTGGAGAGTTAGTTTATTCAGAAGGCTGTGGTGCCTAAGGCTTCACTTGCTCGTTAAACACTAAGATCACAGTGGACTGGCCACTGTTAGGTAGAAAGGAAAAACGGTGCTTTATTGCCAAGAAGATATTTACCTGTTCAAATCCACCCAGGAGTTCTGTTGTATCCATCGCACTGTTCATTGCCATGATTTTCAGTCGATGGCCAGTCAGATGGGCCAGTAGCTCAACAAGACTTGTTTTGCCAACAGCTGCAGGGCCCACCAGGATTACCATCCAGCTCATGTGCACACATTTCATTATGGACTCAAGGGACTGCAGCGAATGATGCAGAAGTGACAGATTTCTGCCAGGACGAGGAATATAGTTGCCACGAGAAAGAACTGAATAACCAATCTAGAAGGGATGAGAGCCACATAGGTGAGTACAAGAAAGGAAAATGTGTGCTCAGATGCACAAATTGCTTCCTTCTCTCACCACTCCTTTATGTCTTGCCAACAGCTTACCTGAATGTTATATGGAGTGATGTGAAAATCTCTTGTTCCTGTGTATACGTCAGCCTCTTGGCCAAAAACGTCTTTAAATACAGATATAACCTAAAACAGTTGAAAGAGCAGATGAGACTAATAAACTTATCCATTGTTTTAAAGACGTGCATCGCAAGTAGCCTTCCCTTCTCGACTTCACAGCAGTGTCATAGTAACTAACACAGCTTAGTCACAAGTGTCATTTCATTCAAAGTGCAGAAAATAAAGTGAGTATGAGCTACCAACAGCATCTCCTTCATTTACCACACTTCCTGCAATTTGAAATACTGTAAGTAATGTTTCGCTAACGAAATAGTAGTGAAGAAATGACTCCGTGAGTTCTTTGATAACACATGAAAAAATACAATAATACCACAGGAGAAGGAATGTAAACCCATGAGTAAAATATCCAGTCACATTTGGTAAGCGTCTTCAGTCTCACAGTTTGACGTCTAACTTAATACCATTGAAGTGTGAAATTAAAAAACAGGCAACAGAGGGCTAAGTAGTTGGCGAAGGGCTATGTCTCCTCTCTGCTCTTTCCCCCCCCAGAAATGCAGGCAAACCATTCCATTTCTGTAAGAATGTTATTTAGCACTGAATCACAGAACGATATAGTGTTTTGCTCTTGTTTTAAGTCCTTTGTTATTCTACTTGCCTTTATGTACATCGGCTTTCTGCTTTTATGCTAATAGATAATTAAATTGATATTTTAAAAGACAATTGGAACTGATATGGATATTAAAACAAAAAAGTCAAAACAAACCTATTTTTCTTTTGAACAAGGCGATATCTAAGAATGAATTGCAAGGCACTTTCAAATTTACATTTCAGTTTCTGGAAATACTTCTTGACAACCTGAACAGCCAGGAAAGAGAACACACATCTTACCTTTTCTTTGTCCTCCCTGGTTCTCATTCTTTCTCCATATACCAAAAATACATGCTGGCCTGGATCGTAACAACCTGGCGACTGGTCAACAAGCATAAGCTGGCACCAGCGGAAAAGATCACGTAAGTTGAACTCCCAAGGTCCTCCTTTCTGTCCCCACTTTTTTTCAGCCATTACTTCTTTGTCAATCTGAAAAATATAGTAATTAAAAATCATAAATATATATATATATATAATTTATAATTATATATATTATATATGTGTATATATATGTATTTTACACCATCCGTGTACTGGTCTCCAAATATTAAAAAATAAATAAAAATTCATCTGAATTTCTGCCTTTGGCACCACTTAAAAGACAGACAACAGGAGAAAGAAAGTTGTATTCACTTTCCTGAAGATGTCAGAAACTAAATCTTGATTTAGTTTGTTTCCCATGTACTAATTCTCTATCACGCTACTCAAAGTTGAATTGATGAATTCATCCCCACAACCCAGTACCATAAATGAATGGTTAGTAAGATGCTGCCACAAAGTATTTTATGTAAGGCCACAGAATGCTACTTTCTCTTAACACTACTACAATTTTTTTGTTTCATGACATGAAGATTAATTGTGATTAAATGCAATTTCAGAAGCATAAGCATAAACATGCTGTGAATTTTAAATCCTGCACTTTTCACAAAATCTAAGCCAAAAATAAGCTAATAAGTTGATTTGTTGTAATTAATGCTTGTTGAAAACCTTTTAAATTAGAACAATTTTAGATCTGAGCATCTCTGAATCCTTTGCCATAGACAAATCCTATCAGGAAAGATTTTCCCTTTATTAGTCTCACTGTTTCAGAAAAACGCTACATATCCTTCAAAGCTTCTGCTTCTGAGAAGGTCAGGTGCTGCTTTCACTTGATCCTAATTACTCTAACAACAGCCCATAATAAAAAGCAGATTAGAAATTCAGACAGAAATATACATGTTATCTCTTATTAAAGGGAGAGCTCATTTTGTTTCTGCTTTAAGAATAGCCATTATGTATACAAAACTTATTTTCTCAACTTACTTCATCAAGATACCAAACCATAATTATGTCCAAAATTTCATAAAACAAAGTTTTTAAAAAAATATTTAACAAGATATGTAATATATTTATATATATGTATATATATTAACAATATATATCTTCCTTGAAAAATAAATGCCTCTTCAGTTACCAACCAAGTAATCACATCTGATTGCAGTGGTAAAAGAATTCACACGGTATTTAGTAGTGTTCTTTACTTTCTTCTGCTTATATTTCCATTCCTCTTTCACCCACACACTTCTCTACAGAAGTGCTGGGAAATATAACATTAGACTTTTTTTTAATCTTATTGTATTCTGCTTACTTCTACATAAAATTAAAATGTATATTTACCTTGTTATTGAAAGCAACCATTTTAGCAATAATACTTTTATCAATGGCAGGAAACAGCGTATTCCCAATAAACTCCATATCTGCTGCTGACAGTGGATCAACATACACCTATAGAATCGAGAACACGCAGTGTGTTGATATAGCCAGAAAACTACAAGACAAGTTCATGGTATAGTTTGAATCAAACAAATAAGCTTGCCTGAGTAAATCTATTAAGAAAGGACTTGGGCAGACCCTTTCTTCCACCTCCTTGTCTGTATGGATTCTGGCATCCAAAAATCTTAGTCTTCTTGTGCTGTACATGAAAATTCATTCCCAATTCGGGAACATAAATCTCTGCTCTGTGGTCAAAGCATGCATTTAGCCCCTCTAATACAGACTGAGAAGCCAGATTCAGCTGAGGAAAGAAATAAAGATACAATATTAATGCCCTACAAAACACTTTCTCATAATCTCTAGACAACAAGCTGGGATACACTGAACATAAAATTAAATTTCCTTTAAATTTCATGGTTGTTTAGAAGTGGTATTCTTTACAACAGGAGAAGAAGGTAAGCAAACATTTAAAAATTTGAGATTTTACACTTGGCAATAATTAAAATGCACACTGCACTCGAAAGCATTAGGCACGTGAAACCTACGGTGGCAGAATAGTTAACACTGCCAAAATGAATCTCTTCTTGATATCAATCAGTACCCAACACAGTGTATTAATCCCAGCAAAAGGCCTTCTATTTCAGTGAAGTTACAGTCATGGAAGAGTGCATGTCCCAGAACTTGTGTTGATTACTTCCTGCCCTTCCTCCTCCCCTCCCAAAGAAAAGTATCAAAAGCGTTGGCTTTCTGCAGTAATTTAGGCTGAGATTCAACCCTCATCCTGCTGTCTAAAAGTCAGAGGTCCAGTTAAAGCTGATCTTCTGCACTTCCTCTGTGGGGGGCCTATGGATAGAGGGACTCCTAGAGGGAGATTCATCATCTTAAGTGTAAAGATCACCTCCAACCAGGCACAAGACATAAATAATTAAAATCCAGCAAAATTAATTTCAGACACCAACCCTCACAGGTATTTGGGGGTCCTACATGCCAGAATATATCCTACATGCCAAAATCAAGACTTTTGCTCTTCTGGAATATTCCATTTTATTTGTGCCCAACACTTTAAATTACCTCATCTAACACAATCCAGTGTCCAGCCTTTAATGCTGCTAGTAGTGGTCCATCTCGCCAGGCAAACTCTCCTCCCCTCCCACCTTCAACAGGCAAGTCTGTCCCAAACAAGTCTGTCACATCCTTTGGAAGTTAAGAATGGCAAAAGAAAAAATTACAAAACTGCAAAGAAGTTCAAAACCAACCATTGTTATCTTTACCTCACATTTTATCCCTCTGCTTTAAATATTGCTTAAGTACTAAAAAAGGAATAAATAATTAATAAATAAAAGCAGTAATTGCAAGATGCTAAGAGTTACTATGTTTAACGACAGAAAATTGAATTGGAACAACAAAAAACCCTACAAATAGAAAAAAAAGCACCTTAAAGCTGCTTTCAAGTAACTTTGCACAAGCCAAGCAAAACATAGGAGGCAAAGATACACACACATTCACGAGCAAGGAACACAAAAATTTGGGAGTTAGCATTCACTTGTGTAAGCTCAATGTTCTTTCTCGTTTCCCCCTTCCCCTTTACTCCTTTGACCATGAAGAAAACACTGCCATTTCAGACTCAGTGCCACAGTTGAAAGAACCGTGCTTTTTAGGTAAAAAAAAAAAAAAAACAAACCTCCCCCACCATAAACACTAAGTTACAAAGATAGTATTTTATTCTACCGTCTGCTCAGACAGGTTGATTCGAACAAGACAGTTTCCTGAGGCCTTTGCCAGGGCAGCTACTAGACTGGTCTTGCCCACACCTGGTGACCCTTCCAACAAAATAGGTTTGTTAAGCTGTAGGGCTCTCAACAGTCTCTGTGCATTCACTGCTGTAGTCCCAGCATTTAGAGCATAATCCGTAATGCCATTCCTCTGATGAACAGGGCCTAAAACAAAGGAAAAGAAAACGAGAAACAATTAAGCCAGAGTATTTATACTGCTGACAATGTGCTTCTGAAAGCAATCACTCTGCCTGTTAACTGCTGATCTCATTACAGCAAGCAATGGAGATCAAGCTTGTAAATTATTCTCAAAGATGAGGCACATATATTTTCTATTTGACCCACAGCTGTGACTGTGGGACTACATGCCCATATCCACTTGTTTATGTGGTACTTTTCAAAAAAAAAAAAAAAAACACTGTAAGATTTTATTACTGAAAAATTCTGTGCTTGCACTTCAGACACCATGAATCTAAAAATCAAAACAGCTTTTGAAAAATTGGCACTGAAGGATACAATTCAGACATGTTATAAAGCAGCATATTAATCTGTTCAATATACTGCCAGTTCTGTGAAAGAGTACTTTAGTTAAAGTGTGCTGCTAGGCACATCTTTTCTTCCATGTTATTAGGAGATACGATGAGAGAGTACTGAGCTTCTCATCTGTCAAATTCCAACCAGTATAATGCACTGGAACACCACTCCCCAAATTCTGTAATACAGCATTGCTCAGGTTATAAACGATATTAATCACCAAACTTATCTTATAGATCTTTAAACCTGTTTAGTATGAAAGAGAACCTTCCTTTTCTGATCCCTAGTGATCCAGAGGAAACTAAAAAATTTACAAACAGCATTATCTTGTACAATTTTATAAATGACTAACACAATCCATAGTATCAAAGCGTTCCATGATGAATGACAAATATAGCACTGGGAACACACACTACATAGCTCAGTATTACCAGAAATTAGACAGGTGAACTAGAAAGTTGACAGCTGAATCTCTACCACTTTCTGGTCCCGTCACTGTATTTTACGAGTGGAAACCAGTATTTGGATAGTTCTTATTGTGTTAATTTGACACATGAGAAACTGAAATGCAGAGATTAAGTAACTTTGGAAAAATCACAGCAAATCTTTGAGAGGATATAGCAAGGCAGGACATCTGAGTTCTGGGTAGAATTGTACCTTGGAACCCTGCTTCCCGTGCATTACACAAGGCCCACAGTGAGCTGTAGCTTTAGCTGAAGTTAGTGGATGTTCTGACCATTCAATGTGATAGAAAACTACAGCTCAGAAGTAAAGATGCCACATTACACCAAAAAAAAACAAGTCTACTAAAACTAGGCTACTAACTAGTCATCTTAAGAGGTCAAAGAAAGCAATTAACAGACATCTTAACTGCAATTAACACACTTGGAGTCAGAAAAGCCATTTTCCTAAACTTTAGAAGAAACTACCAACTGTGCTGTAACAGTTTAGGCATCCTACTTAGATCTAGTTAGTAACAGAACTATAAGGATTGAAAAAAAGCACAGAATAAATGTCCACCCACTCCCACAGTCTCTTGCCTCTTGGAATAAAAAATGGGTCGATTCCCATGAAGTCGTCCATCCACACAAACTCCTTCTCCTTTGTTCTGTCATAAATCTTTAGTTCATTCTTCTGATAACCGGTCAGCTCAAGGAATTGACTCATTTTCTCACATAAGAATGTCAGGCATTTTTCACGAGCTAATAAAGCCGTATCAGCTGAGCAGGATGTTGTACCTGTAATTAGGAAAGTTAAGTGTTCTTCAGAACCATAACTAGGCATATTCATCTAATGACTAACGAGACTGAATTCTTTCAGATACTCATTTTGCACAGAACTCTGTTTCAGGTACATATTTGGTGCTAGTACTGAAAGCACCAGTAAGCAAAAGCACTGTAACAGAGAAATTGTTCTATGAGCAACAGCAGTAAAGACATTTTATTTCAAAAAGTCTTTCTTCTGCCATCACTATCATCCTGATCTCGTCATAATTCCCAAAAACTTCTTTCCCTGCATTTCTTGTGGCATTTCACTTTTCCTTCCTCTTCCTCTCTCTCCTATTTACCAGCTGGGCCAGTGGCAAACATACAGGGATGAGTTCTGAGCTATGCCCATGATACTGGCTAGTAGGACCGTGCTAGCCTCTGGGCTGGGGGAGTGAGAATAACACATGGTCGTGCAGTTAAATACTGTATCACAATATATCAGTTCAGAAGACTTGTTAAAAAAACATATGCTTCCTTTATTTGTGTGCTTGCCTTTGAAATATTATTACTACCTGCAATTTACTTAAGCTTGCTGTATTATACAAACTCACTACTGAAACAGAAAATAACAGGACGTCGTCAAATGGAAATGAAAATGTCTACCATAAGTGTCCCATGCTACCCAAAAAGCATTTTGTCTGCATTCCACTCATACATATCAATACAAATAACTTCCAATATTTTTGCTATCAAATCAACACTGAAAGACATACCTGATCCTATTCCATCAATGTACACCAAACACGCAGCATGGACAAAAGACATCATTGGAGAAATATAAAGAAGACTATGTTCATTGGCAGAATCCAACTCTTCACCTTTTGCCATGACATTCATAAAATTAACCCATGATAAGATGTCTCGCACGCTGAGAATACACTGGCGACCAAACTCTTGATTAGTCAGCCATTCAACGAAGTCCATCATAAGCTCTGCTATGTCTGCCCCTGAAAAAAAAAAGTCACAAATTAATGCAATTATCAAAAGAATTTTACTAGTCAAATCTACTATGTTGTCATATAATAAGCATCGGTATAGTGTACGTACAACTGTAATGCATGAATGTGGGTAGGTACTCTATTCCCTAACAGGCATGATAACCTAATAGCAAATTTATGCCTGTGCTATGTGACAGACCCTTTTAAATTCAAGTACAAAGACAGAGTCCAGCGAATATTAACAGTGAAGCTGCTGGCAGAAAACAAAATGCTAATTCTTTCAATACCTTACATTGGAACTAAGATTTGGCACCGAGGGGCTGGAGATAATTCAGCTACCTAGTTGGTGAATTAAATAAATACTGTCTTGATCTTACTTCTGGGTAGTCACACAATATACGCTATGAAGGAAGCGCAAAGCCCATAATATTTTGTAACTGTCCCCAGAGAGAAATGTACTTTCAATAAAAGGTACACATCAGTGTAAATTCTGAGGAAAGTTTAACAGCAGTAAATAACTTTTTTTTTCTTAATAATGTTTGAAGTTGAACACACAAGAAATACCTACCTTGACGCTTTATTCCAGTCAGAGACAATCCTGGATGAAGATTGTGTTTTACAATCTGTATCAAATCATCACGCCCATTGCTTTGTGGACACCATATTTCCGTAAACCTATTGCGCAATGCAGGAGAAAGCTGCAAACAAGAAGAACTACATAGCAATTCATTTCACACTACATCCCATTTGACAGGGCCACTTTTTAGATAAAAATTTTGAAAGCGTGTGAATTTTAAAATTTCTAGTAGTGGCATCAATGCAGGATCAGCTGATAAATGAGAAAATTCAAAAGAATATGGAAAAAAACCAAGCTGGTTTGCAAGCACTAAAGCTCCATTTCATTCCAGGTTGCGATGCATCAAACAATGGCTATGTAATCTCTCTTGTCCCTTTGCTTACAGGAGTAAACTATCATATGGAAATTTACCTTCAATTACAACTCCTTTCTGTAATTCCTTTTACTCTGCCTGAATTAGTGAAGCAAAATACATTAGCAATGCAGAAATAAATCCGTTTTAAATATTTGTTTTATAAGGAATTGTTTTGTACTGTAGAAACAACCCTAATAGACTGCCCATCCTCTTTTAAGTAAAATAAAGGTCATTTCTTAGTCCTAGGTCACAGTATCCCTTAAAGGTGTTTTTGTTGTTTTGTTGTTGTTTTTAAACCTGGCTTCTAAATGACTTAAAGCAGAACTTCAGAAACTGATTTTTTTCCCCACTTACTGAGAAAGGTCTTCAGGGATAATTCATATTCACTGAAAATGAAAAGATGACTTCTAGCTGACTCTTTCTGAGAAGTGTTAAAGAGAATAATCTGTTATGCAACTTCACACTACTTGAGACTCATGTTAGAGCTAGATTTGCTTGCTTTATGAGCCACATTTCTTGTACTTGCAATATTCTGATACCAAGCCTACCTAGGGTATTTAGAAGCCTTAGGTGTTCTTCGACATTCTGCTCAGTATTGACTCACTATTGTAAAAATAATAGTACACAGAAGTGGTGGAGAACAGATGTATCCTAATCCTCCTTTAGAGCAATGAGGCAGACTCCAACCAGAAAGCACTGAATGCCAGAACTGGGATAATGCATTTTTATATTGCACCTCTATCACTAAACAGTTAATATGACCAGAAGATGTATATTATACTTATAGTTGCTTTGACATTCACCTCTTTTTTCCCAAAGTCACCTCCCGGGTTCATGGTCGCAAAGATACGAAATTTCTTTCCTGCAACCAACAGTTCTACTTCGTTATCCTCATCATCTTGACCACCTTTTTCAGCAAGTACCAATGTCTTCTCAGCTTCAAGAACACTAAAGGGGAGGTTAAAAAAAAATCAATTTAAATTTTTTCATACTTCATTTGAAATTACTTAAGAATGAAAGTCACAAGAATTGGCCAGATTAAACATCCATTGGCCCAGAAATCGTATTTTTTTTAAAAAAAAAACACCAATATAATGTTTGTTTTTCCTAATTGCAAACTTTTCTTTCAGTCAAAAGGAAACTCTACCCAACTTTGTTGATAAGGTTCAGCTGAAGTGATTCCTCAAATAGACTTATCTAATAATGTATATAACTCACAGCTCTCCAGTTTACAAAAACTATGGTAAAATGCATATTCACAGGAGCAGATGAAGAAATCTGCACAATGATCTAGATCTCCCTATGCTGAATCTGTTTTGACTGTGATAGTAACTAGCAAGTCATCTCCTTGTCCTTATCGCAACCCACAAGCTTTTTTCATCATATCTTCTCCTTGTTTGGCTGAGGAGGTGGAGTAAGAGTGTGGCTGTGTGGTGCTTGGTTACCTACTGGTGTTAAACCACAACATAAAGTTAAGTGAACTTTATGAAGGAAGGGTAACTGCAATGATACAATGGAAAAAGGAAAAAAAAAAAGAAAAAGAAAAAAGCTTGTAACAGAGTTTGGATATGGTGGAGGAAACAGCTGCTAATCATCTCAACATAAAGGATAATGGAAAAAGACCAAAAATGAAAGATACTTCTGCAAACACTCAACTGTGTATTTTAAGACTTGTTAGAAAAAAAGTAGAAAGAAAGCTAGATTCTCCTTCTAGTATTTGAGAAGATGCATCATTTTCAAGAACTCACTGACAAGCTGAAAAATTAATATTGTAAAATAGGGATTTTGCTTGTAGTTTTATTTTCCAGCTTGCCTCATGTTGTGTACTGTTTTTAGATACTGTTCAAACTGTTTTAGTTGAACTGTATTTTATGTTAATTTCTTTATCTAGGGACATGAGCTATAGAATAACTATAGCCTCTCTATATAGAGTAACTATAGCCTCTCATCATCTTATTTTTGTCCATATAACAAGTACAACAATTAGTGTGCAGATCAGTCTGTAGCAGCACCATAAAGCCAAACAAAAAGCAATGGCTTTCACTAACTAAAGCATTCAAAGCAAACATAACCAGTACCAACACATTAAGCGAACCTACACATATCTGCTTTTCAATCAAAGTATCTTTTATTTTTCTAGGTAGATTAAGACTTCAGCAAGACAAGGCAGTTTCACCTTGTCTTACCTTGGTTATCTTTTACCTTAGTGATAATGTCTAACAACAAAAATTGTCTAAGAATTACTATGATAAAAACTAGCACATCTAACACATGGATGAAAATAAAAAACAAAGCAAACTGGCACAGAAGTTGAAAGATGAACAAGTCATTTGTCACTTGTCACTTGTGTCATTCTTCCTTTCAGCAAGAACTACATTATTAAGAGAGCAGTTCACCTGGACCAAGAAACAAGTGTGCCTAAAAAGCTAGATTTACCCTGCTCAAGCTTGTATGATGCTTCATTGAGGATACTTAATACTAAGCACATTTAAGACACATCAACATACCTGTTAAGTCTCTCTAGAACCGAATCATCAGCTAAAGAAATCTCATCAAGCAGAAAAAACCCTTCTTGTTTCATTGCTAAAACAAGAGGTCCATCACACCACTCAAACAGTCTAGTACTATCAGATTCCTCCTACGAAATGGAAGAGAAAATGAAAAATCATTAATAATTGTTACTTTTTGCTTCCATGGTCACAATACCAACTACTACTGATGTGAGACAAACCTGGTCATTTGACCTCTGTCTGACTGGTCGCAGTCCTCCCAGGAAGTCTGAAGTCTCCATGTGCAAATGGCAGTTCACTGAGTATAGCTTCTGATTTGTTAATGCTGCAAAGATCTGACAAATGGTAGTTTTACCACACCTGCAAAAAGTCATTTAGTTGAAAGGGCAAGAATAAAAATCAAAGCTCATTTTGGGCAGGATTCATACCTTCATTGAAGATCTACGAGGTAAAGGCCCTCAGCATGCAAATTTCCTTCTATGCCTTTCCTTGAGATAAACACATGGAAGGCGAGGCCATTATTGGCACAACTGCTGCTGACTTGCACAAGATGCATTTAATTAAAATTTAAATCAATATCTGCACTGATGGATTTCTACAGGCTCAAAAGCAAATTTATTCCAGCTTGCCCCTACGAACCAGTCCTAACATTTCAAGTGAACTGGAGATGCTACCTGTCTGGATCATGCCTAAATCTGAAGAAATAAACTGCTGAGTACCTAGAGTTCCCATTTTACATAAGATATTACTTTTCCCTTTTCCTGTGTTTTTCTTTCTTTCTCTCCCATAAAAATCTACTCTCCAAATTTAAAACGAGCAAATGAGCAGGCAGCACCTATTTTTATGACCTCCTTTAGAGCACACAGGAGTGGTGGAAAAGAAAAAAAAACATACCACACCTATATTCTCTCAACCCCTTAAAACATGCAACATGAATGTGCTCGCAAACAGTGAACTTTCAATTTTACTACCTTCTATATAATTTCTATGTAGTTATACACAATGAAGACAATCCTGTTAAAGACTTCGGCTGAAAGATGTGATTGCCACCCCGCAAAAAGAACTGTGGAAAACTGCACTTGCAATTCTGCCATGACAGAGGCTTAAATATCCCAGATCAAAGAAGCACTGAAGCCTACTCAATCATTTTGCGTCTGAGTTGCTGTTGCTGCCGCCCTACAAAAAACTACATCAAAAAAAGCAAGGTTACCCAGTGTCTCCCACCAGCAGTACTGGTTCACCAAACTCCAGGGCTCTTCCCACCAAAATGGCAAGTCTCCTCATCCCTTGAGTCCAGACAATGTGGTTAAAATCTCTGCCCATCACTGACATCTGTGTGGAGAATTTAGCTGCACAACACAAAGCAATCTGTCAGCTTCAGTCACATCTAGAGAACTACTGATACTATTTTTTTTTCTAGGAAACTCACCCAGTAGCTTTTTGACACTTTCCCCTGAGAAGAGAGACTCAGGATATATTTTTTTCTTGAAATGCTTTTCAAGGACTCTCTTTATAACATCCACCTCCTCTTGTTTCCTAACTCTGCCTGCCAGAAGCATAAAACCTATAAAACAGGGGAAGAGAAAAATCAATTACTACCAGGTTAATCAGCAACTATATATATATACACTTAATAATTGGGACTAGAAAGCAATTCTGCAGAGACACTTTAAAAAATTGAAGAAAGTAGCATAGCTCACCATCATTTGCTAAGTGCTGAAGCCAGTCATAATCCTTTTCCAGCTGTTCTGCCAATCTGTACCTTTCACCCCAACGGAACAGATCCCGTAAGGTAATGAACCCATGCTTCCCAGCAAAAACTGTTGAACCTCTGCGGTAAGACTGTCGTAAGAACAAAACATGAGCCATTTTTTCAGGAACTTGTCTGACCACTTTAAGCAAGATTAATATGACATTCATTAAAACGAACTGTGTGCAAAAAAAAAATCCCAACTCACAGACCCAAACTACTTATATGTAGGCAATTTCATAGGTACTCAGGAACAAAATAATATAATTAAGTAAAAATAAGAAGAACACAGGTACATGGATTAAAACAAGATCCAAGCAAAAGATTAGGTTCTATACCAAAATGGATGTTAACACTTTTATGTTTTACTTTACTTCAATACAGAAAAATAAACTAAGAACACCCAGTCTAGAAAGCTACAGGAAATGTGTCCTCTGATTTGTGCTGCTGCAATTGCTTTAAAATATGAGATAGTGTTAGCTAGCTACTAAGTTTTAAGTGTTTGTTAAACATAGGAGCATCAGAACACAGCCAAAATTATTGCTTAAAAATAGTACCAAATTTAGCGTGGCCCAAAAACTGCTACAAATCTATTATTACATTTTCCGCTCAGGCCAGAGAATGATTTTACACTTTAAATCACATGGCCTTCTGTTATTAATTTTCTTGTCACTGTTGTTGCTGCTAGCCTTCTCCCAAATCTGACATCACCTTCCTTATTTCTCTGTCCTAACCACTGAATTAATTACTTTAGTTGTGGGTTATCTTCACTCAATTGTGGTTTTGCATCTGCCAGTTCACAAGACCTCCCTCCAAAGGGTATCTCTACTACTTAGCACTGAAATATGTTTGCATGCCTTCTACAAAAAGAAGAAAGACTCTTACTTGCAGGTCTAACATGACTTTGACAAGCTTGCTGCAATAAGAAGGCGGCAAACTGCATCGCTTGTGCAGGATGGTTTCCAGTTCAGCGCTTGGCAGTTCATCAAAATGCAGTTCCACAAAACGATTTCTAAAGGCTCTAGACAAAACCTAAAATATGAGAAAATGTTATTGCTTGAACTTTTCCTTCAGTATTACTTATTTTATATGCCTCTTCCTATACATCCTAAGGAACATGGTTACCCCACAGTATGCAAATTAGCATACACACAAATGTAGGAAGAAAGCATAAGAGACAGTCTAAATGAGGACAAGAGCTTAAAAACAGACATCAGTAATCTAAGTCAAGTCTCTTCTCCAGCACTCTTGAACAAGAAATGCGGCATCAAATACAACAGACTTGAACTCCTCGTTCAGTAAAGCACTCAAATCTCAGCTATTCAAAATGAATTAGATATTTAGTATCTGCAAAACAAGCATCTAACCCAAACAGAACCCAGTTGTACCGAAAGTCATTGCACAAATACCTCAACCCTCTCCCTCTTCAGAGTTTCATATTAATTCTGTACAATGCATCAGAAAGTTTTCACATTACTCTCCTATGTACGATAAGGACTCATTCCCTAGGGTTGGAGTTACTCAAAGGAAATGATCATACAGACCTTCCTGCCACCATAGAGACCTGGAGGATTCTGTGTAGCAAACAGCATGAAGCGAGGGGCAGCTTTGACAACTTCCTGAGTCTCAGTAATGAACAGCTCCCTGTTATCATCCAACAATCGGTTGAGAGCTTCCAGAACATCAGTGGGAGCCAAATTCAGTTCATCTAGTACAATCCAGTAACCCTTTCTCATTGCATCTATGAGGATGCCTTAGAGGGAACAGAAAGAGTTCTCGTTAAAATCTAACAAACTAAACCAAACACAGCAAGCATTGAGACACTTTTAGCAATCAGTTTTCACTCAGTATAAATATTAATTCAGAGAGGAAAGCAACAGTATTGTTTAAGTTGTTGAATTATTTTCTTTATTACATGCAGTAGGACAAGTAGCGATGAGACAAACGTGAACTCAAGAATTCACTGAAATTCACACGACTATCAATAGGCAAATACTAACTTTATGGAAAGTCTTCTCTCCATTTTGGTAAAACAGGCACATTAGGCAGAAAAGAAAGCAAGCAGTGAAGTAAGACATGAATTTGAAGTGAATGTAATATCCCCACTCACCTTCCTTAAACACCAACTTCCCAGAGGCATCTGATGTGTAACAGCCAATATATTCCTGGATGTCGGTATGCTCATGATTGTTAATCCTTACACAATGGTTCCCAGTAGCAGCAGCCAACCAGCGAATTAAACTGGTTTTACCAACAGAGGTCTCTCCTTGAATCAGTACTGGATGAGTCCTAAAAGGTACAACCAAAACAGCAATTTAAAAGCATGAGTCATATCTTTCTCATATACAAGGTAACAGGTATTATTTGGAATTCAAAATTTCCACAGATCCTTTTGTACCAACATTACCAAGATATCATGATTTAACTCATTTTGAATTTCTAAGATCATATACTAAAATGGTAACATAAGTAACTTTACCCCCAAGTGCTAACTGCTACCCACAAAGTATACTGTGAGGGCAGTGAGGCCCTGGCACAGGTTGCCCAGAGAAGCTGTGGATGCCCCATCCCTGGAGGTGTTCAAGGCCAGGATGGATGGGGCTTTGGGCAACCTGGAATGGTGGGAGGTGTCCCTGCCCATGGCGGGGGTGGGGGTGGAATTGGATGATCTTTAAGGTCCCTTCCAATCCAAACTATTCTGTGATTCTGTAAGTTTTTTGATGGCAGTGTGAAATAAGCAGGTTGTTCTTCTAACTGCTAATTTCTAGATTATCACTTAAATAAAACTCATTACAGCAATAAGGTGGTTTAAGAAGAAAAGAAATAGCTATATAAATTCAAATCGCTGCATAATGAAAAGTTAACTATAAAATAAAAGGAAAATGGACATTACTCGTGCTAAACAACAAAGACTAGGTGACACAATACGTAATATTTAACTTTTTACTAACAGAAAAAAAAATAAACAGACATACCCTGCAGACACAACTCTGACAATGTCTTTCAGATTAAGCTTAACTGAAGGGGTTAGCACATAAGTCTCATCTACCATAGGTTCTTTATCCCCAGCTGAAATCCAGTATCCTTCTATATTTATAAATTTCTCTCCTTGGGGTTTTGGTATTTGCTGAGGAGAGATGACAGCAGAAGTAAAGATTATACAAATGAGTTTCAATTTGCTAATGAAGACAACTACTGTTATACCACTGTAACATTCTCTAAGAAGTCATTTTAAATTACTCCCTGAGCACTCCTGCAGTAAGCACTGTCCCCTTGTCACAGAATGCAAATTACATGAAAAGCCTGAGCAGATTATTTCAAGGTCACAGAGCAGGAATCTTTGCCAGCACCATGAAAAAAAAAGTTTCCCAAGACATTCTCCTAGCACATTTTAAAATACACTTCCAAATGGCAAATTGGCTTTTAACTTTTCATATACGTAATAGTTGCTGCCACGAAGGTTTTTATTCTGAAACAAATACACATCTCTTACAACTGGCTTCCCTATCCCAGCTGCCCACTCAGCCATGCAAACGCATTCTGGGCTCTCAGAACTAGTAAGGTTCTTCCTTTCCCACTAGAGACAAACCAAAGATGTTTGCTTTATATCCATATATTCGGCATTTGGAATCTAAAAATGAAAAGCCTGTGAAAGCTCCTCAAAAACCTGTAAGCTTTACAATTGGAGTCACTATTATATTAAGCTGCCTACACTTGACAATGCTATAATCACCAGTCCTCCATTTTTTTTGTACTAATGAATAAACCAGCTAACATATGGGCATTTCATTTCAAATGACTGAGATTGTGTGAAGGAAATGTGGGAGAAAGAAGGCACAGAAAGCTACTCAAAATAAATTCTGCTCTGAAAATCAACCAGCTCAAAGTAGGCCTTGTTACCTACCTGCTTGAGAAGACTTTTGATGTTGCCAGAGACTATATGCTGGCAAATTAGCTTTTGAACTATTGGATGAGAAATTCTGTCAAGCTGCGTCAGAAAGCTCAAACAGAAGCCCTAAGAAAAAAAAGTTATTGCCAGTGAATAA
The DNA here is from genome assembly GCF_964034855.1 of Anser brachyrhynchus. Taxonomy (NCBI): domain Eukaryota; kingdom Metazoa; phylum Chordata; class Aves; order Anseriformes; family Anatidae; genus Anser; species Anser brachyrhynchus. Next base: position 86,480,949 of record NC_137696.1, on the reverse strand, counting down.
GTGAAAAATGATTAGGAGGAAAAAAACAAAAACAGACAATTAAAAGAATCATTTGACTTCAACACTGTACCCCGAAGAGGTTTTTCCTTTACCCAAACAGACTGTAGTGAATACACAAATGGAAATAAACCCCGACGTAGGTAATCACCTCATACAGCGAGCGTGGTATGCTGCTACATGGATTAGATGCTGCAAATCTCAACGCCCTGCAAAGCGTACGGAGACTGTAATGAGGTCTGTGGCCAGTTCCATCCACCAGCTTTGTTTCTGCTTCCTTTCTCACAGCTAAGTAAAAGCTGCAAAAATAAAGAGTGCAACCGGTTCCAGTTACATAGTGTTTTTAGTGATTAGAGCATTGCTCTAAGGAATTAATCCCAAAGTACGACCACTTAAGCTTATCTCCAACTGCTGCTTTCTTTAGAAGCTCTAGGCTGGGGAAGCCATGCCACACTCTGCTATCAGTATAATCCACGAGACAAAGCAATAGAATATTTCAGAACCTTATTTTTGAGAGCTTGATACACTGAGAATAACTGTAAACGAGACGTATCCTAAGCACTTAACAGTTCTTCAGTGAGATTATATGCCTTATTCTATGGGAAAGAAAGGTTACTTGTCAAACACACAAGATTTTAATTGATGTAACCTAGAGAAACAAAACGTTTTCCATCTCTAAGATGGAAAAGAAGGTTGCAACAAGAGTGTTTTTTAACTGGTGTCACCAAGAAAGCATTTCTGAAATAGAGAAAGCGAATCTCCTCCCCATGAGTACAGAAACCTTCAGAATGAAGATGACATCTACCCTGCTTTCTAAGGCTGTGAGAATTGCTATGTATGGAGCACTATTGTGTTTCCTTAAACAGTCCAACCAGATTAGTTGTGTACTTCCTTTTTGTGCTTTATTCCATCAAGGATTTCAAGAGATTACAACCAACTTACTTCACAATTCCTTGCACTGTGTTTTTGCTCACGTTCAAGCCTCTAAGGTAATCCATAATAAGAACTTGCAAGTCTCCTTCATTTCTCAATTCTTCTACATAAAGTTCAGTAAACCTTTAAGAGTCAAATCAATCCATAACATTTAGACATCTGACAACATTAGAAAAAATTCTGAATTTTTTTGACAAATGCAAATAAAAATTCATTTTAACTTAACAAGCCACATTGAATATTTCAGCTTCATTGTTCTGCATCACATTCTCTTTCTTTCCTCTCCTTTCACTATTAACCCCAGCGAGCTAGTAGCAATTAAATCTTACTTTCTCACTAATAACTGCAAATGATTAGTTGCATGTAGTAACTGCATATGTATACTTTTGCACAGTATCCATGAAACTGATGGAGGACTACATGTGCAACTTCCGGAAAAACTGTATTAAGTACAAGGGAAAGACCTTTGCATTCGGGAACAGTACTGAGGAATGAATTTGCCACATCTCCAGTTTTCCCAGCCACAGTTTTAATTCCAGTATTCTAAATATCGTGCATCTGTTCTACCATGTAATCCACCTTTCTTCTGAGTGAACGAGGCTTAATACATAGTTTTCTGCAAGGATCATCAGCATTTACAAGTTTCCAAGTGTAAGGCTGCTGAAGAGACATAAAGCACTTGCATTTATTATCTCCAGTAGGCATATAAACTGCTGCAGAAGCACTCCCAGGCACTGACGTTTTAATTGTAAAAAAAAAAAATCATTCACCTGTCCCTGGTGACAACACTCTACACTACTGCTAGACCCTTTGTTCATGTTCAGCAACTTTACATACTTATTTTCCTGATCCTATTCCATAAAAAAACCTTCACCATGATGTGGAATTCACCTGCCACAGGAAGCCAGAGTTCAGACTTATCCTGAGGCTTCAAATAAGGCATTCTTTGCTGGTTCAATTCATAAGGCTAGTTAAAGTCACGGTCTTTTTCAGAGTTTAAGTATTTTATCTTTTTTTTTCTCCTACCTGTTTCTTATTCCTGGAGGAAGATTTCTCTTTCCAACATCCGTAGCTGGATTCATGCATGCAAACAAGCGAAAATCAGGGTGACGTACAAGAGGCTCTAAAGGAAAACAGGAATGCAACAAAGGATTAGTTAAACACAGGATATTTATTACATTAAATTAAGTAAATTTCTTCTAAACCAGTTTTCTATTACTGCATTACTATGTTTTCTTAAAATGCCAGGGTGATAAGTCTTCAGAGAGTAACACCATAGAATTTCGTAGAAGTATTCCTGCATATTTACAACAGGCATAGCAAGTGGAACCTTTACTTTGATTTGTGCATACCACGATGTTTTTACAACACTGAATATTTCATAAATTGTATAACCCCTAAAATGAGGAACCCCTTTTGTGTCTTTCAGAACAATGGTAGCACTTCTGTTGGCCAGAAAGAAAGGACAGCCTCAGGAGCTCATAGAACATTTGTCTCTAGTTGCAGCTCTAGAAAATGCTATTTAGCAGTTGCATTTTTCACCTTTGGATCTGTACTGGGCCTGGCTGTGATGGAGTTATCTTTCTTCATAGCTGTCCCCATGGTGCTGCGTTTTGGATTTGGGGCTAAAACACTTAATAGCACACTGATGTTTTGCCTGTTGCTGAATTGTGCTTGCACAGCCTTATGTTCCCCCCACCACGCCCCCATTTCATCAAGTGGCCTGGGGATGAGCAAAGCTGAGAAGTGACACAGCTGGGGCAGCTGTCCCAAATGGGCCAACGGCATAAAAAACATCATGTTCAGCAATATGAACTGGAACAGAGGAAGAAGGAATGATGATTTTTGAATATAGAAATAGTACCTGTGTCTCCTCTGTCTAATAACACCAGTGACCCAGATGATCCTTCCAATAAACCACTCAGACACTCTAAAGTCTCTGCTGCAGCCAAGTTAATCTCGTCCAATAAAATCCACTCTCCTTTTTTTACTGCTTGTGCCAGAGTACCCTAAAAAGAAGATCTATTTGTTAATCATATGACTAGCAGTAATATCTCATCTAAAGCAACAGCATATTGGAAATACTTGTATTGCAGTCTATGGGTTGATTAGATGAATGGCAGTCTCAGATTTGTTTTTTTTACAGCAATAACAGTTTTTCTGCTCTCCCTCAATGACAGCAATTACTTAGTAAGTCATAAAAGCCAGACAGTTACCATACTTATCAACTACCATTGAGATCTGCACATTTATAACAGAATTAACCTTTCTGGTTTGTGCAATGTTGCCTGTCAGTGATATCCATCGCTGTGGTGCATAAGCTTCACTGACAACACTCTAAGAATAAGATAGTTCATCTAAAGAATCTCAATGTCAAAAGCAGTTTTGCATTTCTCAGTGAGCTACTTGATAAATTAAAACTATACTTAGGTCAAAGGTTCCCCAACCATTTATATAGTCGTTTTCAGAAAGAGGGCTGGTCATTCATATAAAATTTGAGAGCATATATTCAGACTAACAGGATGACAAGGAACAGCCATGCACAAAACATTATAGTTTCCCCCATTGCATACAATGTCACTAGACTATTACACCATGGATTTAAAACATTTCAAAAAAAAAAGACTTCCAGAAACATAGTACAGATTCTTATAATTAAATACTTCACAGGTAGCCCTAGGCACGAGAATGTCCTACTGGAGATCGGTCAAGTTGTATTTTGTAATCTCATCCATTTAAAGAGATTATATGCCATACTGCTGATATTCTTTTATCATACCAGCCTTAATCCTTACTACACAGCATTCAGTTAATGTGTTACCACCAACATTATTTTTCTCCCTCCCTCCCCTTCATGTTGTTCCACATAGTTATCATGAAACAAGTTCTACTTCACAGCAAGAGATTCTTGCCAGGATGTTATTTGTATAATACTGATTTCAACGTCTTATAAATGTTCCTCCTCATTCTTCCCAGCATCAAAACGCAAAACTCTAAATACCTCTACAAATGCAAAGAGAAGAGCATTTTCTGTCATTCTCATCTGTTGATGAGCATGATTCAGTTTAAGACCAAATGCCTCCCACTTCTCCTTCAGTGGTGAACCTGTAACCAAAACAAAATTTGAGTTTGCACCAACAGAACAACAGCACACAAACGCTTAAAAACAGTATTTTATAGAATCATAATATCATTTACGTTGGAAAAGACCTTCAAGTCCAACCACCAACCTGACCTACCAAGTCCCATCGCTAAACCATATCCCTTAGTGCCACATCCACATGTCTATCAAGCTGTTTCATGCACAAATACAAAGCTAAGCTTGGCTGAGTACCAAAAGCATTCAAGTACTACAGAAGACATCTCATGAATTTAAATATATATATATATTTTTTATACATCAACTTTTTTTTTTTTTTTAGCCGAACACTGTTGACATATAATTTGCTATTCATTGTAAAGCGTCCTAGCTTAGAATAAATATTTATGCTGGCAATTCACTTGAATTGGCATGACTGTTACCACTCTAATTCCCAAGGACAGAAAGAGACATCTCAGAAAAACAAAAGCAAATTTACAAGCCTTACAACGGAACAGATTAACAACAACCAGTATCAGTAAAAATACTGCTGCTTATCAATTATAGAATTGTTTACTGTTGTACTTATTTCAGTTACTCGCTTAAAGTCACAGCTTGATGCATATGCAGCATCATGACTTAAACTGCCAGCTTTCCAAGTCACGGTAGATTTCAGCTTTTCTGTATTTTAGGATTGTCGATAATTGCAATAAGTACTCTTTAATGCCTCATCTCTTTTGACGTTTGTGCGTATTTGTTTTTATATCTGCATATTCAGAGGAATCAATTAAAAGAAAGGGGAGGAAGAGGTTCATAATTAAGTTTACTTGGCCCATATTACACAAAAGCTACAACTTCATTTGTTTAGCAGGTCTAGGACCAGAAGCCACTCCATGAAAGGCACAGTACCCGTACTTCATCTGTCCCAAGTAGGTAGAGAAGTATAAAACAAGAAAAACCGTTACCCAGAGACAAAAGACAGCAAATTACAGCAAAGCACTGGTCAAGTCAGCATCACCAACACTGAAACCAAGTCACCAGCAAGCTCTTATCAAGCTTTTAAAGTCATTATTACCCTAAGTGAATTATTACTTTGTGGGTTTCTTTTGTTTTGTTTTGCTTAGCTTTCAAAATAGGTGATATTTGCTGAGACCTAATGAGATTCCAGGTCTGAAAGAAAGTATGAATGATTCATACGCAAGACTGACACAAACAACTAGGACTGTTCACCAACACTGCAAACAAGTAACACAGTGAGTGGAGATGGGATGTCAAGGGCATCATGGGTCAGACAAGCCAAACTTAACTCTGTCAGACATAGCAAACAAACAGCAGTGATTGGTTAGAAAAAAAGTTCTAACAGTTCATTCTAACAGTATTTTCAATGCCTTGCTGTAGACCAAGGCTGCATTTTTCAAAACGAGAAGAAATGATATGCAATAAAGGGGGGTGAATGAAAAACGGAAAAGACAACTGATGAACAAAAATTCACCACTACTTGTCTACTCTCTGCATTGGTTTATCTGTGTTCATCTGAATTCTCACCAGATGCATTTTCTTTTGTTTCCTTATTAACTGCAGATTTATGAATATGTTGCATTAGTTTTAGCAGATCATGCCAACGTTTCTGTCTGTAGCAGGTCTGAATGTGTCCCAGGAATGTTTGATTTTTCTTTCTAGAAAACGTTTGATAGAAGAGTTCTTCAAACGACTCTCGCAGAGGTAGCCAGATCAGCTTGTTATCCACAGGCTTATAACTGAAGAGAAGCAAAAGAGTAATTACTTGTTTGTCATTGTCATGGAGGAACGGGAACTAACATTTGTGTACTAACAAAAGCATTTTGAAATGGAAACAGTATCGTGCATTAAGGAACCCAGGTTTCCAAAGGTTTTTTGCACATATTTAAACTACTAAGTCCAGACTGCCCCGGTCAGTGAAGTAGTTTTGCTACTACTCACTAATATGTCTAGTGAATATTACATTGGAATTACACTGAACCGCTTTGCCGTTTTTAAAGCAACATTGGGTTCTGCTTTTAAATCTCTTCATCACATACATTCAATACATTCATACGTTTCAGTGAAACTGCATGTGTTCTTCAGCAAGGAGAGCAAGACTTCTGCATGTAAAGGTAAGAAGGTAAGACATTACACTACTGTGAAAGAAGGCCTGCATCTAAAAACAATTCTTTGACAACACAACAATGCTTTCAACTAGTAACTTTTTCTTATACTGCCAATTTGTTACACAAAACAGACCAAACAGCAGTCAATGACTTACCCTCCTAGCAGATCAGCAGTGTCACTTTGTTGGTTCATGTTGATAACCCTCAGGTGGTGTCCTTGAAAAAGAAATAGAAAGCACATCAACTTGTTTCTGCGTTTTGTGCTGCTGTTGTTGCCTTTTTTTTCATCATCTTTGTACAAGTTAGTCTTCACATTTCATTTACCTGTAATATGAGCGAGGTACTGAACAGTTGAAGTTTTGCCAGTTCCTGTTTCACCAACCAAGAGCACAGGCTCTCCTTTGACAACACAAACTGCAAGCTGCTCAATCAATACTGCTGACGGCCGTGTGGCAGCAAAGGTTTGCTTTGTTCTGACAAAATAAAGGAAGCTATTAAAAGCCAAGATTTATCCAAGAGCTCGTTTCAATTTTACCCTTATTGTTTTTTAGAGAAGTAGTTGAATTGAGGATTTGTTTTTATTATCACTATTTTTTATTAAAAATAAAGTTTTGAAAAATACTACTTCTGAAACACCCTTGTAAGTATTATATAAGGCACTTACTTTCCTCAACATACAACCTAAAAATTCAGGATTCTCAAAGAAGTTCCTGGCCAGTGGAATTACTGCCACATACTACAAAGACAGTCAAAATCTTATTACAACATCTGCGGATCCAAACTGCTTTGAAGAACTCTAGGACAAAAGAACCTGAAAATCCCTATGCTTTGGCTGCCAGAAGAACTATGATGCAGACAGCTTTAAAGACACACAATGTAAAACTCAGATCACAAGAGAAAGAACTCAATCACATTTGAGTTGAGATGATTTGATTTGCATTTTTTAATTGTGTTACTCAGTCTATTCTATTTCAACACAAAATGTTTCAATTCAAATGAAAACCAAAAGATATTCTACCTTTTTACAGTAAGAGCCAGGGTTTGTTTCTTCATGAGGTGCACTCTTCCCACAGAAACTTCTTCGTCCCTTAATAAAATTTCTGGTTTATACAGCTCACAAAAGAACTCTACCTGTGAAGAAAGCATCAACATTACCAATACCAATGTTGCCTGCAACATCACACTGAGAACGCCCTTGGCAGAGGAGAATGCATTTCTGTAATGAAATAATGGAAAGAAGTCAAACAGGAGTTTCAGGGATCCATCTGTCCCCTCAGCTGAAAAGTTTTTCCGTCTTGAAGTAACAATGCAGGACATTTTCTTCATAATCAAACTTTTACGGTCAGAAATAGCTGACAAAGTAACCATTCAGTTCAACTCAGCTGTTTGTATCACACAATATTAGTATATAGATGAGCTCTACAGCTTTGGAATTGATGATTACAGAACATGTTTGACATGTTTGTTTCTGGACTCCTCATTTAAGTGATTAAATAACAACTGGGGTGGGGAAACCACACAGGGTGGGAGGGGAAGACAACACTTTTTACACTTTTACTACTCTGTGAATCTAGCAGTGTCATGTGCTTAGGTAACTGCAGAGTTTCAGCTGTGTCATGCTTCTTTTGCACAAAGCCATTTGAAACGTGCTCTGAAATAAGCTCACTGCAACTTTCAGAGAAAATAAAACAGCTGAAAATAAAACAATAAAAAGTACACTTCAGGATTGCAGAGAAAGAACAAAAGTGTGTGAAGGGTAGAGAGACGGGCATATTTTTTAAGAAAATATTAGAACACAGTACATATAAATGAACCACAAGAAAAAATCAACTTATGTAATATTACCAATAAACATCAGGTTAATTATGTCTTAACATACCTTTTTCTTGGAAATATTTAGTTTACTTCCAATAACTTTTGCCATTTTCTGTCTGCTTCCTTGGTTGGACAGCATAGCCGTGAAACAGTCCAATGCCTGTCAAGGGGAAAACAAAACAACTTATAAAACTTGTACTGAATATGATATTATTTGAGAAGCACCATCTTTATTTTTATGAGGCTGAACCCAATCCAACATAGGTAAATACAATTATTTCATCGTTGTTGGATCAAGTCAAGCAATGAAGTTCAAAAGAGATGAAATAGGAAGTTCTGAACTCTGTAATGTAGTGGGTTTATAATGAACCCACTGTATCAAAAGTAAAAGCTTTTCATAGCCAGTCACAGAAGCTATTTTCAGATGACTGGAGCAAAATGAAGGAAGTGATGTTCCAAGATTTCACAACCTTAAAAATGGCCTGACTGACGCACACCTAAAAAAAAAAAAAAATCAAAACCTGGAACATAAGTTCCCGTATAAGAAGTAGGAAAGATGTCCCATATTTCAACAAAAAGGGAGTACCTTAAAATTACCCTGCAAATTTAAGTATCTAATTCTGCTGAGGGATTCAGATACTGTTTCACAAAGGACACAAGACTAAGGAGAACAGAGCGGACAGCTATCACTAGGATATAGCTTTGACTGAAACATAATCAGCCAAGAAGCTCCACCACTGAGCTGTGCTAATGTCACAAAACACGGCACACCAGCCAGTACTAACCCGAGAGGGAGGAAGTGAAGGGATTAAGCCCTCTTAGTATTCAGTAAATTCAGACACATACCATTTAAGACACCTAACACACACACACACTGTATGGATGCATGTATTATGAAGTAAGTGCATACCAAGGATTCAGCATTAGCAGTATCATCAAATAAACATGGCTCCAATGCTGTGAATAGACTCAGATACTGACTCTCTATGCCTGTGGACATCACTAAGTGATGCGCTCCACACTATCTCCATTACCTAAGGGATATTCAGCAGCAGCGTACTAGTGCCTCATTACAGAATAGTGAAGGTGTTTCAAGTTTATTTTTTTTTAGTTTCCTACTATTCGAGCTTGCTAGTGATAAGTAACAAATTACCGTAATCTCCCTATGCTGAGTCTGTTTTGCCCATGAGTGATCTCCCTGTCCTTAGCTCAACCCTTGAGCCCTTTTCACCATATTTTCTCCCCCCTTCCCTTTGAGGATGTAGAGTGAAAGAGCAGTTGTGGTGGAGTTCAGCTGCCCACCTGAGTAAAAACCACCATCCTGAGACAGAGCTAATTTTCTCCGCAGGGGCTCACACAATGCTGTGTTCTGGATTTTTGATGAAAGTACTGGTGATAACAGACCAGTATTTTTAGTTGTTGCAGAACGGTGCTCACATAGAGCCAAGAACTTCACGCCAGCAAAGAGGCTGGGCACGCACAAGAAAGAAGCTGGGAGGGAACGGCCAGGACAGCTGACCTTTCTAATTTTGAAAGCACTTCTGATAAATACTTTTTACTTTTCCCTCTTTCTGAGATATCCACAGCAAGGTTTTATAGTAAATATAGCTTCTGAGTAACAAGTAGCAAACACCAAGCACATCTAATACTTTAAAGACTCAACTAAACCTAGGGCCTTTTCCTTGTTGCATACAAAATGTGCAATGCAAGTGAATGAAATGAATGATAAGCATGTCTGTCAAATTGTATTAATTTCACAAATTTTTACTCTTCCCCAATCACATGCAACCCCAGCCCACATCAGTCGAAACTGTGTTGCAGCATACTTTTTGTATGCCAGTAGTAAGTCTAGATTGGCTTTCAGCACACTGCAAACAGCTTTCCTACTAAGGAAAGAGACTAATAAATACAACAAACATTCCAACTACAGTCCAGCTGCTTCAGATAAAACTAAATATAAAATCCTATCTCACACTCCCAAATAGTGTATGTTAACATATGTGACACAATAACAGAGTTCAGGTAAGCAATTTCCAAATCAAGTCTTACTGCACCTCCTGAAAAATATTCACTGCTGTGGTTGACGAAGAACTGTCGAAGTTGTAAGCAATTCTGCTGCACCAATTCAATAAATCTCTAAAAATAAAAACAAAAAGATTTGGTACAATCAAGCCAAATTGTACAGCATCTTCTCTCATGTTCAGCTTAGTTCATTATGTCATCTTTTGGTAATTACACACCTAGTTGTTATTTACGTTGCACATGGAAAGCCACATACAAGAAGGATGCTGTATTTAAAAGAATAGAGAATACATACAGACCCACAGGGTTGCTTTCTGATAGGTTGCTTGGAAATTTGCAATACATATTCCATTAAACCATTATGGATAAGTAATTATGAAATTGAAAACATGAAAACCAGCATGCTTTTCATCCAGGAACGTACAAAGAACTATTTTACAGGATACCAATTCCTCCTCAACAAGGTCTTTGGAAAGGTGAGAAAAGGAAACATATAATTCTGTGAAAATAGCAACTCTTTTAAAGTAAGCGGCATTCCTATGCTTCACAGAAATGAGGTACTACACATAGCTAGTGCTTGCTGACATTCACAAAGCACTACTGCTTATAATAAGCCCACACGAGCAGAACTGACATGCGGTATGAGAAGTGAAGAAGAAGTAATTCAATACCAATCTGCATTTCATCACAAAAATTCTGAAATTAATAGTACTTCAGAGGGTCTGGGTATTTTGAGGCATCTCTAAGTTAGAATGCTACAAGTGAATGTCTAATATGAAGTTGTCTAGATGAGCAACTATATACAACTGCTGAAAAGCTATCTATACTAGTATTGTGAAAACATTATACGGTATATTTCAGTCAGTAATTCTTTTAACCAGAACAGATATTTTGTGTTAAAATAAATTGAAAAGCAATCCACATCTTCATTCCAACTTATTTCTCAGCACTGCATCTGAAACGCATACTTTTTCGTCAAAAAAAAAAAAGTGCAGAAGTACAGAAAATATGCCCTAAATAATTCACATTGAGTTTTAAGATGTATTAAATATGATTTTAAAATTAAAAATGGAAACCTCCAATTTTTATTAAATTCCAGCTTAATTATTCAAACTTTTAACAATATTTTGAAAAAAAGAGGAAAATGAAAAAGACAATCTCCTGCTCTATACAGCTAACTGACAAAACTTCTTCCTAATAAACATATAAGAAAAGACAACCTTAGAGATAGTTCTCGTCCTTCCAGATTTGGTTTCTTATTTTCTGATCTTGATTCTGATGCATCTTCTGACGCACGGCTGGAGCCAGAAGCACTGTTTTCTGATGCCTGATACTTGTCACCCGTAAGGTGAATGAAAATGTCTAGCAAGTGATCAGTTACATGAGCAAGGTTGGGGTATTTGCTCTGAAGAACCTGAAAATGGGGGAGGAAAAAAAATCTTCATCACTGGAATGAAACCATCAGCCTCCCAAACTTCAGCAGAAACAGACACTCAAGCTAGCAAGCTGCACAAAACCAGTCTCTTGTAGTCTCTCTTCTGAAGCAAATAAAAGTCATTGAGACTTGTATGATGCTGATATGGATACCAAAGGAGAGTTTTCCCAACCCAACTTTACTCCAATTCATTTAATACTTTTGCACGAATACAAACAGGAAGAACAAAAAGCAAATTCAACCCTAAAGTAAACTCAAATCTAAAATCAATCTAAACCCAAATCATGATGATGCAACTTTAACTACAGAAGTTCTTGCCTCCTATCCCTCTTTGTAAGGACTTCTTAGAGCACTCAGGTTGCCTATATACCATGCTAAGACACATACAAGGCTAATTTTTCTTCTATAATTTCCTTTCAGCTCAACTTTCTGCTAAAGCTTGCTGACCAAAATCAGCTTTTCACAGGTACAGGCCAGAAACCAGTACTGATACTATCTTGCCAAACTGATTTTTAAGATTAGCCAGAACATTTATTTTCAAGATCTGAAGTGATAAGGGTGTACTGCTGAACTTGGGGAGAAAAATAAGGACCAAATTTATTACTGGAAACCATCTACTACCCTTAACTAAAACAATTATTCACATACCACAATAGAGCAAGACATACCATACCTCCTTGAGTTCTACTTTGCTCATGTTATCCAGATGTATTTTGGTCCAATACTTGTCCAAAAGAGAGGCATGGCTGCTTTGCTGTCTGTACCAACCTCCACCACAACTGAATACTCTAAATTAAAGTAACACAAAGGAACATACATATTGTTATCTTACTGAAGAATTCAGTACTTTCAGACACCCTACCTTGCTTTTCTCTGCTCTCCAGATCATTTGTTCTTTTATCACTGTGTTTTCCCCCCTCTAGTGCAAAATCTCCTTAGAGATACTTGCAGAAAGATGACTGACAATAAGTTAAGCCTATCAGAAACACCATGCAGAAATCAAGACACCTTGTGCATATTGATCGTAAACCTTCTTCACACAGCAACTGCTAAGAGTGGTATTTTGTTTTGGTAGGGGCTGGTTTAGTAGGTGTGCCCCCCGCCCCGAGCTTCATACTTTTAACCTCATTGAAGTAACTTTTCAAAGACTGGATCCACCCAGTAGTAATATAAAGTTAGTAATATAAAGTTGCTTTAAAATGGAAAAGGTCCCTTTCATAGCGTCCATAGCTTCTACTACTTGTTAATTGGAAATTGCTAGAATATTCATGACCAAGTACTTTGCACTTACTGCCTTTGACTTAAAAATCAAACGATCTGTGCTATTAAGCTCATTTAATTTTATATGCCTACCTCCTGGTTGCAAAAAACTGGAATCCTGGTGCTACTTTTAAGCAATCACCACGGCCAGGAATTAGCAACTCCTTTTTTTCCAAAAGAGGAATCAGCACAGAGATCTGGAGAATAAAAAAAAAAAAAAGAAAAAAGAAAACTCTGTGTGTGTGTATGTGAAACAAACATCTTACCCATCCACACTCACGATGCTAGAGCACACCCCACTGAGAATCACATTTTCATCAACTGCTGTTCCTGCAGACTACATTTTCAAGTAAAACTAACAGGAATCACAGACTCACAGTTAATTTTACTTAGCAATGAAAGTCACAGGTACGTTTCCCTCTTTTCTCCTACATTCAGATTTAGTAAGAGAATGGAAATGAGTCTTTACACTTTACATCCAATCTAACACCGTTGTGTTTGAGCTGTCAAACAAATTACCAGACACTTTGTTCTCAGAAGAGCTGGAAGGTTTGTTTTCTTTCTACCCAAACAAAGATAATACCCTCTTAGAAGACTTCATTCAAAAACATTATCATTGTTCACTATATAGCCTGCTACACCCTAGTAGAATTATGTATGGATTTAAAGAATCTATCCTTCCACGCAGAAGGACGGTAATAATGGTGGAATGAGAAAAGGGAGGGAGGTCTACAACATTCCCTTGGCACAGAGGAAGGGAAGCATGGAGACTTTGATATGGAGAAAGAATACAGGATGCCTGCAGGGGAGACCTGAAGGAAAAGTGAGATGAATGCAGGATACTACTAGGGGCATGCTTATGATGAGTGCAACGAACTGAGTCCACAGAAGCAAACAACTGCACAACCCTCTGGCAATGAAAAACTGTCCAGTACACACAAGCAACATTTCTTGGCTTTCTTGTAAACTCCCTATACTTTGGAAGAGTGGAATCCCATAAACAAACTGTCAGGTTTGTCAGTCACATAAAGGATGCTTTACAAAACAGATACGAAAGAAAACTCTTTGCAAAATGTCCAGCAGGCCTGGTGTCTCTATGACATCATTCTTGGTGGAGATGTTCTTTCAGCAGCCATCACTTCAAAGGGGAATAGTGACAGTCCAACAAGTACTAGTTCTGGAGCTCAATACAGGAAATCAGCTAAAATCTATATAACGACTTAATAGAACAACACAATCCAAGTCGGAAAAAAAAATATTTTCTAAAACGACAAAAAAATCATTAGAAGACCTTATTATCAACATTGGTCTAATACAGTGACTAATATTCTGCAGTGTCTGTGGCCACATTCATTTTCAAATATTGAAACGTGATTTAAAAGACACATAGCTCATTATCAGAATCACTTTAAATACCCATACTGAAGGCTTGCATCAGGGCCAATGTCGTGACTGCTCTAAAACGATGACAAAAACAAATACAGTCTAACAGTGTCTGAACAAAGCCTGGTTAAATCTTTTTTAACTCCCTGTTACAAGTATTTTCAGCACGCTGCTGCAGAACGCATGGCGACTGGACTCCAAAAACTGCTAGTATAGTATGGGTCTTAAGACAAATACTTTACAGTGAAGAAGAACCTACGTACCACATCCAGAGGAGCATAATCAATATCCTCCAGAAGTATCCAGTGACCTTTGGTAACAGCTTGTGTCAAGGTTCCAGGCTGCCATACAAACTCCCCTGGGACATCTGTACAACGATACATACCAAGCAGCGTCTATGACAGAAACAATCAGTAAATTAGAGACTTGTTCGTTACATGCTTTCGTAATTCAGAGTAAAAAGCTTAAGAAAATGACCGAAGTTGGTATACAAATAACATTTACATAGCCTGCACATTATTAAACAGTTTATCTGATAATCCCAGTAATATGTGCCCAGCATTACACTTTTTTTTAAATAAGAAAAAGTTTCACCCCTCCATATATATGATAATCTAACTGAAGCACAGTATCTAACTAGATAATTGGAAGTGTATTTACAGAGTTGTACCACCAAAACTAATGAACAGAAATCAACAGCATAACACACTAAACTGCACTGTATCTTACATCTTAACCAGCTCTGAGCTGCTAACATAAGAGAAGTTCTCAAAAAAGTATTTGAAAGACACAAAACCAATCGAGTTTTACTTTCTGTGAAGTGGTAACTTTCACATTTCAGCATTCCTTAAATAATCAAGTTTCTGGTTTCAGTATTTCACATTTTGTACCTTGAACTTTATCACTTTTTCTTTAAATGACTGTCTTACTCATGTATATGAAAAGATACTCTTGTGGAGAATAGCTGTTAGATGGTGAAGTAAGCTGTTCTATGCAAGTAAAGAAGGTGATTTTGTATGGCTAATAAAAACCTTCAGAGAACACTTCTGGTAGACACCAACCACTTCAGAAAACTAAATATAAATCGAGCCAAACAATATTAATAAACTCAAACTCACAAGTATGCAAATCCAAAAGAATGTGAAGCTAACACCACAGTTGAAGATAATTCTACAGGTAAAGCTAGATCCCTATTCTATAACTGCAAGCATCCTCATAGGGTCTTACTTCATTTTATCTTCACCAAAAAATAACTGGGATCAGATTAAACTGACAACAACCCATCTACACATGGAAATCAAAGTGTCCATACAGCCTTTGGCAGCAGCTTCCACCATTTTCAAATCAATTTTTGTCAAGCTTTTTTTTTTAAAAAAAATACAAAATCAGTGGAGCTCTTCCACATAGGAAAAACAGTGACAAAACATAACTTAAAATGGATCAGGTACATCACAATTACGTGCAGAATTTACATCATAAATTTGAAGAAAAATCAGTTAAGCTTCATTATTCTTATCAATAGCCAGAGCAGTACTACAAAGAATTGGGGGTTGTGAGCTCCTTAGGGGAAGAGTTAAATTTCATCTTATTAGAAAAGCAAGTCCATACTTTAAGTAAAAATAATGTCTGATCATTGGACCATAAAACAATTTCATCAGTTACCTTACTATCAGTTTGATCCCCAAGTTGGACTTTTAAAATATGAGGAGGCTTTGTTCTTCCTGTAGCAGCTGCTAAATATTCAATTAAAGAAGTTTTGCCGCATCCTATTGGTCCTTCTAATAAAACAGGACTTTGAAATGCTACAGCAATAGCAAGGTTTTGAAGATTTGTGCAGGCAGATTCAACCAGAACAAAATGGCTGGTGTTTTCCTGTTGGAACATAAAATTTGAGTTACTACACTTATTTTTTTTTTTAATATCAGCTTTTACAACACAGAACAATTAGGAAAGCGAGTATGATGACTAGAAAATTTTGGCCGGTAGATATGTCAACACACATCAAATCAAATAAAGGATTCTAGAGCTATGGACTATAAAGAATGTATTTAATGACAGATATTGGTGATGTGGCTCTCTATATTAGAGTGTTTTGATGTTGTGGAACTTGAGGCTGGGAATGATAAGGTTGAGTCCCTATGGGTTAGGATCAGCGGGAAGGCCAACAAGGCAAGCGTCCTGGTGGGGGTCTGTTATAGACCGCCGAACCAGGATGAGGAGACGGATGAGGAGTTCTACAGGCAGCTGGAAGAAGTTGTGAAATTGTCAGCACTTGTTTTCATGGGGGAATTCAACTTCCCAGACATATCCTGGAAGCACAACACAGCCCAGAGAAAGCAATCTAGGAGGTTTCTGGAGAGCATGGAAGATAGCTTCCTGACGCAGCTGGTTAGTGAGCCTACCAGGGGAGGTGCCCCGCTAGACCTTCTGTTCACAAACAGTGACGGACTGGTGGGAGATGTGGTGGTTGGGAGCTGTCTTAGGCAGAGTGACCACGAAATGGTAGAGTTCTCTATTCTTAGCAAAGTCAGGAAGGGGATCAGTAAAACCGCTGTCTCGGGCTTCCGGAGGGCAGACTTTGAGCTGTTCAGGACACTGGTTGGCCGAGTCCCTTGGGAGGTGGTTCTGAAGGGCAGAGGAGTCCAGGAAGGCTGGGCACTCTTCAAGAAGGAAATCTTAATGGCTCAGGAGCGGTCTATCCCCACGTGCCCAAAGACGAGCCGGCGCGGAAGACGACCGGCCTGGCTGAACAGAGATTTGTGGCTTGAGCTCAGGAGAAAAAAGAGGGTTTATAATCTTTGGAAAAGAGGGCGGGCCACTCAGGAGGACTATAAGGATGTTGCGAGGCTGTGCAGGGACAAAATTAGAAAGGCCAAAGCTCATCTGGAGCTCAATCTGCCTACTGCCGTTAAAGATAACAAAAAATGTTTTTACAAATACATCAACATAAAAAGGAGGACTAAGGAGAATCTCAATCCTTTATTGGATGCGGGGGGAAACTTAGTGACGAGAGATAAGGAAAATGCTGAGGTGCTTAATGCCTTCTTTACCTCAGTCTTCAGTGGCAAAACCAGTTGTTCTCTGGATACCCAGTACCCTGAGCTGGTGGAAGGGGATGGGGAAGAGGATGTGGCCCTCACTATCCACAAGGAAATGGTTGGCGACCTGCTACAGCACTTGGATGTACGCAAGTCAATGGGGTCGGATGGGATCCACCCGAGGGTACTGAGAGAACTGGCGGAGGAGCTGGCCGAGCCGCTTTCCATCATTTATCGGCAGTCCTGGCTATCAGGGGAGGTCCCAGTCGACTGGCGGCTAGCAAATGTGACGCCCATCTACAGGAAGGGTCAGAGGGTAGACCCGGGGAACTATAGGCCTATTAGTTTGACCTCAGTGCCAGGAAAGCTCATGGAGCAGATTATCTTGAGGGTCATCACGCGGCACTTGCAGGGCAACCAGGCGATCAGGCCCAGTCAGCATGGGTTTATGAAACGCAGGTCCTGCTTGACGAACCTGATCTCCTTCTATGACAAAGTAACACGCTTAGTGGATGAGGGAAAGGCTGTGGATGTGGTCTACCTTGACTTCAGTAAGGCTTTTGACACCATTTCCCACAACGTTCTCCTCAAGAAACTGGCTGCTCGTGGCTTGGACTGGCGTAGGCTTCGTTAGGTTAAAAACTGGCTGGATAGCCGGGCCCAGAGAGTTGTGGTGAATGGAGTCAAATCCAGTTGGAGGCCTGTCACTAGTGGAGTCCCCCAGGGCTCGGTACTGGGGCCAGTCCTCTTTAATATCTTTATCGATGAGGGGATCGAGTGCACCCTCAGTAAGTTTGCAGATGACACCAAGTTAGGTGCATGTGTTGATCTGCTCAAGAGTAGGAAGGCTCTGCAGGAGGATCTGGATAGGCTGGAGTGATGGGCTGAGGTCATCTGTATGAAGTTCAACAAGGCCAAGTGCCGGGTCCTGCACCTGGGGCGCAACAATCCCAAGCAGAGCTACAGGCTGGGAGATGAGTGGTTGGAAAGCTGCCTGGCAAAGAAGGACCTGGGAGTATTGGTTGATAGTCGGCTGAATATGAGCCAGCAGTGTGCTCAGGTGGCCAAGAAGGCCAACAGCAGCCTGGCTTGTATAAGAAGCAGTGTGGCCAGCAGGTCTAGAGAAGCGATTGTCCCCCTGTACTCGGCTCTGGTGAGGCCGCACCTCGAGTACTGTGTTCAGTTTTGGGCCCCTCGCTACAAGAAGGACATGGAGGTGCTCGAGAGAGTCCAGAGAAGGGCGGCAAAGCTGGTGAGGGGTCTGGAGAACAAGTCTCATGAGGAGACGCTGAGGGAGCTGGGATTGTTCAGCCTGGAGAAGAGGAGGCTCAGGGGAGACCTCATCGCTCTCTACAGTTACCTTAAAGGAGGCTGTAGCGAGGTGGGGGTTGGTCTGTTCTCCCACGTGCCTGGTGACAGGACGAGGGGGAATGGGCTAAAGGGGAGGTTTAGGGTGGATATTAGGAAGAACTTCTTTACTGAAAGGGTTGTTAGGCATTGGAATGGGCTGCCCAGGGAGG
This sequence comes from Anser brachyrhynchus, assembly GCF_964034855.1. NCBI lineage: Eukaryota > Metazoa > Chordata > Aves > Anseriformes > Anatidae > Anser > Anser brachyrhynchus. The sequence continues at coordinate 86,462,341 of NC_137696.1, read as the reverse complement.
TGGTTGAGTCACCATCCCTGGAGGTCTTTAAGAGACGTTTAGATGTTGAGCTTAGTGGAGGACTTGTGAGTGTTAGGTCAGAGGTTGGACTAGGTGATCTTGGAGGTCTCTTCCAACCTAGACGATTCTGTGATATTAAAAGTGATTTTTATCAAAAACCTATTATAGGTGAAACATTTAATATAGTATACGTATAATTTGTTCCCAGAGTTCACACTACATTGACAATACAGACATAGTAACTATTCAATCATTGCATTCACATCAGTCAAATACAATTCGCAAAATAAATGAAATTAAGTCATCAGAATGAATCTCAATCACAGAAAAAAATAAACAGCAATTAGACTCAGATGATGCACGTATGAATACAAAAACTCAAATGTTGTATTTCTTTCTTTCTGCACAGGCCAAAGAATAAGATCATTAAACTCAATACATGGAGGGCAGGGGAGATAAGTTCGGTAGAATTTTTGCTTTATTCACGTTGCAATGAATACATTTTATTGAACAGTGATTTATCAATATGACAGATACGCCTCAAATATATTAGTGACTGTAGGAGAGTAAAAATATCAGCATATGGCACAAAAACTAGTGCTTTTTTGCCAAAAGGCACAAAGAAGAAATCAAAATATATACGGCACTGAAACCAAATAGAATCTCTTGTATTTAAAATTTGATCATTTGATCTTCATTTCAAATAGTTTCATGTATTTCTCCTGTAACAATGCTAGTTTTTAAGAGTATCTGTGTTCCCTGACAGCACAATTGCAGCAGCAATGACACACTGTCATGCAAATAAAAACCTAGCTACACAGCTCAGTTTCCCTTGCTGCAATGAATTCCAAACCATATCGTCAATGCTATAGTTAAAAAAAAAAAAAGTTACAGAAGTTAGGGGGGGAAATGGAAAAATTGGGAGGAAACTGCTCTCATTCTTCTGCTACTCAAGAAATTCTCAGTATTGGTAGTTTTATTTCATCTTTGTCATTCATTTGTAGATGTGTTGCAAAAATAGATAGCAATACTCAGGCTAATTAAGAGCTGAAATTTTGCCTACGTGAGGAAACCAGTGAAGAACACTGACTGCAGCTACAAAGATGAACCTGAACAGTTTGAGATGAATAGCATCTCAACAGAAAATAGGTTAAAAAGATGTTACTTACTGAAACATTTATGCATTCGATCAACTTGCTAAAACTGTAAGGCACTACATTCTGTGTTACGCTTCACTCCAGTGAAGCGGAGAAAATAAGATCTTGCTTACCTCTTCTCCCGTTTCCCTGCCTTCTAGTAGAGTAATAAGCAGCCTTGTTTTCCAGTGTTTTAAAACGTGAACTTTGAAAAAAGACTGTTGATAAGATCCCTATGTAGCACAAAACACTACCTCATGCATGTAAAAACCACATCAGCTCCTTGCTTTACTCAGCTGTGGATAACTTGGAATGGAGACACTATACAAGGCTGACTATTCTCTTATAGCATGTTCTTAAGAACTGTTATAAACAAAATTAAATGAACAGGACTATATATTCACTGCTTCATTCCACTGCCATTCCACCTTCTACGCAGTGCCAGTATTATACATCACTAGATTACAGCACACATTAAAGGAGATAAAAATTACCCACTTCAGTATCATTTAAGCAGGAATAAAGTTAAAGTCAGCTCACAGCATTTAGGGATCCTTGAAAAAAAGGTACAAACTTAACCCTTGGTTACATACCTGCTGCTCTTCAGAAACAAGCTGTAGTCTAGGCAGCACAATACCACATACAGCTACTACACTTGCAGACAGGTCATCTGATACAACATGTCCTTGTTTATATTGCACTTCTTTCTCCTTTTGCCAAAATGAGGAGTCTGGATTGGCCAAAACAAGGGCTTGTTCCACATTCTGCACTTGAGATTCTTCTAGTAGCCTGTCAAATCCATATCCATGTTTATTAATTCAGCTGAAAACCATCCACAAAAAACAAGCAGTGTTCAATATTTAAAGAGTTCTTACTTCAGCCTGAAATGCATCAGCTCCTCAGGATTGAAGATCTTCTTCAGGAAAGACAATTTATGTTCATCATTCATGCATGTAACCAGAGCAAGACAGTTTGAAGTATACCTAAAAATTTTATTTTAAAACAAAACATGTCAAAACAGTCTTAAGAATTTTAGTTTGACAACTGTCACTTGCAAATCAAAATACCAGTTTTGGAAAAACATACAGAAAACTTTCTCTGCAGAAATTGGTATGCTTAAAATTAGTAGTATTAATCTTTTTTTTAAAAAAAGATCTTTCTGAGATTTTTCTAGAGAAAAGCAATTATGTCATGGCATACTGTATCATTAACACACCAACTTGCTAGCTTTCCTCTGAAAGACTGAACATTCAACAGAAATACAGTAAAAAACAGCACTTTCCCAAATAAATGAAAGTAAACGTGTAAGACAATGAAAACCAAGTTTTGCCTGATTTTTCTTCTCCTGCCATTTTCTGTTCTTTCATGATATGTCTAAAATAACCTTAATACACTGAACTCAAGACTCGGTGCCGAAAGAAGCAAACAAATTCCAAGTCTTGGCTTCATAAAGCCAAGCTGTCTCGCAATACGAGAAAATTTAATAGAGATCATAAATATAATTTTCATTTATTATATCACTGCTTTTACCTTCCAAGAACAAAGCTTTCAATGAGCTTGGGAAGGTTAGAGGGAAGGGGTGCAGGGGCAGGGTGGTAGAGTGCTCCCAGAAGATTGGTTCAGGACAAAATTTACAAGTCTGCTCATTCACTTAAGATTATTACCTGAATACCAGGAAAATCCATTCCAGCCAAATTAGTCATCCTATTTCTTTTTCTAAGAATATCTAAACTCACGTCATCCTGGCTGATATACTTGACAGTACTCTTCTTCCTGTCCTTCCTGAATTAAGTATCTTAGTTTAAAATAATGAGTTACTAACACAATCTTTTCTTCTTCCAACAGTACAGAAGTGATGTTTCACCAAATTCACCACTTCTCATGAATCCAACTTTGGTAAACTCCAGTTATTTTAAAAGATTATCCAGACTGTAAAAATCCAGAGCTTGAAATGTGCCTGAGAACTAACCTGACAGATCACCACAGCTTACAACAGATAAAAGAATACATACAGATACCATTGTCACAGATTTTTCTGGTATTGTCTGGATCTTTTCTCTTTGCACACAAACACTTCAATACAATTCAAGATATAGGCATGTCTTCTCAGTAGAGAAACTTACCAACGGACTAACGTGTCGTGACTCCTTAGGAGTGGAATACATACGCTCCAGTCCCATAATTCCCGGAAAATTGACTGTTCCTTCTGTAAAAACCTATAAGCTGCTTCCATGAGGTCACGTAACTTCATTCGTCTGCGCCCATATCGGACTGTGTTTGCATCTGAGCTCTCCAGAAAAAGCCTCTGAAAAACTGGTGCTGTGTTCTTAAAATATCTTAAAGCAAATCTTCATATGAAAGAGAAAGAAAGAGAGAGTGATGGAACACAGATATCTAAGCCAGAGCAGAAGAAAATAGCCACTAATGTTTTATTTCAGAGGTCCGGAAACATTAATTGATGGCATAGCTTGAATTGAGGTTTGTGTTTGACTTTGTCCATGCCTGAGAAAGATAACCAGTTTAGCAATCAGCTGTCAACAGATACTTCACCTTATTAGAGATCATTATTTGATTAACAAGGAGAAGCATTTTTTTTGGTGAAATCCCTTTGATTTCTCTTGTTTACTGAGAAAGTAATACTGATTTCCACTTAAACAACTTTGTATTCTACTGGCCTACAGGTCTAATATAAGATACAGACATTTTGGTTGTTGGCAGTTTTCAAGCCAGCTGTTGTTTTGCTTTCACTCTGATCGAATAATGATGAAAATCACATTAGATATTATCAAACAGTTTAAATAAGCTGTGTTTAAGACTTGTGCTTTCTGGGTAATTCTTTCAATTGAAAAGACCTTTGTTACTGTGGGAGACAATCCAAAGCACTGTAACACCGCCTCATCACCAGCAAACACTGACGTGCACGCACTCCGTAAATTCAAACACCGCATAAAGCGGCTCTGCGCTACTTACGGCAAAACATCCGGGTGGTCAGCAACCAGCTTGCTCATGGCTACACACAGCCTCTCATGCCGATCATGGTTGATTTGGCCACCAGCTTTAATGGCTTCTGCATTTCGTTCCAGCAAATCCAACAAGATTGGTCGAAGCTGACGGCCAATTAATAGAGTACATTCTTTATCCAGTAATAACTGCGCTAAAGTATCCAGGATGCACTGCCGGTCCTGCTGAGTCCAAGTCTATAGGAAAGGAAGGTAGGAACAGGTTAAACATGGAATGATTTAGACTTTTAACTTCAGAACAATTCATGCGGGATTCACAGTGAATTTTACAGGAACAAATCTTCCAGAAAAAAAAAGGGGGAAGGGGCAAAATTCACAGTACTTACTCGATACAGCTCTCCATAGTTTAAGAAACAAGGGAAACAGAACATATGATATGAAGAATAACAATAAATAGGAATTACAAAGAATTATAAATTCAAGTTTTCAAAAAAATTGAGCTGTTACTTCCATATCAGATGTAATTATGGTGAATAATGACAAGAAGCATGTATTTACAGTTTTGAAGTTGAGATTTTTTTTTCATTTTTCTTACTTTTCTATAAGAGCAGTCCATTAGTGCAAAACAATACATTAGGCTTTAGAATATACGCAGAACAGATTCTGATCTATTGTAGGGAAAAATAAATCACCACCCCACACAAGGAAACGCAATCTTCCTAACTTTGTCACTGACAAGGCACAGGCAATTTTTGCTGCCTTTAAGCTCGTCTTTGGTCTTTGACCTCACGTTATTAAGCACCGTTCCACTCCCATGATGTTCAGTGCACGTAATTCTGATTTGTGAAAAATCAGGATTAAAGATTTGCACTACAGCTGTTTTGCTCCTAACTTTGACCCTCCACTCTCCCCTTCCTCACTGACCAGGCAAGCACTCATCCCATCAAGATGATTTTGTTTCCTGGCAAACAGCAGTAAACACAACCAGGCAAGGTAGCTTTCCAAACATAATAGTCACTTACTGAACTCCTACAGAAACATTCTACAATTCACGTGGTGACATTTTAGCTAGATGTGCTGTCAATTTCTGCCCTGCCCAGGCTTTTGCCATCTGTGTAAAACCTGTGGCCATGCAGGGATGGTTTCCTTGTTATCAGAGGTCCTGCACACCGCTTTTGAAAGGTGCCCTCCTAAGGTTATACCACCACTGACATCTTTTTAGAGCATGTACACACTTGTTCAAGTTCTTCGCATCTCCTCCTGAATTTGAAAAAAAGACAATCCCTCATTCAGCACAGTTTAAGTCAGGGAAGCTGCAGTATACATCATACACATTAAAATGACCACATTAATCACAAGTTTTTTTGTTGTTGTTGTTGTTTTTTTTAAACATGCTGTGTTTATTTTTCTGAAAAGACATAGGCTTATCTTCCTCTGACCTATCATAGCAGCATCAAAAGTAAGTGACGTTTAAAACGGAGCCGAAGGTCTGCGTTCATCACAGAGCAAGCAAGAGCACAGAGCTGCTCATTAGTGGGGATCAGATTTTGAGTGGCAAAGGGACTGACAAGCTGTTAAAAGGAACATGGCTCAAAAGAATAGAAGATAAACTTCACAGTAAAAAATAAAAATTACCTTCAGTTTCCAAATCAAATACATCTTTGGCTACCCACATGAGGTACCAACAGGGTGCTTAATTTATTAACCAGAGCTTTCAGTAACAAATAAAAGGAACAAATAACACTAAAACAGTAAATAAACGTAAATGAACCAGTCTGATTCAGTAACGTTCTGTAGTTACATGACTACCCTGCACCAAATCCATTAGCAATTTTGTGAGAGCAAGCAATTTTAAATCATTCCGTGCAGTACCCTTAGGACATATAAAACTGATCAAAAAACTGATCACAGTGGAAAAATTCTCATTCCACAAAGAGACTGTCTGCTGGATTTCAGAGCCTCTCAGAATTTAAATCAAAAACTTTTTGGAAAAGAGTAATACTGTGAGAGAGGAATTTTAGCTACCACTGATTTCCTGAAATACACAACTTTCTTAGTCAGTAGCAAAGGACAGCTGATCGGAAAGCGTTTAACGTCAGTGTTCAAATCCAGGACAGCAGATCTGTGCCCGCAGTCCCAAACAGCTGATACAAGAAAGCATCGCGAAGGCCTGACCCTCCAAATACCCAACAAATGCACGTGTCACGTATTATTACTGAAAGAGGCAATAAAGAGAAGCCCAGGTAGGACTGAGAGCTGGAATTAAACAAGACCCTGACTGCTCCTCCAGCAGCACGTCAACCTGCACAGCACATTCAGTCAGCACTCACAAGAAGCCTTTATCAAGAACTAGCTGAGTCCAAAACCCCAGATTCGGAAGGGAAAGGATCACAGCAAGGCGCAATCCGAGTTCCCAGGAAAGCCACATCCCTGATGACAGCTCGCAGGAGTCCCCCCAGTCACACTGCACAGGTTTAACCCTGGGACTCTTCTGACATGGGGGCAGGGGGCTGCGCATTTAAGCCCCTCTTCCCTGCCAACGCAGAACCACGTTCCCTCAGGTCAGGTCTAGTGACCTGACTGCACAGCAGTACGTTTGGCCAGAAGATCCAACCTAATCCCCCTCCCAAAGTCTTCCACTGGGAGAGAAAATTGAAGGGATTTTCTGCATTAGCACGCTTGCTAGATCCGGGATAAGAGGAGCAACAGAGAGATGTGCATATAGGCCAAGAGAAAAGAGAGCTGGACCACTTATTTTGGCAGCTCTCCAGGTCAGCAAGATAAAGGAAAGCAGGAACCTGCACTCCTCTAACCCACATGCCTCAAAAACAATACATAAATAAATGGCAGGTGGAATACACAGTCTCACAAGGAGAAGAGGGTGCTAACTTCAGCTACCTGCAAAACCAGAGAGAACTTCCTCCTCCAGCGCTGTGCAGTCAGCACACAGATTGCCACACACACAAAAAAAAACAACCAGAAATAGGACATGAGAATACACTCTGAGACAAATGCAACGTACCTTCCCTTACTTATAGGGTTACATCTTCAAGCTTAATTAAACTTTCAAACAAAAAGCTGAGCCACATTTTAGGAAAAAACAGCCTGCCTTAGCTGTCAGGACATCAGGACATTTTTCTGACATCCAGTGAGTAATTTTTTTTTTTTATTTATTTTTTTTTTTAAGAAAAAAAGGTACTTTTTGCTATAAAATACTAAGAGTAGAGGACTATAAATACAAGTTTGGAACTATTATTAAAATAGGTTTCACTTTCACACAGAAAAAGAGAAAGGCAAAACGAAGGACGGCCAGCCAAAACAGCAACAGACTGGAACGGGAGATGCGGAACAGAGTGCCCGAGATCCCTGGTGCCCTTCAGACGGGTCCGTAGACTAAGCACCGGAGACACCCTAAAGGGTCTGTTCATTAATTTTTATCTTTCAGTATATATGCACAGCGCTTAAAACTGTGAGGGATGTGAAGGACAGAAAAGGATAAGGATATTTTTTCACTAAGTTCCCTTCCTATGAGTTTTTTACCTTTCATATTAATGAACAACTCTACCGAAATCACACCATCACAGAGAGCCAGAAGCGTGCACATTTGCACACAATCTGCATTTCCAATTCTACATATGAAGGCGTTCTGGATTTAAATAAATCACTGGTACTGCACCAAACCAAAAGCACAGTCCTCGATGGTATACCCATATGCCACTCTAAATTTGTATCTGCCACAGTAAAATACCAAACCATTACTGCAGCTGTGCTAATGGAACAGATTGCATGTAAAAAAAATTTAACATTGTGACTTAATATTTTTTTGGAAGTTTACTTACAAGCTTTTGAAGCGATGCAGCGCAATACATAGTTACTAGAGCAGTGTCAGTACATATGAATAAACCACTGATATCTACAGAAACTGAAGTTCTATTTCTGAAAAACTTCAGCACACAAATCCTTCCACTTACAACCTACTGCTTAGACAGTTTGCTTTACTTAGAAAGAAACAAATGAAGGCTGTTCTAGAGAACTTTTTGTCCCATTTTCCTCATTAAGAGCACAGAAATTTGCTGTACCTTTGCAGAGTTAGTGACATATTAATATTCTACATAAAAGGCTCTATTTCTGCTACATACTGAAGGACAACCTTCCGTCACCACACGAAGAGCATCTTAGTACAAATCTCAAAAGATTATTCCTTACTTAGGTTGTGGGCAAGTTCTGTTAGGAGCAATTTGTAGAATATGGAGTAAATAAGATGACAGGAAAACATAGTTAAGAGAAAACACACATTCTGGAAATCTGGAGCTAAGTTACACACAAAGCAACTGGTAAGAAAACCAGGTAAAAATAACTGGAGCCTCTAGTTGTTTTTGCAGCAAAACAAGACTAACATACAACTAAATACGTAGCTTTAAAGCTTGGAAATAGCAATTTGGTTTTCAAAAGAACACGCCGTTGTTCCGGAAGCTCTGTAGATAATCAGTCTTCACCAATTTCCAGCTGTCGAGACATTTAAACCCGAAGCGCCTCCCTCCCAGCTGTTGCCAGAGGGCACAGCCCCTTTCGCAGTGTCAGAGCTCGGTGGCTCTGGGTCACCCTGCTCAGCACCTTTCCACCACCTAGCACAAATGCTCAAATATAGGAATGAATATATTCTTGAGTTAACTCTACTCTGATCCCATGATTTGCAGGGGAAGAAGGAAAAGGCACCTGCCTACCGATGGAGAACCTCGATTAGCAGTATGAAAGTTTTCCCCAGCTGTAACCAGGAGACAGCAGCTTGAAGTGAAAAAGCCAATATTCTGAAAAAACGTGGTAACTTCAGCTTTCCACCTTCAAACAGCTGGGTCATTTTCTCAACACTGGAAAGAAAACGTGGCCTTGAAGAAAACAAGGAGTCCTAAAGCGCAGAGAACCTAGGGGCCTCAAAAGCTGTATCGTGACGAGGACTAGCAGCACGATACCTGACGTGCCGATATCTGGCTGTAACACCTTCAGGTGCTCCACAGGCACAACGGAGCAGAGCCTCGCCTCTCCCACACGCCAGACGCGCAGCTCGCACAAAACCCCACGCAGCGAGGATGTTTTCGCCGCACCGCCGTGCCCAGAAAGGACCAAACCCCCAGCAGACACCCCCCCACTTCCCACCCCAGGGGCAAACGAACAGCGGGCGGCCTGGGGCGGGGGACAACGAAGCCGTCACAACCCCCCCCTCCCAAAATTTCGCTGCCTCAGGGGTGCTGCGCTGGGAAAGCCGGTGCCACGAAATGGCGGCGCGGCGGGGAGAGGGGGGGAGAGGGGGTAAAATGGGGGTCGTGAGGGGGGGAATGGTGGAAATAGGGGGGGGAAGGGGGGTCCGGGGGGGTCACGGCGGCACTCACCGGCTTCGCCAGGAACCTGCCGAGCTCGGCGCCGCTCTTCTCGCTCCTGCCCGCCAGCAGCTGCAGGGGCTGGGCCAGGGGCAGCCGCAGCGCCGCCATCTTGTTGTTGTTGTTGTTGGGGGGGGGGGGGGGGGGGGGGTAACGGCACGGGGGGGAAGGGGGGGGGGGGGGTCGTGCGCAGCTACCGGCGGCAGCCACGTGTGGCGCGGAGCGGCGCGCTTCCTCTGCTCCGTGACGTCATCCGGCCGCGACGTCACGTGTCGGGGAGGGGAATCACCGCCCACCGCCGCGCGCCGAACTACGCCTCCCGGCATGCGCCGCGCCGCGCCGCTGCCCGCTGCCGGGCGAGACGGGCGGCGCGTTGCACGCTGGGAGATGTAGGCGCTCTCCCCCCCACCCCAGTGCTAGGTCCCGAGGAGGGGAAGGGGGCGGGGCGCTCCCCGCTTTGGCGCCAAGCGCTCGGTGCCGGGGGCGGGCCGCGCTGACGTCGACCGCCGCCGTTGGCTGCCCCCTTCCCCCCCCCCCCGCCCCGCACCTCAGCGCCCGGCCTGCGGAGCGGCGGCGGCGGCGGAGCGCTGGGAGCGGGCGGGCCGCGGGCAGCGCCCCCCCCGCCCCTGGTCCCCCCCGGTCCCCCCCGGTTCCCTCCGCGCCCTGCCGGCCCCCGGGCGCCGGTGTCGCCCCCGGACGGAGCCGAGGGGGCTGGGCTGGGGGCTGCTGAGGCGGCTGCGGCGCCTCCGTCCCCATGGGGAGGCCGTAGGGAGGCCGCGCCATGGCGGCGGGGCAGGACGGGCCGGGGAGCCGCTGCGACGGTAAGGTCAACAGCCCGCTCACCTCTGCTTCGTCGTGCGTAGTTTAACCCCCATTATCCCCCAGCGAGGCGTATACCTAGCCGCATTAAGAGCTTTGTTCCTTTATTTCTTACTTTTAAGAGGAATTCACCAACGCCTGACCTAGCACAGGCAGCCAGGGTGCTCTGACAGCGTTTCCAGCTCAGCAGCTCACCCACATTTGACTCACCTGACGCGTTTGTGAGATTCCCCACCTCAGAAAGTCTGGGGGTGTCGGTGCTTTTCGTAACGGCAACGGTGTTTGCTGCCGAGATCCAGACACGGGAGATGAGAGTGGCACAGAGGCCTCGGGAAAAAAGACAGGAAGGCAGGCTGAGGAAATTTACATTGAAACCATTTTGCAGAACCAGTTAACGTTTAATTAGCTGGCAAACTGAAGGGAATTTTCTGAGTTGTGGTACGGACTGTTACAATGCCTTCTGTTACTTCGTGAGAAATAGTTCTTTTAACAGTACTTGGTTTATGATAGCAGTTCTTTATCTGTGCTTCTGAGTGATACAGCTTCTGAGTTCAATGTGTTCTACAAATAAGTTTCAAATTCAGACCAAGTTGGCTTTGCCAGTTTGTAATTCTAAATTTTACCTGTATTTAAAGCCATATAACTTGTTTCATGTACAGTTCTTGTAAGATGTAGGAGTTGATCTTTGCTCCTTGGCGACTAAAGAACTTTTTCTCCATAGCAACTACTATTAGCACTCTTATGTAGTACCCTAGGATCATACCTGTAATTATGAGAAAGTTAGAGTTTATTAAATGTTTACTTTGGTACATTGTGGTTTTCTTTTTTTTTCTTTAGCTGAAGCTTCCCCCTTCAAGGAAGGTGATGAGAGCTCAGTGGATATTTACGATGGCTTGGACAATGGCTTGACGGTTCCTGGTAGGTTGAACATATCTCACTAACTGGCTCGAAGAATTGCAGTCTCTGTGCTTTCTAGGCTGGTTTCAAGCAAGGCGACAGTTAGCATCAAGTTTATATTTAGCTGGGCTGACATATGCTTCTGTGTTTTACTTGTTTAAGTTGAAGACATATATGTTATACTCTGTATAAATACAGCTGGGAATTCTTAAATATTTTAGCTAAATGAATTATAGGATAGTTTTCATGTGATGCTGGCTATTTTAAGAGACCTGGGGCATATAGAAGGGCGCAGAGAAACCTCAGCTCTGTGCCTCGCTACAAGACACATTACTTTGGAAAATGCACCTTCCTTTTGTGTTTTTTAAATAGTTTCAGGACCAGAGCCAACAGTCACTGATCACTAAATCACCAATGAGAGCTCCAAAACATATCACTATGTGATACAGTACATTCAGTAGGTCCTTTGGACCTTTTGCTACATTCTCAGTAATTTCACATGCTAATGTAAGTTATTTTCCTCTTTTATGTGTCACCATAATTTCATTTAAGGTAAGAAAGAAATGGGCCCGTAATGTGTTCTTTTTTAGGAGTCTTAAAGTCCAGTTTAATTAAACGCGATTTCTGGTGTTTCTCTGCTGACCTTATTCTGCGAATGCCTTGAATTTTTATGGAAGGACTGTACTGCATCCTGTAGCCGTAAGGCATCTGTACATCATTTTCCATTTTGTATTTGTTAGCACATTTAAGATGTATAAGTCCATATTTCAGGTACTGAAATACGTTGGTGTGTAAAAGTAAAAGATGCAGGGAGGAGTAAGGTAACAAAATGCAGACATTTCCCACGTTACAAATTATTTGATATAGTTTAATTCTGAGGGATTTTTTTTTTTAATTTAAAAAGAAGATTGGTGAGATTTTTGCTGTGACAGATGTTATTTGCACGTCTTCTTGCACTGCATTAATACTTTTTGCATTACAGTATCATCCAAAGATTGAAGCACAGGTTTGATAGCTTACTTCGTTTATTTGACTGTAAATTCATCCGTGTTTCAGAGGTGTTGTAAATCAGGTCCTGTCAGTAATGTGTATTAGGTGAGCAGAGCACACAGGCTCACTGAGGAAAGAGCACTGTTAACCTAAGTAATTTGGGTGTATTTTTTTTTTTCATGTCTTTGGAACTAAAGCAAGGGAGTTTACATTTGTGAGGGACTGTGAAGCAGCATAGAACATTTATTCAACAGAAGAAGCATGCGATTCAACTCCACACCAACTCTACAGTAGTTCTTTTCCTTCTTTCCTCCTCCCATTTTATTCTGAACAAGTAATCTGGGTTTGTGAATTTGTAGGTCACTGGCAACTGAGTTTTCTTTTTCTCAGAAATGTTTTTCAACTGCAAATATTTCAAAGACAAGTCTGGCCAAAAGCTGAACGAATTGTAGGATGTACATATTTATTTTAACTTTCTGCAACCTGGTGGCTCTAGAATTGTGGAACCTTGCATCACTGCTTAGGTGTAGCCCTTCATGCTTTGTAAATTAGGTAGCTTTACTGCGAGGTAGCTCTACTTTGACTCACAACAACTTATCAGTCACAAAATGCACCCATCTTTGTTGTTAGGTATTCTGTAATTCTGTAATTTTTCTAACGTGGTGCTTTCAGTTGAACTTTAATTTCCATCATTACTTTTTATGTTGATGTAAATTGGATCACATAATTCCAATAAAACTAATGCAAATGTTGAAATTCAGGATGGAAATTTCTTTTGATTAGGTCATGTCTTCTCCTTGGTGACACAGTGCAGTCTAGCTGGGAAAATTTCTTTGTGTAATTTATTTTTCTTTCTACAGACAACTCTGCTCCAAATTCTACACCAGTTGGAAACAGTTTAAACTTGTTTGATGAGATCTTAATTGAAGAAGGAACTGCAAAGGAAGCATCTTACAATGAGGTGTGTATTAATGTGACAAATAATTTTAGTGTTTCTGGTTTTTTCCCAATTTTTGTTTGTAACTTGCAAAAACGTTTGTCAGTATGCTTGCGTTATTGGGAAGATAGGCAAACCACATTTAAGTAAAGGAATAAAACCAAGAGTTGGTTCATAAGCTTGTCAGCAAGTTTATCAGAATCAGTAAATCTTTCACTCTGTCTGTGGCGTGGTCTGTTCTCATTTAGCATCCTTTTGCATGCAAGTTGTATCAGTTATGTTACGGAGAAATTTACCAGGATTTCTTTCTAGGTAAATGTTTGTTCAACCTTCTGACACAAGGCTGGTCTCGATGTGTCACCCAAGAAATTTTAACAGACTAATGCAAATAGGGCATGAATCGAACTCGTGTGTACTCAGGACCGAAGACAACTATGCAGTAGATAACTGCTTCTAGCCAGTCAGCACAACGTTTGCTCGTGCAGCATCACGTGTCCTGCTCAATAAGACACATTTTAACTATAAACTCAAGATTCAGAGTAAAAGGGAAAATCGTCCACAGATATACACTAGAGGAGAAGCAGGAGCGAAACATCCAGTAAGCTGCTAAATGATGAAAATGTCGCTTCAGAAGTTTGAAAACAATTGACTGTCAAAAACGGCAAATAAGGAAGTTGTCCATTTTTGTGTGAAAGCTTTATAGACATCTAATTTTAAAGAATGGCTCACACTAAATGCTTTTTATTTAATTTTGTGATCTCAACGAGAAAATGTCCTTTGCAGTCTGTTTTTTAGTTAACTTTCTGTCATGTTTTTCCTATTTCCTATTTTGTATTATATAAAATCTGACAAACACGTTCCCATCTGTAGGGCTCTGAGAGCTCCTGCTTCCCAATTATCTTGTCTTTAATTTCACAATACTTTGGCTTCCTGTTACTCTCTAGCCTGACTGTTGGGCAAGCACACATAGGTTCCCTCTTATCTGAATGTCTGTGGCATTTTAGTGAATTTTATGCCCGTTGGAGTGTATTGAAGCTTTTTGTTTTAATATGGCTTTGGAGATGTATTTTTGGAAAAACAGAGCTTCGTAATATTAATTGCTGTGTTAACAAACTAAATCTGGGGGAGGCACTTTTTTATGTGATTAAGTCCACTTCTGTACTGTGAATTCTTCTCTCTTTGACAGTTGCAGGCAGAGTATGGAAAATGTCAACAGCAAATTAAAGAGTTGATGAAGAAATTCAAGGAAATACAGGCACAGGTACTGTAGTTCAAAGGGCAATATTGTCAAGATTTATGTAAAACAAACTGAATATTGGTTAGAGAGAGGGAGTTAATTTCATATTCTCTCCAGAATGAATCCATTACATGGATGGATTGTAAAACACCTCTGTAGGTGTCGGGAGAGTTGTTAGGATATCGTGTGACAAAATCACCAGGTAACTTCACTTGTTTTACTGAGTTGCGTGCAGTAAGACTTGGAATGCTTAAAAAATTATCTTTTATCTCTTTGATTAAAAATTAAGCGTGTTAAATAACTGTTTATCAGAAAAATCCATGGTTGTCTGGTTGATAGAAATCTGTCTGTAATGCAGTAGGAAGCGGGTTGCAAGGAACCTGAGCTGTCATTAGAACTGGAAGAGGATGTCTGTGTTCAGCAGAGTGCCATTTTGATAAGGCTGAACTTATCTTCAGCTTGAGCTAGTGCCCCCGTGCTGTGCCATCCCATCTAATCCCATCCCATATAATTCGATTACCTTGGGCAATTCTGCTGCGTGCTCTACCGTGTATTATAGATAAGTCCCAAACATTCTATGCTTTGAAATAGGAAGCAGTTTCTGCTCTATGACACTTCTGTATTGTTTCCTGCAAAATTTGTCTGCTTCTCTGAGCAGGCTCTGCTGAGGACAGTTATTAAAAGAAGGGCTGTCTCTAGGATTGACAGACAGGCTTCTGGAACAAAGCGTCTAGAAATGTGAGAATGATAGAGCACCCGAAGTTGTGTTTGATACCTTCCCTCAATCTCTTGAAAGCTGTTAAAAGCTGCATCTGTCATTTGATGCAGTGACCATGAAAGCAACAAAATGAGTAAAAGAATGAAGCAAAAGGGAGGATTGTAGGTTTTTAGCTCTGTTTTTTTTTTTCTAAGTGACTACCTGGAACATAAACAGGAGCAGAAATATGAGTGATGTTTAAAAAGTAATAATAATTTAAAAAATCCTTTGAATCTTAATAATTCTGACTTCTCCAAAACATTTCTCTTGTTCTCCTGTCACTGTAGATATGATAGGACTTTTTCTAACAATTGTTTTTTACTGTTTTGTTACATATTTGGATTCCTCAGCTAATTCTTATTTTCTCTCTCTTTCCTTCTCTCCCTACCCCTCTCACTTTCTTTTTGTATTTATTTAAAAAACAGAACATCATTCTACAGAATGAAAACCAAGCTCTTAAAAAGAATATTTCAGCACTTATCAAAACAGCAAGAGTGGAAATTAACCGTAAGGATGAAGAAATCAGTAATCTCCATCAAAGGTACAGCTAGACAGCGGAACTTCAAACATGCTTTTTGTCTGATCACCTTTATATACTTTCTTACAAACTTTGTGTGTATTCTAAGTAAAATCATTACCTAGTAAATAACTGAGTAGTTTTGCAATAGTGTATCTGAGAAAATAGGTGTGTATTTTTTTTTTTTTTTGCTTGGTGGGGTCTTTGGTTTCTAATTGAGAAAACAAGGAGGAATACAAAGGGTGACTGTTTGCCTGACGGTCACTTCTTTTTTTGTTTGATTTGTTTAATCACCCATTCCTGTTGGGTTATCTAACAACCTTGCATGTTTCATAGTGGATATTTTGCAAGGTTCAGCTTTGGAACTGCTCTATTTTATAGTCATAGAGAGATGAATTCCATGAAACGTTTCAAATAGTCATTGAACATAAATAAGGAGACTATATAATGTTTTCAAGGCAAGATGTGAAAATCCTCTCTCCAGTGGTGGAGGACAGCAGCTAGAGGATTTTTTTTTTTTTTTTTTGCCATTTCTGTGTACTACTAATCGTACTGTAAGGAAGATTTGGAAATATTTAAGTATGCAGTAATTGAGTGTAAGGATTTTAGACTGATTGAAACCAAAGTAATAGTCCACGATTTAGGACGCTAGCTTATTGCAAGGTCACCTGCTTGTCGCTTGTGTGATGTCAGCCACATCATCGGTTTGTTTGTGTTTCAGTTTGACCATTTGGCACTTTCTTGCACCAAAAGATGTAATGAAGAAGAAGGTTCATTTGCTATTATCCTGCTAGAGGCTGTATGTGTATTAACTATGCCATTTTTTTTCCAAATCAAAAAAATGAGAAGTTACCAGATTGAAGCCAAGAGGTTTTACCTTGTGTCGTTCTTTCAGTTGATTGGTTGTGATACAGTAACTGTCACTTTCACACCTTGAGCATAGTATTTGGTGTTCCAAATTACATTTTTTGAAGTATATTCTTGTTTTGCATACTCAACTGTCATTAAAGATTTTTCAGACTCCGTTGCAGTACCTTCTGACAGTGGTGAAAATTTTTGAATGAGGTATTTGACCTAGCTATTTTGGAGGCATCTGTCGTGGAAAATCATGAGGAAAGTGGCACTTGGAGGTCTTAGACATACGCCTTGCCTGTTGGATGGTCTGTAATAAATTAGCTCACCTTCAGCAGCCTGTCTGTGAAGGCTGCTTCAAAGATTATATCTTTCAGGGAAATTGTTAGTGTTTATCTCAAAAAATATTCTATACAATTGCATTCACCACTCATGAATACAAATTTAATGGCAAAATCTTGACAGTACAGTTCAAAATTAAACAAAAGTATAGGAAAGGGCTTTGGATTACAACAGCTGCAGTATTCAATGTGAAGCTCAATTCTCATCACACAATTGCACAATTTTGGAATATAGCCAGTTGCATAAGCTGATTATTACATATTTAAATTTACTGTTTCATTCCAAAAGGAGTGTGCAGTTTTAAAAGGCAAAACCAATCCTGTTACGTATTGGAGGTAAAGAACTAATTTCTTACAATTGGACACTGCTACTTTATGCTTAAATCAAAAGGTGGTTTGCTGCCATCATTTTTTAGTATCACTTCTGTTTGCTTCTGCATGGATTAGACACAATCTGTGATTCTTTTGAGAATAGTGGAAGGTGTTTAAGGAAGTCACCACTGCCTTTTATCATGTCCTTGTTATGAAGTAGTTTGTTGAACATGGCAGGAATGTCTCATTTTTTGTTCTGGTGAGGTAACTTTACTGAGTGCTTGCAGTAACGAGTAAGAGTTCAGGCTATACAGACTATGTGTGCCTTTGTAATTTTCTATTTTTATTTTTTTTCTTATGATGACCTTGCAGCAGTAGCACCTGGCCTTGATGAGGCTTGATTATTGTAGTTTACTACTTGCTTTCTGTAGCTTGTGGCAAGTTTCAACCTCAGTAGTTTGTTTTCTCGGTGGGTAGAGTAAGCACAGTTGTGTGCCTGTTCTTTTGGCTGCCAGTCTGCACAGTAGTAAACTATTGAATTGCTCTTTTTTTTTTTTTTTTTTAAATCACCAATACTGCAAACCATGGGTATGTAAAGAACAACTTTTTCCTAGCAAAAGACTCTCTTTCTTGCTGGATAACGAAATATTAATTTAAATTACTAAAAGTGTTAATTAGGCCCAATTATATTATTTTACTGTGTGTTAGTGGAAATTATTTAACTTCTTTTATCCCGTGTTTTCTTCAACTTGGAGCTGAAAGAAAGGATGACAAGTTTGTAGAGAGATATTGTAACTTGGTTTCAGTTATTTTAAAATAAATTTCAAAACTAATATGAGGTATGTTTTGTCCTTGTATAAACAGGCTATCGGAATTTCCCAATCATCGAAGTAGCTTCACCAGAGCGTATCTTCCTGGGTCAACTAATGGACGGTCTTCAGAGATGTGTAAAACTAAAGAATCCAAATTCAGACCTTCTGACTTAGGTGACAGTGTAAAGGTGGAACACAGAGTGAAAAATGACTGTTCAAAGGATATACACCACAGTTACTCATCTCATAATGGGGACAATGGGAAGTCTAGCTCCGAAAAAAGAAACACTCCATACGTACTGAGATACCCTCCTGAAGAGCTCTGCAACGATGGTGCTCGATTATGTCTACCGAACCATGACCACAGTTGCAACAAGGATAACAGAAAGGAGAAAAAAGAAATGAAAAGTGATGAACAATACAGTAGGGGAAATGTCACCAAATACAAAAGAGAAGTACATCAGAGCACTGGTAACAGTGGTAATTGTAACAGTGTTGATAGTGAAGAGGGGAATTCAGATCCTCATCAAAAGCTGAAGACCTTTTCCGAGAAGGTTAGTAAAAATGAGTTGCAACAAAAAAGTCAGAGCATAAAACTCAAAAGCAGCCCGGCTTTAGAAAGAAGAGTAGAAAGGGGCGTTTCTTCTTGGGAGAAACAAGCTACTGGTAAAGACAGATGTCTATCAAGAGAATTGTACGCAGATGAGAGATCACCAAATGTGATTAAAAAAGACATTAAAACACATGATAAAGACGAAAAAACCTCTGGCCAAAAAATTAAACCAAATGAAAAGCTACAGGAGCAGCCAAGAAGGTCTGGTAGAGGGAGCAGTCCACACTCCAAGAATGAACATTCAAAGACTCTTCATGAATCACGTAAATGTCACGTGGAGGAGTCTAGAAAAGGAAGAGACATTGACTGCAAGAGAGACAGGGGAGCAAATGATCACAGCTTTCGAGAAGGGAGGTCCTCACCTTCTAATTCCAGCAGCAGAGAGCATAAACACGCACGCTTCAAGGAAAACAGTAGTAGATACGAATGGGAAACAGCACATTCCAAATCAGAGAAGCACCGAACCGAAGAAAAAAGGAAAAGAGAGAGGGACAATCAGGATGAAAATAGACATTCTAGAAATGAGAGAAAAGTTACAAAAGAGATTTCTCACCAGTATGCAAAGGAATTCAAGAAGGGTACAGACATTGCAAAAAGTGAACGAAACAAGTCCTCTAAGTCAGAAGAAACACCAAGAGTAGCAGATGGTTTAAAAGACCATAAATTTTCCAAAACTAAAGATCACACTGTGACGAAAAGCAAGGACTTAAAACTTAGCTTTATGGAAAAGCTGAATTTAACTCTCTCTCCTGCAAAAAAACAATGCCTTTCTCCACCTGATGGACTTAAAACACCTTCCCGAAAGGCTGCAGATGAGGGAACTGCAGAGCTCACTCTGCAGGCAGAAATGGTAGACTCTGCCCACCCTGTTAACTGTGCTCCCGCAGAGCAGGCTAATTTAACACTACAAGTTCAGGACAGCGCAGCTGAAATCGGCGTGGAACCAGCACTGCCTGCTTCTGTCAGTTCTGAAAATGAAGCCTTGAAAGGAGCAGCAGCAGACCCAGCACAGCCTGAAGCACTGCCAGCAGTGACAACTAGTGAAGCGAGCTCAGAAACCTTACCAGAACCGGTAGCGAGCCAGGTAGAGTCCCCGGCCTTGCCAGGAGCAGCAGAGGTGTTGGTTCCGGATGAGATGCTGGCTGAAACCTTGTCAGCAGCAGCAGAGCCTTGTGGTCCGGTTGAATCAGAAGCCTCAGCAGTGGCCGTGATGGATCTGGATCACCCTGAAGCTTCCTCCCTGGAGGTGGCAGGGAGCGTGGCACAATGTGAAAACTTGCCTGTGACAGCAGGGGTGAGGCAGGACGATAACGTGCCAGCAGCAGAAGTGGCACGGTCCGAACCGCACAGTGAAAGTATGGGAACCCTTCCTGAGTCAGCAACAGAGAAAGAAGAGGAAGATAAAACATGGCTAGCTGCTGCCACAGAAAACTCAGCAGACCACCATGGCTCTCAAAACCTTGGCTTAGGGGACTTGGAAGCCAAAAGTTCTGGTGACTTGGAGTCCTGTGAGGCTGCGGGTGACATCAATGAAACAAAACCAGACTCTTTAATGGAAGTAGCGAAGGATGGTGATCAGTTGGCTGCAGAAAATATGGAGCCTCCTGTTGAGGAAAAGACTGTTTGTGGAACGAGCATGAGTACATCTCAGTCACCTGACAGAACTGCAGTAACTGATCCAGATGCACCATTGCTCGACCAGAATCCCTGCGGTCTGGAGCCAGACTTCACTGAAATCAGTACAACAACTTCTCTTATGGGCGAGGTGTACCCTAGAACTAAAGAGAGAGAAACCAACCCGGTACCTGTTGATGATGACAGTTCAATACTGAGCATCGATCTCAATCACTTGAGGTACATCCCGAAAGCGATCAGCCCGCTGAACAGCCCGATGCGCCCTCTGGCAAAAGCACTTAGGATGGAAAGTCCCTGCAAAGGTCTTGGGAAGAGTTATAACAAAGGTATTCGTATACATGTGTTCTGATTTGTTCTAGGCATAAAGCCTTAAAAGAGGCATTCACGGAAAGGAGAAATTACTTCCTTTTAACCGCTTTCTCAGTACAGATTGCTTCTTTAGCTGTTCAAGTCATAATGGTCCTTTTGTTTATATGGAACCGTTTAATGCTACAGTCAGGGTTGTAGCCAATGGAACTGTAGGGCAAGCAAAATTGGAGTTACTGCTTAACGCTGAACGGTTGCAATAAGAGTTGATTTACAAACTTCTCAAAAATCATATATGTATGCTTCTTAATTGTGGTTACTTCTGACTGTATCTCATTAGGTATTGCTCTGAAATTTTAAGGTGAAAGTTAATTAGGATCGTATTCATTCAAGTATTTATTTGTGTGAAAACTGGAAAGATTACCTGAGACCGTCAGCTAAGAGAACTCTACATTTGAGTGAATTTCACTGTGAGTTTTAAGGTATAACTATGAGGCAGTCAGGGGCAAAAAAGTCGAACAAATCAGAGAACACTAGGATACACCATTAATCAAGTAAGAGCTGACTCCTAAACAAGATGTCAAAGAGATAAAATATGGTGGCAGCACAAAAAGGAAGAGAAAATGCTGAACTCAACATTTAGATCTTTTCCTTATGTGATTCTTAAAGCTTCCTGTGATGCTCTGCAACTAATAAAAAGTTTTCTTGGAAGTTTTGACTTCCTAGTAGAAGAGGAATGAGAGAGCGACCTTGAAACCCTTTTTCTTATGTTTCAGGTTATAACCTTTGTTTTGCTGTGATTTGCTTTGTTTTGTGAATCTTAGTGTGGGTTAGTCTCAAATTCTCTCTCTCGTACTTCAGAAAGCTACTCTCTCAAGCGTGAGTTGCTTTAGCGGTTTGTTTCACTCATGCAGTGGTTTGTATCCTTTGAACTGTCTGGGGTGACATGGGAGCAGGGTAGTTGAACATCACATCGAAGTATTTTTCTCATATTGTGCTGTTTCCCTGGGTTGCTTATTAGAGGAGCCAGTCCTGTCCAGAACTTGTTACCATATCACAGCGCAGTGGTTTCATCTGGGAAGTTAGATGCCTCATTTCCTTTGTGATCTAACTAGTAATATGCCCGTCAAATGTTCTGCATCTGCTAAATTGATGGGAGGTTGTGGCTTCTCTTGGCCTTGAAATTCAGCACTCCCATCTCTCCCTTGTGCAGGAAGGGGGGACGTATCAATAGTGCATTTTGACCACTTTCATTTTGTGCTCTAGTTTGTCAAAGCATCACATTGATTAGTTTGAGGTGTCGATCCTTGTGAGACTGGAATGGAGGCAGTAAAGAAGTACATTTTTGCTCCCGCAGAATCCGTGTAAACGTTTTCAAATACTGCTTGAAAGCGTTAATCACAAGTTCATTTTTTTATGGGGAGAAATTTAGATAGGATCATTTGTAAGATGAAATGTTTGTTAGAGGTCGTTAAGCAGTCTAATCTATGTGAGATTGAACATGGGAGTTTTATTAACTAGAGTGTCCAACAAGCCTATAATTAGCTGCAAAACTCATTAATCAATACATAGGCATTTCAGTGGATTTTTTGTACACTGGCAATTAGCTTGTCTTTTCTTCTTTTGTAACATCCTGCTTTGTAGCTAACTGTAAGTGCTTAGTTTTCTTAACAAAAGTGTTTGTTTTGAATTTAAAATAATTATTAAATACGTATTTAATGATCTCAAAAATATAAAACAATAAACTTTCAGGTGGGACATAAACTTAATAGGAAGGCATTCTACATTTGGCAGAACTTTCAGCCTTTCATGTATCTCATTCATTATTTCTGTCATTCAGGAACCTGAACTTGAGGCTTTCTCCAAATTTAAGCAAACTTTTTTTTTTCTTCATATCCTGCTTTGCTTCTTTGTGGTGCCGGTAATCTTAAATGCATCAAAAACTGAGACAGGAGTTTATCATGTGTACAGCGCCTACTATAATGGGCCTCTCTTTTTGTTTAGTAAGTTAGTGTATTGGAAGACTTGAAGGGTTAAGTAGATCCTTTTTGTCAGTGGGGGAAAAGTTAGCTGAATGCTGACACTAATAGGGTATTCATACTGCTCATTTTGTTTTCATTGTGAAACTATTTAAAGAAAACCAAGTATTGTATGCAAATGTTAATCCGTAATGATGTCAACGTTAATTCAGCTTGTGCAGTGTTCATAAAAGTTGTTAAAGTGAGTGGAAAGAAGTTCAAAACTGATGGAAGCTTACAGATTTTTCTCTTTTCAATGCATATGTTTGTAAGATAGATCGTGCGTCTCTGGCGAAATGTCCAGTCCTTATTTGCCCTTTGAAGCTCAAACTCCCTGGGTTGTCAGTGGCAATTTCTATCTAACCATTCTGAACAGAGTCACTTTACAGAATAGGATCCTGTTTTTCTCAAAATACCTATTTATAATTGCATTCTTTATGGTGATTGGCAAACTGTTTTCTTTTTCTAGATTTAATTCCTGAAGGTGCAGTCATCGTCTGCCCCTCAAAGAACTTGTCAAAGGAGGTAAATAAAGAAAATCAAAAGCCAGTTAGCATGTCTGATGAACACCTAGAGATGGAGTCCCAGCTGAGTATCTCTTCAGATGAAATAGAAGAAGGAGAAATCATAAGTAGTGATGAAGATGAAGAAAAAACTAAACCAGAAAGAAGCTCTGAAAATCCAAAAATTCCAAGACCAAAAACTTCTCCTGAAACACGGAATTTGACCAGCAGTCCGCAGAATCAAAAGAACAAAACCGTGTGCTGCAGCGAAGATAATGGAAAATTTGTTGCTGTGAAAGTAAGTACAAAGAAGAATGGAGAGAGGCATAAAAACCAGGCTTTCAGATCCTCAAAGGATATGAAGAAAAATAAAACGGTGAGCATCACTTGTCTTGAAAAAATAGTTCAAGTTATAGTTGAACCTTCAAGTGTACAAGAAATCATGCAGATGCTAAGAGCTATACGAAAACAGATGAGGAAAAATTATATGAAGTTCAAGGTGCACTTCCCAGTTCAGCATTTTCACAGAATTATTGAATCTGCTATCATAAATTTTACGTCACTAATAAAATACCTGAACTTTTCCAAAATGTCTACGTTAGGTGAGACGTTAAAATTGAATATATGTGATATTATAGAGTCAAAACTTAAGCAAGTTAAAAAGAATGCAATAGTGGACCGTCTTTTTGAACAACAAGTATCAGATATGAAAAAACAGTTATGGAAATTTGTAGACGAACAGCTTGACTACTTATTTGACAAGATAAAGAGAATCATTGTAAAACAATGTGACATGGTAAAGGTGGGAAATGAGAGTGAGGAAGGGAAGCATGAAAGAACAGGAAAACAAAACCACAAAATTGGCCATAAAAATGATGTACAAAGATCTAGAAAAAAGTCTCTGAAAGCCAGATCTCAAAAACCTGAAGAATATATCCTTTCGAAGCACATTGCGGATTATCAGCGAGCTAAGGGTCACCATGAGAAGAATAAAACAGATGCACCAAAAACCGCCTTTACAAAATGTCTCAACTCCATTGATAACACAAGGAATTCCCTAACCAAAGTGCAGCCCTCTAAAGAGAATAATCTGCAAGGCACTGTCACTCCCTTGAAGGGTGCAAAACATGAAAAAGACGGATTCCAGCTATCCAGAGATGCTAACAAGTCTGATCTTAGTTACGAGCTGCTCACGGAACAGCAAGCATCCAGTCTTACGTTTAATCTTGTAAGCGATGCTCAGATGGGCGAAATTTTCAAAAGCTTGCTGCAAGGTTCTGATCTCTTGGAAAAAAATGTCGGTAGCAACGCTGACAGACACGAGTGGGAATTCAGGACACCAGAAAAACAGTTTTCAGATAGTCATAAGTGCAGAAGTAATGCTGCTGAGCTAGTGCAAGAGGCTGCTCCGAAGGAGGTTCCTGTGGAATCTCGATCGGTGGAAGATGTCAGCTGGCCTGTTGTTTCACCCATGAGAGCTCCCTCTTTAACAACGAGGCTTCAGATGTCTGTCGATCCAGATGTACTGGACGAAAGCTGCATGTTTGAGGTTCCTACAGGCGCGACTTCGTGCAAAGAAGATGAATGCAGTTTACAAAAGAACAAATCGCTCGTTTCTTCTATCCTCCTCGAAGATCTGGCTGTTTCCTTGACGATTCCATCACCTTTGAAATCAGATGCCCACCTTAGCTTCCTAAAGCCCGAGAGTAGTTCTGGCTCAACTCCCGAGGGTGTCCTCAGCGCACATTACAGCGAAGATGCACTTCTTGAAGAGGAGGATGCCACGGAACAAGACATTCACTTGGCTTTAGAATCCGATAACTCGAGCAGTAGGTCAAGTTGTTCTTCATCGTGGACCAGCCGTCCGATTGTTCCTGGCTTTCAGTGTCGCCCCAGCCTACCGATGCAAGCAGTAATCATGGAGAAATCCAACGATCATTTTATCGTGAAGATAAGGCGTGCGGTGCCGTCTGTCGCAGCAGCATCTGATCAGGTGGCTTCAGTGAAGGAGGCACGGGCATCCTCAGCCAAGAATGACAAGGAAGTGAGAAGTGGTGAAAAAGAAAGGGGCAGGCAGAGTGCCGTAGCTGCCACCGTGCTGGAAACTGTCAAACCCGATCTGATTAAGGCGGATCAGGTGCCTTATGCTGGCACTGGGCAAGAGCAAAATCCTGCCTTGCCTCAGCCTCTAAAGGAGTCTCGCAGTAGCACAGGAAAGGAAGGAACTCCTGTCTTGCTTGGGCCCTGTAGAAAACCTTCAAACACAGATAACTGCAGTGTTGAAAGCTCAAATGAAGGCTCTGAGCAATCTCAGACACACAAATTGAAAGTATCTGAAAGCTTAAATGAAACAGGTGTTAAATCCCAAGCTTTGTTTCCCGTTGGATGCGGTGCAGGGTCCTGCATAGACTTAACAGACGATGCCGTTAAAGAAACTTCATGTTTCGTAGTGGAATCTGCTGCAGATAACAGGAGTCAGCAAGCTCCTATGGGAAACTCGGAGATCTGTGATAGAAAAGAAGAACTGGAAGAGTGCTCTGATGGATTCATAGACTTAACAGAAGAGCTTTCCAATGAGACTGTAGCAGGTGAATGTAATCTTGAAGAAAAACCCACTTTAAATACTGATGTGGGTTCCCAAATAAGCATAGATGACAAAAATAATAAAAAACGTAAAAAGGAGGCTGTCAAAGAGAATTCCAACTCGAAAAGGCAACGAAAAGAAACAGAAGTGGGTGAAGAGAGCGAGGGAAGTGACACGAAATCTGAAGAGATAAATTTGGGACACAAACAATGTTACACTAAGAATAATGAGTTGCAGCAAAACAAAGACTCTTCTCCTTTGGCTTCGTGTGCGTCATCGCCTAGTCTGTATGCCAAAAACATCATTAAAAAAAAGGGAGAAGTAGTAGTTTCCTGGACAAGGTAATAATTTCCTATTTGATCTGTTTCTTCTTTTCTTTTGTATTTTTAAGCTATGTAATACACTGGAAAGTGGGAAAAAGAGGATATTGAGCTGATAGCTGAAGTTATTCAGCAGCTCTGTATCCTTCTTCAAATAGCAGTGTAGGAGTTTGTGCAGGATGGCTTTGTGAAAATGATTTCTTTCCTTAGAGTACTATTGAAAAGTACCAAAGTCTGTTTCACCCTTGTTGTCCAGTGGAAAACAAACTTAAGAAATGAACTTACTTCATGTAGCAGCTTTTGGAAGAGAACTTTTTTCATTATTTCTTGGGTAGGTTAAATCAGATGTGCCATAAAAAGAGTAAGACTCCCATACGTTGTAACTAATTCCTTCACTTACCCAAATCTACCAAAGCATGGGTATTTTTTACTTTTGTTTTTAAAGATTATATGCTCAAGTAACAAGACCTCTACTGTATTGTACCATCTGTAATTTTTGGCTCTCCTGCCCCAAAATTGCACTTAGCCTCTGCAGGGGTGGAAGTCTTTGATGTTCCTGCAAGGCCTGGGAGCATTGGTGACTGGACAAAGGGCAGTGGCCGAAGATTTCCCCCACTGAGAGAAGGCACGAGAGCCAACAGTTCACTGCTTTGGGGTCTCCGCTGCTCCATCTGCAGAAGTGTGCTCCATTCGTGGAGTGTCAACCATTCAGCCCAGATATTGTGTGGAAACACACGCTGTATATACAGCGTATATAGAGGCTCCTGAAAGATCCAGGACAGACATTTTTCTGAAGTAAACATCAGACAGGTAGTAAGTTTCGAGGTAGCATTTTTAAATAAAATCCTTCAGGAAAAAAAGACTATAAAAGCTAATATGATTTTTAACGTGCAAACCAGTGAGAGAGGATGATACTATTAAAATTTCCCTTGTGGATATAACTGTTTTCTCTGTATCGGTCTTTGTACATCTTTGAACTATGCTATTTAAATAGACAATTTTTTAGGCTAACATTATGGTTTTCTGTGAAATGGAGGAAGTTAAATAGATTTTACTGAATACAGTATATTCCAACCAAAGATACGTGGTAGCTACTGTATAACAATAGTGTCTGTATACATTTTACAAACACCTAAACTGATTAACAAGGCCAACAGCAAATCAGTGGCACAGTTATGAATAGACTCCTAGTCCTGTTTTCTCATTTGAACTGTGGATACGCTCTGTGTGTTTGTTGTATTAAGCCACTTACGGAAGGCAGACATCTCTCTGTTTAGTCTCTGAACTTTTGTGGGCCTTTGGTGAAAGGTGCTGCCTAGCCATGCAAACTGAGACAAGTCTGCTTCAGACTACTGGCCCCTGTTGAATTCAGGAGTTCCTTACAACTGAACTTTAAGTTTCTGCTTTAGAAGCATAAAAGTCTTTTAAATGATGTTGGTTTGGGGCTAACTCCTTTAATATTCCTGTCAGGAAGGGCAGGATTATCTCACTGCCACTTGCTTGTTTATACTGACTCCGTTGTTCTGTGCCAGTAGAGGGGGGAGTCCTCCATCAGTTCATTGCTGCTATTCGAATTCATGTTCTGTAGTTCGGAAGCGTTCAGAATTTTATATATTCATGTAGGTTGTTTTTTTGTTGTTTGTGCACATGTGCAAATCTGTCTTAAAACTTTAAAAATCCATTTTTGCTGTAGAAATGACGACCGAGAAATTTTACTGGAATGTCAGAGAAAAGGACCATCAAGTAAAACCTTTGTTTCCTTAGCCACTAGGCTGAACAAAAGCCCCAATCAGGTAGGTATTACCATTCTTATTCTTGATAACAACTGCATTGATATTTTTGTGATTGCAGTTGAACAAAGACCTTTGGAGATCTTTGTTAATTTGGAGCTGTTTTTCCCTCATGCCTTTTTTTGGGGAGTTCTTGAAAAATCAATCTCTGATTCTCCCAGATGTTGCTTTTTAAAAATACACATTAACAGAGTATTACGGTCCTGGGATTCATCAGTATCTGTTTGATTGGTACCTTGATACTGCTGCATTCAGTGATAGGCTAGGGGCAAAAGGACTCTGGTGCTGAATCAGCACTAAGATAAAGAAATGTAATTTGGAGAAACCAATAGCCTTGACATGCATTTAATAAATCAGAAAATAATTAGAGCTATAAAAAATACTAGGATTTTACGAAAAGGACATTTTTCATTAAAATGTTTCCTTTTTCCTTTTTAATGAAGAAACTTCAAAGGACACATTCAATGTAGACTGTTTCCAGAGGTTTGCATGTAACTTTGTACTTGTCTTGGATTGCTATCTTAATTTCTGTCCTCCAACTCTAAAAAGGGAGATACCCCCCCTTTGAGTAAGTTAGGAAATCCTGCATGCTTGGGTTTTGGCTTTGAGGATGTTGTGTTACATGCTTACAGAGTCTTTGGGGGATTTAGAAGTTGTTGAGGTGGATGGTTGGCATATATAAAACAGTGGTATCTGTCTATTCATGCCATTCTTTCCACCCACCTCTTTAGTGAATGGCAGCCATTCTATAGCAGCATGCATACTGCATTAAGAAATGCTAGCTTATAACCAAATGAGATCGCTATATAGGTTGTGTTGGAGGAACAAAGGAAAATGTTGGACTCTCATCTGCAGACCAGTTTTGTAAAATTCCTGGGAGGCAAGTTGCAGCACCATGGGCTGTAAATACCTGAAACAACAGTTCTACAAGAGGGTAGCAAATAGCCAATAAGGTGTGCTTTTTGTGTAGCACAAAATAAGGCTTTGGTTTTGTTTGTTTTTTGTTTGTTTTTTTTTTCATTTGAATCATAAGTGAGTAAGCAAAATTCAAGTCCAATTGATTTGAAGCCTTTGTCTTTTGCCTTTCAAACCCTCTCACTGGTAGGAAAGAAACGTGTTAAACCGCTAGCGGCCTCTGGGATGAACCTGGAGGCTATTTCAGATGTCAAAGGTGCATGCAGGAAGACTTCCTCAATCCTTTGTAGTACAAATCCAGTTAATGTGGTTGTGGTGCTCTTAAAATTCTCCCCTTAAAACTTAATGGAAGCAAACAAGAAGCGCAAAATAATGGTCCTTTTTAAAACCTTACGCTGTTAGATCGGTTTGTCTTAGTATGGAAATCCAGGGCCTTACTAATGTACCTTTTTTGTCCTCCACTAGGTTTCAGAAAGATTCAAGCAGTTAATGAAGCTGTTCAAGAAATCCAAGTGCAAGTAAACTTGCCATCCAACTGCTTTGTGGTTACAGGTTTAGCTGTTACCGGCAATGATGGACAATAACCACTGCATTCGTGTGGTAGGATTGGCGGGAGGTATCCAAGTCAGAGTACTAAGTTTGGTAAATCTGATGCACTGTTAATTATTACCTCCCTGTCCGTGTTTCCTCTGAAGTGTTTTATCAGAGCAACAGAGTAATGCAGAGGAAACATCAGGAACAAACTGCTGAGAAAGAATGCGCACGTACCAGTGGAGCAGTATCACTTCAAGGGACTGACATCTGTTGGTTCAGTGTATTCTGTGAGCAAGGGTGAGCGTGCAGTCAAGTGGAAATGGTAGCTCTTGCTTATCTTGGCAGAAGTACTGTATATGGTGATATCAGAACATGATTTTAGAAAGTTAAGAGTTCTTTGGAATCCAGTTGGTAAGTAATCCTGGGGACTAATAGATAGGCTGTGGTCATGTTGAAGCACAAAAAGTGGTACTTTAAGAAGTTAGGCCTTTTTCTTTTAAAACAAGTCGAGGCACTGATTCCAATAATTCAGTAATTCCAGAAGCTGCTTTTCTAGTAATCAGATTCTGTTGGTAAGGAATAGGTCGTTCTTTACTGTTCCGTCAGTTGGGCATTAGTGGGTTTCGAGGAGAGTATCTAGCAAAGTGTAGGGTTCGTCTTCAACTTTAAACAAGTTCTGTAAGCCACTTCCTAATGTCTCCTGTTCAACAGAAAGAGATGAATGAATTTCTCTTTGAGGGTACCCATCTGTCTCCATTGACAATGGAGGAAGTCTAGACAGTTGGCTTAGATTAGACTCCTAACATTTAGGTTTCCGAAGTCAAATAGAATGAGACCCAGCTGCTGTGAGACGATGAAGCCAGTCATTAATGCAGTGACCAGTTCTTCAGTTTCTTTTAAATTGTGCAATAGACTGATGAGTGTTCATTTATCAAGAACCATCTTGAAGTTTAAAAGACTTCGCAGTTCTGCTGATATTCAGAAAGACTTAGCATTGAATTTTGTATAGCAGATTATTTTTTTTTCTTTCAGAAGGAAAGGATTTTTTTTCTTTTTTTTGATCTGGAAAAGGCTGATTTATCTTCTCCAAACTACATCTGGGAAAGGTGCTTAAGTTAAGCTAATTTAGGTTCATAGGTCTTCTGCATAATGAACATTTTGTTCTGTTTCAAAAAAAAAAAGTTTTTTATTTTTATTACTATTAATTTAGAAACAGACTTTTACAGTTTTACAAAAAGTTACTTTATAGTAATTAATCGGGAGAAAAACTTTTCTGTAAAAACAAGCAATTTCAAAAGCTTGACAATTTGACATGTTTTGACAGCGGTTGTATCTATCATTACAAATTGTTTGGAAATTCATGGTACTTTTTGGTTTTAAAGGACTCTTATAAAGGCTTCCAGTTTCACCAGTACATACTAAAAGTGTGTGTGTGTATATCTATATGCACACACACACACATCATATACATATTGCTGGTTTATCCCAAATTTCTAAAAAGCTTTCTTTTTCCACCCCTCTAGGGTTGCGCAGGTCATGCTTTCATTATGGATTCAGTGATGTTTGAGGTTTTAGTCGGTACTGAGGATCAGAACTGCTGTAGTCTTTATTCAGTCAGAGCAGCTGCTGAGACTAGCCCACTTAAACGCACTGCCTCTGAACTGGGATTAAATTATTTTTTCCAGAACCCAATGAACACTCCTTCAGTTTCAGCATAATGATTTTTGGCTCCCTTCCCGAGACGTAGTAACTAACGGGACCGACTTTTCACTCTAATAAACCATCAGATAATTCATCAGTGATGTTGCCACTGACACCTCTGGAATACTGTAAACATGACCGGTGGAACCGACTGTCGTGCTGCCAGACAGTGTATAGTCTCATTTTAGGCAGTGCTTTGGAAACTGTTAAAAGGAATCACTTGAGTAAGTTATAATGCCTGTTCTGGCGGTCTTCCATCATATATACTTGCTTCTATAACGTTTGCTTTTGATGATCGGATGAGCTACGTAGGCAAGGCCTAGCGATATCGTTGGGGATTTCTGTAGCTATCCATGCTTGTTCTTTACAAACGTTTGTGACAATTGTTTACTTACTCGAGATTTAGATCTAACCAAATCTGTTCTCAGAATAGTCGGCTTGCAGAGCAGCATTTATGTTTGAGGAAAAATCAGACTCTAGTAAGAGTATTTCTTAATCATATCCTTATAGATCAAAAAGTGCACAATATCGAAGGCACTGAGGGAAGTAGCCTCACTACTTAAGTGCTTCCTCTCTGTCTCAGAAAAGCAGACAGTATTTTATTATGAAATTGTTTATTCCTTGTCTGTGTTTATTTACTTTCTTATCTGTACAGGTTGGAGGGGATGGGACTGTTTTGGTTCTGACCTGGATTCCTATTTTGTAAATTGTGACACTTTTTTTTAATGTTCTGTCTATTGTAAGTATTTGTACAGGTTCCTACATGGTCATGTAAAATATCTAATGTGTGTATATATATATATAAAAATATATGTATAAATATAGAGCTTTGTTTAGCCAAAGATGATTTTTTTAACTATATAAAACTCCAGGTTTATTTTGTATAAACTAAATAGTTTGCTTACTGTAAGAGTAATGCAAAAAATAAATCTGTAAAATCCACACAGTTATGTTCTTGTTGAACAAAAGTTGGCTTGGAGTGCTTTTGTACCATTGTTTGTAATTTATTTCTTCAGTAAGAGTTTTGGTACATATATGCAAAAAGTACTGTATGTAAATCTACAGTCTTATTTGTGAAACCTCAGGTAAATGAAAACATTTTCCAGAACTGTTTTCTAATGGCTTGACAACTACAAATGCTGTGAAGCAGCATTAGAATTGACTTCTGTTAGACTGTATGAATTAGTAGCTCTGTTGATGTTCTGGCCAATAAACATGGAAGCAATCAGCTGCTGCTCTGATACAATTACTGCTCCAATTACAGACTGCTTATTTTTTAGTGAACGTGACTGGATCAGAAACTGAACAATTTAACGAACTATATAAAATCATCCTTTATTTATGAATTAGAGTCTTTACCAATCCTCTTTTCCCCAAAACACTGTTTATTTGTTGAGTGAACCATCACAAAGGAAAAGACATTTTTGTTTCCAAGGTTTTTCACTGGAAGGGTAGCTGGCAGCCCTTCGAGAGTCTCGCTGCACTTTGCTATCGAGGCATGTTTGCTTTTAGCCAACATGCACATTTTTACAGGATTTGGTTTAAAAAAATCCTAATTGACATAGGTATTGAAAAAATTTCCAAAGTGGAAATTCATAAAGCAGGGTTTATGGAGGAGTCACAGATCTACATCATAATGAAATCATGGGGATCGGGTATTGAATTTTGAGGGGTTCTTTCTAAGGCATAGTCTGGTGCCAGCTAACCATCCATACAGATAATAGTAGACTGGAGAAAAGTCATTTCTTTGGGCTCCAGAGAAGTCATTTAGTTGCCAATACAGCAATCCATAGCTCTTTACATTGGTTTTGCACTCACTGTCTTCATTCTAAAGCAAGCTGGAGAATAATCTTTACCAATTTGTCTTCATTGTAAGGCTGCAATACTAAAGCATGCCAAGAAGCAGGTTTAAGGAATTCTGAGCTTTCTTAGAGGCATTTATGGAATCAATCAAGAGGTTTTTTCAGGACCAAAGTTGGCTTTATGTGAAAGATGGATGAATTTTCAGCAGTGGCTGACACTTCATCTGCCATCAGAATTTTAACCATACTGTGGCATGCCACCGAAAGCAAACCCATCTGAGTCACAAGAGATAATACATAAAATAGGTAAATACATTAACAGAAAGGACGATGCAGAGTTCTTGTTAAAATAAAGAGGCCTGTGCTTTGAATCTAAGAACTGGAACATAATTGTCCATACAGTTGTCTGGTGTGGAGGCTGAGGGTTTAGATCTTCCAATTCTGAGGGCTGGAAAGGTATCAATGGCCTGTTTTATTTTGTATGGTAACAGTGATGTAACCTTCAGCTTGCACTAACAGGTAACTTTCCCCAGAAGGAGCAAGTCTAGTGCTGGTAAATGCTTTTCTGTAGTAAAATGGAAAAAATATTCAAGTTTAAGTGAGGTGACTGTTAAAATAAACCAAAGGTTTTCTCACTCAGGGGGTTATGCTTTGCTTGTAGCGTTGTGGTGAGTTGACCACGGCTGGCTGCCAGGTGCCTCCCACTCTCTCTCACTGCCCTCCCCAGCAGGATGGGGGAAAGAAGATGAAAAAGGGTCGAGATAAAAACATGGATATTGCTGGTGAATTTCTGTGGTGCACAAAACAGATTTGCCTTGGAGAAGATTAATTTAATTTATTGCCCATTAATGACAGAGTAGGGTAGTGAGATATAAAAACAAAACTAAAACCACCTTCCCTCCACCACGTCCTTCCCAGGCTCAATTTCACAGCAGTATATTAGCACAAGGAAACACAGTCTGTGTTATAAGAAGATTAAAGTT
This sequence comes from Anser brachyrhynchus, assembly GCF_964034855.1. NCBI lineage: Eukaryota > Metazoa > Chordata > Aves > Anseriformes > Anatidae > Anser > Anser brachyrhynchus. The sequence goes on along the minus strand of NC_137696.1, from coordinate 86,428,695 downwards.
AGTTCCTACATACATAAGAGTATCAAAAGCTGCAATGCTGTAAGAAGTATATTTGGGCCTAATATTTTGAGGTATATTTTGAGGTTTGTTGATTTATTTATTTTTAATAGTTGCCACCAGTGATTTAGGTGCTGACAAGTGATTTAGGTGCGGGCAAGACAAAGCAAACTCCCCATACTGGATTGGAATACAGGGTATTGTGGCAGAACCAACAAGATCACAGCTTTCACCCTACTTGGCTATCTCACGTTCCTGCATTTATGTTCCCTGGGTCTCCACTTCCTGGCAGGGAGGTCCTGGTTCCTGCTGTGCCACTGCTTGCAGTTACCCATCTCAGGTGTCACTGGCCAAGGTCCCAAGGCATCCCCCAGCATCTGTCACCGCGGATCTCTTTCACCTCCACGATCTTTCCTCCAACCACAGTCTTCAACTCTTTCCAGGCTCCCGTCTTTCCAAAACTACTTTTCAGGAACCTATCTTTTCGGCACACCTCTTTCCGACACCCAAACCCTTAGTTTTCCTAATTTTAATAGTTAAGTGCAGAAGCACGATGTGGGACCAGTCTTCTTGGTGGTGGTTCTGTCTTACATCTCTTGGAGGATTCAGACCTGCTGCTTCTGCTTTGCCAGCTTGTGTGAGTTGCAGCAGGCAAGTGGCAGGCTTGTGCTTGAGAGTTCAACAGTTCAGCTTCAGCGATTCACGTGTGTGCACACAAGATCTGCTGCATGTTAGCATTCACACTGTAAGCTGTTTTCACCTATGACGGATGTCTATAGCAAGGAAGTTTCTTCAGCCACCACAAATTCTTGCTCACATCCAAAGGCAAAGGATTACCTGCACTTCTGTTCTTTGCCATGTTTCCCCGCATGCCCTGGCCCCACTTGCCTTTCATGTACAATTAATTCTGCAGTCTGTTAACAAGCTCACATGCACACTTCTTTAACAACACCAGTTACTGTGCTGCTAGAGCAGAAGCATGGCAAATTGTCCCAAAGCAGCCTGCTGCCACCTTCCTACCCCCTGGAAACGCAAATGCCTAACGCTGTGGTTGCTCTGGGGGCTGAGGGATGGAGGCTGTCCTGGTGCTGTCACCTGGTGAGAGGGAGAAGAGGTGGCACAGAAACGTACCAGTCCACAAACAAGCTGCTTCTGCTGCGATCAGCAAAGCAGGTTCTCCAACAGGATGGGTAAGTCACAGCCAATGCTATACTTGCTCAGTTTTCAAGTTTCTTCACTGAACAGAGCTAAGGAAGGTGCTCCTGAGAACCACCCAGCAGGTGAGGAAGCAGCCGGAGACAGGACACCCAGGCCTGAGTCAAAGCTACAGGACTACTGAAGCAACCAAATAAAGCCTTGGAGACTTTGTGAGCAAATGTGGAAAGAAGAGACATGAAAATAAAACACCAGTGACAGGTGTGTGAGAGTACATCGCCTTGAGAGAGCGTGAGAGCAGAAACATATGGGTGAGAAAGGCCCTGGGGGGTCTGGCTGGTTTGGATGGCTGTTAACATGTCTCTCAGGAGCAGAAAGTGTAGAAAGTGCTCCCTTAAAGCACAGGAAACATACACAAACTGCATCCGCGTTATACTGAGGCTGAAGAAAAGATGCCGTAGCCACCTCATTTGCTACAGGGAAAGGCTCTGGACTCATGCTTTAACGTGACTTTCAGGGAGATTACTGCGGCCTGTGCTGGAGAGAAGGATACACTGCTGCGGAAATCTGAGCTAATCGCCAAGAAGTGGGGCTGGTGTCTTTTGAGAGCTGGCCACTGGTTAGTGGGAAACCTTTAGGGGGAAGAGACTGAAGTGGAAATCAGTCGTGCTCCTTATAGGATTGAAGTGTATGTGTTGTAATATGCTCCTTAGGTTTCAGGCATGGGCAAAGGACAAATGCCTCACGCTGATGGGAGACGTTTTTAGCATCAGAGCCTCAGCTCTAGTGGCCCTGATTTCACACAAAATCCCATTTTAGGAACTCACGTTCTTTTTTTGGATCTCACAGACACAAATTCTGACCAGTCTTCAGGGGTGGCTGTAAGCCAGCTGAGGCAGGGATCCTGTGTCGAAGGCCCGTGTTTCTAACCGAGGCCTTGAGCCTGGGCTGGTGTGGCCTCCATTTTGAAAGCGCCGGTCTTACACAGACTAAATTAACTCAGCAGGCAGCAGAGTATGAAATCGGACGTGACCGATCGATCCTTTGGCTTTGATTCAAAGCGAAACTAATGGAATGTAAAGAAAATGTAAGAACCTATATGGCTGTAAAGGGTGGTCATTTATTTCTCTTACAAAACAAAAATTAATTTAGGATCTGGGTGTGGACAGAATGTTTGAAGCAGTGAATATAACAATACATAGGGACATTACAAACGATTGCTGTGCAGACTGAGCCTCGAGGGAATGGCTTTGATAGATGCCACTGACTAAAATAATTGCATGATAATTTTGGCTAGAGGCACCATCCTATCATCTGATGGTTTTAAACCATGCACATGGAGTTTAGATTGAATGATCTAAACATCCAAATACAAATAACTGAGAAGTCTGCTTCAAGTACCACGTTTATGCTTTGGCTCTTGGAAAAAAAAAAAAAAAAACAAAAACACAGATGTTATAGCACTTTGGAAGAAATTTTCTGCTCTACAGCATTCAGCAGCGCTACGTGCTCCTTCTGCAATGCCCTAAAAAAGAATAACCAAGGGCTTTCTCCGAAGGTAAGCAGCAGAAAAAAATTTCTTCCTAGGGAAGTACTGAGCAAGTAGATACCCATCAGACTGGTAGCAATTCAAATTAAAAAACAGGAGTATTTGTATCGTAACATTTGATCTTTCCTGAAAATAAGTTTTTCAGTGTAGCTAGAAACTGATGAAAAATGGTCTTTTTGCAGTTTAGTTGGGGGTTGTTTCTCCCTAATATGAGCTATAACCAGTGGATCGATAAAGCATGTTTACAGGTGTTATCAGACTGGCAGTTCTCAGGATGATGCCAAACGTATGTATATATTGCTACTTTGGAAGTACAATGGCTGCAGGACAAAAGAAGAATTCAGACAGTGACGTATTTCATTTTGACCATCCGTTCCAGTTCTATTTTAATTTCTGTGTGATAAAATTTAAGAAGATTTAATTCTGCAAATCACTTCTGATGAAATTTTGGCACAAATTTAATGCAAAAGTGATTTGAATTGTGGAAAATGATTAAATGAACTTTAGAAGAAATAAAGAAGTAACGAAAACAAGAAATTAAGAAATGTCCTCCGTCAGAAATGGGGCATCTCCATCTGATTCTAACTATGACATGCATGAATTATTAATGCTTAAAATTATCATATAAAAATATTTGGACAGACACGAAGGCAGTCAGACGGTATAAGGAGAAATGTCCTGCGTCTGTACAATCTATACTAGAACAGTATATTTTGTCAGACTAGAAATAATGATATCTCTGATATTTTAGATTACTTTCTTACAGTAAACTGAAATTACCCTGTTACACTGGGCTAAAATAAGACCAGGGAAAGGAAAGATGGAGAAATTGTAAGCAGAAGGTTATAAAGTAGTTTTGACTGATATCTTTGAAACTATGGCATTCATGGGTATAGGTTAACTTTTTATTTTTATTATTATTTTTATTACAGAATGTTTACCATGTAAATATTCATACTGTGGCTCTATCGGTGCAGATTTTATGGGAAAGTGTCTTGGTATATTAAGCTTACTTAAAGAATTAATTATACCATTCCTATAATTATCCTGCCCTGTCAGCTGTTGTAAAGGAAAGTCAAGGACAGTGTTGTTTAGATACTGATAGCAACAACTACGAAACAATCACTTGCATAGAGACACAGTTTATACTCCTCTTCTTGTCTTCACCCTGAAAGACAACATTAACTTTCTGTTCCAAAATGGACATTGATAATTCCTAGTGCTAAAAGAATGATATCTCTTCATCTCTAGGACTAAAACGTCTCATTTCCTGCACTTACATTTTGGCAACTTTCTTAATGCTCTTTTGTTCAACTGCTGTGTCCTGCTGCCAGTCAGTCACCTTTCAGGGGAAGTGGTACCTAGCAGTCAGCACGTATTATCCACTAGTACTTGACCTCTTGAGTGTCTGGGTTGGGATCTTGCTCTGCATAAACTTCTACTTCTCACCATACTGAAGGTGAATTTTGTAATACAGACTCTTTTGTACGTGCTTTTTCAAGCTCTGAAAAATAGGTCCAACTTTATTAGATGTAATATTTCAGTACATGAACATCATTACACCCACCCAACCTATAAACTTGCAACATTTGCTATCTACTCTGAATAAAATCCATATGCAGTTAGAAGAAAGAAAATTGTACTTTAAAGATGAGGAAAATGGACTACAGTCATTTTTGATGACTTTTTTCCATACATCTTATTTTGGTGACATGCATGGGAGGGAAGGAGTAGGGAAAGAAGATACTCCAGATGCATCACAGCACCCAGACAAGCCTGAAAAGGTACCTTGTACCAAAAGGGAATTTTATTGTGCGGGTTCAAATTTGCAGGGAAAAAAAAGAACAAACAACCTAACCCAACACAAAACAAAGCTAACCACCACCAACAAAAAAGTAATAAAGCATGTAGGATGCCAATGCAGAGAATGACTGTGCTGTTAGTTACAACTGAAAATCTTTACTTGCAGTGTGGATAAATACAACCTCCAAGGAGATTCTTGCTATGCCGTATCATATCATAAATCACAACCAAAATATATTGATAACAGTGATATCACTCAGCTTTGCAATCAATCAAGATCATGTAAGATTTTAGGTACTGCAGCCAACCACTCTTAAAAAGCTTAGAAATGGCACCTTACAAAAGGTTGTAATTTAGTGGAATTTGTGAAGCTTTGAAAGTGCAGTAGCATACAAAATTTAAGTGAGAACCCTCAGGTGGATACGACCCTAGTTGCTTTCAATATTTTATTGCCATGTTAGCAGGAAGAATTCCAGGAACTCAACACAAAATGTGTGATGTATTCATAACTACACAAATACCTTACATTTCAATTCCCCACATTATCTGGAGCTCCTGAACAGCTTCTAGAGAAGTGGCTTGGAATCAAGCATCTTGCAGCAGAACATAGATCAGTTTGCTGGGAATTGTTTCTGGGAAAAAGGTAGTTAAAAAGATCATCTCACACAGCTAAAAACCTTCCCAACACTTCATTATGTATTTCCTGCTTTATTTATTTCATATGTTTAAATCTATTATTAAGACAAAGCATAACGTTCAAGATACAAATCCTAAAAACACTCTAACTTTTTGAGTGATATCTTAGAACTGAGACTATTTATACATGTACAGTTACATGTAAATTAGCTATGTATTTGTAGCTTTGGACTCCAAGGCAGAAACTTGTGGACCGTTATCCTGGTAGATAGGATAATATTGGATGGATGGCATTAATAATGCTACTACCTTGGTGTACCGAATTAAATTCTTTTTGGTCATAGTTTTAGGATACTTCTCAAAACTTTCTCAATGAAATGAATGAGCCTGATATATTATTCCAGTTGTTTTTCACCCAAAGCTGTGGCAAAGCTACAGACAGGAATAGAGTGGGTGTAGAATTAATCTATTGTTGGCAGTGGATTTGCAAAGTGGGGGGAAAAAAAATCTTCTTTCCCAGTGGGAAGAAAATGCTGTAAAACTGCAGGTAGTTAAGAACTATTGTGGCTTATAGGCGAACACAGCCTCTCTTAAGCTTAAAATAATCTCACATTTGAATCTTTCACTAGTAATCATGTCTGCATTAATTTAACAGCCCATTACATGGAAAATAATGATGAATTTCTAAGCTCTCCTGCTATCAGAAGAATACACATGAAGCATCATTATTTTTAAAAAGATACCAAAAAGGACCATTTTGAAAATAAATCCAGTCGTGTATTAAAATAAGATCACTTTTTGCATTTCAGACATGAACTTCTGACCATGGGGGACTGGAACTTGTTGGGCAGCATCCTTGAGGAAGTCCACATCCACTCCACCATCGTTGGCAAAATCTGGCTCACGATCCTCTTCATATTCCGGATGCTGGTGCTGGGAGTGGCTGCTGAAGACGTCTGGGACGACGAGCAGTCGGAGTTCATCTGCAACACGGAGCAGCCTGGCTGCAGCAATATCTGCTACGACAAAGCCTTCCCCATCTCTTTGATCAGATACTGGGTATTGCAGATCATATTCGTCTCGTCTCCGTCTCTAGTTTACATGGGCCACGCGCTCTACAGGTTAAGGGCTCTAGAGAAGGAGCGGCAGAAGAGGAAAGCCCACCTGCGGGCTCAGCTGGAAGACCTGGAGCCCGTGCCCGAGGAACACAAGCGAGCGGAGAGGGAGCTGCGGAAGCTGGAGGAACAGAAGAAGGTGAATAAGGCACCCCTGAGGGGGTCCCTGCTGCGCACCTACGTGCTACATATCCTGACCCGCTCGGTGGTCGAGGTGGGCTTTATGATAGGTCAGTATCTTCTGTACGGGTTCCACATGCCCCCCCTTTACAAGTGCACTCGTCCCCCTTGCCCGAACACGGTGGATTGCTTTGTGTCCCGGCCCACGGAGAAGACCATCTTCATGCTTTTCATGCACAGCATCGCCGCCGTCTCCCTCTTCCTCAACGTCCTCGAGATCGCCCACCTGGGCCTCAACAAGATCCACAAGACCCTGGCGGGCCGGCCGCGGAGGCCGGCGGGCCGGGCTGACGCCGAGGCCGGCCCCTGCCACCCCACCGACGGCTCGGCGATGCCTCCTCGCCCTTCGGCCTCCCCGCAGCCGCCTCCCTCCTCCTCCTCGGCCGCCGCCGGGGGCCTCCAGCGCCGGGGGGAGCCCGGAGCCGCCGCCCCGCCGCGCCGCCGCCCCCCGGGCTCGGTGCAGCACCGCGGACAGAGGCCGCCGCCATCGTCCAGCAGCGAGGAGGCTCCGCCGGGCGCGGTGGGGACGGCGGGGCCGGGGCCGGGGATGTCCCGCCGGCTGCCCCGCAAGCACAGCCGGGTGAGCGCCTGCAGGGACGTGGAGGAGGAGCGCGGCGAGTCCCCCGACAGCGGGCACTGCCCCGGCACCCGCAAGTCCAGCTTCCTCTCCAGGGTGCTGCCCGCCAGCCCCGGGGGCAGCGGCAACCGGAGCGCTGCCTCCCCTGGGGGCTCCGCCAGCGGCTCCGGGGCCGGCTCCCCGTCGGGCTGCGAGGGGCAGCGGAGCCAGGAGGGCAGCCCGGCAGGCAGCCCCCCGCCGCCCGCCGCCGCCGCGGGACGACGGGTGTCCATGGCAAGTAGCGCCCCGCCGCCCGCGGGGCCGACGGTGGGTGGGTGACCGGGGGAACCGGGGGGATCGGGGTGACCTGGAGGCTCGGGGGGATCAGTCCCAGGGAGGAGAGGGCGAGGCGGGGGTCTGGGAGGTTTCTCCAGGCTCCCCGGCACAGCCCCGGCATGGTGGGTCCTGCTGGGTGAAGGCTACCCCCGGCACATCGGTCCCCTGGTGCAGTGAGAGCCAAAGCATCACTAGGGCATCCGTGAGGGTCTCCAGAGCTCCCAAAGCATCCCCAAGGCATCCCTAAGGGTCTCCAAGTCACCAAAGCTTGGCTCATCACATCACCCCAGGGCTGCCATCCATCCCTCGGTCAGCTCCGGCCTTCTTGACGCCCTAACAGCCAGAAGGCCACCACCCGATGGGTTGGCTTCTTTCGGCTCCAGGGGTGGCTCTCCGGGCTGACCGGCGGGCTGGGTAGCTGCCCAGTGGGTAAACCAAAGTCTCTGCGTATAAAACACCAAATAATTGCAATCACAGCGCCGACAGCTACAGAAAGGCATTTTCAGAGGCTGTTCCTGTTCTTTGGCCGGACCAAACTTGCTTACACTCAGCGTTAATAAGGTATTGTGCTTGCCTTCAACCACCAAGTAGATCTTTTAATTTTTTTTAAAAAGGGAATTTGACTTCTGATTGCCCCGGATCATGGGATTTGTTCTCTGAGAACAAAACCCCCCAACTTCTTTATAAATTCTTGCAGGAGCAAGCCCTTAAATATATTTTGACAGGGCATGTAAAAACCAGAAGATTACTTCACACAATACTCAGAGTTATAAATTCTGCTTAATTTCTCCTCACTTTTCCTAAAAAGACATGCTTTTATTAAATTTGAAGCAAAATAAACTCACAAAACCCCAAAATCTTCTGTAGTGAGAAGCAGAAAATACTCTCACACGTTGTTCCCCACCAAACTGCCTGTGAGCTCCATTTTTCACGGAGTTATAATTTCTACAGTATATAAATAGTGGGCATAAACCATGTTAAATTGCCACTTCGGTGCTATTTAATTACTTTTCACTTTGCTTTTTCGAGTATGGGGAGATGGCCTAGAGCCCAATCTGTTGACCATCTGCTGTTTTTGGATACCAAATGAGAAGGCTATTTAAAAAGGCTGAGTGCAGGAGGTACTAAGCAAGGCAGAATCTCAGTAGCACCTGTTGAGAAGCCACAGAAGATACTTGGCAGCTTTTAATGTTTAATGGCAATGAAGCTATCTTTCAGGTGAGAGCTTGCTGAGAAATATACTCAGTTTGCAAAGCAATGCCATTATTCCTGAAAGTAACACTTTTCTGGCATGCTGACGTTGGGGATCATTACGCATGGGACTGGTACTAGCATTTTTTAATGTGACTCACGATATTCTGAAGTAAAGGCACTTCTATCATTCGGTCACTGCTGTGGCTAATGCACTCTGCTACCAGCGTTCCTAAGGTATTTAGTGATACCACTTTCGGTACACATGTATGCTGGTGCAGCGTAGAAGTGCTGTGCCTGGGCAATAAAACCTATACAAAGAGAGCAAGGAAATTCCTCTTGGGACTTCCTCTTTGGAGGCAAGGTTACTTTCAGCCTTTAAGGGAAAATGTGTCCAATCGTCCACTACAAACCTGCACGAAATGGCTGGATAGGAAATTGAGCACAAAATGTATGTTTGGCATGAAGAGTCTTCAACTTTTCAGACTTGAGTTGAAATCAGACCAGCTATATATATATAAAAGAAAATGCCTTTCCCTCGGTAGGATTCAGACCGACCACTGTCTGGCTGCAACGCAGACACTCAAGGCTGTTCAAAACTCCCCTCTCCAGAACTGGTGGAGGCAAAGAGCCATTTCTGTGCTTCATGTCCAACTATGGCATAAAAGTTGGAAAATATTTCCTTTACAGCTGATTAGTTTTACAGCCAAAGCAATCACTCATCATGCTCTATTCAGATTCTAGGTCATTGCACTGTCAAAGTTTGTCCATTATTCAGATTGGGAAGCAAAAAATGAGAGAAGCAGAAGTCTTGAAAATGTTATTAGGCTGAAGGTTTCTCGGGAGTTTGATCCATTGGGAAAAAAAAAATCCTTCAGCCATTTCTGGTCAGACTTCAGATCCAAAATGTTTGGAGGATAGACCACCAGAACAAGATACGCAGCAGGTACACACACAGTTCTGCCCTCAGTTTTGCATCTCCAGCTATATTCTAACTTTTTTATTCAAGGGGAGATAAAGCCATGGAACCAAGGGGCACCTTCTGCATGGCCCGAGCCTTGTCTCCCATGGGCAAGGGGGCCTCAAGTGGCTCGGCACACCCAGCTCGGGGAAAAGAGCCACGCTGAATTTGGTGCAAATGGCCTCACAAGTGACAGCTGGGAGTGATGCGCACGAAGGTGTGTGGGAACTGTGCTGGTGTTCGTAGGATTTTGCATCATGAGGATATTAAAAACAGCAACTTTGCAAGATCAGCCCCCCGACTGGTGCATGATACATTTAAAGTCTAATAAAAAGCATGGGCTGATGCAGACAAAGGTCAGTATATAACCAGCAGAGACAGAATCCTTAGATTTTATCGAATCTATAGACAAGGGCAGGAATTACAGAGCATTAAGGCTTTTTGTTGTTGGAGCACTGCACTAAGAGTTATTGCCTGCCCAGCATCACCTTTTCTTTGGCCTACATATGACAGTTTTCTAACAAATCCTAAGGTCTGCTCTGAAATCCATGAGTTTTAATTTGGTTGGCTGAGATTGGGCATAATTACCTTAAACTACTAACTCTTGCCACAAGGGCACAGCCTTCCTGAAGACTTGGATCATATTCATCATGTGCTCCCCAAGCTAAATCTGCATTGAGGGAACTACTGTAACAAGAGTAACAGTCCTCTTGCTAGAGCACCCAAGGATATCCCAAGAAGATGGGGACGCGTGACATATCTACTGGTCCTGTTGTATTCGTGAGCTAAAGTGAGCTCCTGGAATCACAAAACTGCAAGTCATGGAAGGATTTATAATATTCTTAGCAATATTTTAGCTGAACCTAGCTCTTGGGAAGCCAAAGTTACTAGGTGAAGATTTTTTTTTTTCAGAAAGAATGAAGTGTTTTGGGGACTCAACTGCAGATTCTTGTTTTGAAAGAAGTGCTGAGCTTACCTCTTGCTTTCATTCCCTTCTCTTCAGCCCACCCTTTCCTCCGGAGAGTCCTGTGCTTTCGGTGTCATTTCTTCCCGTCTCTGTCCTTGGCTCCAAAGAAATCAATGCAACTTTAAAAGTAGGGCCCCCTCCTCATGGTGAACGAGGCGGATAAAGCTGACAATTAAGCAAGCGGCTGATAAAGCTGATACTCTCAGCTCACAGAAACAGATTCAGATAGGGCTGCTGATTTTATACATTTGCAGAAACGTCTCTGGGGCTGAAATCTTGTTTCTGCTGAAGTTGGGGAATTTTACTGTTCACTGGGTCTGGTTTCCTTCACTATGTTGCTTTTTCATCCCTCTGTGCTGTTCAGTTCTTTTGCTGCTTCTCAATTCTCCGTTCAGCTTTGAGCCTTTTACCCAGTGGGAAAACTGTCAGTAGCAGGAAGGCTATGAAAGAGAGAGCTGCTATTCAGCCCGAATGCCTGCCGTCTTCTCCAGAACAAGGCATGTTTACTCAGCCTTTCAACAACACTGGAGGAATAAATACCCACCCATTTAACCAGCTGCCCACCCGCTCTCGCTCCTGGGGCTGGGAAGAGTTTGGTAAGAGTCAATGTGCATCGAAATAACAAATCTGATAGCCACAGGTGGGTTATTCTGACAGCTGAGCTCCACCAGAAGATCTACAGGTGGGTCAAGGGAGTGGTAAAGCCCTGCGTCGTCACACTGGGATGCCTGAGATGCCTTGCAGGTGTTCGCCTGCTAGCACCTGATGCTGGCTTTGTAGAGCTTTCCTACTCAAATGTCTCTTAAAAAATACTCCACGATAGTTCTACATGTTTCATTTTGCCCTGGTGCATTCAGGAAAAATTCATGAAGATGCCTGCCAATAATCCTGCAAAACCTACTAAATCACCTAAAGGTACCTGTTCACCAAGTGCACAAACACAGATAATAGGAAAATGACAAAACTTGGGGATCAGCAGTGGTGGGCAAATAAGGAACCCCTCCGAGGATGTGTGCAGCAACAAACGGGCTGGGTTTCTGAAAGTGGAGCTTGCCTGGGTCCATCTTTGCATGGTTTTAAGGCAATTGAAAGATGTACAAGACCCTTAACATGTAAAGCAAGGGCTATAGGATGGGGCCACTGGTTTCAAGCAAATTACTTCAAGGATTAATTTATTTGGTTTAAAAGCAAGGTGTTCTCCCTCCCCTCAGCCTCCCCTTAGCACTGAACAAAGCCGAGGTAAGTGTGTTGTCAGCTTCCCACCTTCTCAGCTGCGCATGTGGTGGAGCCTGGGTTAATCGCTAGGATAACATTTCTTTTTCCTCTCGAAGCCAGTTCAGCTTCATGCTTTCTTTCTCTTGTTATCTTTCAGAGCATGCTCCTAGAACTATCGTCTATCATGAAAAAGTAATGACGTTCTGAGGACACGAGATAAACTGAGGGACTGAGCACAAACCACCTTCAGCAGAAAGATAAAAAGCCGATTATCTGCTGGTGTCTCCCTCTCCCTCCTCCCCTTATCATGCTAAATTCGTAATACCATTTAAGAAAGCAAACACTTGTTTTATTCCCCAGTTTTATGCCACTTCCAACAGCACCGCACGCTGACTGCCGGTGTTGATGAGCACCTTGCACCACAGCTCACGATTTTTCTCACGTAGACTGAGCTGAAGCTGGTCACTGCAGAAATAGCCCGGTGTCTTTGGGAGGGTGTTCCGGGATGTACAACTTGTTGTGCACGCGGGCAGTGTTCACATCAGCAACCAGCCTGATACACAGACCGTAGAGGTAGCGGAAGGCCCAAGACACCTACAGGGAAGGTTTAGTTTGATTTTTAAGCAACCTGGAAGGCTACGCGGCCTTTATCTCCCCAGGCTTCAGCAGCCAATGAATAAAAGATGGATCACACGCACAAGGAGTCTGAAGGGGCAGAGAATTTAACAGACAGAGAAAATCCCAGCTGAAGAATATTCTGCTGCTCGTCTGCCCGTGCTAATGTAATCCTCAAGCTCTGCTAGAGACTTTCAGTGATCATGTAGCCTCTTTGTACTTCTGGCTTCAAAACTGAAACAAAGTAAAGCCGGGCAATTTATTTTCAGGGCAAAACATCTGTGCTTTTCTTCAGTTTGCTCTTCAAGAAGAACTGCAAGGCATCAGCTCAGGATCATGAAAAATCTTACTGTCTCATCAGTTCATACAGATTAATTGCAGGACAAGCAACACCCAAAAAAATCTCACTTTGAGTTTGCTGAGATAGATGCGCTCTGGAAGGTTGGATTTCTGGGTTGTAAGCAGCCCAAGACAGCAGCCCTTCCAGTTGTGTATCCTGCAAGCAGAGCACTCTGGCTAGCCACAAGCCGGTTTCTGGCTGCTTGCTCCTGGCCGCTTTTATTTGTCAGGTTTCTCGGAGCTTGCATTTCCCTCAACGTGCTAGTCACTTCGGCAGCAGGAACAAGCTTATTTGCTCTGCCAGCTTCCTTACTCATAAAAGTTCTCTTTGACTTGACAACTCTTAGAGAAGGGGAACAGTAGGAGAAAAGAGATAATGAAAAAAAAAGGACCGAAGCGTAAGGATTGCTTGAGATTGCAGTGTTTTTGTTCCAGCGTGCATGACTTGCATTTAAGTCACTACAGCCTCGCTGACACTTTGCCTCTGCATTTGTTTCGTGTGTTAAAGCAACAAAAAGGGAAACGCCTAAGATGGTAGCCCTTAAGTGTCAGCAACAACTGGTCAAGGATGGAGAAGTCCTTCTGCTACAGTACATGCTCTACTGCCGGGCCATGAGGAGATGCAGTGGGTTCTGCATCGTGACAGATTTCAGCGGGTAGGAAGTTTCCTTCGTGTGTGCTCAACAGGGAGATCTGGGAAACTCTGGAAGGTGGTATTTCTGCTCTTCCTCCGTGAGAATTTTCAGGCTGAAAAACCAGGGGCAGCATCGACTGCTGCCGGCGGCGGAGGACGCAGTTGACATCCCTGAGGGTGGTGGCTGAGGGCACACGCCCGTGTGCCCGTGTTCCCCACCGGGTGGCCGGATGCCCGGCTCCCTCAGGCAGCCTGCCCACCTCCCAGCCCCACAGGGCATCCCGCTGGCCACGCCGCCCCCTTCCCAGGCCTCCTCCTGCCAAGTGCTCGCTCAGGTTGTGTCCAGCCCCGTGCGAGAGGCACAGAGGAGATGTCCCCGGCCAGGTGGTACTGGCACCCAAGGCGGTTACCGTTTCTTCTCTCCTGTCTTTTTTTTTTTTTTTTTGCAGTTTGAGTGAGGCTAATGGTCAATGGCACAAGTTCCTGCTTCAGAAAGGAACATTTGGGTTACACACAAAAAAATTTCAGCTTTTTTTTTTTTGGTTGTTGTTGTTTCTACAGAAACATCTTCCAATGTCTCCCGGGTTTTCTGTAAAAGGGAAATAAACCCCAACCTCTCTCCTTGCCTCCCTACATCTCGGTACACTGATGCTTTACAAGACCAAAACAAAGACTTAGCAGAATTGCCTAAAGTCAAGCACTGGGGGAATGGGTACAGATACAGCGTATTTGATCTTCCAAACCAACTTATTTCATCTCTGCAATGAAATACCCTTGGCTGTTCCTGCAGCAGATCAAAGATAACTGGATCCCCGGATCAAAGACGACTAATGAATTAGGAATGGGACCACGTGAGCAGAGGTCTCGTCATCAGGCCAGAGATTCACCAGGCAGCACCGACCCTCCCTCCTGAGCCCCAGCTACAGCCCCGCGCTAACCAAGGACTGCAACATCAAGTTCGGAGTCAAGATAAGTCGATTTACAATACATAATGATATGTCTTTATTTCATCAACAGAAATGGTGTCTAGACAAAATTCAGTTAACACTAGCAATTCAAATGAATGAAGAGAGTCGGGTGGTTTTTTTTTTTTCATTTTTGTTTTTTGCACAATACTGTATTTACAATGAGTAAATGACATTTTAAATTCATTAGTTCATAGCAATGCTTTCTTCCAAAAAGGTAAAAATTCTTAGTAACAGAGAGTAAGCATCAACAGCCACCTCATTTATTTATACAATAAAAATCACAAGAAACCACAGTCACCTAGAAAAAAAATAAAGACAAGCTTAAGAACTAGTACAATAAAATGATGCATTGAATTAAGTTACATTAATCGCATAGAATTTGTGTAAAAAGTATGTAGAAAAAACACCTGATGTAACCTGTTACAGTCATTGACCAGTTATGAGAGGTACAGAGGGTTATACAGGTAGATATGTGTGAAAACTGTCCATACTGTTTGACCTGGGGAGGAAGAGAAGAGGGGTTGCACCCCCTTGCATACACTGATAAAACCCTGTTTTGAATATGGCCTCTGAAGTTTGTAAGGCATATATAAGAGGTGCACTTGTAACCAACTGGTTCTGGAACAAACTCTTAGGGCATCCCCACCCTTGAAATCAAAGGCGATGCTTGAAATCAATAGTAAACAAACACGCATCAAATATCACCAAAGTGTTTAGTATAATTCCTGCCAGCCTGCGGGATCCAGATAGCTTCAGTCAGAGCACAAGTAGTAGTGGGAACAGTATCTATAGCATGCACATTTCTCTCAGGTATACCGCAAACGCGAGGGAGCACCGTCCTGTGCAGTCGCGCCCCGGAGGTTGCGTTGCCTCCGGCTACGGGGCCGAGCCCTGACAGCGACCCCAGTCCCAGGGGCCATTCGGGTCCGTAGCCTGGGACCACCTCTGCTTCTAAGCAATCAGTGAGATCAAACGCTGCCAGCTGCCATTTCTGTTTTGGGATGCTAGTTTCTTTCCACGTGCCCTGAATGAGACGAAAGGGACAAGGGCGGCACCGCGCGTGTCGTTTCGCCTCCGTAAAGGGCTCTTCCCACAGCAAGTAAAATTCGTACGAGAACAGGAGTCATCTAACTGGGTTTTCAGCAGTCGTTTGTCTGGGGTAATTCCCTTACAAAAAGGTATTTTTAGGATTCCTTCCTGCCAAAAAGTGGTTTTATTTGCAAAAATGGCAACATTGTATGTGTAATACCTTAAAATGCATATCAGTATTTGACTTTGATATAAATAACACCTATCCTGGTGGAGTGTAGGAAAATACTATACACTTAGTCCTTGCAAGTAATGCCATTAAAATTTTGAGAGTAAGGAGAATAATTATTCTACAGACCACCAACAATAGATCTTTTAAATATACACACAGTATTTGAACATATGCATATACACATATATTGGATTCTGCAGCATCAGATCTGATGCCTGAGTCATGAAATACTCCAAGGAGTATTATAAATATACACATAGGTATTATAAACAGGAAAATACACAAACACACACTGACTAGAATTATATATGTATGTATACATACATACACGTATTATAGATATGTATATAAAATTAACTTGGACTGTGTTGGCAGAGACAAAACTGAAATGAAGTAAAAACTCTGTTGAGGAAATTTCTAGCAGGAAAGAGAGCATAAGTTCTTTACGGTAATGGTTTTAGTTTCACCTCACTTCCAACAAAAATAAGCCACCCGATACTTAGCAGATCCCTCCTTATGCAAGGCCATCAGCTCCGCTGCTCACACTGAAGCTAAACCTTCTCTACACAGACCTAAAATATAGACTTTTAAAATGCTGCAAACTTGGGCTACAACGTTCACCCGAAGACACCTCCAAATGCATTTTGGATCAAGAAAAAGGTGAAAGCAGTGTTCCTCGTTGCAACAGTAAAGGACAAAATGCGAGCTTGCATAAACCTGGCAAACGTTCACCTTGTCTCACTGCAAAATTCACTACAGGTCTACTCTGGAAACCCATCCCTCTCCTTTTTAACAACCACAGTAGTGGATTACATGACACAAGTGAGCCTGGCATTACAGTGCTTCATCATGCTTTCTCCTAGTGGATCAGATTTTATTTTATTACAAGATTATAGTGATTCCAGCATGCAGATTTGTTTTTTCCTTAGGCAACCATAAACATACATATTAAAAGATCTAACTATCTACCTAGGCATTTTAACTTCTATTTAAGCGCTCTTTAGAATACAGACTTGATGAAGTGTTGAACTCCAGATTAACAACCACACTATCAGCATTAATCATTTCTCTGGCAGCAGTTAATCCATTTAGCAAAGTTATTTATCTAGTTCCCACTCTCCTTTTTAAAGAGAAGTAGCAGTTAGCATACTAATCACCGTGGCTTGCCTTTGCAGCACATTTTACTTCCTTGGGAAAAAATAATACAAGGATTAGATCCAAAAATATAGTGCATCTTAAAAGCAGCATATACCCTTAGAAAGACATTTAATAAATTACTTGTACAATATATAAAATAATAGTTTTATACTGCAGCATCAAACTCTGACGCCTGAGTCATCATATGTTAGGAAGTTTGTGATATAAATACTGGGATCTCCTGATAACACAGCCAACATTTTGCTTTTGCATTTTGCATGTTTTCTGTTTTGTTTTCTCTCTCTCTGTTTCTATTTTTTTCTTTTTAATTTTTTTTTTTGCACTACCTTTTTGTTCCAGAATCAGCTTGCAATGAGCTTTAATTGTGTTCAAGGCACCCCCAGAGAACGCAGAGAAACAAACACATTATATAGTGTAGTACTCACCTGACAAAGCATAACGAGCCTAAATGAAATGAGGTTTCCTGGCGATACAAGGATAGCAATGGCAAAGGAAGAGGAGGACTAGGAACAGCCTGGACAAAGCTTTGAGGACTCGCATGCCCACAAGCGCTGCAGCACCCAGCAGGGAGACGGGGGCTCGTCACACCTTTCCCAAGCACTGCCTGGCAGGACAGATGCTGCACGTGAACTCTTTGACAAATGCAAAGAGATTCTCACTTAAGATCATGGTGACCATTGGCCAAACTCTTCACACTAATAAATACTGCAGTCACCTTTTATTTTATTTTATATTTTTGTTCTTTTCTTTCTAACGGTGTCCTTGTGGTCAGCTGTTTTGACCTCATGACGAGAGCAGCTGGGTATGCTAACTGACGTCCAGGTCTGAAACTAATTCTCCCAATGCCTTCCTTTAAAGTTAGCCCGGTAACAGTTTTGAGAGCCACGTGGTTCAGAATAGCAAAAAAAAAAAAAAAACTCAAAACGAAATAGAAACAAAAAACAACCACCACCACCACCAAAAAAAAAACCCCACTGAAAAACCATGATACGTGTAAATATAGGAAGCAATGACACAAAATCAGCCACTTCTAATGGGGAAGAATGAAATCAAACATCCAGAAAAGCTCACGGGGGAGGGAAAGAGAGCGAGAGGAGAGAAAAGTTTGAGGAAGAGACACTTATTTGAGCAGTGGTTTTAAATACCAGTTCCCAAGGTAGAGGAAATCAAGAGACCCAGCACCAGTATGAAGCCAGGTCAAACCTAAGAGCTGCAGCGCAATGGGTTGTGTGGGTGGGTTTTTTAAACCGTTGGAATGAGGTCAAGAGTACCAGTTGCACATGAGTTGTTAGTAGAGTAAATCTTCATGTCAGGAAGCAAGTTAAAACTTGGTTTTACGCTCATAAAACATTCTACCTATTGATATATATAGGAGGTCACTTAAAAATTAAAAAAAAAAAGGCAACAGAAAAACATCTTTAAAATACTGTGTCAGTTGACCCTTCCCTCCCTCCGCCCCAGCCCCCCCAAGTAGCTATGAGTCTATAATGTGATTCACATTTAGTTTTAAATTCTAGCTTTCACCATGGTCTCATAGAAACAAAACTTCTCTGCGAAGCACAGAACTGCTTTGCAACGTCAATGAATCCAAAGGAAAATCCAATCCCCCCGCAAGAGCTTCTCACTCAGTTACCTGCAAAAGGTGGCCGGGAGGGGGTTCAAATAGTTTTAGCTTCAGCTCTTGTAAAAAGAAAGGACGACTCCTCCCCCTTTTTCAACCGTGTGAACTAGGAGTTTATGGCATTCGTATACTTTTGAACATCTAAAGGTAAGGATTTTGTACAGTAATGATTAATACTTAAACATAAATATTCTCCTACATTATATACTAGGTTTTCTTTGTACATGCGGGGAAAAAAAGTATTTTCAACAAACATGGCACATGCTATATGCATTTCCTCCTCGGTAGCTCGGCTACAATAGTGTGGGTGCAGAGGGTAAAAGCAAGACTTTGTGGCAAGCGCGCGACGGTCCATGAGCACAGTCTGAAGATGGAAGAAGGGGAGAGAGGGAGCTGATTCCTCCTCCAAGGTAAAGATGCTGATTTACTGCGTGCCTCAAAAAAAGCACCAGCGCACACCTCGAGTGTAAACGTTAGTGCAGAAGACCACATTATCGCCCAGTGCTTCTGAGAAGCCGCTATCCCCCCACACTCTTTTTGTCTTTTTTTTTGAACAGGTGTGAACAGCTGGTCAATTTTTTCAGCAAGAACAAACAATATCAGCCAGTAAAGCACATGACAGTCGTCGCCCAGGATAAAGCCACGCAACCTGGCACACGTAGGGCAAAGAACCACAAAAGAAAAACTCAGTACACTTAGAGTAATAATAATTATTAAAAAAGCATTAGGAGGACGCTCTTCTGTCTACACTGTACATACAGCTGTTATGCTCGGAAAGCTGCTGTCTCACACAGTCATAACATGAGTCAACATCGCTTCAGATACAAATCCAATACAGTTACAACTAAGCCAATTCACTGAGTAGTCTCCTTTGAGACCGGGCTCTTTTAGCTGCGGTTTGTGCTGAGGGCAATGCTGCAGGACGAGAGGATCCTGGAACACAAGAACTGGAAGGGTAAGCGACCCGAGTGGGTGTCGACAGACGTGTGATTTGCTCTTAGAGGATACAGTGCTAACTTGACTTCTGTAGGGAAACCAAAGTCAACGGTTAGGGGTCTGATCCTGCAACTCTTCCTACCCAGGCAGGATCTCTGCCTTCGCCAGACCCACCTCTGCAGCTCGGGTCTGGCGAAGGAAACAGGTAATGTCTGAGGAAAGCTGAGGTGAGGCTACAGGGACTACTCGGAGCAGCAGTTGCTTCCATGAGTAAAGGATGCAGACCGGGGCTGGAAAAGAAGCCCCCCGAAGTGTATTGATGTGATCTCCGTTTACTTTACTTCGTGGAACGTATGATGAACAGATCCAGTTGTCAAATACGTTTTTCTCTAAAGAGTGAAATATACTTTACCCTATAAGAATCCAAAAGCATCATTAACAGCACTTAAGCTTGGTTTGTGAAACAGAAAGAAGTCTGAATATAAAAATAATTCAAGCAGATTCTCTTTACAAATTGTATAGTGAATTCAGTATTTGGCAAGACCGTTTTTTTACTACATAATGAGCTCCTGAGTGTTTGTCTATTAGCTAAAACTTTTCTATTTTCTTTAAGCCATAAAGCAAAGAAAATCATATACTCAAGTTATACTGAAGTCACGACTTCATTTATGAAAAGAGGTTTGACCAGAAACTCAGTGCAAGTGGCAAAGTTGACCATTACTGTACAGTATCTGCAAGAAAATAAAATAAATCCACATTGCTCAAGTGGCACGAAATGGCTGTGCCAAAAAAAATTGTCTATAATAAAATCTCAAATAAGCTTCCAACATTAAAATTTTATAAATAAGTACAAATTGAATGATATTGCTGAACTGAGAACCGAGAAAAAAAATAATCGTGTAACAAGTTACCAAACTAGTTCTAGCATCGAAGACAAAAAGGAATGTTGGAACTTGTTTATACAATGTAAATGAAAGCTTCCAGTTTGTAGGATGAGAAAAATTGAGGCATGCAGGGACTTTTGCATATGGATATATATATTTTATATATATTATATATAATATGTACAGTTTAGCTATAAAACTTTGATGTGTAAAGAAGCTGTCTTCAATGAAAAATTGAACATTCAGAGGAAATTCCTGAGTTAGGGTTTTGTGACATGGGCCACTGAGAAAAAAGCTGCGGTTGGGTCCTCAGAGGTGTTATGTCCATCCCTGTTAAGATTGAAATCAACATACAAAAACAGACAGTGTTGCCACTGTTTAGTTCCCTGCCTGAGCAAGGGATAGCACCATTGTGAAGATAACTCCTGCTTGTAGAGAGGAGGGAATACTTAAAAACAGTATTGCTGCTAAGACCACTGTAGTGTGCACCAAATACGTTCTTCTAGACAACGAATGAACACTGCCACTGGCTGACTGAAGAACACCTGACCAGGTGTAACGTTAAGGTTACAAGTCACTAGGTGTAATCTTTCCTAGGCTGTTCATCTGTTGTACATTTATCAGTCATTTCCTGACAGAAGTCTACCGTGACCGTTTGGCTACTCTGCTCTCGCGGAAGCTCTCTCTCGGGGTAAGTACCTGGCTCAGCTCCATCCAAACCCCCGCCGCCGGCCGAGCAATTCTCCGAGACGTTGTTGGGCAGCCAGGGCGCTCCCAGTTGCACCGAGCCTTGCTCCGAGCAGCACTGCATGCTCTCCCCGACGCACTGGGACGGCACCAGGCTCTGCTCCACGCCGGCTGGGGAGGGGCTGATGGTGGTGGCTGTCTGCAGATCCATGGGCCTGAGAACGGGGCAGTATCGGTGGAGGGCTTGGATCTGTTCTGGGCTCTGCATGTCTCTACACACTTCTTGGGAAAGACACGAGAAGTTGTCTAGCAATTCTCCCATGCTTGCTTTCAGCTGGTTCCTTTCTGAGAGCAATTTCTCTTTCTCACACACCTGGAAAAGAAAGAAGGCACCTTAGTTGGGCGACAGGCCATCCACTGGCAGCGCAGTCCAGGCACGCATCCAGCAGCACCCAAGGAGAACTCTAACAGGTCACGGTTAATTTTACGCGGTTGAGGAAAAGCCACAAAGCCATCAGATATTGACCACCGTGAGGCCTGCGTGGACTGCAATTTGGGAAACAGCTTCAGAAAAACATTTGAGTTGGAAGAGGGTGGAGTCATAAATTATTCCCTTAACAATTAGTTACCTTAACAGACTAAAGCTGCCGGATGTATGATATAAAAAACTCTGACAGAAACGCTTTGATGGAGAAAAGCCCTTATCCATCCAACCAAGAAGAAATCAGGGTGTAGCTGATGAAGTTGTGTTGCAGACCACCCCCAGATGCTGGGGCAGTCAGTCAGGCTCCTTTGGCCCACGTCCCAGCTGAACACCCGTTCCCACTGCAAGGCATGGTATTCAGAGGAGGTGATTGGGGCCAGGGTGGGCTCTGTGGCCTGTACCACGGTTGGTTTTTGTATGTCCTGGTGCTTACTGGTTTGGGTTGGACCTAACCAAGATATTTTTACGAAGACCTGTGTGAAAACCCTAGAAGTAGGCTTAAGGAAAGGTTGGACTTGGTGCTTAGGGACATGGTTTAGTGGGTGACATTGGTGGTAGGGTGATGGTTGGACCAGATGAGCTTGGAGGTCTTTTCCAACCCTAATGATTCTATGATTCTTTCTCATGCACATGCTTGGGAGGCAAATGAGGAGGAGTCAGGCACAGAGCCAGACCCAGCCTGGGGTTACACCACTAAAAACCGGTGTTGACCCAGTGCAGAACAAGGAGGATGGTCCAGCTGCAGAGCAGCCCCACCACCCAGGAAGGCAGGCACACAGCTCGAGGGAGTAGATTAGATTTGGTAGAGTACAAGAGCTACTTCCAGAGCTCAGGTGGCCCTGACAGCAGCGCACCGTGTACCTCACCTAGTAACACTGCTCAACCCAAGCTGCCTCGGCATCTGAGGAGTGAAACCCCCTTGCTCCGATAATCCAGCTACGGGTGCTTGCTACAGCTGATAGTATTACACTGGGTCCAAAGCCCACACTGGAAGCGTGCAGCTGTGAGAATGAGAGCAGTGTACATGAAAAGAACCAACTGCTGAAATATTGATAAATCTATCAAGAAAACATAAAAATAATAAAAAAATAAACAGATGCTCAAGTACATCTTGAGATAATGAATTATGGAAGAGAATATGCTGTGAGTTTGCAGGGAAAAAAAAAGTGAGTTGGTAAATGGATGAGTGAAGGAACGCAGACAAAAACCCCCTACCTATCAAACTCAGAAGATGCAACCATGTCACTCACTGTCTGCTGCGAAACCATCTGTGTCAAGGAGATGGGTGACTTACAGGAAATAAGTGCAGTGGGAAGAAAGGGTCTTTCATTTAAAAACAAAAAACAAAACAAAACAAAAGAACAGCAGCCAAGTGAAAACCCCTTAAAGCCTAGTACCACTACATAATGAAGGAGAATGGAAATTACCGGTCACAAAGTGGACAGAAGATGACAAAAGAATTTCCAGTGACCACGTATCGTGTCAAGTCAATTGGAGTTTCACTGCTGGTTTTCCTAAGAGTAGAAGTACGGTCTCAAAGCAGACAATTTGCTCGGACTGCATGTGTATGGGGAGAGGGCAGGAGCGCTGGAGAGGCACTATTAAGGTTGCATGAGTTTGTTTATTTTTGTCACTTTATACTTCTGCACACCTCATGATCGTCTTTGTTGTGAATGATCTTTTTCAAAATGGTGCACCCGAGCCCATTTGCTACCTGGACTAAGTACAGTTTGCTAAATAAAAATTTTAAAATTTCTTTCAAAGACCCCTGAACCTCAAAGGGGTTTTGGTTCCTGAAATTCACCAGGGATCAAGCCCATGAGGTCACTCGTAAGCCTTTCATTCATTTCTCAGAGGTGTGTGTGCTGGGGAGGGGACTTGAAAAATGTATTTTGCCTATACATGGTTCCTTATGCTAAATAATGAAGGTTATTTCACAAGATTGCATAAATCCCAATGAACCCCAATTAATTTTCAAGTGGAGGCTACAGGTATCAAACCCAAGCCGCCCTTGGTGCTAGTCCAGCCCTTACGGCACCGCCCCAGGTGCTCACTGCTAGATTCGGGTACCCCTCTCCACCAGCAGCCCGGCGCAGAGGGACGTGTGTGTGCAGCTGAGACGGAGCCTGCCTCTCCTGACAACACAGATTACGCACCTCCTTCTCACCCTGCAGAACCTCTGACTCATCTGCGTGCACCGTGGATTACATTTGGTGAAGGAAGCGGTTGCTCAGTATTTTGTTTATCTTTGATGTTTTGTTTGTTTTGTACCAGTCAAGCTCTACTCTTAAAAACATTTTTATTTTTTTCCCCCGCCAGGGCTTCAGCAGTGTGGCATTTGAAGGCTTCACAAGCCTTGATGATTTAAGCCTCCCAACCAGCTTGTAGGGTCAGCGTCACCTCCATCTTACAGATGGGAAGCAGGCACGCTCAGGCAGTAAGTGACTAACCCGAAGCACTGCGGCTTTGTGCCATTTGTAGGGTGGCGATAACTCAGCTTCCTCCAGCAGATCCCTGCCTCTTTCACACTACACTTGCTACAGCTTGTGCAGAGAACGGAGTACGCTAAAGGCCACCTTCAACATGCAACCTGTTACAACCAGAACAAGAAGCACCCGATTTCCCAGACCCACTGAGTTCAACCTACAGCTGAGCATATTTCAAATGTGCACATAGGCATTTAAACCAAAAACAC
This sequence comes from Anser brachyrhynchus, assembly GCF_964034855.1. NCBI lineage: Eukaryota > Metazoa > Chordata > Aves > Anseriformes > Anatidae > Anser > Anser brachyrhynchus. The sequence continues at coordinate 86,404,752 of NC_137696.1, read as the reverse complement.
TAAATAACCTTTAATTTTAATGGAAACGGGGTACACAGAGAACTCTGAAGGGAAATCAGCTTCAGCTCCTTTTGTTTTATTTATGTGAATGAATTAATTTATCACTCAAAGCCTTGGATATTCAAAGTTTAATGTTGGACTTCTAAATCTCTGCTGCAAAATTAAATCAAACTGTCCGGTCCTTCATGCTACACACGCTGCTTCTCATAATGGCTCAGCTGGGACTCTTACCCTGCTTTTGACATCTCAGAGAGCTTTTAGGACTTTTAAGCAGATCAGGAGGTGCCAACCCATTTTGAAGTTAATGTTGTATTCCTCCCACCGAGTGATACCCTGTAGACACATCTTCCTCCCTGACTCTCGTCTTAAGCTTTTTATTTTTGTCCTGTACCTGCTTGCTTTCTCAATGGGCAGAAGGGCAGGGGAAGAAAAGCAGCCCACGTCAAAATGGACAGGAGTTTTTTTAGTTAATTTTTCTATGGCTGAAATGTCTGTATCTGACATAGCTCTCCAGGTGATCTTGTTTAGTCATGGATAGAAAAAGTCACTTCTGGGCTGTACCTCAACTCCTCTGGTGCAGGATGAGACAAACCAGACTTGACAGGTCTCCATTTCCCTTCACCGATGATAAAGGAAGAGGACAACTAACTCCAAAGTGGGTGTCTATAGTGTAGGCATCTGCGTTTAGCCACTCAAACCACACCCGAGGCACCCACGCCATGACTGAAAGAGAGAGGAATTTCCTGAGCAGCCATTTAGCGTTGTTCCAGTCACCTCGCCTTCTTGGATTAAAAAGTGTTTGTGTCGTACGGTGACACCCTGGCATGCAGGAGACCCATCCCCAGGGTGGCCTACTGCCAGAGACACCCACCGAGGAGGGTCAGGGCAAACCAACAGCTGTCACCTAAACCCAGTGCGTGGGATGTGGGGGCTGTGTGGAGTGGGAACAGGCCTCTTGTGTTATGTGGCTCTCGCAAGGGGGGTTCAGTCCATGGCACACCAGGAGGGTTAGAGGGAGGGAGGAAGACAGCAAGGAGGAACATGCCCTTGCCATCCTGCTGCCCTAAACCCAGGGATGTCCACTTGTCTTGGGTTTTTCGTTCTCCTTGCCATTTCTGCCATTTGATCAGTGAACGAAAGCACAGACGAAAAGGCATAGCAAGCTGAAAGATCCTGAAAACACTGAGCTGCTCTCCAGAACACCAAAGAGAAAGAAAATCTCAGTGTAGAGGTGAAGTTGGCCCAGCCAGAGCAGAGTCTGGACCACAAAAGCTCTGGAGGTCCCTCCACACCCTAACCCTTTTGAGCACACTACGAATCCATGTCCAATACACTTGCTGAGGCAGTGAAGCGTGGATGTGGGGCTCGGACGAGGAAATGCCTTTGTGGATGCACTCTAAGTACTGAGGGTAAGTGAAACTGCAAGAAGGGGGCTGTGACACAGACTTCTCTCCCCTTCCAACTCACTCAACAACCTACTTTTGAGATATTAAAAAAAATGCATGTATTTAGGTCTAATTTCACCAGCGTTTTGTGTTTTCCATACATGCTATATATACATACATCCTAATTCACTTTTCTGTATTAAATTGTTGCACTAGTGGCTTCGCTTACTTGCACACAACCTTACACACTGACTGAAACAACTAAACCCTGGGCGGGAATAGCTGTCGGTACCCTGCACGTTGCAGTGTGAGGGTGCGAGGTGCTGCGGTCAGCGCGTGCCACTCACCAACTTGCGGATTTCACATTCGAGGTTCTGAATACAGTCCAGTTTTCTCTTGCGGCAGCGCTGAGCTGCAATTCGGTTCTTGCTGCGCCGGCGAACATCGTGGATGAACTCGAGCTGTTCTGAGGTTAACTTGTGCATCTTTATCATCATCTGGAAATCATTCCTTGGAAGATCTGTGATTTGATCAACAGGAAAAGGAAGTTTCACCTAAAATGAACAAATGTGAGACAAAAGCAGACAAAGAGTCATATTTTGCTTGCTGAGTGCAAGCTGAACACTGAAGCAGAAGGACTATTAGCAATGCTCCCACCCCTTAAATAAACAACACACAAAGTGTTATAACGAGCAAGTATTTAACACTCCCTTGTGGCGCACTGGAGAGGTCCAGCTGGTAAGGATCAGGCTATGATGTTACTGAGATCAGCAGTATTGATGAATCCCGCGTAAAAATTCTACCCTTCAAAAAAGCCCTAATAACCAAACTCCTTGCGTTAAAAAAAGGCTCCTTTCACTATGAGACACAGCCTTTTGGAAACAGTGGAGTGCCTCACCATTATTAATTTCAAACCAGTTTCAGGGAACAGGCTATTACTGCAGCAGGAAACCTGTCTCTGCATGGTCTGCAGGACTGAAACTTTGATTAGGTGTGAGGTTAAAAATGCAACTGGACACCTCAAATGGATGACAAACACCATACCACAATTAGGACCAGTTGTATAAGCAGCATTTCAAATGAGCAGTACAGCACAGAAGAAGGAAGGGCCAGAGAACTGTGATGCAACATATCTTACCTTCCTAAAACATATGCAATTTTAAAGAAATCGGTGTATATGAAAATTCCAATACAGTGAAGAGTACCCAAGCCGCATTTCTTGGAAAAACAAAACAAAACAAAAAACAAAACAACAACAACAAAAGCAAGCCCACAGTCCAAAACCTCAGTTATTTGCATTAAATATTTTTCCTTCTGTCCACAATCTACCATTCTGTTTGAACCACAGACCAGCGGCAGGAGCTACAGGTTGTGACTTCAGATATTCCAACCCTCTCTTGAACTCTTAGTGAACCTGGAGAAAGGCAGATGTGCTCAAAGACTTCGGTTAGGTTTTCTTCACAAACCTATCAGCTCGCTCAAATTAAAGACATCTTGGCTCCCTACAAGCCCTGCTTCACTTATCGTTTGAGATTGATAATACAACTATGCAAAACCCAGTGTTTCAAGGTGTGCTGCTGTATTTGGTGATAAAATAAGACTAAGCTGACAAATCTGAAGGAGATGACAACTTGAGTAACCAGATTGACCCTTTCTTTTTTAAAGTCATACCCACACTGACCAAAAGATGGCAGTAAATATTTACATTTCTGTCCTGGTTTGGAACACTCCAACCTCTTTCAAACAAGGCGACTATTCTTTAGACACGCCACCAAAGAAAATAGATTGAAGTTTCTCCAGCCAAGCAAAAGACTCTGGTTGAAAAGGTTCCTTTGATATTTAAAACATGGTTATCGTCCTCAAATGGTGCACCTCAAGTCATGTGGAGATAAATAGCAGCACAGCTTAGAAGTCTGTGCAGTTTGTGAAGGACGTCCACCCACCCACCCACGCCAGCACCTCTGGCGGCAGCCAGCTCCCTGCCTTGTTTATCAGCTTGCACTTTCCAGGGCTCCCTTGTTGTTGCTCTGTGTTTCTCCAAGCCCGGGCCACGTGAAACCCGGCGCAAACACCCGCAGTATCCTTTCACACGGTTTCATGCCCTGAACATTGCCCCTCTGTCCCCACCTGTGAAACTGGGGCTCAGCCACCGCTTTGCGGCGCGTTACTTTGCAGGGCAGCTTGTGGCCCTGCCAACATCGCCCCCACGCCTGCTTGTACACAGAAGTTGACCTTAGACATGGTGATGTGGATGCCTTGTTTACAGACTGCTGCCTAACGGCACGAAACCTCTTCGATTTCCCCGTCCTACACTTTGGACGGTAAACACAAGCTCAGTGTCGGCTGCTTTTCTCTCAAGCTTCACCCAGGGTCTGAAAGTAAAAACAGCCACTGAAAGGCACCACAGTCTCGCTGCAAAAACACTCCTTTCACATTCAGAGTTTTCGCTCATTTGCTCGAGTCCCAAGCTGAAAGTGATGTTAAAACTTTATTCTTCCTTCCCTCTCCCTTTCAAAACATATTTATCTGCAAGCAGGAAACGTGCCTGCATTTTGAACAGGAATGAAATGGAATTGACTTAAATCTGTCAGGTTGCTGAAGGGAAATGGAAAAATGGAGAGAAACATGTTCAAAAAATAAAAAAGAGACTGAAAATAAAAATATCTACACAGCAGGGCAAAGGCTGCTATCAGTACAGCCAGCATAATCCCACTCCTGTCATATGCAGCACTGCACAGGATTAAAAAAGTGAAAGGGAGAGTGGAAGTGAGTCAGACTCATTTCCTTCACCATCCACATAATTTTTATTGCCTGTCTCCCTCTCCTCAATTAGCTGTCAACTGGAAAAAAAAAAAAAAAGCCACTCTTTGGCATGGACACAATGAATAGCTACACGGTGGTATTGCTGCAGTGAGAGGCTATCGGCTTTGACGTCGATGCAGGGCAGGCTTCTCAGCCGGTATTTATTGCAGCAGAGCCACAAGTCAGTTTACAAGAGCTGATGGCTGAGCCGCGGGCGGGACTGGGCTGAGAGCTGTCTAAAACGATGGGCTGAGACTTGCTCGTGTCCCAGTCCATGCTGCTGGCATCACGGGCAGAGAGAGCCCCTTGGAGAGCAACGCGTCCTGCCTGGCTTCTCCTCCTCCCTGCCCACAGAGGGAGCTGAGATGGGACTTAGAAAAGATGCTCTCTCTTCAGGTATCTGAGTGAGATGAGAGGAGGCTTACCTGGGCTGTCCTGAAAAGGATACTCCATCTTTTCTAAGCTGTGGAAGAAAAGCCCAGCAAGTATGTTTCCCTGTAAACTGTTCTTTTGAATAACTATGAATTATATCCAGGAAATATCTGTGTACTCGGGCTTGGACTATTTCAGAATGAGAAGAGTAAGCAGGATGCCCACTCCTTTCATCAGTTACTCCAGCCAGAGCTAACCGCACGGAGAATGGAGCTCTTAAATCTCCACTATCGATGCAGTTACGCCTTCTCTGATTTTTTACACCAGTAGCAGAGGCTGTGTTTTCACCACGCCACAAACAAGCCAGCACTTTCCACTCCTGCTGCAGCCTCGGCTGCCCCTGATTCTGGCTGATACACTCCGTAGAGGACAGCCAACCCACCCTGGTGAAAAATATAACTTGCTTATGATTTTGCGGCATTTTTTCCTCAGTGTACTAGTCCCTGCTGCTGTCCTTCCCCCTCTCTTTCAGTTTGGAATAAAGGACCAAGGCCCTGTACTCACTCTCACTAAGATATGAATGTCAAGTGTCAGGAATTTCCTTATCTCATGAGATACATTAGCTTTTTCACTATTTCTTTATATCTAAATTTCAATGTCGTCTTCCGTGAGCTGCCAAGTGCTAGTGGAGATACTGAACTTCCCAAGCCTGGCTTAACATCACAGTAAATAAAAGGATTCATCCAATAAGCATGAGAAAAGACAATCATTATGTATCGGGCATGGCAGAACTGAGGGCAGAACTGAGTGGAACCAACAAGACCTTTATAAATGGTTCAAACTCTTGGCCATTTGCTCTAGAGCTGTAGGAAACAAAGCTGTGCCTTAATGCTCTTGCATTGAAAGTCAGAGCTCTGGCACTAAAAATTGCCCAGCCCTTGGAAAGCTCTCAGGACCCACCCAAGCAATCGGACACAGGGGCTGAATCATAGCAATGCTTTTTTTGACATAAAAGGGGCAATCCACTCCACAGAGAAGAGCCCAACGCATACGGGTGTTTTTCCTTGTTTCTTCCTTAGCATGCAAGTCGTTCTTCCACAAACCCCAGGAAGAAATTCAGCCTAAGCCAGGAACTGAGGCGTGTCCTCCTGTGTCTTCGGGCTTGGCTGCCTACACACTACTGGAGGCACCATTTGTGGTCCCAGAGAAAAGGGACCACAGCTGATTGAATTTGGGTGGAGGCTACCTAACCAGCACCAGGCAATGGGCCCCGCTCTGTGTAACGGAGAGCACAGCCAGGATGTATGCCCGCCAGTTTCCTCACCCTGCTGCTTACAGGCATAGGCAAAGCCCTCCAAGCACATCTTTTCAGGTGTCAGCCACACCGGCACGGGTACAGAGGACTGCAAGAGGAAAACGGCGAGCCCAGGCAGCGAGGAACTAGCATTGCGTTAACAAACCAGGCCTGAAAATGCCTCAGTCGGCAGGTCCTAGGGGTCCCAGCGCCGACAGCCTGCCCTACTTGGCACGGCACGACTGGTGGCCGCATGCTTGCCGGGGGCAGAGTCCAGCCTCACCTCCTGAGGGCCACGAGGGGTGTCTGCGTCAGTAAATGCCTCCTGAGAAGAAAGGCTCTGCTGTGCACTCAGCAGAGGCGGCCTGGGTAACCTCTCCATTTGCCACCTGCCTCAGAGAGGGGGACGGTCCCATGGCCAAGGGCTTTAACCCAAGCGTCAGGAGGCTTGGGCTGAGCTCTCGGCCTTTAGCCCATGACTTGGGCTTCTATTCAGATCCCAAACTGCTGGTGCTTAAAGTGCTGGGCTGGCCTCTGCCCCGTCCCTGCTCACAGTGTCCTCAGCCTCGTCCCTGCGAAGGGCAGGACAACACCCCCCTGTCCTTCTGGGTTCAGGGGTACAGACCCAACAGGGGTCAGGTACAGACCCCTGACAGAAGCCACTGGCGCACCTGAGAAGGGCAGAGCAGGCAGCGAAATGAAGGGAGGAAAAGTGCAGTACTTCTCTGAAAAATCTGCTTTTGCAGGAAAAAAAATCAATGCAAAGAGCACTTCAAGAGCTCCAGCAAGGGCTTCAGCTCAGGTCATAACAGAATTGATTTTAGGCTGCGATGAAACAGTACGGGGAGCTGAAAGTGTTCAAAGGGACCTTCCTGAGATTTCAGGTTAGTAATCGAAAACTCTCACTGTTGCAGCGCAGTAATTCTCTGCTGCCTGCGTGGGTACCACTCCTGCTGAAAAGAGGGAAAGAAACAAAACTGCCGTCAAGTTTACCTTGCAAGACTGCTGTTTGACAAGACCGCACTGAACCAGATGTTGCCAAACACAATCCCAGGGCTCTGCTGATGCTGCTGGGGGTCCTGGTCAGGAGAGCATCCACCAGACACAGCACAGGCAACTCGGCACTGCTCGGGTAGGTTTCTGGTACAGCAGCTTTGGTTTACCTTTAGTTTACTCCTCCTCCCCTGTGGCCCTGGCTTACAGAGCTCTGCTAACCATCACCAGACAGAGAAAGGGCGGCTGCCTGTCACTTAACGTGGACGGTTTTGGGCTCTCACTAAAGGTTATTATTTGCCTACCGCATCCTCAGTGGTTCAGTTGCATTAGCTCTGCCTTTCTGAAAATTTCCTTTGAAAAGTGAGTCACGAACCCAGGCGGGAAACTCTTTTGAAATATAAATGAAAGACACATTGAATGCAATTCTCTAGGCAGCAATACTTCTTGGAAAACTTAAGTCTCTTACCTTGTCCTACCCGTGTTTATTCTTTCCCTAAGAAAACTCACTCATCAAATTAGACTGAGCTGGGATTATTTTTTTTTAACTGGTTTAGTAGTATGCCATTCTTTACAAGCTTTCCAACAGGAAAAAACAAACAAACAGAGATACTTGAGGAAAATGAATACCAAGAAAAATAGGTAGTGCTGAAACTTCTCTCCCTAACTAGGTTAACAGATTGACAGACTACTTCCTTCTCAACAATTCATTATTTCAGGACTTATTGTTTTGTTGTTGCTATTTTAAGCAGGGTTGTCAGAACCTGTTTGCAAAGCACAGACCCCAAGTCTTCTTTTTAGTGTTACATCCCAATACTTGTTTTTTAACAGCCACTGGAGGCCTGATAAAGCTGGGTGCAAAGAGCAACACAAGCTCTGAAGCATTTCTGTAAGGTCCCAGCAGCTCAAGTAACAGTTCTGGTCCTGCACCTCTCTAACTTTGGGATTGGGACACTCCGAGTTGCACTTGCTTCTTCTATCACAAAGTGTTCAGGAAGAAAAATCTCAGAACCCTCTGGGTGCCTCCTTTAATGGGAAGAAAAATAAAAGGCAAAGCCATCCAGAAGAGGATTTACCAGCGGTGTTCCAGGGGTTGCCACCCCCTCTGATACTTGTGACTGTGGTCTGCAGCCCCATATGGGTCCAGGTGCACAGCTGGGTCACCCTCACCCACGTTGAAGTCACACCGAGCCCTAGCAACCCTCTCCAAAGCCAATTTTGGCTCCAAATGCCTTGGGCACGTGCTCCTCCATGGCACTGGTCTGCAGGAAAGCAGATTGCCCTAAAAAAGCAGAGACCTTTCGCTTACTTCTCATACAGTCAATATTATATACCAGCAGACGATGTTTTGTGACATTAATTCTGGCACTGGCAGCACTCTGGGACCCAAATCAAGACCATCAAGGTCCAAACTCCAGGGGAACTTAGCAGCTTGGTGAGATAACCCAGGGTCAGAGTCCATCAGGGTTGCTCCCACCAAGCTGTCCCACCAAAACGAAAGCCCACCTGCTGCAGTAAGCCTGCACGTCGCTCCCACCTATCTTATCAGGTGCTTTTTGGAGAAAAACCCAGCAAACACTGCTTGTGCATACAGCAAGGGACAAGGGACCAGTCTGGGAAGCTGTCAGGACAGCAAGGTCAAACCAACAACTTTGTGGGTGGAGATTCACACGCAGCTTTTAAAGGGAGGTGAAGGACAGAAAGCAGCATGTTTCAGAGCACGCTGTGTGTCTCCTCATGTTTTAATGGCAACCAAGCTGTTAAAGCCAGGTAGAGTGACACATACAAGAACTTCCACAAGATATATTTTCTACTTACATATTTTCTACTATATGGTTAAACATATCCTTTGCTGAGGATCCCACAGCAGTGGATCTTGCAGGATCACAGGACACACACCCCAAGTTGCTGTATACCACAAGAGTGTTTAATGAGGCTGTGATGTCCTTTCATATATTGGTAACAACCTTTAAAAATTCAGACAAATTCAGACAAAATCCGAACGGAAGCATTAGTGTGATATGTTTACTTTTGGCTTGCTCTGGGTAATGCAGTACCACCTCAGAGAGCATTATTTTCCTCACCATATTTAAAGTCGTAGCAAATGCCTCGCAAAAGCAAGAAAAAAAAAGGCAAAACAAGTGTAGCAAAGCCCTCCTAGCCTGACACGTGTGCCTATCATGGCACACTGAGTCTGACTCCTGCAGCCCGCTCGTTTGCTCCTTTTGTGATTGTTCCTCTTTTTTTTCCACGCTCTCCTGCACACATACGCACACTACTTTTGGGAACCACCAACAGTCCCCTATATCCTTCTCATCTGACTCTTCTGGGGTCACTGCTGCTGCAGCATCTCCATGCAATTAGCCAATTATGACAGCTAATTAGTCATCAAACCCCAAAAGGCTAACCTCCCGCCCTCCTTACTGTACCCTGCTGTGCATTAGCCCCTGCTGAGCAAGCAGCACACATGGGTGGAAATCCAACGCCTTCCTCAATCCCACCCCCTGCTCTTTTTCACCCCTCATAAACGCAGCACTTCAGGGAGTGCCAGACTGCAAATAACCTTGGTATTTCCGAGCAGAACAGTTCTGCACGGCTGCTGTAGGGCCTCCTGAGTGAGGTCCGACGCAGAATATCCCAGACAGTCTTCCAAGGAGACTCCTCGCTCTTCTGCATGTCCCCAGCTCAGCATACAGGGACGGAGAACTGCCCTGCCAGAACTACTGGTGCCGCATGTTAGGGATGAAGGACACCAGAGGCTCCCCAGGCTGTTTGGCTAAGAACAGAAAAGCTAAGCAGAATACCTCAATAAAGGAATGGCACATGTCTGTCTGAAAGGTATCCTCCAGAGCCTGGGAGGCAGTGGGAATAAAGACTAAAGGATAAAGCAAAGTTCCCTCTTCTCACCCCTAGCCCACAGCTAAGCCACCTGGTTCTGCCCTGGCTGCTCACTGCGTGTGAACCCCCAGACTAGCTCCCACTGCTCCCTGCACTGAAGCACAAGCTCTCAGTGAAGCATTTTAGCGTTACTGGAGAAGCCAGGCACATGGTCGCACCCAGACACTCTCCAGTTCAAGCAGTTTCCAGTGCAACTCGATGAAAACATCCAGTCTTTTTTCAGCTTCTGTGCTCCACAACACATCTCCATGAACGAAGAGTTCCCTCACCCTAGTCACTTTACACAGCCCATATTTCCAATCCCAGGTAACTAGTCATCACCACAGGATTTCCAGCTGGCCCATCTCTGGTTTTAAAGCAGGATTCTTTCTCCTCCCTCTCTTGGGAGAGCCTTAAGGGAAATCACAGCACGTTCTTCAGTCCTGGACTGTCTCCCTGCTATTCTAACGGCCCTGTAATGTCAAGGACAACTTCTCTTAGGAACCACTGATGCAACAGTTGGTGGAGCTTGCAACCCAAGTGTGGTCGTGGCGGGCTGCCCAGCCCTCAGTGTCAATGAAGGCACAGCTTTAGGTTGCTAAAAAACACAACCCCAGTGACAAGCAGAGCTGGAACCACCTTGGCAAACACTGAGGATGAAGAACAGTGCTTTGTGTCACGCACGTGGCTAAGGGAGGGAGAACAGGACACTGCCAGAACTTCTCTGCACACAAACTCACTCTCATCATTCAGCAGTTTGGGATTGCCCAATACTGCGATGCTGATAAGCACTGAACATCTCGGAGGTCAAACAGGCATATTTACGGGAAGTTAACCACGTGGGCTCAGCTGGTGAGTGAATAAACAGAAGTTACTCTTTGCCTCTATAAACAAAGAAAGTGCTGGGAAAACGCCAAGACATTTGAGAGAATAAAGGAGCAATTAATTGGGTCACAACGACTGTCATATATGTACTTATCTTAAATCCCTACCTCATGCCCTCTGTCTTGCACAGGACATGATTCACTGTCTGCTTCTGAGAATGACCCAGACTCATCGCTGGAGTTTGTTCCATAGGATGGCTCACATTTAATCTGGGCTCGGACCGGGTTGTACAATCCATCTCCCACCACGCCGGGTTCCTGGTGCTCGGGCGCCAGGAATCGGGGGCCTTGGGAGCAGGGGGAAGAGGAGAGCTCACAAAGACGCAGACTACAGGGAGAGCCGCCGCTGCCGTCTTCTGCGTACGAGTAGGAAGAGCATGAGCTGGAGGTCCTGGTTCTGGTTTCCAAAGGAGGCGAGCGAGGGCAAACTTTAATTGGCACTGGACAGCTGGTGTTCGGCCGCATCCTTCCTGACAAGTGATCAGCTGTCAGTCCGCTGTGGGAATAGGTCTGGGAGCTGGGCAGAGACTGGCTGCCACCAGCCCACAGGCCCTTTGGCACAGTCTCAGTGAGGTCTTTGTCCAAGCTGCTCACACCAGAATATGAATGCACCGAAGTGTTTACTTGGTCACAAGCGTTTGAAGAGAATATAACACTCCTCCTGTCCAGTTCCCCTTCTTGCTTACAGAGAGTTTCAAAGCCGGGCCCCCTGAGCGGCGATCCCACTGTGAAGTTGGAAGCATCCTTCTGCATGGCATGGGACTGTCCATAGTTCCCCGTGAAAGGGACGTAATCAGTTTTGTGGTCACCCTGAGTTGTCCCTTTTTCAAAAGGGCATGCTGGACTCCTGCCAAAGTGCTGTTGGGAAGTGCTGGGGAAGCCAACCAAATCTATGCTTTTTGTTCTGTTGAAGAAAGACCGCAAGCAAGAAGGAGAGGACCCACTTTTCGGCCTGTCGACACAAGTGGGGCTTGGCTGTTTCCTGTCCATTTCAACATCCCCTTCTTTATCCCTGATGTCAGGTTCATCTCCAGACAGGCAAAGTGTGATGCTTTCTTCATCGTTCTCTTCATTCTGAGGCTCGCTTTTTATCTGCCCCATAGCAAGTCCTGATTTGAGGCCATTTCCAGAGCTCTCTTCGCTGAATGTGCTTGCAAAACCTGAGGTACTGATGTGTGATGTGTTGTAGACATTCTTGGTACAAGCAAGCTGGTATTTCTTGTATCTGGGGTACCGTGTTACTGCATCTTTGTCCAAATTGTCCTTGCTATCTCTCAGCATGTCAGGGTCAGGCAGCATCCCTTCTCCTTTGTCTGCTCCAGCAACAGTGGCTTCAAAATTGAAGGACTCCTGGTGCATTCTCTCTCTTGGGCAAGATATTTTTGACGTCTCCGATTCCATTGTCTCCTCCTCGTCTCCATCTGAGTTCTCTTCATCGTGCATGCGCTGACAGGTGGTATCTTTTTTGCACAGGAACAGGCCATCTTCGTTGTTCAGCAGCTGCGTCTGAAGGAAGCTGAAGCAGGAGTCCTCCAGGTTGTGCATGCGCAGGAACTCAGCGCAGTGGATGACCTCCTGGATGTTTTCTCTGCTGAGTAACAGCTTCGCAGTGTAGGCAAACTGTAGCAATGGACCAAATCCCCTGACAGTGACCTGCAAAAAAAAAAAAGAGAGGGAAATTGCCAGCATTACTATCAGCTCTTGCTCTCATCCCAAATCCTCCACTGCGTAGTTAGATAACCTAACGTATCTGTCATCTGGAAATAAATACCCCACGGTACCACCTATTCTTCTGTCAGGTCAGCAATGATGCTACATGCAGTAACAAACACAACCACCTTTATTTTGCTTCTGTACATCATTGTGCAGGTTAATCACTGTTTTGCTCAAATAACTTGAAGACCTATGAACTAAGCCTCTGCTGTAATAAAAGACTGAAAAAACAGGCTAGTGTGTAATCTGCTAATTCTTGGATGGGTCTTATTTTCACTGTGATGCAGCACGTTACCATCAATGTAGCAATTTAGATTTGATTCTTCTGCTCTGATGGAAGCCCTGGTGAACAACCATTTCAAACTTACGATACCATTTAAGTCCCAAAGGTGTTTTGTGAAGGAAGCATTTAATATTATAGAAAAATACCTTTCTTTTTGTCCACATTTTTGCAAGCCACTACTTAATAAATAACAGCTAAATACTGGCTGCATAGCTCTTTTCTCCATCCCATGGAGATTATTTCTTCTCATTTCTGATTTTAGTGAGTTTAAGGTACAGCTGACAGGAAAGAAATCCATAGTCATAATTCAAGTAATGCAATCACTCTATGTCCCACTTCAGTACATAGTTTTCCATCATTTTCTTTGTAGAAAGAGTAACAACTGTTTCCAGGCATGTATGGGTGTGAGTCATACACCTTTACTTGTCCTTTTTTTTTTTTTTTTAATTATACCATCTACACTACATTTACATTCACGCAGTATCATATATAAAAAAAGTGCACTTTCTCCCTCCAGATTTTTTACAATGGTATCTTCACGCATAATTACCAAATGATATGCTAAGCCACGTAGTAAACTATACTTACTGTCAATTTTTACCAACTATGCATTGGCACTGACTTCTGTTGCATTTTTTTCCCAATGGGCAGGAGACAAAGGTACTAGAAAAACTCTATTCCTCATGAAGCAGTGAGAGGTTACTTAGAAAATAGGGCTCACAGTCAAGGATTAAGGTTTCTCCACAAGAAGGAGGAGACTCAGTGGTTTGGCCACTAAGTTGAGATCTGGGACACCACAGCTCACACCTGTTGCACCAAACACCCCTCACACGACCCTGGCAAGTCGCTTCAGTTCACCAAGGCACCTTCTTGCCTTGCTTGCAAGTGGAATTCACAACTCTGGGTTTCCTGTGCCTTGCACAGCGAGGAAAGGCATCAAGATGGGATTTGGAGCAGCCAGACAGCTAAACCAGGCAGCAGCAACCATGTCTGGCACCAGTGTGTGTACCTGCACGCCCACCTGAGGTTGGGAGGCACAGGCTGCAACCTACTTCTGGTTGCAAGTGTCTCTGGCAGGTGATTCCAGCTCAATTTATTCTTTTAAAGTGAACAAGATGGCACACACTGCTGCTCCCTTTTTTCTAAAACAGCCTAAAGATCAGAATGCAGACCCGGAAAGTAGGAGACCAGGTCCCTTCCTCAAGCTGTGGGGATTCAAAGTCACATTTCCCAGCTCCTTGGAAGGATATCCTATCCAGCAGGTATGGGATAGCCTGAAGGTGAGCTGCTTTTCCCTGTCCTTCCAACTGAACTAATGCCACTGAGCAAGGAGCAGTGTAGAGTGAGAGAAAGGTGCTGTTCAGTCACTGCTAGAGCCACTTGAAAGGAGACACTTGAGCTTCTACTCACTGCTCCTAAATGCTATTTAATGCAAAACACACACAGACTGGAATATCATATTCCCCCTCTCACTTGAAAATAATAATCAGTATGCTACAGGACTGCTCTGCCACCCAAAGATCTGTATTTCCTCCTGCAAAAGGGCTTCAGGAGGAGCAACAGAGGAGAGCCTTGAGCCCAGTTGTGCCAGAGCTCGTGGCCAGCCCGAACCGAACCACCATCTCTCACCGAGGTCCACCTCCTTCCCACAGGAGATGTGTGACAGGGCTTGGGTACATACAGCCTGTTTGAGAGCTCAGCGAGACATCAGGGCATGCATTTGTGATGGTCTTATTCATAAGCAGCATAAATCTGAGTGAATAATTTGGTTCGTCCCAGTGAAAAGCCTATAAATTCCTTACACTGCCTCAGGACCAGTGGTAGAGATCATAGATCTTTACAGAAAATCCTGACTTCCAGAAACATGCCTTTGTTATTCATACATCTGTACTTGTGATGCTGAATTATGAAGACACCACAAGTGGTGCAGACTTTGATGGGGAGAAAAATATTTTAAAACACCTCTAGAATCACTCCCAATAGCTTTTCCATCCATAATATCGCTCGATCTGCTATTTTAAGGAACAGTGCCTTTTCATGCACACACTTACACACTCGCCCGTTCCTGTTTTACAATATGCCCCTGGTACAGAACTGCCTGGATTTACAGCCGGTTATTAAACTGATCTCTGCTTTATCAGTGTCACACTTTTTGCCTATTTGTTAGATTATCAGCTCACTAAAGCCTATCTGCATTTTATCTATGCAGCATGATTAACAAAATTGCTCGGAAACTTAATGAGCTACTCACAGGCCGATGTTTTTCTTTGATAAGATCTTCAGTGTGGGGGCTCACACGTTACTACACATCTTGTGAGCTCAGCAGCAGCGCAGGTCCCTAGGAGCAGCCATAAATACCGGCTGGGGTTTTTGGGTCCCTGGCAGGGGCTCGAGCACAAACCCAGATCTCCTGGCAGTGGTGTCCCTTAGCCACTAGGTGGAAGGACTGCGAAGCGCATTAAAGGCGTTTTCTGCGCTGGGCCAGGGTTTCTTTCACCTGCCTCCCCAGGCCCCACGCTGCAGAGGGTGACTCACAGCACTCCAGAGCAGGGCTGTCTCCCACGCTGACTCGGGTTTTCACTCCCAGTAAGCCAAAATGGCAACAAACAGCAGCGAGACCTCTCTTACAGCTGTTCTGCGCTGGGCCTGTTGGTAACGGAGCGTGTGACCGTGTGGGGGCTTCCCCGCGATGCCCGGCAGATGCCTCAAGAGAAGGAGGATGAAAACACCAGTCCAAGGTGCACCTTGGCTTCGTTACGGCTGACGAGATCGTACGTGGAGACACAGCTCCCCTCCCTCTCACAGCAGGCAGATCCAGGGGAGGAAAGCTTCTCTGCAAGCACCAGCACTCCTCATTGCCCTTGGGGAGGAATCTCTCAAGTGCCAATGCTTGAAACTACCCAAAGGACAGCTTTGGTAGCACAGGTTACTGGCAAGTGGTAAAGCTAGGGCAACTTCTGTAGCCTGAAGATGACTAAGTAGTGATCTGGCCTGCGTGGCGGGCCCACCGTCACAGCCCCCCAGCTCTGGGACTGCCCGCACCCGATCCCTCCTGACAGGACAGCGGCAGCGGAGGCGCTGGCGTGGGGCCATGGCCGCCGCGCGTTTCGAACGAGGAGGCTTCAGAGCTGGGTGCCTTACAGCTGCACATGCATCTCCGAAGGATGAGGTAAGAGCGGGCTTTTAAAATGATTTGACCTGACTGATGCATCCCAGTGAAAACAGTTAGCGAAACCAAGTTGATCTGCGTTTGTAAAAGGAAACAGATTATTTCTCCGATATAAGTCTTCATTTACATATGAAAGAGACATTTGCTGGATGGGTAAAACACGTGCCTGCAAGAATCTGTTTGTTTTTTTCCCCCCTATCATAAATAAGATGCCAAATGTCCAGTGTTTATTTGCTTTTGAGCCTTCTTTTCCATGTATATTAACGCTTAAGTAGACAGGTCAATGCATGGGAGCTTCTGCTGTGCACCTTGTCCAAGCTTGTATATGGAGTCCCCCCTTCCCTGCCCCTGACCATTTTCATTATTCCTATCTCAACCCACTTCTATTGCAGCACTTATATGAAACTGACTGGCTACAGGAAAACCAGCCAGAGAAAAGATAACATGTGCACGCAAAACAATGCCCCACAGACAAGAAGAGATCAGAAAACATCTCAGCTCCTCAGAGGCTTGCTTCCCTTATCTTTCAAGTCAAGCCAGGAGAGGACTTCTCCTGTGCACTTAAAGCACGCCCCCTCCCCAAAAAAGTTAAGCCTAAGCAGGCATCATTTTATTTTGTCTTGCACCTGCCACTAGCTGGTCTTGTATGCACTAGCCCTTCCCTGTACACCTAGTGCCCGGGGGACACGAATACCAGAGCGCTAACTCAGATTAGCACTTCACCTGGGTGAAGTGAAGGACAAGACCATGCCAAGCTCCCCAGCCATTTATCTGCCAGTTGTCTTACAGACTGATCTAGATGAGCCAAGGGATGTGTTTCCTATGTCCCTCATGAGCTCATGGTACTGAGGAACGGGATGGAAATAATGCAGTGATATAATCACCATCGAGAGAGTGGTTAATCAGCATTAGCCATATTGAATTTACTGGCAAAATCCAGACAGCAGCCTTGTAGAAAACAAGCATACAAAACCTGTTTTAGTTCAGTCTGACACTGCTTTCTCCTTACAGAGTCCTGTGGAGTGTGATGCTCTGTTTAGTTCTAATCGATTTAAGCGACCAGACTTCCACTACTTCCTTTGGGAGATTATTGCCAGACTCTACTTAAAAACTCCCTGTGAGGAAATCTTCCTTCCCTTATTTTCCTCCATCACTTCTCATTATATGTCCTTTATGCATTCCGGGTAATGCTTCTTCCTTCTGGGGAAAAAGTTGAAGAGCTGTTACACTTTTTGCCTTCCCTTCTTCTTCGGTTGGTATTAAATAATTTAAGAAAATTTGCCTAATTCAAGGAAAATAATACCGATCACTGTCACATAGGAGAATAGGATGCTTGGATGACAGTCAGCAATAAGAAACACTAGTAAGGATGTCGGCATTGCAGATACAAATATAGAGCACTTTTTGCACAGCATTTTTCTAGTACTGGGCATGCACCGTTCTAAAATTAGGAGGACGGTTAGCTCACTTCTATGTTAGGAATGTCATATTTTTGCAAGGGATTTCTAGGACAGAAATTCTTTTTTTAAGTGCAGTTGTATGCATGCACACCCACGCACGCCACGTGAGAGCCGCACTGCACGTGAACTCTCTTGGGCTCCCCCTTGCACCCAGTCTCCTAGATGACGGCCGATCGAGCACGCCGTGAAAGCCTCCGCGTTGTTTTGAACACATGGGACACGGCCTCAGAGCACATGCAGGGCTCTGACATTTCTGCGGATGGGCTGGACTTGCTGTGTGCTGCAGAGTTCATTAGTGCATGCTCATTAGCCGGCTGCCCAGACTGCCAGATGTCTCAAAATCCCAGACAAACAGACAAAACCCTCCAATTCTGCACAGACAACATTTCTTATGGGGAGGGGGGAGAAAAAAAGGTTGTTTCCAAGAGAAACATGGATGTCTGGTAACTCTGCTCTGAAGGGCATTTGTATGAAATGCTACATCTGGATCGGGGAAGGTCAACCCCAGCAAAATGCCAGCAAATCTGAGTTCAATTTAAAGAGGGGAAAAGTGATTAAGGGCAAGGAAAGATCACTGTAAACACGTAGGAATGTACAACTTGGCAAGACAATATCTGACACGGAGCACGATAATGTTTACAGTAATCTGATGCACACTAACATCGAGAACAGAGAACTGTCTGGTTTGCGATGGGATGGTATTGCTGACTGCAGTGAGAAGAAACTGAAGAAGTGAAAATGTCGGGATCTTTTCCTGACTCTAAACCTTTTAGTGAATTCAGTGGGATCTTGGAATGCTTTCCAGGAAAGAGGATGGATTCTTTACGACTGAGTAAAAGCAAAGCAAAGCTAACAAAGCACAGCCTTGTTCTTGTGAGGTGGGCTTTCACAATTTGCTATGCCTTTCCCAGCACTAGTTTCTGTGTTCGCGAGGGCATATTGCCAATGATCTTCTAGAAAACAGCATCAAAGTTGAGCAGCAAATGCACATAAAATTGCTCCTTTTAAAGTAAAGAATATTTGGGGTGCTTTCACAGAATTCTCGCTTTCAAAGAACAGGTCCATTGGTGGTGGGGTGGGAGGGCGGAGTCCTCCCCACACCTCCGGGACACAATGAGATCTGCAGAAAATGAGCTGCTAAATCCCACCAAATTGGGGTGAATTGCATGGTCAGCCCTTCAGCTGCACTGAGAACGCACAAGTCCTGACTGAGCAGCACACGCACAGATTATCATCTCTGTGCATTTGAGCCGTCTTGTTGAAATCAATAGGAATGCTGATGGGCTTTCTGCAAAGCATGCAAGCTGCTTGTAGGATTATGGATTACATTTTTAGTATTCTGATTTTCAGGTTAAATTTATCATCAGGCACCTAAAACCAGAAAACTCTCATCTTGAATCTCCAGACATCGATTTAATTATTAAGCCATTTTGTGGGGAAGGAAGAAACGAAAATTGAATCAAACCTCACATGCTGAATATCAAATCCCAAACTGAATATTAATTTAAAACAATTGGGTAGAAACATATGAGAAACGCGACCATTTCTCGTGGAAGCAGAAATCAATCAGTTAGTCGCATAGTGCTTTGTAGCAGGCCTGTTGTGGTGCCCGTTTTGTTAACGATTTATTGTCGCTAGTGCAGTCTGAAGGCATCTGTGTAAACCGTTTAAACCCACCTCAGCCCTCAAGTTTGACTAGTAAGCCTGAGGATGCAGAAAACAAACTACGAGCTGTCTCACTCGGCCAGCGTGTTCCTAACACTACAACTTATATAACCAAACACATGCTAGAAATAGGAGATAAGATTAGTGACAGTTAACTGCTGCTATTTTTTCGTTCCACAGCCTGAAGAAGGTCTCAGGGATTAAACATTAACTCTAATCTTACTTGCTAAAATTAGCGCACGCTATATTATTCTTTTTTCTTTTGCAGCCAATTGCAAGTATAGCACATAAGTTATTTTCAGCGTGTAATCTGATAACTAAAATCAGTCACCAAGCTGTTATTCCATTAAGAGTTAAGAGACTTCCTGGTTATTTACTTGGTTATTTTTACTTGGGATGGTGGAACCTGGCAGAGCCTGTTTTTCCTAGCTTAAGGTTATTTGGTTTCGGAGAACTGTTTGAAAGATGTAAATACATGGCTAGGCTCAAACAGGTCGGTCGCATGTGCAAAATACACGGTGCTAGACGTCCCCTATTTGTCTCTGTATGCACACAATAAGCCTGCACACAATCAGAAATTGTTTGGAAACCGTGATCCTTTACACACTGTGGGAACGCAGAAACTTTCCTACAGCAGTGCCACAGCAGGATTTCTCTGCATTTCTCCCCTCTTCAGCTTAACAGTGCTCAAACGTGCTCTCACCAGCAGCGTCCAGATGCATTTTCCCTATCCACTCATAAAACTGGGAAGCTCCCAAAATGAGTAATCACTCTTTAAACATCAACTTGGGCAAGAAGCATCGGATGCAGGCATTTGTAGCATCCGGGCTCATAAATAAGAGAGGAATTTAAAAGTTGCTGATGGGGAAGACTGACAAAGAGAGGTCTTTGTTTCCTCTTTAAAAATACTTTTAAAATTAAGCAGCTATCCTGCTGGCCCAAGTTTGACAGACTGCCACCTCAGGTAGTGCGTACAGATCTGGGGAGGACAGCGGCGCGAAGTCTGGCATCTCCCCCACCACATCCCATCGCTGGGGTGGGAGGCTGGGGCACCTCCACCACAGCGGACACCTCTGGGCATGGGCGTACGCCAGGGGAAGGGAGATCACAGACACAGCTCCTTGCTTTGAGAGGCTGATTTACCTTTCTTCTTTTTCTTAGCAAAACGTCTCACTGAAGAACTAGCCACCTGGGAAGCTGCATCGAGGCCGGAGAGCTTCAAGGCATTACTTAGGTCCCTTTAATGGCACTTTTATGAAAGGTGCCAAATTGGAAGCACTGATCCAACTTTCAATTTTGTGCTTTTGATAAAAAAAAAAAAAAAAAAAAGCCCAGCTGCTCCCTCCAAGCCCTTTCCCTTGAAGTCACAGGTTTTGGCCAGGTGAGGAGTTTACACCAGAAACTTTGACGGCCTCAGTGAGAGCATCCACAAATAGACGGAGGAGAGCAGATGACTTCTTGTTTTCCTCTCTCTGGCATGATGAACATGCACAAGGGCAACCCCCCGTGACCGTCTGTGCCATCACTAGCAGCTTGCTGGATGTCGGAGCACAAGTTTGGGAGGGTAGCTACCTCTGTGTCCCATCCCCATCTCCCAAAGGAGCAGGGGAGATGAAGGTGTGAGCGGGGAGGGTGTTAGAGATGGCTGTCCGGCCCGATGGCCTCTGTGGCACGATGGACAACCAGCCTGGAGATACCCAGGTGATCACCGAGGCGATGCTCGGTGGCGGGTGCGACAGAGCCGCGTGAGCCGGGGAGGAAGGAGAGGTCACCCGCCGCAGACGTGCCCCGGGGGCAGAAACCCAACGATTGTGAACTGCGTCTACGGCTCTGCGAGAAGTGCGTCAGCGCCGGCAGCGGGGCAAGTGGCGCAGAATTGATTGCCAAGAGCAAGGATGGCGTAAGCAGCAAGGGGATCGATGCTGGCGTTATCGGTTAGGTCAGCATTCGCCTATGTGCGACTCAGGGAGGGCGTGCAAGAGCTGAGGAACCCACACACTTGGGTTTTTCCAGATCAAATTCACCGTGCTAGTGGCACCAGCTTGGAAGAGCTCTCACCCAGGTCCCCGCGAACGGGGCCAATAACATCAGGTGAGCCAAAGGGGGAGACGGAATCAGAAGATGGTTTAGAAACAAAATTAGAACAACTGAAAGCAATAAAAGTCAAAATAAATTAATTTCCGATCCAACTGCAGTGCTTGTTTCAATCTAAGCCTTCAATTTTTATTTCATCGTGGAGTTATTGAAGTCCAACTGAAATTATTTTGACCTTTCAAAAGTGAGATTGGCTTCAAATGAGAAGAAAGAATTTACTTCTGGAAATCCTGACAGTATCCTCGGGGATGGTCAGCACCTTCCCCATTCCCCCCAGATTTTCAGGGAAAATTCATTTGTTGAATTAGCCACAAGCTTCAGTCTTCCCAAATCCCGCTTTCCAGAAAACACACGGTTTATTGAGAGGAAAGGTAGAAATCACCACGCAGAAATGTGAATATTTTGCTGCTGAGACGCTTCTGCTCAGGTAACAGGAAGCACCTCTACAGAACACATAGAAGAATACACTTGCAAAACCGAAATGCTACAGGACTGGAAGATGAGGTGCTTTTCCACAGCAGGGGAGCACTGCCCGCATCACACCTGCTCAAAGCATCCATCGGTCCCTGGCAGACGTCCCCTGGCACACCCAGCCCACGGGCTCCGGGTTTGACTGGCCACAGCTGAGCACCGCTGGCCCTGTGGTATGTGTGGCACAGGGGGATGTTTGCCCACGTCTGCTCCTCCGAGTCACAGCCCAGCAGATTTTATTGTAAAAACCTCGCTCCATAACTCGTATTACCGTCACACACTGATGTGTTGAACAATGAAGAGAACAGTGCCTGTAAGACAAGCTGGAGGAATGACAGCTGAAGTGCTGCTGTCTGGAGAAAACGGCCTGTTTTCACCTTAATGTACACCAGAGGAAGGAGGCAAGATTTTCCTAACTAATTACATAGTTTGGTGCATGTTGCTGATGCTAGAGGCTGCCCAGGGCGCAGCTGGAGAACACAGAAAATTCAGCGAGTACAGCCAGGAGAGCACCTGCAGGCAGGAATAGGCGAGAAAGCCTGGAGGTGAACTTCTAGGCTGCACGTGGAGGTGTTAGAAAGAAAACCAGAGACAAGGATGTTTCAGATAACTTTCTCCGAAGGACCAACTCAGCTATGACATGCCTGAGTCAACAAAGAACACATAAAAACCAGTGGCACTAACGAGCAGCTTAAACGCTCAGGCATGAAGTGTGGAAGACAAAGCAAAGGAAGACACGGCTCTGATGTCTGGTGGTTTGCTGTACATTTGTTTTTCCAACGCAGCTTGCACCTTAAGAGGCGTGGAACGCAGTAACGAAGGAAGGCACAGGTGAACTGCTCAGCAGAAACGTTCCCTGGATGCACACGCCATCCATGCTGAAACCAGCGGGGAGGAAACAGAACAGATTTTAATGCAAGAGCATCATCAGAAATAAAGTGAAGCTGTGATTTAAAATTTAAATCAGTGCCATATTTTTGCAAAGGGAAAACTAAACTGACCCCCAGATTAAAAAAGAAAAAAAAAAAAGAGAAAGTGTTGAGCAGTGAGGAGGGCGAAGGAAGGAGTGGGAAAGCTTTCACGGAATATAAATTGTGACAGAAAAGTCTGTGAAAGATCTGTTTAGGTTCATATCATGAGCCAAACTGGGGAGGAAAAAGGAAAACAAAAGGCAGTTTGAGAACTTCTAGAATGAAAAGAGAAAATCTAGAAGCCTGCAAGTTACATCAGCAAATATCAAAATGGGAAGAAAATGAAGTTAAATGTAGACATTTGTTAATTCAGGGGGTGCTTGGAGGAGTGGTTCAGAGTTTCTGAAGCTGCAATTAATACACACGCAGACACAACAATACAAAGAAATTACAAAGACCTGCAAATGACACAAATACTCCTCTTTCCCAAGCCTGGCAGATTTTATTTATGTGAACAAACTACATAGTACAGCGTACTAAATACACAGCAATTATTTTCACAGCAAGGAATCTCCCCACAAGCCCTACTGCTGTACTTCGCATAGCGTAGGGGAGGAAGAAGCAGGCAGCCCGGTGTGTAATTTGGAAATAGCACCAGGCTGCACTCTAAGGAAGGGATCTGAGACAGCAGACAAAGGAGCTGGGGCAGCAGCAGGCTCAGGAGCCGGGGCTGGGTAACACCCGCTGCAGTTCGTGGATGCTCTGCCGTGCTTCCCCCGGGGCTGGCAAGAGCCGGGAGCTGCTGCTGAGGAAGGCAGCGCCTCCAGCACTTCCCATGAGCACACGCCAGCATGGCACAGCGCGCAAAACCCTGGGCTTCCTCGTGCAGGGAGCAGAGCCCAGCAAGTCCCGTAATGCTCCGAAGCCAGAGAGGCTTTTGCTGGGCTGTGGGAGGAACATAATGTCAAGTGCTTCGCTATTCCGACGTAACTATGCAATTACAATTACTAATTGTAGGCTGAAACCCTGGGTAAATATCCCGGCTTCCTGCAGGCATTGCATTTTTAAAACAAAAACTGCCAAATGCTGCATTTGCTCCAGTTTTCCTTCCCCTCCTCCCCCCAGCCTTCTAATTTCCGGTATTCGGACAGGCGATTTTTCCGTGTTCACCTTGTTTTTGTTCTTGCACTGCTGCTGACACAGCTGAGGATTACGGTGGCTTTTGTTCCCTTGCTTGGTGCTCCCGTTTCATCAGCGACGCCCGCTCAGCTCGGCTCAGCAGGTTTGTAAGGAGAACAGCCGCTGCTGAGCTGGCAAAGTTGGTCCCCTCTTGTCCTCCACACGGAGCAGCTAATTCCTCCTGTGGTGGCCGGAAAGGCTAGCTGGGCTCCATAAATCTCACCAGAAAAAAAAATCAGAGGCGTTTGCCTTTTTGCTGAGATTTATCTCTGTGAGGAGTGCGGCAGGTTGGGCCTCCAGCATCCGCTGCTGGCTCAGGGTGTTTGGAGGGAGGAGGACAACCTCGGCCACCTTGCGCCTCATAGAGGCACTCACACCTGGTCAAAGCCAGCGTTGTGATGTGGCCACGGCATCCCCACAGTGCCACAACCTCGTACTGTCCCCAGAACCTGATGCCCTCCTCCCCGCTTCATACATAAGATTTTGAAGGACCTACACAGAAAGCGAGGCACAGAAAATGTCACCTGCCCTAAGACCCTTAGAAATGTTCTCCAAATGGAAAAGAGGCGTCATTTCCAGCCTAACTTGCAGCTTTCCTGTCCTGGGAGGGTAGGAGTCAGGACTTTAAAGCTATTTGTGCTTGTGTGTGTTGATATATGCCCACATGCACCCACACAGGATACTGCGAGAAAGAGGCAAGAGAAGGTGAACATGTATGAAAGGGAGCGAATTAGTCCCATCTGCTCTGAAAAGATCATTTTCTCCTTGGATTTCTATTACCGTTGTATTATTGCCACACTAGAGTGCTTCTAAAAGGCTACAGTTCTGGCAGCCAACATCATTACAGCTGCTCAGATTATTAACAGCATAAATAAACTCTCAGAGACACTACTAAGAAAATATTAACTACAATTATCACTGTCTGATAAAATAATGAACAGTAAAGTGTTATTCTGCTGTCTCAGTCACCAGCGCGCACTTATGTGTGCTGTGAGTAATGAAAAACAGTTTATTTGCATACTGAATCACCCTGGAATTGGTTCTTTCTGTTTTATTTTATTTATTTTTATAAAGACGCCTTGAATTAGTGTCTTTCAAGCAGCACAGGCCGAAGCTCTACGTTTGCAGAACTGGACGTACTGCGCCACCTTGCCCTGTTGCTTGCAGTCCCACTGACTCTGAGGGCAGAAACCCGTGCCCCTAACCACCACACACTTCTGCCTGAGGCAGGTGGAAGCCACCAGCAGTGGAGTCACAGAAGTCAAACCTGCCTTTGTATGT
Source organism: Anser brachyrhynchus (assembly GCF_964034855.1). Taxonomy (NCBI): domain Eukaryota; kingdom Metazoa; phylum Chordata; class Aves; order Anseriformes; family Anatidae; genus Anser; species Anser brachyrhynchus. Next base: position 86,379,919 of record NC_137696.1, on the reverse strand, counting down.
GGGCAGAAACTCTAAAACCTTCCTGCAGACCTTCATTCTCGGGCCTCACTGCTTTTTACGTCCCAGCTGAAGCCCATGCTGTTTGCTGAAGGAAACCTCCTCCGACCTGCCGCGCTTTTGCTTTCTGTGCTCATTTCTCCTGAAGTACCCACCCAGTGATACTCCCAAGGTCTGCTCTTCAGTGCCATCAGTGGGGAACTTGGGCTCGTTTTTTAATTAACGGAAGTTGTTATTTCCCTGCAAGCCAAGGAGGAAAAGAGTTCTTAATGACTTGGAGAGCGGGAGAGTGCCTGCAGGGTGGGAAGGGGAGCCCCTGGCTTGTTCCCTCAGCAACACCTTCCTCAGCGGTCAGGGGCGGCCTTCACCCCTTTGCTCCTTGCGGGGGTTGATTTAGGGTGTCCTCATCTGTTCATTAGCAGAGCTCATTAAAATGAAGAGAAATAAGGTCCCTCCCAGGCCCTGAAGCTGCTCACTGTGGGGCAGTCACGTTGAAGCTCCATTTTGAGGATCCTGCTCTCACACGGATGCTGCCCTGGTTCAGGAGAGGTTTCCCTCCCTGAGCCTGGCCCCGTGGATCTGTCACATCTCATTCAAAGATGTTTTCCCACAAAAGCACAAGGCAAAGACCCTGTTTTGTTCAGCTCTTGTGTACCGGGCTGCCACAACCATATCTGACCACCAGCAGGGAGGGACAACAGCGATGGCTGGCGCTGACACCCTCCGGGCAGACTCCTGCCAGGGTGCAGGACCGACCTCTTCGCTTTGAGGAAAACCAGCGATGCCTGAACACAATGGATGCAAAACGGACATTTTCCCCATCAGGGCTGGCAGGGAAGCTGATGATTCAGGGTGACAGCAGGAAAGCATGGTGAGCAGGAGCCACGTTATCAAGCTCTGCCATTCCTGAGTGTGCAGGCCTGGCCCTGGGTGAGGGTGTGCATCAGGCTCCTGGGAAAGGGCCACCAGCCGGGTAAGAGGAAGATAACGAGAAAATAAAGACAGGGACAGCAGCAACAAAATGCAACTAGGAAGGTAAAAATGCAGTGCTGAAAGAGCATTGAAAGAGGATTTTCTACAATAGCTTCCCTTAATCTGTGCCAGAAACACACTGCAACGTGCCTTCAGTGTTTTTATTCCACAGCCCTTTTTCTGTGTCCCCATCTCACCAGCATCTCATGTTTCCTGCCTGGTCTCTGCTACCCGCTATAAGCCTTTTCTTCCCCTAACCCCACCTTCTGCCTTCCTCCTGGCCCCAAAGAGCTAAGTTTCACCCTCTGACGGGGATGCAGCCGCTCTCGCCATCCCCATCAGTACACCGCAAGGGAGACGGAGGCAGGAGGAAGCTCGCACGTAGCCTCGCCTGCCCCCATCTGTCAGCTGCAGGGGAAGGAAACCTCGGAGGAGGTGATCTGCCCCCTCCATGAAAATCAGGGCTAGGATGAACCTCCGCTCACCAGCGGGGAAGAGCCGAGCTGCAGCATTCCTCCGCATTTCCCCCGCAGCGTCCTCCCTCTCCTCCTTCGCAGCAGTAGGCCTCTTCTGGCCGCCTAAGCAGGTTAGACGTGGCTTGCCCTGAATAAGTCACCTACATTAATTTTTCCTCTTTAATTAAAGAGTACTTCTGTGAAACAATTCATGAGAGCTTCTTTGTCGAGGGAAAGAAAATGATGCGCTGTTCCACACGTGTTTACAAAGGCAAACACAGGAATGAATTCTGTTCCCCAAGAAGCCCCTGTGGAAGGGAAAACACTGGGAATGGTAAAGGAATTGCTGAAGAAGAACTGAAGTTCATTTTAAATCAGTGTACCATGTACAACTACTGTCTTACAAATAGGATTATTTAATTTAAACCTTAGATCTGTCAAGTTCCATTACTTCAAATGGAGCCTGTTGTTTCTTGACTCCATTATAAATCAGGATTATATTACAATTTATGTTAGGCTAAGTCACTACTTCGATAGGAGGCAGTGAAAAAAAAAATTACACAGCAGTCAGTAAATAGAGCAAAGTCATTGCACTGTTCTTGAAAGGCAAAAAGTCATCTTGCTAAATGAGGGTCCAAGCTGTCCTGTACCAAGACTGTTACTAATAAATAAAAGACCTCTGGGAAAAGTGCTGAGCATACGCTGGATCTATTTTCAGCTTGCATCAGCAGCTGCTGCCCCTGGGATTGCATCTTTGCTCATACCCTACACCATATGTAATCACTCCAGTGCTGCAACCAGTAAGATAATGAAAGAGCATGGCATAAATCTATACTTGAGTGGAATGCTAAATGAGAAAAATAATACAAAAAAGAGGGAAATAAACCACATTTTCAAGTCATTAGGAAGAAAGACTTTGACATATGAAGTGTTGCAACCATTAATAGCACTTATCATATAGAGTGGAGACAAAGAGACAAATTAATCAAACTGACAGAACTGGGACATTTTATGCTAATGCAGGCTCCTGGGTTTTAGTTTGTATTCCTCTGTGTCTGGAAAACTGATACCATTACAGGGCAGGAAATTGCATGAATAACATGCAACAGATCATAAAAATTCACACACCAAGTGCAGAAACACTGCCAAAAGCACTGTAAAAACAAGGCTAGAGACCTCAACAGAGGAACTACCAACAGCTAATGAATGCAAATAAGTACAGGAATATTTCCCATTCATGCATAACAATTAGACAGAGACTGTGACTCCACAGTCTCCAATAGCATAGTTAAAATAAAGCCTGGAGAGCTAACATGCAGATAGCTGGGGGGAACTGCTGGCCAAGCCAGTTCTGAATTTGTTTGCAGTGTTGCAGCCAGCAGTGTAAAGCCACTGGGGAACTGGCATGGCCAAGTGCTGTCTCTGTCTAAACGTATTGCTATGTTATATTTAATTTAACGATGCAGGTAGAAGAGACAGGGTCCTGGGTGGCCCTGCTTGAGCAGGGGTTGGCACCAGATGGCCTCCAGAGGTCCCTTCCTCCCTCAGCCATGCTGTGTTTCTGTAAAAAAAGGGGCAGGAGGACGAAAGCAGGAATAAAACAGACCCACAAAACAGCCCGTAGTCAGACAAAGCAAAAATCCCCTCGCCCCAGTGCGAATCCACAGCATCCAGTAAAACCCCTTGCAAGTAACGACGTCTTTAACATCGCTCGTTTGGGAAGTCCAAAATGCACTTGCTGCCCCAAGCCACAGCCGTGTTGTCAGAGGCAGGAAATGGCAGGAACGACAGGAATGCTGGGCAGGGCACGGTGCAATGCAGGACCTTGCCAGGGTTACTCCGCTTGCCATAAAGGCTTGTCAGTGACCTTTAAAAGAACCTGGCACATCCGACCACTGGGGAAGTGCGGAGACCTGATCAGCCATACGAACACCAAATGACGAGTACAGTCACTCGACGCACTGCCACAGCATTTCTTGTTGCTGTCTGGATTCGTTAAAAAGTGACTCTTCTCCCTTGATACCCTTAGCAATAGCTACCTAAGGCGAGGACTAACTCTTGGGGGTAAAAGGAGTAAAGCTGATACCTTTAGGAGTTGTGTAATTCCCAGCACTGCTCTCATCCTCCCCAGAATAGAACGATATGCAGCTGATGGCACTGAGCAAGGGTATCCAAGCGCCAACGCTACGTGCATGCAGAGGTGGGGAAATGCCAGCCTGCCACGGGGTCGCTGCTTTCCTGAAGAGCGAGTAGACTTCAAGCCCTCCCCACGTTCAGTGCTGGAGGGACCCCGTGTTCAAAGGCAGCAGGACAGGAGCCCCAGCACAGGGGACAGCTGGCTCCCTGCACAATGCAGAGCCCAAATTCCCCCAGCTCTGCAGCAGAACCCCTGTGGGGACTTTGGAAGGTTTTAGCCATGTGAATAAGGTCTGTCTGTCTCCAGACCCCAAAACAACTTTCTGTTCTTTCAAGCGCTACTGAAGTCACAACAGGATGCGACTGGTACCAGAAAATGGCACAGACACAAAAGCGAGCTGGTCCAAAAACGTTCTGTAGACAACAATGGCGCACACCTTGTCTACGGGGAGAAGGTAGAAACAGACAGTAACTGACTCCTGTAAATGCATATCCAGATGACAGACAGGCAAGGGTTGCAACCTGAAAACAGATCAACTTTCATCCTTCCCTTAAATAAAATAATAAAATAATAATATAAAAAAAAACCCCAAACAGCACAGACAATTAGCTACAAAAAGGTCTCATGAAAAACTCTGCTGTAAGGAATTTTAATATCAGGAGGGAAACAATTTGGTCAAACAGTTATAACAATGTTGATTATTTCCACTCTTTAAAATACCGAAGGCACCTTTAAAGTCTCTCAAGAACACGTGTGACACCTGACCCTTTCTCTTCCTCTACCTGCAATCAGAGCACTTTGGGAAAGGGAAAGCCTAGTTAGAGGAAAACACCCATTCCCGAAAGTGAGTATTTAGAGGTCTTAGTACTGCATAAATGAGGCAAACAAGAAATAGAAAGCACAATTACAAGAAATGACTGAATTCTCCCACTCCTTTAGCTATGGCGATTTCTCTTCAGAAAGCCAGTTTCAGAACCAGAGCATAAGCTCACCAAAAAACTCAGAGTAAAACTGTACGTGAGAACAAAGCTAAGGGTCTGAGGGCAGATGATGCAAACAGTCTGGGTCCCCAAGGCTGGGAACGACTCAAAACCCTTCGGGTGTGCTGTGAAGAGCAGCTTACGGCGTACAGCATCGGTCTGCTCTACAGCCCTGCTTGGAGGAGGTCCAGAAGAGGAGGTCCAGTGGTTCCTGCTAGGGTCACCTCAGCTCTGCAGCAGCCAAAGAAAAGGTCCGAATGCGATCAAATGCTTGTCTTCAACAATTTACTTGCCCGTGTCCTCTCAATGGAGGTTTGCAATTGGAAAGTTCATGCATAATGGTGAAATAAATCCTGTAAGAGAAGGATGAGGCTCATCTTTGAAAAGGACGCAGAACCTGTGACGTGGATTTCAGGCATTTAAAACAGAGCCTTGGATTGATGTGTCCAGTCTCCTGAAAGCTAATAATTTCAAGGAATAGACAGGAACTGCTTCACGTCCAGAAAAGAATGCCATATAGCATACAGTGTGGAACATGGTTATTTGCAGTCAGACAAAAACAAGCTAAAAAACATCATTCAATTCAACGTGCAGATAGAATGACAGGAAAGATGCATCCACCTTAAGTCCAGTTTCCCCTACTAGAAGTAGAAATGAGCACTAGTCCTCTGTGGAAAGCAGAAGGGAAGTTGTCAGAGTTTGTCTTTACCCAGCTTTTTCCTGTCTTGAAAGGTTACTGGCTCCAACCCTGTCCTTTGAAAGAAACAGGAAATAACTTGAGCTTATTCTGTTTTACTTGAACAAGAATCCCCTGACAGGGAAATTTTCTCTGAAGGCTGCCTGTGCATATGGAGAGAGAGGTGGCTAGGCACGGTGTACTACAGCTGTGTGGTCAGAGATGGAAAGATATTTTGCTTTTAGAGTTGTTTAAGACTTGTTTCTTATTAGCTGCAGGCCCTTGAAGCAGAGGACCACACGTTTTACTTTTAAAGGAAGAAAAACACACTTACCACAAGCACGGGCAAAAGCTTTATACAGGCAAAAGTGTGGCCTCAGCCTGCTAGCTGACAGCCTGACAAAAATCCCAGGCTGCTTCATCAAAAGCATTTTTTGCTGAAACTGAGAACCACCCTGGCAACGTCTGTGTGGACATTTTTTTCTTTAAATGTAGTCTTTTTACCTTGAAATGCTAATACTACATCCCCACCCACTCTGGGGGTATATGCATAAAGTAGGGAATTTGGTCCTATCGCAGTTCAAAAGCAAGCAGACATACAAGCGGAGTGTTGCAAAGTGTTTGATGCACAACGCACTGGACGCCTACACCCCTTTAACCCATCAGCACTGCTCAGACCTGCTGCTGGGTCGATCCATTTATTCGGATGGTCTCCTTTCTATTTTACTACCCCGGTGAACCCACTGCCTTCAGCAAGTATATCTGACACCGTGGGAGCAGAAGGAAGCACAAAGAATACAAAACCGCTGTTGAATCGATCCCGGGTCACACCTGCCAAACCGCTCTGTGCTCTTTCCAGTAAATCCATACACTTTGATTTCCCTTACTTACTTTCTGGCTCCAGCTCACTGCGCCTCCCAAATGCCGGTGAGGGGAAGAAAAATTTCCGAGGACCTGTTCTTACACAGAACAATAGCTTCAAGAAGCTTCCACCTAAAGCTGAGGTTTGCAAGGTGAGGTGCTGGTCATCCAGTAGCGCTGTCACAAGGAAATGGAGAGCTCTCAAACTGCAGGGACCAACCTGAGGTCTTCTTCTCAAACAATGAGGAGCTGCTGCAGGGAATGATGCGGACAAGGTGTCTTACCAAACCCAAACCCTAAATATAGAATCGCAGAATGGCTTGGGTTGGAAGGGACCTTAAAAACCATCTAGTTCCAGCCCCCTTGGCCAAGGGCATTCCACTAGATCAGGTTGCTCAAATATGGTTGCTTCAGCACCAAAACAAAGATGCCTGGTGTTTTGGGGGTCTTGAAAAGCCACAGCTCCCATCTACCAGGACTGGGTCCATCCGTCCCCCAGGACCAATCAGACAGATAGGCAGCAGCTCCATCTTACCCCATTCTTGTTGAGAAATACTGCAACTCGTCTTCTAAGCAGAAAATCTCCTCAATGCTTCCTGCGCGCTTAATAGATACAGAGGGAAGAAAATAAGACAGAAATCCTGTCTGAGGAGTGATAACCTGTAAGGTCTGGGTTCAGATACGCTGGCTGCTCTCAGAGCAGCAGCTCTGCCAGCTGTGGGTCAGCCCGTTCACCTCCATGTGAGGTAACGTGAACAGAGAGCTTAGAGAGAGGTAAACGTATCTGAGCGGTTCACACAAGGTGATTCGATCATCACTGACCTGACGCACAGACCTGCGCTGTAATTCCTGTCTGATGCATCAGCCTCCACCACAGCATTCGCGGAGAGGTGATGACAGTATTTTACTCGTTCACAAGAGACCTCAAAAGTCTGCTGCTGAAGGTTTTATCTTACCATTATTTAACTTCAGAGCTGATAGCTCTCAATTCCAGCTGTTCGGTGACACCTTGTTTATTTAACGGTTTGACTGCAAGTGCTAGTACTGTGATTCTCTGCCTTCCTCAGACCAGCTATAGCTATTTTAACTGCGGGCCCCAGGCTAGTGGCAGTCCCTGGGTCACAGCAGGAAAATCCCGCTGCCATTTCAGTTGTGAATTAACCTTCTCCACAGAGTCTTCTAAAGCCTCCGTCACTGGCTGACAGAGACTCCGGAGACTTTAGAAGACCCCATCACTGGCTGACTCTGGTGACCCAAAATATGCATCATGCCAACTTTAAGGGGAAAAAAAAAATAAAGAAAAATAGATTTCAGCTACTCATTTATGCAGGGAACAGACAACTACCCGTAAGCACTCTTAAGGTCAGATTAGGCAAAGTGAAGGACAGAGAGGTTTATTACCGACTCTGATCTGTGTTATCTTAGGACCTTAAATTCCACTCAGCTACATCTGCACTGAGCACCAAACTTCATCTTCAAGTGTATAAAGCACGTCCCTCGCAAAGGCAATTGACCTTACTGTTAGGAAAAGATGTGGAGTCTCACACACCACTGAGCAGCAGTTTGTTGCTAAAAACACATGCTGAATTTTCAGTTGAATTTCATCTGGCTTCAGAACAGCTGCCAGTGGCTCTCATGATAGCTTTCTCCAGTAGATTAAAGCATTCTTCCTTGAGATATGCGTGATGCCTTCTTTTTATTAAAGTCTTTAAACAACCACTCAAGCCTCCTCTCAAGCTTTAAGACAATTTAAATCTCATTTTTAAAACTGTCCAAGACTGGGCTAGAAGGATCTGTAGCTTGACCAAGTACAGCTGCTCCCCCCCCCTCTTTTTTCTTTTTTTTTTTTTTTTAACTTCTGTAAAGTAAATAAAGTGCCCAAGGACACTGCTTTTAGTAGTGTTAGACTGAGCTGGGACTTGAAGCTGTTTGCTGGCGGTCTCCCATAAAGTGGTACAGATGAAAATTCAGTGCTGCACGAAAGACCTGAACTGGAATAAATCAGCCTTTTCTCTGTTCAGAGCTTGCATCGTACACGTAACAGCAAGTGTCTACTTATTCCTGTAAAAAACACCAACAGCCTGCCTATAAAATTCACAAAGAGCATGTCATTCCCAAGTCCTAGTAAGGTTCAATTGCCTTCTGCTCACCTAAAGTCTGTATTTCACTTCCAAATTGAACCATACTTCCTGGTCTTCATGTTTGTTGACTGCTGCAATGCATCATTTGAATAGATGCCATATTCCGCCTCGTACCGTGCTCAATTTCACTGGTAGCTGAGAAAAACAGCCTGTGTAACATTACTCACCGGGGAATCCTTGTCAGAAAGTGCTGTACAGAGATAAAACCTTATCGTCTTTGGGTCTTGGGAACACTAATGAAGCAAAACTTGGTACTGGGATCAGAAAGTACCTTACATGTTGTGGTCTCAGAAGTGGTGATGCTGAGGGGTGTCTTATCTGGGCTTATCTGCCTGTTTTTCAAATGGCAAACACTCGGTATTTCTGGACTCTTAAAAGAGCAGATACTTGGTTTTCCAACCTTTAAGGAAATCCAAGCTTATTTTGGAGGGAGAAAAGGTAAGAGAACCAAAGGTGAAGGGGGGAGGAGAGGAGGAAATCTTTCAGACCACAGGTCCAGAGCACTGCCAGCACCGAGGAATAACTCACAGTCACAGAATCACAGAACTGTAGGGGTTGGAAGGGACCTCGAAAGATCATCGGGTCCAACCCCCCTGCCAAAGCAGGTTCCCTAGAGCAGGCTGCCCAGGTAGGCGTCCAGACGGGCCTTGAATATCTCCAGAGAAGGAGACTCCACAACCTCCCTGGGCAGCCTGTCCCAGTGCATGGTTAAGCCACTTCACTTTCATTCATGCTTAAATACATACTTCAATACAGCAAAACGCACCTCCCGTTAATACGCCACAGTGCATGCTTGTTGCTTCTGCCTGTAGCGTAGTCTGCCTCTAAGATCCACTTTTTGAGACTTTTTTTGATTCACAGCCAGTCAACCAGGCAGGCTTACACCAGTCAACAGGCACAGGTCTAACAAAGGCAACGAAACTGAGCCCATTTATCACAGCGGTGAATTGGTGAATTTCATTCTGTGCATTAATCTCCATATCCCCTTTTACAGTACATTTTTATAGGCTTACTTAGATAAATAAATGAATAGTACAACTACCAGCAAAGGGAGGGAAAAGAGCTATTGCAAGATTTGCTCCCCTTAACAGGCATATGTGTTGTTTTTTTGTTTATTTGTTATTTTTTAAGCCCCACAACACAACAGAGGTGTATTTTACTCTTCTCCACTGAAAAGGATCAGGGAATTATCAATAGCGAGACATGTCTCATCAGAAAATAACGGGAGTTACACCGTGCAGAATGTGGCTAGTTTCCTCATCGCACTTGAGGCATGAAAAATCGGGCAGCACTGGGAGCCCTTGCAGCATGACATGGATGGAATTTCATATTACATTGTGACGGTCTCATTTCTGCTTTATTGCTCAACTGCTAGAAACAAAATACACCATTTGTGTCTCGTACTGTGCTATATATATGCAACACAAACAAAACAACATACGTTTCTGTCTCATGGTTTCCTGTGCATTAGTATCACGTCACTTAAGACCTCAAAAAGAACCAGAGTGCTCAGCTTTACCCTTAATACAGATCCACAGCCTCCAGTCACTCTGTGTGGTGTCAGCACTACAAAATCGACAGGAAACGTAACACATTCCCTAGGAGGGATTTAGGCAACCGAAGACCCAACTTCCATCCATATGGACTCACTGAAGTGGCATTGCTGGGGTGAGGCTGAAGCGTGAACGAGTTTGAGGCCTGACGGACACAACTTCTTGTCTCTGATCTACAAAAAGCCCTGCGGATAGAGGTGGGGGTGACAGCAGCAGAAGGCTTTCGGGTCACTGCCGCCTCCTGAGCCAAAGCAGAAGCAACCCTGACCACTGCTGCCATCTGCGAGGCACACTGATGGCTGATGCAGGCATGCAAAGAGAAAACCACGTTAACACTCCCCCTTTGCTGAGAAGGAGCCTTAGCTATTGCTAATACTAACCGGGTCCCAAAGGAAAAGGGGTCTTTCCTTGTTCCCTGCTGCTAACACCATCCCTCCAGCTGGGAAAACGGAGCTGCAGGCAGTCAGTTGCTCCTTGCCCCCTTGCTCGCCTTTCCCACATTTATCACCTCCTTCACTCCGCGCTCCTGGGCAGAGCAATCCCAGCTCAGTCACCGCGTTTCTTGCTGATATTACACTTGTACTTATACACAGCGCACTGAGAGAGGAAAGAGACAAAGTAAGAGAATATTGTTTATTTCTTAGAGAGATAAAAAGGAATAGTAATTGCCGTTAGCCAGCGGGGTATGTAATAGCTGACCTCCTGCATCCTGCCTTTGATTTTCCCCTGAACCCAATCATCTTCTGTTGGCTAATTCCCAGCTTTTTTTTTTTTTCCTCAGGCTGGCGGGCTGGCATGGATGGTTAACAGCTGCCAGTATTTCTCCTCCCCGTCAGCGGCGAGCGATGCTAATGTTAGATGCCTGGCTCCGTCCCACCCAGGGTGCCGCGTGCCTTCGCCTTCCAACACTCGCAGCTTTTGCCAGCCTTGAACCTGAATCTATCTCCTGTCCTGCCTCTCTCTCTCGCGAAGATTAACCGTGTGAGGGGGTTAGCCCCTCTCAAACGAAGAAACAGATGACAGATTTCACAGGGCTGGACCTCGTGGGGAAACAGCAGGTTTCACAGCAGCCTTTGGCGAGCGGCAGAACAAGAAGGACGCGGAGCAGCTCGGGATGTGGTGTATGCCAGCGTACCTCTACCGTGAACATCATTCTGCTAATCACAAGGAAGAGCTGTGCAGGTAAACAAAAAAGCTCCACAAGCACATCACACACCCCCTTCCTAAAGAGATGCTGCTTCCCGTTGCCCCTTGGAAGACTGGTAAGCCACAGACAACTCAATTTAATGTTAAGGAAGGCATCATTCCTAGCAGACACTTCATTGCACTGAAAAGAAACACCACTAGCCACTCTTTGAAACAGACTGAAGAAATCAGAGGGTTACATATAAAACTAACCAACCCACTTGAGAAGCATGCTGCTTTTATAATGCACATCACAGTATCGGACCAGTGTCAGTGAAAGCTCGGACAGCTCCTTCAGAAGACCCACATTTAACGTCACCGGACAGAAAGGCGTGCTGGTGCTGGAATAACCGGGTGAAGGCTGTTTCCAAATGTACACCCCAAAGTCATGAAAATCCAAGCAAGGTCAGCAATCTCATTTGCAAGCTGCAGGAATCCCACGCGACCGCGGGGCTTTATTTGTTGTTGCCGCCCCTGTGTTTTCATCATTTCACGGCAGCCTCAGCTTTCAGAAGGCAAGGCGAGTACGGATGGTGCTTGTGGACACGGTGCTCCTCTGTCCAGCCTCCGGCTTTCAGCTCGGCCAGCCAGACTTGTTCCCCCCGCGCTTCTGTTAGCGAAGCGAGGCAGGTAATAATAGCGAATAAAAAGCCTATTCTGCGGCACACTGGCTCTTGCTCAAGTAAAGCAGAGTACCACTACAGCATGAATGACTCAATCATCTACTCAAGAGCTATTACTTGCAGCGATGAAGCAATGTTAATTGGATAATGGCCTGCTGCCAGCTAATATTGGCATGACCTACAATACCCTTGGCTGACAGCCGTGTATGCCTCTCTATCACACCTTTTTTTGTAATCTGGATGGGAAGTGGAAACCATTAAAAAAGCCTCATAAGTGCCATTTAACTTCTTATCATGAATTAAAAGCTTAATTAAGTGCCTTGTTAAAGGAAGGAAGACCAGTTTTTGTGATTAAATAAAACAAAACAACAGTTAGGGGTATGGATTGAATGAGTAACTTTACAGCTTCAAACTCGAGTCTTGGAAAATATTAATTTTAGGTTGCATTTAGCAGCAGCTGCTACATGAAAACTGCACAATTGCTGAAAAATACCAAGGTTGAATATCACACGAGGTTCTAGTTGTTTACCAAAACTGCAGAAGAAGAGGAAAGAGTAGAAGTTAAGAGCTAACAGGGTCCTTTTTTATTAGCTGTACACAGCTGCAGCTGACACACTCCATCCCTGACTCTGCTCTGAGTCCTGACACTTCACACGCCACAGCCACATCTGAGCACTTGTTATTACGTGGCTGTTTTTCCAAGCGCTTATCTACACACTAAAATATGTTGCTTTAAAAAGAGGTGTAGTACGAAATTGAATTACTGATGTCGGCATGAAAGGGTTTATGGAAACTCTTCAATCAGTGCAAAATTAGCTCCATACTGACTTAGTTTAAATAAGTTGATGAGGAAAAGGTTTGAACTGAGGCACGTTCAGTCACACTTGAACTGACACGGAACGTCTGACACAAGGTTTTACACTGATTTGAAACACGGTAAGTTCAAGTAGTCACAATTCCGCATGTGTGCAAGGTCCCACCACTGAAATGATGGGCATATCATAAAGGCTGATCTCACATGTAATTGGATATAAACAAGAAATAATGTAAAAAAACATCTGTTCACTGTTTTGCTAGACAACAGTTAACAATGTCTGGATGCCAGATTAACAAAAAGACCCCAACATGCTATGAAGTGAAAAAAAGGTCTGCAAACCAGTCTTCAGAGGCAGACTTACTGCCTTGAATAATCAAAAAGAAGTTCTTTTGTTTTCATGTTTAGCTCCCTCATGCCAACACTACATGAGTGCAAAAGCTTTACATATGAAGCTTTGTCCAGCGCCAACATGAAACCTTTGAGAAATAATAATAAATGCTCATTCTCCAAAACTGACTACTTTAGCAGTTTTCAAACCACACCAGAATTTAAAATGCAATGCTTTTATGTTTGACTTTAAAACATCTTTGTTCATTGAAGAGTGATTGTCACCTTTTGGAAAGATTTGAACTGCAAAGACTATATTTAAAAAATGATTTGCAATCTCTGTTTTTCTGTAACGACTGCGTGCCAACGTAAGTTGTCTCTAAGCATGAACAATGCATTGGCCCAGGACACTAAGTTTAACTTTTGTCTGAAATTTTCCCGCTGGTGGTATAAACCCCTATGTGACAAATTAAGTCACTTTTCACAGATACCTTTAGAAATAATTCATGGGCTCCCACAGCTCTGCAGACCATGGACTAAAAAACAACAGCCCTAGGAAAAGCCATTAGCTTGTGAACTGAAAAAGACCCTGCTAACTTCTTTTAATGTAATATAAATAAGGTGGTTCTTCCCTCTGCTCTATCAGCTCTTAAAAACATGAGTGTTTCAGTTCCTTTTGTGAGCAGCTCTGACACTGTTCTTTGTCGGAGGCACTTCACATATCCAAGCACAGGCATCTACCCAACTGCACACTCTGAAGCAGAGCAACACCGGAGGCAGAGGCATGCTCCTTAACCAAGGGATCGTCGAGAAGAAACAATCTGCGTTTGGCAGCTCTCCTTACCCTCAGTGACTTAACATCTGTGAGGAAATTATTTAACTGACCACCTCACACATAACTATTCTAATAAATTAGTCACTGAGCAGATGAGACTCTGTGGGGTTATCAGCAATTAATTTTCACATGGAAAATATCTGTACAATTAGGCATTGGTAACTGTACATATCCTTTTTGATAGACCAGAAGCGTTCTCTTTCAGCATGAAAAAGTTAAAGCCTCGGTGCTCTGCAACTGATTGATGCATGTGGCAAAAAACCCTATTGTTCTCAGGTGGAGCATGACGATTTCAAAGTAATGAAAAAACCTTAGGACCTGGATTCATTGCTTCTGTGAATCCACAGTCTTCGCTGGAGCTGTAATAGCAACTGAGCTGTAACCCTAACTCACTAAGGCTTTTCAATCTTTCATTGAGATATATTCTAAAATGTAAAACCCTGATACTTCATTTATCCAAATGGGATTCACTTAAATAGAAATCATTTGTGGTTGGACTGGAAGAATGTTTTTTATATAGCATGCCATATAAAACACACATAAAGACAAATCTTCGTGTTTTAAATCCTTAGTATCATAAGAACACAGGACTGTGTTATGAAGTCCTGTCTTCTGGTCTCAAAGGCGGACGGAGCACGATCCCTCTGTATTGCCCTACTCCTCTCGCTGGCCAGTGGCTCAGCACCTCACTGCTGCTGTAATTAAAAATCTGCTAATTTCCAATCTAGTTTTACTAGAAACCAGCTGGTACAGACCAATGCAAGGAACTGTAGGTCCCTGCAGTCATCACTCCAGCAGGGTGAACCTGCCGTGGTCTTTTCTCCTCCTTTAAGCCTGTCTCCTTCTTCTGAACATCTCAATCCAAGAAATCACATATGGTAACCAAGAGGTCTCGCCAAGGCTTTGTAGAAGAGGTCTGATGCTCTCCTGTCCCTTCATACCTGTGTACCACTGGCACGTTTTGTCACCTCTCTGCTCCCACCCTTGCTTTGCAGCATGAAAGCTATGCAACGCTGCCTGAGACACGATTCTTCCACTGGAAATTATTAGTGGACAGCGCCGAATGATAGTGTGCATCTTAGCGTGTCCTCTGCGATATATCTGAACTCCTATGCAAAACGTCTGGGCTGAAATTTCTTCGTGAGTAATATTCAGTGTCAGGACTCATGAAGTCATGCCCGGTGACCTACTTCTTCTAATGCTCTCCACCTTGCATCGTGACGACATCACAATGCCACTGAGGTCTCCAGAGAGCTAAACCAGAGGGGGGAAAAACGGTGTGTGACACTTCAGGACCTGTCATCACTTAAAAAGGTCCCATACTTCTTCACGGGCGTTAAGCAAATGATGCCAGAAAACCCTCTGCCTCATGCTGTACACCACAATACCTCCTCACCGAGTGACTGCCTTCCCATCCCCGGGGGACATGGCCACCCCCTGTGCCACCTGCACCAGCGGGGTCACAGGGCAGGCAGTGCCACGGCAGCGGGGGAAGGCAGCCCTTGCTGGCAGGCGAGCATCTCCCTGCTTGTCACAGCAAAGCCACCGGCGTGCCCTGTGGTAGCTGCGATATCGCAGCCGTGGGGCTGTGAGGAAATTACAGTGGGGGTGGAAGCCAGCCAGTGAGATTTTGTGGTAAAATAAAGTGAACTTTCCAGTGAGGTATATATTTTCTACGTCCCTTGGCTTCCTGATGTGTAAGCCGTGGTACATGAGAAAAATCCTGCTTTGTGACAGAATGTGTTGGTGCTTTCTTAGTGGAAAACACAAGGCCCGAAGCAGTTAAATCCCAAACTGCTTGTGAAGGGAAGAGAAAGGGAACAAGGCTGAATGGGACGCAGGAAAGGGGGAAGAGAAGAACAAGGATATGAACTGCCGGAGAGGCGGTTCCACGATGAGCGATGAGACTCCAAACAATGTGACAGTTCACATAATTTTTCAACAATAACCTGCTGTCTAACAGCTAAGTGACCCCTTTCCAATTTCCTGTCTGGAAGAGCAGAAGAACATTCGGGTACTGATAACGCGCTGAATGAACCGATAGTAATTAAGCAACCCCTGGTTGGGTAGGACTCTTTCAGATGAAGTGTTTTAAAGCTCAGCTGCTGTAAATGCGAGGAATGTGGGTGAGGTTTGCCCTCTCAAGTGAGGAAGGTCGTGTGAACACGTTCATCCTCAGCCCACCCCAACCCCAAAACGACAGCCGCAGCCCCAAAACCTGCACCCGCCCGCCCCGTCCCTGGGCGGTGCAGAGCGGGTGTGCGCTGCGTGCGGGCTGCGGGACGGCGGCGGTACTGTACCTCATCTGGCAGGCTGACAACCAGGTCATTTTCCGTCTGCCCTACCAAGGCCTGCAAGAAGTACTCGCTGCAGGCGGCCAGCACAGCCCGGTGGGCGCGGAACTCCTTCCCCTCCACGATGAGCGTCACGTCGCAGAGAATATCCTGCTTGCGCTGGTCATTTAAGCAGAGGAGAATATTGGTACAGTGCACCGTTGACTCATACACATACATGGGGGAGTCAGTCTTCTCATCCACAGACATGCCGTTCACACCCTGGAGCAGAGAAAACACAACGAGGCAGTGAGGAGCCGCGCTCGATTTAGTCAACGCAACAACATTGCATGGGGAATTTCAGAAGATTTTAGCAAAAATGGCGAGAATGACTGTCGTGTCTTCTAATAGCGAAAAAAGGGGTTTTGTCCTTGCCTCTGTTATTTTTATAATAAGGGAAAAAACCCACAAAACCCCAGCCTGCTCTCAGGCGGACAGAGAGCGCCGCATGGTTACACCAAAGACCTCCACTCAAGTGAAAGGCAAGGTGAGACTGCGCCTGATGGGGACAAGCTGCTGCCTGTGGTGACCTCATTTCTCAGGCAGAATCAGAGAGATTTTAAGCCTTAAGGGAGAGGGAGACGTTTAGTGGCTTTAGAGGAAATCCATTTCCAGATTTTCACACATTCACTTGTGGTTCAGTGTCATTTACAGAAAAGAGCAGTTCCTGAATTCCAGACCCGCAGGCGCAGGAAAATCCCCTGACCTCTGCGGAGCTCCAGCTACGGGCGGCCGGGCAGCACGTGGGCGCTGGGGCTGCTCCTGCCCGCTGACACCTCTCCCCGTGCTGACAACAGACCAGACGCCGGTGGGACGCACGACAGGCGTTACCAGCGTGTGAGTTAGGAAGTTCCCCGTCTGCCGTTCTGCGATTTCTGACGCACGTCGGGCTCACAACGCCTCTGAACACGGGGATCAGGCTCGTGGTGGAGCTGGGGGGTTCGGGTTCCCCAGCGCCCGACACCACACGAGCCCCATTAGCACTCGGACACACTGAAGTCATTTTTCTCTTACGCAAAATTTTCTGCTGAGCACCAGACTGAATGCTCTTTGCCGTGTTTTCCTGTTTCAGTTTTTCTGACTAAGAAAGTGAAAACCCTGTGCTGTATCTGAACACACCAGGTACCCCAAAACAAACTGAACACTTGTTTTAAGGCTTACGTAGGAAAAAGGATTATTTGTGTGTATTAGTCTAGCTGCTGCCAAGAGTAAATTAGTGCAAACATGCAAACTTTAAGTATTTTAAGGAATAATTTATTCTCCTTATTGCGAACAACTGCCTCCTGGAAGGCACACAGTGTCAAGGGTGACAGAGCAGGGTGTTTTGGTATAATTCTGCTGCACTGCAAATATCTGACTCCTGCAGGAAGTGGAAGCAAAATTCCTCCCATGTCACTTTTTTAAAGCGGATCTTTGCAGCGTTTTCCTTTGCTAGTACAATATACAGGTACACAAGTAGACACAAAACGACTTCAAACTGTTTCTCTTGCTATGTGTTCAAATAAGGACACCGTTTTCCTAAGGCATTGCTCAAAAGATACTGATAATCTAGGCAAGAACGGACTTAAGAAGACCCGCGTGCTGCTTGTAAATATATACTAGACTCCTCAATGAAATTCCATCATCCCAAGTTTACAGGATTTGTAAGTCAGCACCTATGATGGCTCTTTCTACAAAACAGGTATTTTTGCCAAGAGTACAGAACTCTAATGCTGGAATTCTTAGAAGCTTGCAGCTTCTCTTTAGCTGGTATTTTCAACGTTTACCGCTGACTCATGCTACGTTTCTGAGTATACAGCTGAAATGCCTACACTAACAGAAAAACAAACAAACAACTCGGTACCCACTATCCTTTCACTGACTTCATATCTAGAGGAAAGACACAAATCCACTTATTTATCTGCATACAGGTACGGGAGGGAGAAATGTTTTGTTTTTCTATGCTACTGGTTGAATTTCTTAACCAGAAGAAAATTCTTTTTTTTTTTTTCTCATACACTGGCACTACCGAGAAGAATTGACAGCAATCATTTTATTAGTACTACGTTAAGGTACAGAGAAAATGATACTTGGCTCATCCCACTCATAGCGTTCTGTGTAAGTGAGCTCTGATGCTAACGATAGCGTTATAATGATGTTCTAAGTGGTCACTCTTGCGTGCTATGAAATGCAAGAGTTTACAAGAACAATCTAGTGGGAAAACCTGAGAGTTGCAAATGACAATGCGACGGGGAAAGCTTTAAATTTTTTTTCCAGGCACGTCCTCTGCCTGTAAGTCTCAGATGGTGACGAAATGTACACGAAACTTGAAACCTGGCAGGTAATGAACAGAACACCAATTACACTTTCAGTGCCTTTTTTTTTTAATAAAAAACACTGTTTGCCTGAAATCGCGATCCTTTTTTTACGGTAACAGTGCAATTTGTGTGAATCAAACCCTGAATTACTTGGTTACTAATTAGTAATTTCCTACTTTTTAACTACAGCTCTCATCAAGTGCTTTTTTTTTCTTAGATTAGTTGTGTGCCCTGTGAAGTGCTGAAAATACCATGGTGTATTTCCCCACTGACGAGGGAGCCTGCCTCCTGTGCTAGGAAACCCGACCAATGTGTGCTACTGCGATGCTGGGGCTGCACACCATAGCCTCCGCTCCAGAGGGTCCCCAGCTATGCTTGCAGGAAGGACCCCCATCCTTAAACCAAACTGCTTATACCACTGCACTTTCTGGGTGCTCTTGCTGTCCTTAAATACGGCTGTGACTCCATGAGCTCCCCTGAAACCACGGTCTTCCCAAAAGCAGATCCGTGCTGCGTGGATGCCCTGGCTGGCAGCAGCAACCTCAGTCTGGCACGGACGTCCCTGCATGGTGCATTGTGCACGGGGAAGCTGGGGCTGGGCTATGGCTCAGCACCACCTTTTTACCAGCTTTTAATCTTGCAACACAGGTGATTTTCCGTCTTCCCTCTTCCATGATCTGCCTTTGACTGAATGACCCCCAGGCACGAGGTGTTTCCTATCCAAGAGGGCTTTATCCTGTAGGACAGAAGCCCTGCACTGGGAAGTGCGTCGCTCATTTTCACAGAGAAAGGGTTTAGAGTGCAAAGGGAGAAGGTCACCTTAGGGTTTTGGCATGTAGCAGCAAGAAAATTAGCGGAGTTCATCATTTTTTTTTCTTCCTCTCCTTGGAAGGGAAAAGCAGGGACTCAGGCTCTGAACCCTGCAGCAAGCAGGGCTGGAACCCTTTCATACACTGTTAATTCAAAATGCGTAATTTTTAGCTGAATTCAGTATTATGCTGAGTTTGCAGAGCCTTCTTCATGGAAATCATTGTCACGCACTTGCTATTCCTTCATACTGAAGAGAGAATGACTTAGCAAGCCTTTCTCCAGCTCAAAAGAACATGCTGCGCATTTGTTTGCATATAGGTCACCATGCTGCCAGAAAAAGCCTCTTTGAAACAAAAGTTTCCAGAAAACAGCAAGAACTATTGTGGGCAAGGAAAGCACCATTGAAACCTCACCAGAAAAAAAAAAAAAAAAAAAAAGTTGCAACCTCAGTAAAGAAAACTGGAACTTTGCCTACACAGCACTTATACAGTGCCTGGTAGGAGATGGCACCGAGCCCTGCTGCAGGGGCAGCAAGGAGGGGGCAAAGGAGACCTCTGGAGCGCGAAGAAGTCGCTCGTGGAACATCCGAATCCCTCTGGTTTGCAGCACGCTGTCTGTTCTGGCTGGCGCCTGCCCTGAACTCTCCAGGAACGTACGAACAAGCCGCCTGAGCTGCTACCAAAAATACATTGTCTAGCATGAAAACCAGCTCCAGTTGCACAAGAGTAGAGGGCAGGCAACGCCGCACCTGTTTTGAAAGGGAAATGTTAGGGGAGAGAAAATCTTATCTTGACAGACCAGAAAGTTCTGCACCAGAACTGGGCTAATTAGATGAGAAGGTACGTCTAGATCATGGCAAAGGTACAGAACACTTAACCAAGCAAATTACCATCATGACAAAGCAGCATGGCTTCTGCACGGGGAAGTCATGTCTCTGATCTGCTCTATTAGTATTCCTGAAGTGTGTCAAATTAGCAGTGAGGAACGCTGGTATGTGTAATTAGTGTTGACTTTCAGAAATCCTTTGATAAAACCTTTACAAAAGGCTGCTGGAGAAGCTCGATTGTCATAAGGTGAGAAGTTGCATCAGACTGGAAATAACTTAGGTTAAACTGTATTAAACAGAGAAGGAACACACAGGCAATTTTCAGCAGGTTAACAGTGTGCTATCTCCAGGAATGATACAGCATTAGCACCAGCTCACACCTGCCTATGGCCACACCACCTGCAACGTGCCTGAGCTCATCTGATCTCCAAAGCTCGTCTCCAACCTTGGAGATTTTCAAGACCGGACTGGATATAGCTTGGTCTGGTCTCAGAGCTGACCTTCACTGAGCAAGAGCTCGTGCTGGAAACATCTAGAGGTCCTCTCCAGCATGAATTACCTATCTGATGATCCTACATTGATGAGTGACCTAGAAGTCCACAGATCATGACAGGGAAACCGAAAAGAGTAAAATTAGTTCAAGCGTCAAAGGTAATACCAATAATGTTGGGAATTGCAGAAAGACAACATAAAAAAGAATTAGACACAAAGAAGGTGATGCACTAAATCCAGGGCACTCACACACAAGTGGCAATTAGAGGAAAAAAATGTATTTTCATAGAATGGTAGAGGTTGGAAGGGACCTCTAGAGATTGCCTACTCCAATGCCCCTGCTCAAAGCAGGGTGACCTAGAGCAGGACTAGGACCATGCTCGGGACTCTGTCCAGTCAGGTTGTGAGCATCAACAAGGTGGGACACCCCACAACCTCTCTGGCCAGCCTGCTGCAGAGTTTGACCACCCTCACTGTAAACCAGGTACTATTTGACCTGCAATCTCTACTCCAATTTGGAGTTTCTCAGGGAAAAGACAGACTGGAGACATACAGACTGTCATCACCTAGAGGTACCTTTAAGGCTACCCAAGAAAGCTAGATGAAAAGGTAGTGTTATGAAAGAAACATTTTAATAAGGAAATGACACATTTTCTAGTCACTGCTGGTGTGATGTACTGTGATGTCTGCATCCCATTGGTGATGTTGAAAGAGGGAGAAAAGAAATCCTCTGGAGGACAATGGAAAATATTATGGGCAAAGAAGGAGAAATAGCCCTCCTCAAACGAAAACGTATGATCCATTTGATAAACACTATACAAATAAAACAAACAAAAAAAAAAGATAAAAGGTCAAGGCAGAACTGCTCTTCATTGCTTCTGATGTTGCAAATACGAGAGGACACCCAAGTAAAAGAAGCAAGGCAAACGCAGAATCTGCAAAAAGAAAAGCTCTGATTCCTGATCACAGACATGAACTGAAATTGTACCTCACACTCTTTAGGAGGATGCTTATTGTGTTTTTCCAAATTCCACTACAACTGCAATAAACCTCCTGTGCAATTGGCCACTGCTGGCACATTACTGGGCAGAGAACTCACTGGGTACGAAAAAGGATTAGTTAGACCCAATAAAAATATCCAGGGCCACATTCTGCAGGGTGCAAGCTTACATAGGATGAAAGTTCACATAGCAGTGCACTGGCCAACAACAAGCTGCCTGGGGAAGAGGACTGTGCCTGCATTATCCCCCCTTCCTGACCTACCTAGCACTGTTGCAGACAAAAATTACTTGTTGGATGCCAACAGAGGTGAAAACCCAAACCTGGCACCTCCATACGTGTCTCCTAGACTCGCCCTCTCCAGCCTCAGCCCCAGGAGATGGCGATGGGCACGCTGTCGTGCTCTCCTCCCTCGGACAGGCATGGGACCAAGATGTTGAGGGCAAGTAGCAGAGAGCACCCATCCAAAGGCTACATGTGGTAGGTGTCCCTGACACCAGGGGCTCCTGCTCCTGGTGGGTTCAGGACATGAGAAACCAACAGATTTTGTTATGCCCAACTCAGGTTTTGCTTGGAAGCACAGGCTGGAGCTCACGCTGTATCGTGCTATACAAGGTGACTTGCAGCTTCCTCCTGATCATGTTAAGAGAGGATCAATACTGAACTGTGGCTATTTTTAGTTCCACTTCATATTCTTCTGTAACAGAAAAAAAAAAGGAAAAAAAAAAGGACACTTAGGGCTAACTAGCAGTGGTCAGCTTGACCACATCTAAGGCTCTTAGACGGTCTTGGACGGTCTGCAAAACTGATTTGCTTGTAAATGTCTGTAAGTATTTCTTTTCAATAGGATGCACGGAGTGTGAAAAAACACCCTTTTGTTCTGAGGTTTTCAATTACTCTTTTCCAATAACCGATCAAAAGGCACTAGGAAAAAAATGGGGAAAATGCTGACAAAATAATGAAAAAGTTGAGTGGAACTCGTACTTCTGACAAATGGCAGCAAAAGCACATCAGATTTGACAGTTTTTAGTGATAAACACGCACTGTTTTTAAGTGGCAAGTGGGAGGAAAATAATTTTCCAGGGCTTCCTTCCTCATCTAATATTTTTTTCTCTGAAAAGACTCATTTTGTGCAATCAACACCTTGGTTTTAAAGAAATTTATCAATAAGTGACACTTCAGAGCTCGTAAAATGACCATCTTTATAATTGGTTATTACGATCTCTCAATTATAGATATAACAACAAAGGATATGATTATATTGTCACTGCTTTCCTTTAAAAAGAAACTATTGAAAGGCCTAATGATTAATTCACCATTTTTGAGAGCTCACTGTAATGACAGAAGACTATATACAAAGGTCTCTTCAGCGAGCCCATTATTCAATTAATAAATGCTGAATACCAAGCAGTCATAGTCATATGAAACTCCCAAGAATTGTGTGAATTTTTAACCAATTAATTATCAATTACAACATCATAAAACACCAGCATAAAAATAGAAATAATGAAATTTAATTATACATTATTCTTCTTAGTTGCTGCAAATACTATACAAGACTGATTTTGATTAATAATTCATACAGCAATAAAGTATCAGGAAAGATAATTATACTGTGCCACAATTCTCACACTGATTTCTGTAATTACAGATTACAACAGTGTTAGCAATTTAAAAAGGTTAGGGAGCAGTAGTAATTTGCTATGTCATCCTCAGCAATATTAATGCCTCCTTCTCTCAGCACCCCAGATAATTGAAAATAGACTAGCGGACCGCAAGGCTACGCGGGCTTGCCTACTGCCAAGCATACTGCGGGTGCCAGGGCCATTAGCACGAACATCTTCCAAAATGAGATTTTCGCATTGTTCAAGAAACGTCTGCTCTAAAGCAGAAGATATACAGCCGAGAGGAAAAGACATTGTCAAGCATTCTTGGCTGGGCAGCTGATGCTGCTGGTGATGGCTGGTGCTTCTGAGCCTACCCCCTCAAAGCAAAACCTTCACTTGACCAGGAGCGGGAAGGAGGGCAGCTAAAGGAAACTCGAGAGGGGATTTCACCTTGGGCCCTCTGCGGACGCAGGTCTGGCTGGGCATATCGTGGGGCCCTGCAAGCATTTGGTTACTCTGGCCTCCCAAAGGCAAGAACTCACATCGCTGAGGAGGTTGCGCAGCTCCAACACGAGTCACATCAAGTCTTCATGGTCCGGGGGGCTGAGTATAGCTCAAAGGCCACAAACTGGCCCCCAGTTTGTAAGCTACACCAGGGCAGTGACATGAAGCACTTATCGCCTGGGCTGGCTACAGAGCTGGGGCACGAGCTGTCTCCTTATGGCAAGCTTCATGAGTTTTCAAAGCTGTGACAAGAACATCGAGAATTCATTCCTGAGCTTACACCGACAGGAGCAGGGATGTCTCCTCAAGGCTGTGCAACATCTGCTTTGCACGGCCATACACCGTCACAGCACAGAGGCTCTGATACAGGATGCAAGACCCAGCACCGAAGTCAGTTTGTATTGCTGCCCCTACATCCTACTGCACAACTGGACAGTGACTAGGAAAAAAGAAGGAACGCTGATGCTACGCTTCTACAAAGAAGTGCTGAGTATAACTTCTGCATGTAGCACTTTGGTTACTTGCAATGATTTCACTATCGGAAGATTGCACACAAGCAAAAATGTACTATGGCTTCAGCTGTGCCACGAAACAACTTTCTTGTTTTTTGCTTGTTTGCCTTTTTTTTTTTTTTAAATAAGTGTCAGGATGCCCATAGACTCTGTGATTAATGTTTATTTAAACCCCGTGTGCCTACTCTAAAGAAATTGTGCTTCAGGTTGTTCAGAGATTGGTACCATAAAGAAGCAGGGATTCCCAGTGGAGGCTACTTTGAAGAGTCCAAATAGATTTATGTTCCACATACAGATAAAACCTGTTTCTTGACTTCAGAGAGTTGTGTTGTTATTGTTTTTTTGAGAGAGTAACCCAGCTGAATAAAGTAATGATAGCTTGCGGTCTTTAGGGACTTTAGCTAACATTCAAATAATGTTTACACATGGTACATGCATAGATATATATATATATGTGTGTATGGTCTGTTCTATACAGGCTAAGCAAGTATCCATATGCAGCTTTCTACAACTCAGGAAAAGTAATATAGTCATGCCAATAACTGTCCTAGGCTCAATAGGTCAGGCTTAGTTTAACATGCATTTTCAATGTTTTTGAAATATAAATGGTGATCTTGTCGTAAGAGGGGCATAGTAAATGGGGTGGGGGAAGATATATATAGTGGGTAGAAAAACAGAAGGAACAACAGAAAATCATCATCTTATTTTTCAGAAGACACTCAACATACATATATGTATGTGGAAAGTGAGAAACACAGAAGAACTCTTCCCTGATAAAGTCTCTTCTCATAGCTTCCACATGGCTCTTTACAGTAGCTGGCTACGGTGGAAGGGGACTGGAACCAAGTCTGCTACTCAAAATAGCTTATTCAAAGCAGAATGGGGAATGCCCAACGCTGAAACAGTGCCAGGAAACCACTAAGAAAAACAAACACCATATTATGTTTTTCTGAAGTGGTCAAAGGCTTCAAGACCTTGGGGAAAGGACACAACCTTTTGGGTTACTCTTGGTTAATCTGGCTTGTCAGATTAAAGAATCAGAGAGGAAAAAATGAAATAGTTATTTATTTTTATCTTTCCCTCCAGCTTGGTGAACTCTCTGAAAAGGCTGAAGGGGCTGAAAATCTCCTCACACAAAGGGAGCCTAGAGATTCTGGCAAGGGTCCATCAGATTTATGTCTTGCCTTCTTTGCTTTAAATGAGTACTTTGGGGTTTTGTTAAGGAGTGTTAAGCAGTGTTTTTACTCCTTTTCTAAAACTTTAAAATTATTTACATGTATCCCTATGGGCATATGTGCATGCATGTGTATGTATCATTTTCACCACAAGGCTGACTGAGACGATGAAGTAAAACAGAACAGAACAGAATCACAGAATCATCTGGGTTGGAAAAGACCTTCAAGATCACCAAGTCCAATCATCAATTTGACCTACCAAGTCCCATCACTAAAACCATGTCCCTTAGGCTACATCTACACAAACATAATAGAAGAGTCTCAGTTGGAAGGGACCTACAAAGACCATCGAGTCCCACTGGCAGACTTCTTTACGGCTGATCCTAAGTGAAAACGTATCACTAAGAGCATTACCCTGCTCAGCACCTTGTAGAGAGCGACGAGGTCATCCCTCAATTTCCTTTTCGCCACATTTGACAAACGCGGTGTCCTCAGCCTCTCCTCATAGGACATGCCTTCCAGCACTTCTACCAGCTTTGTTGCCCTCTCCTGGATGCATTAAAGTACCTTAACATCCTTTTTAGATCATGGAGACCAGAAGCACACACAATATTCCAAATTGCTCTAGCATAAATGGTTGGTCAAGTGTCCAGGGCCACTTGCCTGTATGGTATAATACTTAGAAGTAGTAAAGAAAATGTTTCTCCTTTGAAGTCTCTTTTGCTAATATGACTATGAAAATGAAGGTCACGTCGATACTGAACCAATGCTACTATTGTTTGGAAGCTAGAAATTATGAACAACAGTGCTGTTCTGCTCCTTTTTGCAGCCTCTTCATGAGATATGACAAGTTATCTGGGTAAAAGCTAGTCATTTTCCTTATGTTTTAATCTCAAGGAAGCATATCCTTTTAAAACTCTAGTACAGTTCAGTGTTGAAGCTTTGTACTTGAAATTTTTGGTTGCTATCAATATTTACAATTGAAGAGTGCCTAAAGTGAGCGTTTGTTGTAAAATTTCAGAACAGAAAAATTCCCTCTCAGAATTACATTTCCTGGTTAATTTTTTTCTCACTTCTGAAGCTGTACTAATTACTCTTTTTCCAGTTTATCTGCAGAACTGGCTGAAGAGGTTTCATCTGCATGGGAAGCTATGGTCAAACCCACTGCTAAAATCTTCAACTACTCAAATTGCAACAGTTGCACAAATTACAAAAGCCTATTTTCTCCTTTTGTATTACATACTTGTTATAGGAAAAATCTGATCTCGTTTTTTTCCCCCTAAAATGCAAGCTCTTCATCTTTGCTGCAACTTAGCAGGTGTTTAGAATACCCTTCATATTTCCTTGGGACACAAACCAGCATGTCCTTTGGAACATGCCTGTTGTGATTAATGTGTGAAGAGCAGAAACACATGCAGTAGGTCACTGGGTTAAACGTGGGACAGAATTTCTTAGGGTATAACTTCACAGCTTCTGCTCCTGGAAAGAATACAGGTGGTGTGTTCTCCTTGGAGTCTGGGCCACTATCTGCTCATGCAGTATTTTCCATAACCGAATGGATACCAGCAATTATGTTCTCCTTTGGTGGCATATGTACTGAAGGAGAAGAGTTTCCTTATCCAAAAATGATAGATTTTTACTTATCTAAACATAATAATAAAAAATCTAGTGACTACTGCAGTAGGATCCTCAGATTTACAGCATCCTTCTGAACCCTGGAAGGCCTATCAACATATGCAAATAACAACTTTCAGATGTCCTTTATAACCATCAAATGATCAGAAGTTCAGTGAAATGACCATTTACAAACTTTCAGAGCACATGCCGAGAGGATAGCAGGACTACACCAAGAGATTCCTAGAACGTTTTTGATCCTGCAAGGAACCGAGAATTGCCGTTTTATTATCAGAAGGTTTTAAGCAAGAGTTGCAAGTATTCTCATTATCTTCACAGCCTGGCATAAGCCAAGATTCCTGTTTAAATTCCCTTTATCCACGCTCCAGCCCTTATTCTGGAAGTGAACTGCCTTTCCTGTTGCAGACAATAAATCATCCGACAGAGAAAGGCACACGGAAACAATCACTTGTGCTGCCAACACCTAACAGGCTACAGCCGGGGTAAGCGGAGAGGATGTGAGATGGAAATGGGCATTTTGACTAAATGCAACTGCAGCCTGAAGAAGCCTGTGCAGAAAGGAAAGACTTGATGCATTGGAGTGCTGGTTCTGAGCATATGTACAGCTAATGCAGTACCTGCATCTGTGGTCTGGTCGAGGACTGTGAAGACGGCTGAAGGTGAAGACAAGTTTTACTTCTGTAAGATGATGAGGAGCTTACAAAACTTCTCTGTCATTGTAGAAATTGGGGGATTAAAGTTGCAAACATTGCTATAAGGGGAACTTGGATTTTTTTTTTCTTCATTTGAGAATACTTAGATAATTTATTGAACTTTTCAATGCAACTTTTTGAAGTTTATTTGGTTTCTCTGCCCCCACCGAACTACAACGAACTCGATGTACTAAACGCTGCAAAAGCCATCAGATCAAATCAAATAAGAGGTTAACATACAAAACCCCAAACCAAGCCACACTGTATCCCAGAGAAGCAGAGTGGCTTGATTATTTCTATTTGAATTAGCACACTCTATCATGGGAATTTTAATCTCAGGGCATTCCTTCGCTGCTTCACAAACCTAAAAGGCGGAGAGGCCCACCTCTTCTAGCCTCCTAAGGGCAGTATCCACAGTTGCCTTTTTTACTCAGACTTGTTTTGTTTGAAAAGCTCTCTTTTCAGCTGTTACTGGAATTATCTATACTTTAGCATCCAAATTCTCTCGAGAGAGATCCTGAAATAGCAGTTCTGCCATTGTTACCCTGGGCCAATGTCAAGCTAATCCAGCCTATGGTTCCCTGGGACATCCCTTTTATCTTTTTGAAGTATCGGAAATACAGTTGGCAGCTCTCCGATTTTATGGAATTGCCATTGTTTCCTAAGATTTATTACAGATTAACAGACACGTAGGAGAGCTTTTCAGCTACCTCCTTTAAGATTCCTGGATGTAAAAGTTACTAGGGCATGCTGATGTCAGAATGTTTAATTTCAAACATTCCTGCCCGTGTCAGATCCTCCTTTGCTGTAAACAGCAAACTTCTGTCCACCTCACCGTACAGGATGAATACATCCTCTTCCATTGTTTCGAATACAAAAACAATCCAGGGAACATTCCTGCCTTTTCTATTTTCTCTTTTTTTGATATTGGATTAATTAATGTTTTAGCACTTCTTCTATTTCTTCATTTAACCAGAATGGCTTCTCATTAGAGTAACGTTTTTTGTTATTGATGACAGTATAAAATCATAATTTTCGAGCAGCTGGCAGAAAATTCTTCAACAATTCCCAGTGCGTTCAACACTTTTTACTTTAAATGTAATGTTATGCCAACACAACAGTTTCTAACTTTGGAAAACATCTTTTTTTTGGTTCTGAGTACAGTGCATACATACATTTATAATCTACTGGTAGGTGCTGTACTCTGCTTGCGCAAGGTCAGTATAAGGGATTTTAAGCCATGTGATCCAAATTATTGAAGCCTGTTAACAAATAATAGTGTCTGACAAGCTGCTTTCCTACTCTCTTCATTTTCCCTGTTCTCTCTCATGCAGCAAGTTGTAAATGTTTATTTTCCAGTCTGCTCGTAAGTGAGCCATCCATTAAAATTCGATTGCATTTCCGCTCATATGTCACCCTCTCCGATGCCTCTCACATAATGCTAGGACCCCGCATAATAAAAAGTCAAACTGATTCTTGTACAGCCCTAATGGTTTAGACATGTATACCAAAAGCACCATAAGGCTGGTTTATATGGTTACTTTATAGTAAGTTTACAGCCTGTTTACCTTTTTTCATTTATCTTCAGGTAGAATGTACTATTGGCAGAGAAAGACAGGTCCCCAAAAGCAGACATCCCACACATACTCTGCAGACCATAGCTTGGAGACCCACAAAATCCAAAGCCATTCTCCATGTTTACCAACAGGGTGACAGCAACCTGCTCCTACCCTCCATCTTCTCTCTCCTTTCACATGGGGACAGACGCTCCGAGACACCTACCTGTCCCATATCTGAGAGTAACCTAAGACAAATCAATGATGACTTTGACCCCGTGGTGGCAACTACCACTGCTACACCACGTGCAGGACCACGGCAGCCTTGCTCAGGGACAAGCTTCCAGCAGCTGTGACCTACGGAAGCTTTGCCTGGCTGATGAAATGTACCTCATACCTACAGTCTGGACAATATTTAAGGGAGAACAGTATTTGAAATACAGGCAGGTTTTCTTCTGAGAGGAAAAAGGCTGTATGCCTTTTTCTGATGTGAACTGAGAAGCTGTATATTCTCTATAGATCTTGGAGACATGCAATTAAAGACTGTCAAATCTGCATGCACACAGGATCCAAGAGGAGGCTGAGCAGGCTATGTTGTAACATTTCTCTCTTGACTTGACAATCTAAATATTCTTTTAACAGCTTCTGTGCATAATTTCATTACCTTAAACAAACTAAACATGCCATTGTGTAACCTGACCCTGACGCAGATCAGGAGAAGGATGGGAACCACGAGATTTCTGCTTCCCAAATGGTGGTTGGCTGACCATCACTGTCTTGTAACATCAACAGCCAAGCAGTCTGAAACATCACACTAAATACGGGTAGAGAGATCAGAGCATGACTCTGCAGGTTCCCCTGGTTTGTCAGAAACCAGTCTTCGGAGGCAGAAGCCACCAGAGGCACTGGGCTTTCTTTTCAGCAGTTTGTAACCTGGCTGGTTGGATGGATTTCCATGGGAATACAGCCACAGCCGCACCTGGGGCTCCAAACCCACCCTCCAGCTGCGATTTCATGTCTTTGCTCCACAGCATGGGGGCACCAGAGCTTTAGGAGAGATCAAAAAATTTAAAACACTGGCAAAATCAACACCTAATTTTAAGCTTTATTTCCCTATTCACTTGCCTGAAACGCTTTGCTAGTGATTTTCCAGCTACAGTCGGAGAGAACATTGGAGAGAGAAAATTGTCACCCTGCGCACCCAAAGTCTAGCAAATTTATTGTGGTTCAAAACACGGCTGTGTAGAGGGAAGCTTCTAACAACAGCGGCAAGATACAAGGCAGGCACTGCTACTTACAGTGCACAGATATAGTACGATGCACTGGGAGGTCCACAGGCAACAGGACCCAGCTGGCACATTCCAGCAGTTATTTGGCAAGGTGTCGAGTACCTTTAATGAGATTTGAGGGAGCTCCTCAACAAGCAGGATCAATCCGTAAACGCATGAAGACAAGGAGATTAAACTACAGATTAATAATTATACGGTATAAACAATCTGGGATAAAACTATTTCGCTCCACTGGAGACTGACATGTTTATGTATAAAGTGGGGAATCTATAAAGCCCATTGATTTGTATTTCAAATGAAGCTAATCTAAAAGCATTACTTATTATTAGGTAAAATATATAACACAAATAGCAAGCTAGGAAACAATCAATACTTCTCAGTGCTCGCAACCCCCTACAGCAATTTTCATGCTAGATAGGGAATAAGCTAGATGGCAAACTCTTGTGCCTGACAGTGAGTTTGTATCTCCATATACATCTACAAGGGAAAAGTCTGCAACCTAAAATCAAGCATATTTTTTTCTTGCTTCTCCCCCCTCAACTTTACCCTAATTGTACCTTATCTATATTGCAGGCATTTATAAATAAACGATTAAAAAAATCACCCCTCAAAACCTCCGACTACATCAATGTACTGTGTTTCTTGGGCTGTCAGAAGAATGAAAACACTGTTACGTGGGACCAAATCCAATATTTATAGACGAACTTGACCACATGGGTGACGTAGCTTCATGAAAGAAGGAGATAATTTTCCACAGTCAGACTAAATGAAAATTTTGCCATTAGCACAATTCAAGTTTTGTAGAAACTGGGTCAGTTCATTTATAACTATCAGAAGTCAAGATCAGGTAGGTGTATCTATAGACTCATGCCATTACTTGGAAGAATTTAAGTCCCAGAAAGACATACCTCAGTTATATAACCAAAGGAACAGCATTTTTTTGAATAAAATACTTGTTGCTTGATGAAATTTGGGATAATCACTACTTTGTTATGAATGACATGATGCTTTTCCATCACAGCATACTATGCTCCAGTATAGTGTCATAAAAATAGACGTGTATGTACATGTGCATATACTTATGTGTGTTTATACAGCACGTGTGTGCATCCACATGCACACATAAGCACAGTGTTTAACTAATATCTCTTAGATAATGTGTATTATTGTGACTGCATGTTTCTAGTAAAGTTCATTTTGTCTGGTATGAACTTTCCAAGCATTAACAAACGAAATTAGCTCTACTAAAAGGGTCCTTGGGCCAGCTATGCAGATTTATATCACTAGGAAATACTCCTTACACTCCGTGCCAATTAGGTGGGTCATTATTTTTTCTAGCTGTTATTCCATTTGTCGCCTGAAGTACATATGCACACGTGTTCCTCTCCTCTGCACGTGGCAAGAATTTTTCCAAAAGGAGCATAAACCAGAGGAGAAATTAAAATCTTGAAAGAGATATTTGTGTGAATGTTTTCAGCAATAATAAAGGAGAAAAGGTGTGTGAAAAAAGCTTCTGATTAGGACTAGTCCAGAGGCAATGGCTAGAAGCTGAAGGGATGGGGAAGCGCCAGGAGCAACATCCACCAGGATGCTAAAAACTGTGTTACTGTGGATGAGTGGAAGGGTCCAAGACAGAAGAAAGGAAAAGAAGCAAGCCTGCCTCACAGAGAGGGGAGGCTGGGGGGCTTTCACCGAAGGAAACGTGGAGAAGGGCCGGCTGGACACGTTTCAAGGGAGAAGGGAGGGCAGCAGGGGCTGAGGATGGCAGGAGCCCAGTCCTGCCCCACTGCCACTGGGAGGCCGGAGGGGCAGAGGTGAGGACGGAAAAGCGGAGCAGACCGTGGGAAAGGGCAGCTATTTTCAGTGTTTTCACTGAGCAGAAAGAAACTCAAGAGGCCGGAGATAAAGATAATGCATGCTACAGTGAGTACGTACAGATGCTGGGAGGAAGCAGAAAAGGGCAGGCCGGAGAGAGGCCGCGCTGCCCAGAACAGGGGGAACGGCTGCCAAGGGGTTTGAAAGGGAGGTGGGAATGGGAGCGAGACGGAGAAGAACATTGCTGGAAATTTCCTCTCCTCCAGAGGGATACGGGACAACGCTTTTTGAAAGGGAGGGGAGGGGAAGGGAAATCTCAGGCGCTGAGAGAGGCGAATAGGGAACGTGTCAGAGAAATGATGAGAGGGGAGAGGTAATTTGCTGGTGAGAGGCTGAAGAGTGGGTGAGGACGCCGTGCCAAGAGATGATAATCCAGCTGATTAGAGAATTAGGCACAAGAGATGTCAAGCGAAAGGCAAGAGAGCAGAAGAGGCTACGGAGGTGGCAGTAAGAGCCGAAGTGTAAAATAAAGCTGACAGCCAAGCGGCCTGAATGTGCGGGCAGCTCACGTCCCCTCTGCCTGCACCCTCTTTGCTGCGCCAGCGGGGCCGGGCGGCGTTACATGGGGCACGAACAGAGATCCAGCAGCCTGCTGGCTGGTCCTGCAGGAGCAGAAGCACAGGGAAGAGGGGAGAGAAGAGCTAGCTGACAATAGCTGTCCGTGGACAAAAAGGAAGCTTTTAGCACAGCTGTGTGGCTGTGTGTGATGGATGGCGGCTCCTCCACTCAGAGCAGAGGCACAGCGCTGCAAATGGCTTTCTAGAGAAAGCAACGTGGACAGCAGCTCCTGCACATCACAGAAGGGAAATGGCAACGTCCTGGGCTTGGCAAGGAGCTCAGGGTCCTTGCTCCATCAGCCAGCACAAGGGCATCTGCACTGTACCATCCCCACCCAAGGCACCGCTACACCCAGCACCGTGAGGACAGATGCAAACGAGGCCCTGAGAGCTTTCTTAAACGAGTTTAAGCTCGACATCCCCTTGTAACAAAAAAGCTCGCTTCCTCAGGAAAATACCTACTGAATAACACAAAAATTACATTATTTGTGACAAAGAAGCCAATTTCCAAATTAAGAAACAAACCACAGTACCCTCACTGCACGGTGCGTGTTTTTGTAGATGTTATTTTCTAGTAGCAAGTAATTACTCTTGTGTGAGTCTGAAAAGTCCCTACCAGTTTTTTGAACTTGCAGACAGCTGGAAAATGCCTACTTAGGCTAGTGTGCACATCTTTGAGTCATTCCACTTGCTAATTATTCTTCCAGAAGCTGCCAACAGCTTTTCTAACATTTTGCTAACTAGGGAGGGATATCACATCACATTATCGTATATCATGTGAATTAACAACAGGATGCCGTTGAAGCAATGTGATAAAAATCAGGTAGTTGAGAAAGAAATTAAAGCTAATCTATTTGCACAAAAAAAAAAAAAATCTGTGGTAAACAAACAGCATTTCAGAAACAAAGGGCATGGCTGTAGAACGATGACAACAAAAAAGTGAAAACGGCACTTGCAGAATTTGTCAGAGTCGATTCCTTCTCCTGGTGACAGATCGGATGAGACTGAAGCCCGGGACCCTTACCGATGTGACTTGCTAGCACTCCACTAACCCGCTGCAAGCGGAGCAGCAGTCACCTCTGCAGCGCAGCAGACGTGATTCAGACTGGCAACTGCTCGCACGTGAAGGCACGACGCCTCCCACCGCTCTGCGAGGCTTCTGTAATATTCATCGCAGCAGCCCAGAGGGATTGAAGCTCCCGGAGTGCACAAAGCCCTCCGGTGCTGCTGTGCAGCACGGCAGACGCCCCACGGCTGACCTGGCCCAAAGCTGGGCTGGTCAGAGGGACACCCTCGAGCTGTGTGGCCCCTGGGGCCATGTAAGGGGCTGACTTGATCTTTAAGGCCCCTTCCAACCCAAGCCACTCTGTGATGCTGTGAATCAAAGTCTCTCTCCATGTCTCACCTTCAATCAAACGTCTGTGGTCGTGGCTTTGGAGTGCTGTTAGGCCATCGTTAGGCCTACTTAAGGCCATCTAAGGCCTACTTAAGGCAAGGCAAAGAAGTCGTATCCAGCTTTCCCTTCTCACGAGGTGCAAGGTGAAATACCAGCACCTCGGTGCAGGTGACAGAAGCTGAGGTGGGCTGGCAAGGGCCACACTCACGCAGCCGGTGAGCAGCCAGGGTTTTGGGGGCCCCAGGCACTGAGCACAACCGCGCTGCCTGCCCGTCAGCAGCTTCCTGTTCCTGAGAGGTTTCCTTGAAATCCCTCCACAAACGCGCTGCAACCCAAGTGGAAAAGAAGCCACTTTTCCAGCTCCGATTGCCCACTTGAACTTTTCGAGAAGGTTGCATTTATTTACCATCGATCTACAGCACCGCGGCGACAGCTGACTTGCTGCGAGGAGATGACAAGCGGCTCAGCCCCAGCAGGGCACATCGGGAGGCACGGCATTACCCCCATTTTGCAGACAAGCCTTGGGGCTGTACCCAAAATACTTGATTTAGGGGCTTGTGCTGCCACTGCCAGTGCTGCCGGTAATAGGGAGCAGGCTACCTTGCCCTGCAATCTGCTCCTGGCTACAAGTCAAGATTTCAAATGACTGTCAGGAGGCAATCCCCACTCTGAAAAGCTTGTGAGAAATGGAGGGGAAGTATAAACCTCGATATTTATTTTTAAAGCGTCAGTTTCCATAAGCATAAAATCACTTGCAACTACTAGCATAAAAATGTAAATATGTAGTTTTACCATTTCTAAAGATTCTCTCGAGTGCCAAATAACGTGTGGAGCAGAGAACTGGTGCAATCAGTTAAAGGACACGGCAATTTTCATTATGGTTATGGCCTAGACAGAAGCTGGAATTTGGCCCAGGCTGATTGTTCAAATGCCTCACTCTACTGGCCCCTCACACAGGGTTTATCATCGCTGCCTTCGTTATCTCTCCCTGGCTTCATCTTGCCTGTGCTATGTATACATAAGCACACATGGACCATGAAACTCATAATGAACTCTTGTAATACCGGCTGTCAGCAGCCGGCTCAGAGTCAGGAAAAACATGCTTTAGCAAGAGGTCGTATCTATAAATATGGCAAAACTAATTATCCCAAGAAGGGTTCCCCTTCCTCTTAAAATTAGCAATGTAAACAGTAGGATAACTCACTGTAAACACATCGCTCTGAATTTCACCAGCTTCACTCCTGGCTTCGCTTAGCCCTTTGCCTCACTATGGAAGAAGTTTGACTCCTGTAAGAATCTTCTGCTACGACAGACACTAAATCTGGCACGTGCAGAGTTTTGTTGCAGTGTCTTCGAGAGAGTGAAACGGGAGAGAAAGAGCATAAAGCCTAAAACCAGACACACACCAGTATAAACGTCAAACTAGTATCTCCACAAGGAAATGGAGAAAATAGCTTTATCTCCCCCTGTGATCTAGGCAGTGGGCAATCTCCAATGAAGGGACACAGAGAGAAAAAGGACTGGTGACTGTAAGAGGGGACAAGGAAGTTGATGCCACCTTGGGTTAGAGAACAGAGAGGCTTTCTACAACAACTGCTCTACTTCTTCAGCAACTATCTGCAACATAGAGGGCAAGAAAGACTTCTTTTTTCTTTTGCTTCATTATTTCAGGTCTGTTTTTTTTCTTTAATCGTTAAATGTATCCTTAAAGCTCATCTGTGTGTCCAGTTTTTCAGAGACAACAGTACTCCGTTTGCTCAAGTGTGGTTGCCCTTCCAACCTTCCCCTTCCAAGAATGGGACGTCTCCAGCAGCGCCCAGTGTTGCTGGAGAGCTCAGCAGCAACGCAGGGCCACTGAGATGCATGTGCTTTTGTATTTAACAACGCAGTCTGTAGGAAAGAAATGTCTTCCAGTGACCACTGTTGGGCTGGAAAATCCTTCAGCATGAGATAGGATGGTGGAAAGAACAGCTGAATGAATCATGAGAGAGCAAAAAAGCTGTGGAACGCCCCCACACTTTTCCATCTGAGATGAGTAAAGGTCAGCCACATCCAGGTGATGCTACTGGAAGCCCCAGACAGACAGAGAACCAGCCAAGTAGGAACCAACCAGCTCCTGTCCAAGAATCGAGCAAAGTCCCACAGCACAACACAGGAAGAAGTCACCACATTTACCGCAGGAATAACAAAGAAAGGTGAGGCTGGCAGCCTTACTCTGAGCAGAGGAACGATCCAGCCCAGTCACTGGGAGGAAAGGTCAGGAAAAACACAGCCAGATTTCATAGCCATAACACAACAAAATCTTAGTTTTCCACTGGTCTCACAAAACCTTCCTGTGCCCTCGGGGGGCAAACACTGCCAGCTTCTGGGGAGGGAGCTGCCCTGCAGCCCGCGGGAATGGAGGTAGGACACCCACCGGCATCGGCCAAAATGTGCAGCAAAGGAGCAACCGGCACCTACCCTATGTCAAATGGCAGCCTCAAATGCTTGTGCAACGATGAAGCATCAGAAAAAGCCAAGTGTGAGATGAACAGAAACATGCTCTCACATCCAAAGCCATCTGTCCGTATTTGCTCGTTCTTGTTGTTTCACAAATTGACCTACTGTTCCAAATCGCAGATTTCAGAAGTAGCGCTGGCTGAAGGTATTACCAGGAAAAACGATCAGTGTCAGCTACTCGGTGTCACTGAGGAATTATTTCCAGGAGTCTAATGGCGTGATCACAGAAGCTGGAAAAGCAAAATCCCAGGGAGGGGGAAGCCTAGATTTGACCGTGAAAGCTGCGTGCAGGCTGCTGACAGCAGCACATGCTGGAAAGCCCTGTCTCCAGCGCGAAAGCCCACTCAGATACAGTAGCAACAAGCATCAGGACAAATATTTGACAGCGAAAGTGGTGTTCGCTTTTTCCAAAAGCAGATGAGAAGTTTGGCTGCTCGTAACAAAGACCATTTCTGTTTTCAAGTACAAACGGTGCGTGTCAGCCATCCTTTCCCTGCTCTCCAGGCTGGCCTCAGAGCAAACATGACCGTAAAACCCAGGAGATCCCTAAAATCTATTTCTGTACCAAATAAACAGCTAATGTTCTCCCATGACCTGAAAATCTCTTCCACTGTTCCCAAAGAATTAGTCTCCCCTCCCCGTACAAAGATAAACTTCCTCTCCAAGGTAATTTTAAAAATCCTAAGTCGGTCTTGTAATGGCAACCCCGTTAATTTTATATCCCCAGAGACCTTTACCATCTCTCCCTGTTGAGGTTTTCCACAAAGCACCCACACCATTTTGCAGACTTTCGAGCCCTTGATTTCCTTTAAGATAGGCGTGCCTTTGTCGGACTGGCTGGTTTCATTGCGTGCTATAACTGGTGGTCAGCAAAGAGCCCGGTCGCGAGGATTTCAGGGTGGATTTCCCCAGCTCTGCCAAGGCAGCAACTTTCCACGTGTCCTCCCCCACCACAACGCTCCCTCTCCCTTTGAGATGGCGAAAAGGAAAACTAGGAAACGCAACAGATGGCCTGACATCCTCTTCCTCCGAAAACCATCGCTGCTGCAGCTCGATTAGGCAATATTTCAAATATTTCCGCGTGTGCCAACAGCGTTATTCATGACTAGGGAAGATTAGGAGAATGCTTTTGAAACTCCCCCATAGGCACGCTGTTTGCTACAGCCTATTCCTGTTGAAAGATCTCTTCTTTTCCCTACTCTAAATCCAATGAGAAAACTCGTCTTTGCCAGATTTAAAGCTGACAGGTGGTACATGCATAATTAAAGATGACCTAACATGGAATGCTCTCATTCCTGGCATATTATCAGACACTTAAGCAAAGCAATTATCAGTAGGCAATCTTTTCTGTCAACAGAGATGGGGTGAAACATTTCTTCAGTCATGAAGATACTGTAACGATGATACATATGTATTTGCAAATACTTATAGCACGGTAACATAGGCTAACATCTCTGTTACCTCGGAGAAACGTCTTCACCCCTTACAGTGGGCTGCAGGCACCTCCCGCTGCATGTGCAGGCTCCCCTGCACTACTTCCAGGGGCTCACAGCACCCACCACACACCTTGCTGCCCCTATTTTCAGCAGCCTGACCTCTTCCCCCGATCCCCCCGCAGTCCCTACAAGCCCTCCCTTTCCTCCCCACCTATTCGTATTGTCCCTTGGTCCTTCCACCTGATCGAGCTGGTACTCAGTTGGTCTGTGCCCCAGGAAACCTCGCTCTCCTGATTTCAAAAATAAAAAATAAAAGCCAGCAAAACCCCGCAGACCTTGTCCTCCCTTATTCAAAAGCAGACAAATCCCCCACTCCTCCACCAAAACTCTACCACCAAAGCCTCCACCAACCACTCCCTCACAGCCCCTCTTCTTCTCCCTCTGCAGCAGGTCAGGCGTTGGGCACTGCCATGCTCTGTTTTTCTCCTCCTACAACTGTGAACACCCCTGGGGAGCAGTTGTGTCCGTCACACCCCACAGCAGCCCGTGCCCGTGGCCAACAACCTCGCCTACTCTTGCATCACGTCCCGTGACGGGGACGCTGTCCTCTGGGACCGCCGCGGTAGGTGGCAAGCTCAAGCCGAGATCAGTCGGGAGTTTTACGTGGAAACAACCCAAAAAGCTCTGCTAGAACTAGGAATATCTTCCCCGCTTTTTGGTTGAACAAGCAGATGGCACTGCCTCCCAAAATAGTAATGTCACCCATGCATTGAAAAAGGCAGAAACTTTTTAACCTAAACTCTTAAAATGTTTCCTTCAAACAATGTTTTGCAATGAATCCAGAAAGTGTTCTGTGCCTTTTTTTTTTTTTTTTTTTGGCTAAAAAGGGATTTTTATAGAAGGCTCTTTTGAGGAAGAAAAACAGAGAGAGGAAAAAAATAATTAGGAAAAGGGAAGCCTAAAAAAGCGAGTGGTTTTCTTAATTTTGGGGAAATTATGATTGTGAGAAGTATTATAAACCGCAATTACACACACACACACGAGACTGCACTTTACCTTACGAAAGAGCTGCTCTTAGGGTATAAAATTGCTTTAATATTGCAGACAAGTGTTTTAAAAAATGGCTTATGATAATGGATTTTCAAAGCAGAAGTAAAGCTGCTTTTCCTTGAGAATAGGGCTTTATAGAAGGGAAAAACTCCACAATGCCAGTGGCGTGCATTTTGCTGCATTTCACAAGATCTCTCATTATTTAAATTCCTATGTATTTATGTCATACGTGGATAAATGACCTTATTGTTCAGAACATGTCTTTATATGAACATCTCTGCTGTTAGAAGTAGTGTTATTTTGCGTTCCCCCCCCCCCAACCCAAGTCAGAACAAAAGTCTCTTTTACTGCAGTTTTGGGAACTTCATGCAAATGGCAGTTTTTACACATCAATCGTCAGTTTAATAACACTAATGATAAGAGGGGAATTAACGGTAATGGGCTGGCTTTTTGGCACGCAAATCGGAGTTTGTAGAGGAGTCTCTGCTATGTCAAACTTTATAGTCTTGTGTTATCAAGTGTTAGCCATGACAATTAAGACTAAACTATTGACTTCTTACCAAGCTGGGGTTACTGAACCACAGCTTCCTAGCACAAAGATTGATTATTTAGAAATCCATTGTGCAAGATAGGAAGAGATAGCGATAGCCTTCTGGGACAGCAGGGAGCCATTTACAGAGCAAAGTTAGTTTGCCAGGGGATACAAATCTGTCTGAACATGCTCAATATCTCTCCCTGTTAGAGCAACACTGGCTAGCTGCTTTCTCAGTTTTCCCTAAGGTGCAGAGTTTGGTCTTTCTTTCTTCCACCCCATCCTTGCAACAGCAGCATTTGAAGTCCAGTCCTGCACCCGCTGCTCACGAGCGACCCCAGAGACTTCAGAGGTGCTGTTCACAGGGGCTCGTGCTGCAGGAGCAGCGAGGGAGAAGGCAAACAGCACCATACACACAGCGAGAGCAGGCGGCTCTTCGAAGGGTTGAAGGACCAGTATGCAGAGCCACGCTCTGACAACGTGGTGAGATCACCACCGCAGGAACGGTGCTGCATATGAGGAAAAGCCTTTGCTTTCCCAACAAGCGAAAAAAGTAGATAAATCACAAATGTCAGCTTTTTGGAGTTAAGATACCACAGTGGAAGTGAACAATGGCAATTTTTTTAAAAATACACATGGACTAATGCAGAAAGAAACAGACTGCCTGGCTACAAGCACTACGGATGGGTGCTTAACCAGGCACAGAACATCCCACGGCAATGATGATCTAGGGACACGGGCATGACAAATTACATCTCTTCGATCTGAATACTTTCTGTCCAGACAGAGAGACAGACACAGTGCTACACCCTACGCCACCCTAGCCCAGTTCTAATGCGGGAAGTACTCACACCAGGCACGAATTACACTTTGCTTCCTCCCACTCATCTTTTGATATGATCAGGACCCACCGATGAATTGCTCTGCAGCTGAATCCCATCCCACATTGGGCACCTTCTTTTCCACGGATGCCTTACTGCTTTTTCACGCGGCCTGTACATTTGATGCCATGGTTTCTAGATACAGGCTGCAAAGACTGAATCCCGTATCCTGAGGAAGACGGGACACTTCCATGGATGCTAATGCAGGCTACAGGAATACAGATGGTGGACTTGCTCCTTAGGCTGCTATTATAACAAATGGTTAAATAATGCCACAACAGACAAACTGTGGAATCTCATTTTTTTTTTCCCAATCATGAATTCTCATTTGGACCAGGTCATAAACTACTCTTACAGACATTATTATACCACTAAAAGAAAGGACGCAATTAAACTTAAAACCTATTCCTGTTCCTGTGTGAACTGCAGCCTTCCCAGGGGAGGTACACTTCAGTTTGACCATATTTCTTGGTTAACACAACTTGAAACAATATTTACAGGTGAAAAAGCCTACACTGTTGCCTGCAAGTTTAACTGGACTGCTTGTTCATCATCCTGCCATCTGCAGGGTTTGCTGCGAATCAGAAGCTCTCTGCTCCTAAGAGTTTTGGAGAAGAGAAAGGAAGCATGCTCCATAATCATGCACATTCAGTGGCAGTTTTCATGAATAGCTAAGTGGAAAAGGAAGTTTTTTAGCAGTACAAAGTCTGCTGCACTTTTACAAGAAGCCCCAAGGCAGGCAGGGCTTATTTTGTGCTGCAGGAATGAAACGTAGCCTCTTTAGGCAAAAGCTGTTTTATCATA
This sequence comes from Anser brachyrhynchus, assembly GCF_964034855.1. Taxonomy (NCBI): domain Eukaryota; kingdom Metazoa; phylum Chordata; class Aves; order Anseriformes; family Anatidae; genus Anser; species Anser brachyrhynchus. Next base: position 86,338,603 of record NC_137696.1, on the reverse strand, counting down.
GAGTCCCCCAAAGAAGAGGCATTTTTAGAGAACCGTGGGAGCTGCACTGTCTCATCCATGATAAAACTACGAAATGACAGGAACTTTTAGGTAATGTCTGTGTGTAAGGTCAGCAGCAGAGGAGCAGGTAAGCCCAGTCTCCGGGCTACTGCCCTTGCGAGGTCACTGCAAAATAAAAAAGTGAGAAATAACAATTCCACCCAACATCTGGGGGAAGCAAGGTGGTGTTCATGGTGGGTTTCACGTGGGAAAGGGTGCGTGACGAACAAAACAGAGTGAGGAACACGTGTATGACCACCAGCGCATGGGCGCACAGGCCGACATGGATGATGTCTCTGGATTGTTGCTGTCACCGTGACATTGTGTTCCCAGCTGTTGGCATCTCTGACCTTGCCGTGCTGTCCGAGTGCCTCTAAATGAGACCATAAAGCTTGCATCCCATGATCTGTTGCTGCCCACCACAATCCAGCTGGAGTTGCAGAGCCCCTGGCACTGCTCGTGAGGACGGGAACAACCTTCCTCCCTCCACAAACCTATGCCAAAGTTACCTCATAATCAAAATGCAGCTCAGAAAGCAAGTCCTCTGCCAAATGAAGAAATGCACGGAGATCACTGCCGGAGCTAGGAATACATGACTAGCTTTTTCCCAGGTCTGGAAGAGTCCCAATTCCTGCCCCAACAACAGGAGCCGTGTGTGCTGACTCCTTGCTGCAGGCCGGTGTCTGCTCTTAACAACAGCTAGAAAAATACTATTGCTTCATCAATACATTTGTAATTCAACCAAAAAATTTAAAAAGCAACTGAAGAGCTTTGCATGGTAAACATCAGAAAAACACTGCCTTCCAACCCTGCAGCCAGTTGTTCTGTAATATCTCCTGCTTTGTGCTGACAGCCTTTTTTCCCTCCAATCATTCAGACACAATGCCTTCAGGTCTGTCTAAGTAATGTAATTTACTGGAGTGGAATTCCCTCGGTACCTTCTGCAGCACTCAGTGACAGTATCATTTATACTCTACACTGTCATGCCATGACACTGACACATTGGCTTTCATCCCTCATTCAGCGCAGAGCGTGCAATTGCACCATCCATTGTGCCCTTTCGCAGACTGCGCGCACAAATTTACTCCATTCATTCCTAATTACAAACCTCTGCTGAAACGCTCTCATTAGATTTGTATTCCTCCCTCCAAACGTCAATCTTTTTTTTTCTGAAAATCCCACTTTTCCGGAGGATCCATCCATTAGCAGCAACCTCCCCGGCATTCCTTTAACCGAGCGCATTAAAAGTGAAACCGGCGGAGCGGAGATGCACTTAAAATGCGCCATTATGGTAAATCTCCCTCGCAAATGTTTTTTTTGTCTTGTTACCCGCTCGCTGCCAGGCGGTCGCCCGTGCCTGCACATCGTGGGGTAAAGCAGAGCCGGGGCGGCTGCTTCAAGGCAGCCTTTGTGCGCTGGCAGAGCGGGGCACGCCGTGCGAGAGCCCTACAAAGGGTTTGCGACGGCGGCGGAGGAGGCTGAGGGCAGGCTGGCTGCTGTGGGAAAGTTAAGAGCAAAACAAGCTCGGGGGTTCCCGAGGTGGGAGACACTCTGCCAACAGGTTGCGAGAGCTCCTCGGCTGGAAACCTCGGTCAGTCGCACCGCCTCGGTCTCTCGTGGCAATCCTAACCCGTGCCTACAGGCAGGGCTGCTCGCTTCAGCCGCGCGGAGAGCACAAACGTGCAGATCACGCCGAGCAGCTCCGCGAGCGGTTCGACGCGATCAAAAAAGAGAACGCGCCGTCTCTTTCGCAAAAAGGTAAACACCTTAAAAATGTCATCGCCATACAAGGGAAAAAACTACCAGCCCCGCGGCGCCTACTGATGGTTGCACAAGGCGTCCCGGGTGCCACCGCTAAAAATAGGCCGCGTGGCGATCCCCCCCCACCCCCCCACCCCGGGCGAGCCCTGCCTGCCTCATCCCGCTGGAAAGTGCCGAAGCGACGAGCGGAGCACGAGCGCCGTCGCCGCATGACACACACTCTCCTGGCCTTATCTTCGCGAGCGATCACATCTGAGCTCATCTGCGTCGGGCGCAGCAGCGTGTGTATGTGTGTGTGTGTGTGGGGCGGGGGGGGAACCACCCCTACATCTGTGTCAAAAAGGGAAAATTCCACAGAAAAAATGACAACAAACGCTTACGCCGCTTGTCGGCAGCTGGTCACCTACGGGATTGAGATGTGCAGATAATTGCAACAGATGTAACGTGATTCCCTGCAGAAAACACCACCACGGAAACTAATTATTTCTGAAGTTTTTCCCCGTTCCCCCCCCACACCCCCTCCCCCGAAATATTTAAAACCTTGATTACCGCGTGAGCTCTCGTGCCTTTTGTGCTTTGCATCAAGGCAGGAGCCGGTCCGGCGGGCGGGCGCGCGCCGATGCGAGAGGAGAAAGGCGCATTTCAGCGAGCAGGCAGGAGCGAGGCAGCAGCCACACGACACGCGCGGCGCTCTCCTTCTATGGAGAGGGGGAGGCTCGCATTAAGGTAATTCAGAGGGATTTCGTATTGCATAATAAAAGACTCACCACCGACAGCATCAATATTCCATGGAACAAGCGCGTGTGCCTCTAAGTGCCTCCAGCACACCACATCCTCTGTGCAAGGCGGCGTTACTCAGAGTGAAAACCTATTGTCTTATGTAGCCCAATTCTCAAGTCAAACAGGAACACTTCTGCGACACCGTGAAGCCCGAAAAACCTGGAAACGTCATGAAGCGCCAAGAAAGCTGCGATGCTCGGGCTGACACACAACTGAAAACGAGTTTTGAGCCTCCCTCCGTTACCTTCGGTTCCGTAGCTCTTGAATAGATGCTCTCTCTACTCGTCCATTACACGAATTACATCAAACCGAGAAGCCCGAGATGCACAGGCACACTCATTCTCTGGAAATGCCACAACTGCTTAACGAGTGAGGCAGGGACAGCACCCAGCCTTACACCACCAAGTTATGAATTTCCCTGCAGATGCTGACAACGTCTCTCTTTAATGTTTCTCTTGGCCACAAGCTGACATATCAATTAATGTGGTCATAACAGATTTAGTAGCTCAATATATTTCAACTAATTTAGCGAATTCCTAACCGGTGCAACTACCTGGAAAAGCCACTGAGACAGCAGATTTCAGTACCATCACCCTAAAACTAAACCAAAAGGATTTTACGTGTCGAAAGTTAACACTGAGAATTTGTTTCTTGGTGCTCAGCAGATTTGTACAGATTTCCTTTTTATTTTTTATTTTATTTTTTCCCAGAAGATTAAGTTCTGGATGAGCAGTTCAAGTTATGCCAGAGACGTTTTGGAGGGCTGATTTTAAAGATCTTTCAGTCCTCTCTAAAGCTGTTTTTTCCAGATCACAGAACAATTCCGCTTCCAAAATTCTTTCACCACCACCTCTTACTTATGCACTAAGCCCAACTTTTTTTTTTTTTTAAAAAAAAAACACAACAAAAACCAAAAAGCTGATGAATGAACACAGCTAGACAACACTGCAAATAAACTCTCTCTCTCATTCCAACAGACACATTTACAAGTATTCAAACACAGGACTCACCAGACAGAGATGAAGCTGCATGCAAGCCAGTCATCAGAGCTAACAGAACGATTATGCTTGCTCTACAAGTTCTGAAGCATTTGAATCTTATTTTTAGTTGTACACAAAGGGCAATAAATGGAAAATCTTATTGTAACCACTGCTTCTTCTTGGCCACCCACACTTCCAACACCTACAGCAAAAGTATATAAAAGCAAAAAACCCAGAACTCACGGCTCATCTGAACAAGGGATGCAAACTAGCTAATTGCTGTTACTTTTTTTCCAATTTGTATGTAGAGTGTCATGATATTCTGTTAACCATCACCGACAGATATTCACGCAGCGTGTATCTCCTACGTCAGGGATCCTGTGGGATTTTCATACTTGTAATTAATTGCTTTCTCTCAGTTATCCAATAGAGTTCCTCTCTAAGTTAGCTAACCACTAATCAATTTTCAAATGAGGAAATACAGAAGATGCCTCTCTCTAACTCTCAGTTTCTCCCCCCACCCCAGCCCCAATTTAATGATGTACAAGGAGTTAATGCTTCGCTTACCTGTGAGAAATTATGCTCAATACTCTACCCAGAAACCGGCAATTAAAAAAAAATCCCTTTACACTCATAATAGTAGAAGAACTTCAAACAAATTGCTGTCAAGGATGATTTCATTATGTTTAAATCCACTTTACTTCAAGTTGCTTTGCAAATTACTTTTTAATTTTATCCATAAAACTCCTGTATCTACTACAATGCTGGTTTACCCTCCTCTCCTATGCCTGATTCTTTCCATTTACCCAGCTCTGCAAGGCAACACAAGTATGAACCTAATTATCGTCTGAAAGCCTGCAGAAAGCCAACCCAATTAGCTGAGTAAAAAAGAAATAAAGAGAAAAGGTCTGTCTTAAGACCAGACTAAATATGAGTATAGGTGAGGCCACGTCTGGAGATGGGGCGAGCTGACAGTCTGCTGTCATTAGTTACCTCGCTGTCCCTGGAAATGCACGGCATTGTGGCCAGGAAAGCATCCACTGCCATGCTCGCACTTCTGAACTCTTTGCAAATGACAACAGGAAACCCGTCCCATAAGCTCGCAATGCGCATTTAACCTCATATTTTAAGACAACGTGTCAGCTGCAGGGAAACGCACCTTCACCTGCCCTTCGCCTGCTCACCGATGGCCAGCTAGAGACGTCTTCCAGCCCACCATCTTCCAGCGGCCGGCACCGAGCTGGGCGTGCAGCCGGTGGCTCTGGGCGCCCGGCACTTTACGCGGCGCTGCTGAAATCAGGTAAATGCCTTTCTGGCGACGATGTGGGGCGCAGGAACGCGAGATGGGCGCCGTAGAAGCGCAGGTATCTAAGTATTATGAAAATAAATGGGTCATACACCACTGAGCTAACAACCACACCACCCCCAAGCCGGGCGCGTAATGACTGTGCAGAGCTCTGCCAGAGGGAAAGGAGAGATTTAAACAGCAGTGAAAACAAAACTGATGCGGTGAGATGGATTTTACTTTTCACCGGTTTGGGTTAGAGAGAAAGTTGAGCTCACCGTCACCCTCTCGCAGTGTTTTATATTGAAAAAGCTCGGCGGCGGCAGGTAAGCTGTCCTGCGGGAGGGAGGAGAGCAGGCAGGGTGCTGCCGCCCGCCCCGGGGCCGCGGGTCGTGTCCCCTGCGGCAGGAGGAAGTGCCGGGCCGCGGGCCGTGACTCAGTGCCTCGGGCTGACACACACACACAGACACATGCACACAAATGTACACGCACACGCAGCCCGTCACCTGTGGCGGCACAAAGCCAGCCGCACCGCGCCGCAACGCCGAGTCAAGAGGCGGGGGGCACCGCACACCTACACGGCGCGTCCACCTCCGGAGCCACGATCAAGGGCCAAACGGGGACAAGCGCCAAAATAATTCGTCTTCTGACAGCATATCATATTGCAGATATATTTTATATATATATATAAAATTAACCGACGTATTAACAGCAAGCGCTTATCAAAAGCAGCCTCTGGTCGCCCAGGCTGGGCATCCAGGCTGCCTCAGGTCCAGTGACGCTGGCAGTGCCAAGGAGCATCTGGCTGCACCAAGGGACTGCCGCAGCGATGGCAGCAGTCACCGGCTTTACATATTCTCAAAGGCAGGCAGAGGGAGAATCTGGTTAATTAATCAGATTAATTAGTTGAGAAGAAGTTTTCACCTGGATGGCAGCACTGGGTGAGTGATGAATGGATGGGGAGTAGACTCACAGAAAAGGACCTGGGGGTGTTGGAGGATGAAAAACTGAGCATGAGCTGTCAATGTGCACCTGCAGCCCAGAACGCCAACTGTACCTTGGGCTGAATCAAAAGCAGGTGGCCAGCAGGGCGAGGGAAGTGATTCTCCCCCTCTCCTCTGCATTCGTGAGACCCCCCTGGAGCACTGCATTCAGCTCTGGGGCCCCCAGCACAAGAAGGACATGGACCTGTTGGAGTGAGTCCAGAGGAGGGCTACAAGGATGGCCAGAGGGCTGGAGCACCTCTCCTATGAAGACAGGCTGAGGGAGTTGGGGTTGTTCAGCCTGGAGAAGACAAGGCTCCGGGGAGACCTCATAGAGGCCTTCCAATATCTAAAGGGGACCTACAGGAAAGCTGGGGAGGGACTCTGTGTCAGGGAGTGTAGGGATAGGAGAAGGGATGATGGTTTTAAGCTAAAAGAGGGAGATTAGATATTAGGAAGAAATTCTTCACTGAGGGTGGTGAGGCCCTGGCACAGGTTGCCCAGAGAAGCTGTGGATGCCCCATCCCTGGAGGTGCTCAAGGCCAGGCTGGATGGGGCTGGGGGCAACCTGGTCTGGTGGGAGGTGTCCCTGCCCATGGCAGGGGGGTGGAACTGGATGGGCTCTGAGGTCCCTTCCAACCCACGCTACTCTGTGCTTCTGTGGAAACGCTTTTTGTTGGCTGTGAGCGCAGAGCCCGGGGGTTTTGCCAGGGAGTCTGTGGAGGCCCCTGTGGTGGGATGTGCCCAGTGCCAAGCACCAGTAACGGTGCTGGCAGCATCCAGCCCTGCCTCAGGGCTGGCAGGCACAGCCCACCACCCACCACCTGCTATGCCAGCACCATCAAACAGGTAAGAAAGCTCCTTCGCCACCATAAAAATGGCATTTCCTGCTGACTGGTGTCAACCCTTGGACTTCATAACCAGCCCTCAGAAAGCCCGCAGGCAGATTCCAACCTCCAACAAGAAAACATACTAAAAAAATCACGACGCCCACGTAGTAACATCACTGCTGCCACCGTTGTGACACAGAAAGCACCCTGATGTGACAGTGACACATGCCAACATGAAAATCCTCAAAACACCGGCAGCAGAGCTCGTCACAAAGAGGAGTTGCCCATCCTTACAGATGAACCCGTGGACGTGTGGCAGCCCCTGCCAGGACAAAGGCCCCATTTCCAAAATGATCTTGCATGTGCTGTGGGAACACCAGCAGTGTCCGCGTCCAGCGCTGAGTGACTGTCTCTCATCCCCATCTCCATTATGCTCCAAGTCAGACGTGGGCACTCCCAAAAAAGTGATCCTGAAAGCCCAAGCTCCGTGCTACCACACAAAAACATAAACACCAGAGGAGAAGCGGCCTTAATTTTACAAATGATATTTTGTGGCCGATACGACCGCATCTCACACCAAAGGCCAGTGGTGACTACTCAGTAAGATAAGAAAACCCCTGTCCTCGGCCACAGCCGTACTGCCTGGGAACAGCTGGGTGGGATTTGGTAACCAGAGTTACGACTGTTTGGTGAGTAGGTTTTCACAAGTACGTGACATCATCTTCAGAAATTTGATTTCCTTCTTAATTCAATAAAGTTACCTGACCTTTCAGAGCGGATTTTAAAAAAGATAACATTTTTTCCCAGTCCCTGATGGTAGGCGGATGACACCAAAATCTGCATCTTCAAACTTTACATTATTTACATCTGCCTACAGATGGTCGCAGGACAAATTTCAAGAAATCTTTTTTAAAAAAAATGAAATATTCTGAAGAGCTCGTACCTAGCAGATATGAATTTCATGTAGAGTTTTTCTGAGTTTGAGTTTTGGGTTGGATTTTTTTTTTGAACAAAGCACTTAAAGGCCCTCACTGAATTCTCAGCACGGCATAAGTAGCACCAATTAGGACAATTTATTACGCTCAGAATGCCATTGATTGGTATGTTATTTTTGCCGCTTGTAAAGGAAAAGAAAGCGGGGTAAAACAAAGCGAGGAGTGGTGCGAGGGTAGTGTTGAAATCGCTGTGAAGCGCCGTGCGGCTCCGCACATCTGCGGGAAGGCCCCGCGAGTGCCCGAGCATCTGAGCAGGGCCCTGCACGTGCAGTGCCGCTGGCGACCGCTCACGACCACGACCCAGGAGCCGTGTCTCAGCCAAGAGCACAGCTTCTCCTTAATTCCCGCACTCCCTCATTATGCACACGGTCTATCCTCGCCGTGATTAACTCCCAGGGGACCAAGAGAAATGTTTTTTTTTCTTATCTTCACGCATGTACTGTAACGGCGTTTAGCAATCTGCTCTGTCAGAACAAGGGAGAGGACTTCTGCTTTAAATTAAACCATCAAGAGAGATTATTTTTACAGAGATCACATCAAACAGAATCCTACTAGTATTATAAAAATGGAATAATCAATGGAAGAGGGGAAAGGTATACGTGCTTACTAAATACACTGCACCCCGGGAAAAGCAAGAACAATATGACTGTTACAGCTAGGTCAAGCTCTCTCCAACAGGGCTAATTAACAAGCGAAAATTTGGTTGTTTTTTTTTTTCTGTTGGAATTGCTGTAACAAGGTAATTGCTACAAGCAGAAGTTGTTATCAAAAAGCCAGACGGAGGGCTTGTGAATAACACTGGGAAACCAAGGGAGCACCTGACGGCTTGCCCTGCGCCCAGCTCCACCAGCACAGGTCCGCTCGTGCAACCGCTGTAACCCCAGCTGACAACCTCCGAGGTGACGCCTGCACCTCCAGGAGTCGGAGCACGCGGCATATTCCAAAGTTTTGGTGTACCTTGAGCACACGGACACAGTAAGAATAAGTAAGGAAGGCACATAGCTTATGACAGCTTCTAAATCCTTCTGCTTTTCAACTTTATTTGGTTCTCAGCCATGGCTTTACTCTTGGAAATGGAGATTTCTGATTATTCACGGCATGAGAAACAGCAGGACAAAACTTCCTATGCACTTCTACCAGCTTGCTTTGGCTGCGGACAGGGAATGAGTGTTTTTCTCCATTTATGTCCATCCAGTTTCTGTCTGCTTCTTCACATCTGCTAAGAAGGATGTCATTTTTAAAGTTAGTTCCTCTGAAAGGGTTTTTATCAGTGAATTTGCAAGATGCCTCATTACAGGCTTTTCAGAAATCATGAGAAAAGCCTGCAAAATTGTGAATAAGGCTTCCAAGTCCCATGACAATGTTGCTAAGTAGGGCTAATGAACAAAGGGTTGTTTCTGCCTGCCTAGCTGTTACAACTCATATTTTTAAGTTTCCTTCCCTTAAGACAGGCACTAGGAACATGTTTCAAGCGAGATCCAAAATTCTCACACAGTCAGACGATGCCTGCTATTGGGGGTCTGTCTAATAACTGCACCATCTATTGACAAGCCCATAACAAAATGGCAAGACTCTCCCTTTTCCAGAAAACAAAATCAAAACAAAACCTTCTAAGGTCTCTTTGACAGCAAATTCCGTTTCTACCAATCCTTTCTCCATTGCCTACAGTTTCACTGTTATTTTTGCTGATAACACCAGAAAATGTTGTCTCTTCTCTTTAAAAATTGACTTCCCATAAGCATTAAAAATCCTGCACTCCTTTTGCAATATAATTTTTGTTTGTTTGTTTGAGTGCTACTTGTAGTGTCACATAAGCAAACAAAGTACCTTATATGAGGTATACTTCTAACATAAATTCTTTGGTTCCAAAATACAAATTTTTTTTGAGAAGCAATATTACAAATTGATTCCTAAGATTAAAAATGGTGTTAGCAAGCATTCAAGCAAAACTGGCCAGAACAAGTGCGGTGGTTGACTTCACCCTCCTGCCCTGATTAGTCATTAAGCTGCAGAGCATGAATTTATTACTGCAGTGAAAAAGCAAGGGCAGGATGCCAGCCTTGCTGACCAGCATGTCAGTGCTTATGTCAGGAGAGAAAGAGGAAAATGTTCCTTCTTTTACTTTCAGTTGCAATCCCCCATATCCTCCCCCATCTTCCAGTGTTTTTAAAGAAATTCCCACTTCTGTCCTTTTGCCGCTCGGTAGCTGCGGCTTGGAAACATTCAGACCCCGCAGTTGGCATAACAAGATTTAAGATCTGCGCGGTCACTGGACGGCAGATGTCCTTATAGAGGCTGGGGTGAGTCCTGCGCCTCGCACCAGCGTGACCGCTCATTCCCCAGATTCCCCTGTGGTTTTTCTGGTGGTGTTATCCGACCAGCTGCCGGCTGTCACCTCTGCCCGGGCAGGCGGGAGTGCAGAGCAGGATTCAGATGCATGAAGATTAAGGAGCATCGCTGCTACTTAAAGGCAGTGTGGTGTGAGCTGAGCAGCCCCGGCTCTGAAGCCGGGCGACGGGTTTTGTGTCCGATTTCTCCTCCCCTCCATGTTTTCTCTTCTGTTTAGAGTCCTGGATTAAGGCACAACTGATGCTGGAAACTGCTAGACAGCACAACGCTGTGAACCACAATTCTGAATCATCTCTGGTTCAGATGGTATTTTGCCAAGCTGCTCTATGTCATCATCCAAAAGACAAAAAGCTCCCAACCACAATGGGATTTGCTTTTTATTTATAGAAAAAAAAAACGAAGTTGTACTTAAGCCTTTTTCCCAGCTTGGTGGCTCTGGGGTGTCCCATCCTCTGGACGGCACAGCCCACCACATCCACGCCATCCTTGCAATGCTCCAGAGACTCCTTCCATCCACAGATCCCTCCCAGGACTGCTGACAGGTTTAAAAAGGGTCAAGACAATTTCTCCCCTCTAGAATAACCCACTGGCCCCTTCCCAGAATGACACAACATGCAGCCTCAGAGGAAGATTCAGCCACGCTGGGGGTAAATGTGTGCACGGCACCACAGCCACTCCCCATCCTGGAAGGAAACATCCACGCACGTAACACACACCAGGAAATACCCACACGGGGGAGGTCGGAAGGGGTCTTCAGCCCCCTCAGCCCCTAGTAAATCTGTGCACAGCTTCCTCCACCCCACCCCAGCCTGTGCAGCCAAGCACAGTTCTTCCCGCATCAGTCACATTTTCTGCGTGCGTTCAGAGGCACGTACAAACATGCCGTGCCCATGCCCTGCCCCTCCTGAGCGATGAGCGTGCAGGGAGGCAGTGGGATTTCCCCAACAATCGCTAACGAAGCTGCAGGCTCCCGAGCCATGCTCCTGGACAGGATGACCACCCCGCGATGGCAGTGTTCTTGATGGCTGTTGCTGCTGCGTGTCAGCCCTGGCTTTTGGCGGGGCAGCCAGCTCTGTGCCCCACGCAAGAAGCTCACTGGAAGGAGCTGGAGTTGGCAATGCAGGCACTACTGATGCTTACGGAGCCTTTCAGGGCAGCAGTCTGAAAGGAGAAGCAGCACAGCGCCAGGGCTCCTCCGAGGGAACCGTTCTGGAAACCACAGCAAAGGAGGATGATATGGATTTTATGATGGGAAAATATGGGGATGCCCACAGTCCCGCTGATGGCATCCGAACTCACACGGAGCACGTGTGCCTTCAGCCCAACACAGCAAAGTAAATGCACACAAACGTATCCAGTTGTGGAGAAAACCTACACGTAATTAGGGGGATGGGGTGAAGAGAAGCTATTTTAAGTACTTTTTGCTAAGGTTTACTATGGCAGCAGAACACTTAGAAAAGCCTTCAAAATGACAATCACCATTTAAGTTAAAAAAGCAAGAAACTACTTCAATAACAATTTATTCACCACCTAATGTTTGCTGTTGAATTACAGCTTTTACAGTATTTTTCTAAAGTATGATGTTTACGGCCTCCACCTTGCCTCCCAAAATTCTTTTTTTCTTCTTTAAATAGAAAGGAATTTGAGTCATGACTTACATGTAACTTTTCTAGGTTCTGCGCTGGCTAAAATGTTCTCACGATGCAGGGAACGGGATCAATGGAGAAATTAAGAGGCTACAGCAATCCATTAAGAAGTGGCCCTCCAAAGCTTTGTAGGGCAATGTTCTGGAAACTCAGTCGTATCAACCTAAAATAAAATAAAGGCAGCCATTAAAAAATTCAAGCATTGACTCCTCACAAAACTCCTCTGTTTTTCCCTTCCAATTCTAAATACAGTTAGTGTGGGGGCATTTTTTTAACATAGAAGGTCTTTACGTCAAACATGATAATTACATTACACCCATAACGTACCTCTTAGACTGCAGATACATTATAACAAAGACTATGTTTTTCTTGCATTGGTGTAGCACCAAGAAAAACAAGCCCCCAAGAATTATAAAATAGATACTTCTGAGATCATTCTAGCAGATTGTACCGTAGATATGCGCATGCTCGTGTACACGTACTACGAGAGCTCTGCACATCACACCAGGATGGAGTTCCGACAAAAACAGCAAGTTGATCTAACGGACTTCAGATTAAGTAATACTGGCTTTTGTCAAAGCTTTGGTTTTATCAAGGAATCTAAGTCATTAACATCATAATTGTCTCTCGGTTTCTAGTTTATTGTGGGTAGCTTCAGAAAAGAAAAGCCACCAGTGCAGTTTGGCACCCCCAGGTCAATGCAACGCGTGCCATGTTCCCCCAGCCGTACTGTGGGAAAGCTACTGCAAGTCTGCGTCAAAACAACCGGAGAGGGAGTACAAGGTTCACGTTCCCGCAGGCAATTCAGCGTGCTGCTGCTGATGCACAAGGGCTCGGACCCCGGGGAGGAGGCACTCGTGTCTGGGGCGGCCCGCAGGGAGCAGCGCTGGGGCTGGGAGAGGTGCAAGCACCCAGCGCCCGAGCCTCAGCATCGGCGCCCAGCCCAAATCCCACACACCGCCCGATCCCAAACGCCCCAGAAAAGGCTTCCCTCGTTTACCAAGGAAGCGGTCGTGCTCTGAAGTGGTTGGGGAGGAGGCTGGGAAGGAAATACTTGTGGAAGGAGAAGTAATTAGTTTTAAGTTACAGGGATTTTCAAGCTGAAGTTGCACCAGCGACGGTGCCCAACACTTTACTGCTTTCTTGGAAAAAAAAGTGCTGGACTGCTTGAATAGTATTTACTTGACTGAAGATGCTGATTGGGAGTGAAAAGGAAGACAATTTGCTTTTGAACAGAAGGGGACAGTAGCAGAACAAGCAGTGGCATATATGCATCTTCCCAGGATCACCCTACAGGTTGTATCTGCAGAATTACCACCAACTCAGGCTAGATAAAAGGGGGAAGAGGTGAGGAGAAAACAAAGAAAAAAAATATGGCTTAGACTTTTTATTAAACTACTACCATTTTTTCTGTGATTTGCAAAATGAACTTTTCAGTAAAGACTTCTGGTTTCTTGAGAAATGTTTAGTGACTCTATAAGCAAGTCAAAAAATAACACAAACTGCGAAATGAAAGTGTTTTTTTTGTTAATAAGTATACAGTTCTTGATAGAAAAGTTCAATACTTTCTGAATGCTGATGTGACAGCATTCTACTCCGAGCCTTGTAGAGGACTGGATCTCTTAGGAAAAGCAGGTTATTTCTTCTGGATGGCACCCCTCTAGGTGATTTACAACAGATGCTCAAAATTGTGCTACATTTAAGCATTACCTGTAAGGGCACTTGAAAAGAATCATAAGGCTACTCTAAGAAAACAACGCTTGCATCTCCTCAGTTTATATATAACTGGGCATAACATTCATTGACAGACTGTAAGAGGACAAAATATTTACTGTCACAAATATACATTATCTAAATTGCCTATAAAACTAAAAATATAAACTGCAAATCTGTTCAGTCATAAATCACCCCTAGAACAAAAATAACTGCTGTTTACTCAATAGCCAAAGGAATAAAACCAGGCAAGTGTCTGCTTTTTCAAGGACAAGTTATTTTCTGAGCTAAAATTGCACTTGCTGTGGCGTATCAAAAGAGAAGAAGAATAAACAGAAGTGGGGAAGAGGGAAACAAAATAAAAGGAGGGGAGGAGGAAGACTCAGTGCCACACTTTTCTGAGAAGGTGTGATTGATGTCCACTGCTGTAAGAAAGCATGAGGCTGCATCCCAAACATTTCATTCCCTTCTGCAAATGTCTCACTCTGTATCTTGCCCCATGCTCCCTACATAGCCTTGCCCTACACAGGATGATCCAGACAGCATCAGGTTTTACACATGATCTAAAACATGAAAGCAGGAATCTCTCGGCCGAGGGGTCAGCTTAGGGTAGAATGAAACCTAAGCCCCTGCCTACGCTCGACAAGAAGGCTGCTTCATGCTTTCCATTTCATAAAAGCATTTCCTTTCTGAAACAAGCCAATTACTAAAAGCATAAAAAGAATACATGAAAATCGAGCTTATATGGAATGAGGAGCCAACAGTGCCTCTAACGAAGGGAAGTTTCAGCACTTTAGAAAGCTGGCTGGCCAGGCATGCAGCACAGGAAGAGCTGGATGCTGCGCAGGGACAAAGATGCACTCTTCACTCAAACCAGACATGTTTTTTTTTTTTTTTTTGTAACGACCTCTTGCATATTTTTGAACCATGTTACCTTTTCTCCCCCTTTCTTTTTTTGATGGCCTGGGGGCTCAAGTTAGCATCAAAGAATGCAAATGCAAAGCAAGATGCACAAGAAAACCATGGCTGTCAGAAGGACAAAGGAGGCTGAAGGACTCTTTACTGCAAGAAAACACTATCCAGCCTAGATTTGTCTTATACTGTGGGTGTGTTTCAAAGAGAGGTTGTTGTTAATGTAAAATAACAAGAGCTTTGACGCTTAGGAGGAAGAAAACTGATAAGTTCCTTGGTTTGCAATGAGCAAACCAAGAAAGATGATTTGAGAAGAATGAGATGAATGTACCTGGGTTATTACTCTGGTTAGCAGGGAAGTTTTTTCAAACCCAGAAAATAGTTCAATCACTCTCAAGAAAGCCAGCGAAGTTGGGCAGACAACGAGGAAGGGGAGCACCAAACACACAGTTGGGTTAGCATACACATGAACGCTCACAACACAGGATAAAATTAGGGCTAAGCGAAATGAACCCACGTGACAAGATGTGCTGGTGTGCTTCTTACAGGCAGGAGAAAACAGTATTTAAGGAAGGCTGCACACCAGAGAACAGGAAGAAGAAAGCACAAATGTGTAAACAGAACCCGTGTTTTCTAAAGTTATGCCGCACTTGATAGAGCACAATGTTTGCTACACAAAAGCTTGTAGAAATCAGTTCCAGTAACGTCAAGCAAGGATCCTGGTCTGTTACACACAATGCTACGAGAGATTAGCAAACATGCTTTCTTCACATTTTGTGTGTTTTCAAGTGAAGCTGAAGGATATTTCTTTCTGGTTGAGACAGCTTCATTGTAACATTTGTAGTTTCCAACTGCTTGAAGGATTGCCTGAGGCCGAGTAGGCACTTGCAATCCTCCTGACATCGAACACAGGATCTCTCCTGTAATCTGTAAATTAAACCCAAGATGATCTTAATACCTATGTCAGAAAAGACGCACAACCTGCTTCACCTATCAGTGCATTCAATTTCCTCCTGACAGCCCAGGTGGTTCTTCCAGAGAGAAGCAATATGCTCATCCATTGCTCCCGCGTGTGCTCACGTGCACAACGTGGACCGAAGGGGCCGGAGCAGGGAGGTACCCACCAAGTGCGCGGTCCCCATACCTGGGCTGCTTGTGTCACCAGTCAGTGGAGACAGGATCGAGTTGTTTGTTCAGACAATGGCAAAACTGCAGAAGTCAGGCCGGCAAGAAACCACGACCAAACTCGTCAGAAGATGCAGCACGATAATCGCTGCTGACTGGATGAAGGTGAAGGCAGCTTCTGCTACCCCACACTGTAAGGAATCCTTCCACACTCTGCAGGCTGGATTTTCCCCAGCTGCACTTAACAGCACCAACTGGGCTTAAATGGAAAACCCTCAGAGGGCCTGGGGGGGAAATTTTCCACCCCCTCCTGTCTTCTGGTTGCTGTTATCTCTGTGACACATCAGCCAGGCTGCGCTAGGAGAGGTGGGAGACGGCGGTTCATGGGTGGCAAAGCACGAACTTTTACGCCTTTTTATGTAAAATCTGACTTCAACACTGGAATATACTTGACTTAAAATAAAGCCACGACTGAAAACATTTCACCTTGGAAGTATGACCCAGCTAGATGTAAGAGGAAGTTAATATATTCTATGAGACCTCCCGCAAACAATAAACACGTTACCAAACGGCACAAGCTGATTATTTATGCCTCACACAGCAAAGTACTAAAAAAAACCACAACATAAAGTAAACCAACACATAATAAAAGTCAGTTTTTGATCAAATCCACTGAAAATGCAGGTATTTGGCATATTTCTCCTTAAAGATTTTAGTTAATAAACACGCAAACTGGATAAAATGGGATAGTTCATCAATGAGGATAAAATTGCTGTCACGGAGGCTGGAATCTCTGAAAATGATACTGGATGTGCCAGTGCTGAGTCTCTTGGGTAAGGATGCTTCCTGTGGCAGCAGTAAATGACGCAGTTCACTGGATTTATGCCCCAAAGCACGTGAACCACAAGAATTTATGCCTGCCCTGCTGAAAGGATGCTCCCGCTCAGTGCTCTGAACAATTATCACAGTCAGACTTTTACTGCTAATTTCTTTTTAAAAATGCAAAATGAGAAAACAGTTAACATGCAGAATGAAAGAACGGGCCACAGTCAACCACAAAAACTCCCCATAAGGTTCACCATGTGGGAAACAGATAAGTAAACGCTGTGAAAGATGAACAATATTTAAGTATTAACACAAATGTTTTTTTTGGGAGGGTTTATCTGGCATCTCCATCGGTTTTCCTCTGAGCTCTAATACAAAAATAACTATGTCTGACTGTGACTGGGAAACATGGCAGCAGCTCAACATTGCTTCCTTTTCTCTTTGTACTCAGGAAAAAAACCCACCATCTCACAACTTCAGGCAAACTGATTTTCAGGTGAAGTCAGAGGAGCGTATGTCAACTCAGAAAGTTCAGGAGGTGGTCTGAACCCATTAGGGAGTGAAATGAAGACAGATGTACTTAATGCGAGGTCAGGAGAAATAAGGAGAGCCTTTCTCCAAGATGTACATCTGGTCCCGCACAGTATCATATGGAGTGAAGGAATTATATTTTAGCTCATGGAAATGCTGAACAAAACAACCGCACATCAAACTGTCAGGTAGAAGGTGCCCAGTTTTCAAGCTCCAGCAGTGACCACTTCATGTGAGAAGACAGATGCTACAAAACGCCGAAAGAGAGCTTGGTTTATTGAGCTTGGATTCCTCCAGGAACCCACCTCCCTTTCAGGTCACCAACCCCACCAAGCAGAGGCCAAATACTGCTTTTCCTTCTCCTGTGGAGAGAACCAGAAGCAAAAGGGGCTGCAGCATGCAGAGTGGGCCACAAGCACCTCACGCACCCCTGTGCTGATGAAGGCACGTCTCCACACGCCTGTGGAAGACGTTAGGAGAACAGGACGATGTGGTGCCTCACATCAAGGGCCTGCCTCTTAGCTTCCCCATCTTCATGTTCACATCAAGCAGGGGAAAGTCGAAAGGGATTAAAATGTTTTGTGAGTTATTTTCGCCTGCCGTTGCAAACAGAAAGGAGAAAGGCAGAATCATATGGGAAAGAGGTTCAAAAATACATTCCCTCTCGTGTGAACTCAAGTCTGTTTAACAAGAAAAGCCAGCAAGGCCACGCACAGTAATGCTGAGAAAAAGGAAATGGTATTTCATGTTCGCCAGAGTCATAAATCTTACCAGTGAGTCTCTAACGGCAAAACGATGAGCAGGGGAATTTTTATACCCAGATAATTGGTTGCAAGTTGATATCAGGTTTACTGTGCCACGCACATGGCACACGTAGCACCAGCGGCGCGCCACCTCCTCAGTGCCCAAAGCACCGCCTGGGGTTTTGGCTGCTGCTGGCTTTGCCAGGAGATGCAAAGCCAAAACTCCCAGCCATGTTTAAAAAAAAAAAAAAAAAGGTTCAGTGAAGGTGGGTATTTCTGCTCCACAGAAATTCTTTTGTGGGGGACACAGAAATGGGCTTTCAGCAGGGAAAATGAACTACACTTACAATGCTGGCTCCTCTGCCATGTGGGATGTGGATTAAGAGGATGCAGACAGAGGACCTCATCCCACCATTAACATCCTGGTCTCTGGGGTGGGCACGGTCATGGACACTGCAGAGCAGGCACGTTGGTCAGGGTAAAGGTCAACCCACCACAGCAGAAAAAGCAGGCATGCATGAGGAAATTCATGAGCCAGAAGAAGGTGCGGAGGGGCCTCACAAGGACTGAAGTCACCAGGGCCTTCGCGCCACCTCTGGTGGGGATGAGGCAACCCGTCACACCCCTCTAACAGCTTTCGTTCCTCGACATCTTGTTTTGCTTCAGAGTGTAGCCAGGCACTTCCACTAATGGCAGACATGAGGGAAAACTCCACTGCATCTCAGTCAGACCCTACTTCCAGTTGAAGAAGACTTTCGGTTTCTAGATGAGAAGATATCCAGGGGCAGCTGTGCTGGCAGCTACTTGCCGGTGAGCACCCCAGGCACTCCTGACACTACCTCCAAAGGAACCAGCTTGGTCTAGAGGAGGTCTGGGAGCATTCATCCCCAAAAGACTTCCCTATGGGGCCCATGTTAGAGAAGGGAACGGAGAGGACAGCAACTTGCTCCTCTAAGACTGGCTGTGAGAGACGTAGCAGAGCAGGGACAGCTCACCCCTTCTGCATCATAATCTCCTTCCTGCCCATCTTCTTCACTCATTTTTTCCCCCCAGCCCTTTGCAGATACACCACACTGCTTGGTCACGCTCCTTTGCTGGTTCAAAAGAGCTGGAGACCGGTAAGGCTACGGGGCAGACCAGCTCCACCATGCCCACAAGCTTCACCTGCACGGGATTGAGCAACAGCTCTCCTGTGCAAGGCTTGGTTCTCTTGCTACCATATGTTAAACTGGCAGACCGGTCTGTATTTACTGCGTTAAACTACAATTATCTTTTTTTTTTTTTTTTTCTTTTAATCCCTCAGCCTAATGGTATGCAGCTGCCACAGTTTTCTTTCAACATATCACTGGCTCTCTTTGAGCTGATTATTTAGATAAGGAACCATAGCCAAAAGACATGAAAAGATGGGTCCAAATTTAAAACTCTCAGCTGAGCAAAGAATTTCATTCAAAGAACTGTACAAAGGGGGAAGGGGGAGGCTCACAACACAAACAAAGGTTTTGTTTACTACTGATATAAACAGCTGAAACACTCCCTGTCACTGGGTTTAAGGATCAACGCACAACGCACTCAAAGCACTGCTGATGGGTATTACAGCTGCCACACAAATCTGTGTGAATGCCAGTATTCGTGTCATTTTTTTTCCAGATGGGAATTGAGGGAAAATCTCCCAATGAATCTCACTTTACACTGAAACAACCTCCTTGTGATGTAGAATAGCTCCAAGACAACAGCCCCTTCAATTGAACTGCTGCTGCTCAGCAGGTTTCTTTGGATAACAGTGTGGTGTGGTTTTTTTCCTCAATTCAAGACAGTTGCATGTATTTGCTTTTATTGCTAGCATAATGTTTACTATTCTAATCAGAACATTCTGTAATCTTGTCTAAATGTTTTATTATTAATTGCTACGCCCCCCACCCCACCCTAATAATTATCCTCTGGAGAGGTAAACAATTCAACACAAGTTACTTTAGCTGAAGCCATGAATATGCATTATTTATTTATTTAGGTAAACAGTAATTAAGAAAAATCACCCAGACCGTCTTCTCTTTGAAATGAACACTACTTCACCAGCCTTGCCATGGGAATTGCAAATCCCTTAAACACATATATCACTTTGTCCTCCTCCGCTGTGATTTTCATTTGAGAGCCTCAGAACACGTAACAGCAGCCAGGGAAACAGCCCCTACGTTATCTAAGGCCACACAGTGCGTCCAGAGCATCCAGACTCGCTCTCAAGGATGAGCAGTAGGTGCCCAGATGCTGGCAGAGAAGAAAGAAGCAACATTTGAGGTGCAGAATGAGAACCAGAATGCAAATACTGGCTCCGTACTTACAATGGTATAAGCACAGCTCTCCCTTCTTCACGCTCTCATGCTCTTGGGATATCCATAACCCAATACACTGATTTTTAATGTGTTTTTTTTTTTTTTTGCAGCAAGGCAACCTCTATTAACACCACAATGCTGACAGTGACCCCTCTGCACTGTCCTTCGAGAGGTACAGAGGGGTATGTCCTGGAAAACTGAGGGGCTGGCAGCACCGCTGCCTCTCAGTGCTAATGGGGTGAGTATTCAGCACCAAAATGCAACCAGCTGTGCAGAAGACAGGGCAGCATTTGACTGATGGAAACATTTCGATTTATTCATGTTGGAGAAGGGAGATACCCCCGTATGCTGCGTATATAACTTATGCATTAGGCAATAAGAAGCTGAGTTTCTCCATCCAATTCCACTAGTGTGGATTTCTTCCTCAATAATACATGGCCTCAAATATTCCAACATCCTGTCCTACCTAATACTTCTACCAACTTATACTGAATGCCATGACAGAATCAGACAGCACTACAGGCAATGAAACCATTCATGGGGAACTCATTGTTTTAAACCAAAAATTAGACATGTCAGGCAGTCCTGACATGGTTGATCATACAGCCTAAGGATCCCGCTGGCAGACACTACAAGAAAGGAATCAAAATGTCTCCCAAAGACAAAGGGATTTTCGCATATCTAAAATTAATAAGTAAATAGATAAAACTGCGGTCTGGGCTTTGTTTCAGTTTTCAGAGCTAATTTCCGGCCACCGTTCAGAGAAACGCTTTGCATTTCAATTTCTGAGTCACCCGCTTTAACAAGTGCACTTGCTGGAATTACTAAGCACGGGATCTGATCAAAATATTTTGCTTTCTGAATCAAAGTTCTTTTCATTTTTATTGATGTGCACGGATCTATGAACGTAACGTGGTGACTGGCAACCTGGCTGTGTGTGGCTACGGTCCTGGTGTACGATGCGATCGGTCAGGGAAGCCCTCTCCCAGCGGGCGCCCGACATCCCAGCGAGGCACGGGGACACGTCCTCCGCTCCGCACAAACACTCAGCACACGTTGACGCTGGTCTCTGGGATTGCGATCACAAAATGACACACGCTTCCAGAAACATGTTTGAACATCAGGTATGAATGAAAATCATTCCTGAAAAGAATCTGTTATGAAACCGAAAATCGGAGACCGCTGCAGTGTTGTGCCTAAGTTGAGTCATCAGTTCCCTTTATAGCCTAATAATTGACACTGCCTTGATCAGAATGACTGATCCGAATGTTGCTTTGTGTTTGTGTTTTTTTGTTGTTGTTTTCTTTTTTTTTTTAATAGATTTCCTATGTAAACAACCTGCCTGTCATCTTGCAGAAGTATTTACGTTTGCCAGATCACGGGAAACATCTGTCAAAAACAGATTTCACTCTCTCCAGTCAACTCGGTACAGTCTGAAACAGACTGTACTACAAAGAAACCAAAAACAGGTCTTGTTACGGAAAGAATACGCTGCCAACTCTCAGTGGAAGCACCGATTTTACTGCATTTTCTTGGCATTAAATGCTGCGAAGATGATTAGAATAGTTACTTCCTTTCCCTGTGGGATTTCTCCCCCAAAAGAAAGTCCTGGGAATTTAAGAGCTTCTCTTTTCCCCTCTCCCTGCACTTTTCTGAAATGCGGTATCTTATAGGAAGAGACAGATACGAGAAGAATCAAGGTGCGATGAAGTTTCAGACAGGGGTACTTGGATAACAGGGTGATTCCCCTTCTGATGCTTCCAGCAAACAAACACTCTCGTGTGTCTGCATTCCTCAGATCACACCTCCCCAAAATAGTCCATTAATTATTATTTATTTTTGCATCTTCTAAACAGGCAAAGATCAAGTGAGACCGCAACTGCCTCTAGTGGTGTTTTCTAAAGAAAAGGTGACATAAAACTGGGTGGTTGCTTCTACCAGGATACGGATGATGCTAGACAGCCATACTGTGTGTCACTGCCATTTGATCTGCCCTGGAACAGCAAAATCATTAGAAACAACAACAACAAAAAACAACAAAGAAACCAAATGGAGAAACAGGTGTGAGACTTCAAAAAAAAACAAACTAACAAACAAAACAAAACACAGGATTAGGCTACACCATCAGCATGAAAATGGAGAAGAAACAACTGGGGCAGGAGCACGAGGCTCACTGGGTACCAATCAGGTGTTATGTCTGGGACTAAACACAGACCCCTGTTAAATGGACCAGTAATTTTAGATTATGGGGACTGCTTTATTTGAAAAAATTAACAGCAGATGCACGATCTTATTAGAAATATATCCCTGGATAGGTGATAAATGAATGGCCATGTCTATATTAGCCTCTGTAGACTGAAACCACCAGTTCTATGGAGCTGACATGATGCCCAATTTTTGTGCTTTGCCCTGCAGTAACTCCAGCCTGGTGCAGTAGACTGAGTGCCCAACAGCAGCTGGAACACATCAACAGCACTGCTAGAGCACAACTTTCCGCTTTTATCAGCTATATAAGCTGATATGGGCCAGCCCAGTATCTCATGGATTACAGACCATGCTACTGATTCTTAAAAACAGGGCATGGAAATGGGAGAACCTCAATATACTTTGGAGAAGATGGAGGGGGACCTATCTAAACAGAGAGTACTGAGAATAATCCAATGGTAGATTTTAAAACAAGAAGATGGAAAAATCCAAAGTTGTGCTGGAGAAAAAATGATGAAACAAACTGGTAAAAAGGGAAAGGAAAATGGTTGACTGGCTGGAGATGATGTTAGATTTTATTTCCCTAATTGTGGTATATAGCTGGACTTGAAACTAACAATATTTGCAAAATACTGTACTCTATCTCCTTTGAATGGGGCAGAAGTGTATTTAAATAGTAGTCTTGCTTTTCAATGACAAAATAATCTTAATGCAAGCAATTTACACAGCTCTTTTGAGCTAAGAAATCACTGCATAGCTACATTTATGAAACAAAACTATGAGAATACTAAACAAGACACAATATCAACTGTGATTTAGAAATGAAGTTGATAAGCACATAGTTTTAGTCGTATTCAGTACAGAAACCAAGGAGTATCATCAGCTTTGCAACATATTTGGAGAATCTCGTATTTTTCTGAACAACACTTTCACCTGCGTCAGCTACGTCAGAAAGAAATAGAAACACACACTCCCAAAACGTGAGGAGACATACTATTTCGGCAAAATTTGAGAAGACTGCACTTAGCTAGCACTGTTTTTTATCTGTCTGACCTAGAATTACACATGCTTTCAACCACAACTTTTATCAACTCTTAAGTTTTATCATTCCAAGGTACAAAGGTGGCAACACTCGGAGGAAGCAGTGAAAGACTGAATGGGAATTAAAAGCACTTTGCACTCTCAAGCAAGCCAGGGAAAGAATCCTATTTAGCTTCAGGAGAGCACTGCCAATACTAACAAAACATTTGTCGTCTGGCACTACATGCCAGTAGGTAGCGTACAAACCTGCACTAGTGTTTTGACACAAGCTAAATGGGCAAAGTTTGAAGCGTCACTTGTATCTGCCATGGTAGCTTTTCAGTTCATTTTGCACCATCTCCTGAATGTCAGGGTAAAAAAAAAAAAAAAAAGGCAGGGGAAGACAAGGTAAAACAGAAGTCAAAGCTTCAGAAAGAAAGGTAACTAAATTATCAAATACCGTATGTTAAATATCTGTCTAGTTCTCTCTATCAGCTTAACTCAAACAGAAAACTTGGACACTACATTTACGTTTTTCTCCAGTTTCATGCCCTCTGAAAATGAAAGCTTAGTATCAGTATATTCACCATCCCAGTTAAACCTTATCACTCCAAGAAGCAGTACGAACCAACATGCGCTAATCCAGAATCAAAGCCAATTCCGTAACCACTACACAGAATAATTCTTTTTGCAAGCTCCAAGCTCCCTTCTCTGCTCTTCAACTCTGGCTATATCTGCTCCAGGGATCTTGGGTATGAGCCACGCTCACAGCTCATTCCTGTAATGAAAATGTTCTCTGCTCCCAGCAACTATAACTTAACTTGGCCATGTAAAAGAGAGCCTCTCTTTCCAATTCTCATGGCTTTGGGAGATTTTTTTTTTTTGACTCATATCACAAAGCCTGCCCATTCTGCCTTGATTATCTTGTTTTATTACTATCTGTAGCCCTGGCATTTGTTTGAAATTTTGTTAAAAATAGGCAGTTGCATAAAGAATGACTAGTACAGCAAATGCTGCACCAAGCGATGTTATATATTTTATTGCATACAAACTTGGTATGCCAGAACCAACAAAATCAATTATTTGGGTCTGAAAGCATATTTTTCCTCTCCTGCTTGCAACAGTGTAATCTTGGCAGAAATAACTGAGAAAAGAAGCATGGTGGTAGGCAAGAACTCCTAATAACATAAGATCATGATTGGATCAAGTGCTGTGCTTTGGGACACATCTCCGGGAAGAGAGAATAACAATGCTTGCGTTCTCAGCGTGTGACAAGGATACTTGGCATACTATCTGCTCGGCCATCATCCCAAATTACTAATTACCTGTGCCAGTGACCTTGTCGCACTGAAAAAGTCTGCTTTTCCCTGAAGATCTGCAAGAGAAAAATTAAATCAAATGCTTTCCCATTTGTTCAGAGTGGCTAATGAAAAATTCATTAATGAATACTTGGGCAAAAAGGCTCTCTCTGCAATTATAGCACGCGGTCATAAAAGCCAATGCATGATGGCTGGTGAATATTTCTCTGCAGAAATTGGCCCAACAAAGCTTCCTACTTGGTAGTGAGAGGAAGTTCTGAATAAATATTTGTTTTCCCGTATTTATTTCTACACTGGGCGAGACAAGACAAAAGGATGTTTACATGCTGAACTCATTTCAGGTTTTGCTCTTTGTGCACAATTTGGTCTGTAAGGTTACGGGGCTTTTAATCTCACATACATTGTGGATTGTATGATCATCACCATCATAATGAAACCAGACAGAATTTACTTCCCGTTCCCCCACCCCGACACCGGGACGGCACGCTGAAATGAGAGAGTTAGTCATGTAAGACTGAGCTAAGAACGCTATGCAACATGTCAGCCACTTGGCTCCATCCCCGCCTGAAACGGTGCCACTGGAAGCTGCTCCTGCCAACGCGCCACCAGGCTGAGCGGGTCAAGCAGCAGTGTCACCCAAACCAGAAAGATCAGAAGATGTGCAATTTAGCTTGTCTGCAGGAAAGGCGGACGACAGTCCCTAGGTGTTTCTACAAGTCCTTTTGCTCTAGGCACAATCAGATTTTATTGAACCGTAATCCTAGATAAGTATACTGAATCTTACAGCTGAAGTCAATTACAGTGTGTTAAATGGCAGGCTTCCTGATCTGCAGGAGGGAAATCACTTCTTCGGTATAAGACCATATTGGTTCAGCAACTAGTTACTTGCCGCTTGGGCATGGTGTTGAAACAGCAGTGGACAACTAAGCATTTTGCCTTACTTTCAGGCACCAGTCTTCCTGAACTGCGAGCAGACCAAATTCCTGGGCTCACCAGCTGGAGAAGTGATAAGCACGACAGGCAGAGAGGGGACATCCAGTGACAGCACCACCACGTCTCAAACACGGCCATGTTCTCTTGGGGCTGGGGACTCTGAGCTATCCAGTCTCAGAAGGGACGAGACATCACTTTTCCTGTAATTGAAGATCCTCGCACTCAGAGGCTTAGGTTAGATGCAGCAGCCAACCCTGAGCTGGTTCTTTATTCATCTAAAATGGGAGTGTCTCAACCAAAATCAACAGGGTTGTTCACGGGTCTCTCCAAAAGACAGGGAAAACTAGGTGCAGTGAAATGGTGGTGAAAACAAACAGGAAAGCAACTTGATGACAGCTGAAGAAGATGCAACCTGCCCAAGACAAAGACTGACTGCCATTCCGGAGTAAGGAACAAGTGGAGAAGGGAGGACCTCGGAGATGGAGGAGGGAAGAGCACACCTTGTGCCACTTCTGCATCCTACCAGATGCGAGTCACGACAGGGAAGAAACTTCTCGTGAAAGCACCAGGATAGAGAAAACTGGTGGCAGAAATTTGTCTGGGTAAGTATGGGTCTGACAGGAAGGCAGGGGAGATGTTTCTGTGGCCACAGAAAGACTGAAATATGGCAGGGATGGGAGGACAACGCAGGTCCCAGTGAGGAGGAGGATCTCTTATTAACCCTGGCCCCTCGGAGAAAGGTGAGGATCAGGTCAAAGGAGGCTTTAAGAAAACAGGGCCAAATAAAAAAAATGGAAAGGCAGTAAGAAGGTGGGAGCACAGGAAACAGAAAGAGCTGTTGAGAAACAAAAAGTGAACATGGTCTGAATGTGAACTTATGTGTACTTTCAAGATCTCATCAATGGCTGGAGAAGAGCATTAGTAAGTGGAGAAGAAAAACAGTGTACAGGGCTCCACGCCCTCTTCCCAGAGAAATAATTCCTGTAAATGCTGAGAAAAGTTTAACTATCAACCCACAAGAGATAAAAAGGACACATCAAAAGGCATGTGACTTGTCATTTCTGATTCCTTACTCAGAATTAGTATCGGCACCATGTGAGATTCATATCAAAATCTCTTAAATGAATATTGCCTATCAGGGGCTGAGTGGAGGAGCAGAGGGACTGAAGGCCAACTGTTGTGCTGGGCTCATGGGACACCCTCAGCAGGCACAACGTACACCTTGCAAGGTGGCCAAGAAGGTGATGGCCAGCTCCCTTGTACTGCCTTCATCAACCGAGTAGGGTCACCTCTGGTAACCTCCTGAACAGGCTCAAGTGTTCTCCAGTTTCTTTCTTACACACAACCATATTTAAATGTCAAGAGATCTCTGTGTAATTCAGGAGATGACAGAAGCTGCGTTTATGATCCAGTTGGGTTTGTGTGGGTCGTGTGTGTCAAGTAGATAGGAATGACTCAAACTATGAAGAGGCAGACCGTGAGGAGAGAGGCGAGAGACAGGGAATATTCCAACTGCCTGCCGCTGCACAGGGAGAGCCAAACTCCATGAGAAACAGATCTGAAAGACCCAAAAAAGGGGAAAAAAAAGCAAACAACACCTTCCTAGATCTGGAAATCACTTTCTCTACTCCTAAACAAACGAAATGCAAAAAGCATGGGTAGTTCTTCTCTGTGAGGAAGCTCATCCCACTCACGCAAGTCGCCAGGCTGGCTCTCCCCATTGCAACATACACATTTTTCAGAAGCACCAGTAGGCTTCACCTTCCTGACACACCTCTGGAAGGGAGGAGGATGATCTCTGTTTTAAAAATGAGGAAGTTGGTCATGGGGCAGATGAAGGAGGTTGCCTGAGAACGCACAGGAAACCTGTGACTGAGGCGGGGAACTGAACCCAGACCATGAGTTCCAGTTGGGTGCCCCGTCCAAGCTGGGTGGCCAACAGACCACCTTTTCTACCGGGGCTTTGAAATTTAAGTTTGGTGTGTTTTTTAATTAATGTGTTTTTTTTCATTTGTCTAGCCACTACGTTTCATTTCACTCACACTTCTGCTTTGTGGAAGCTTTTTATTCTGCTTCTTTTTTATTTTGGCTTTAAAAAACCCACAAGTGAACATTAAACAGAATTTAACCTTCACTATTTGGTTTTCTCCCCTACCAACATCGGCCTCTCTCTAGGTCTCAGCATTCAGTGTCCTTTGTTTGTGCACTCTGTGCTCATAATTATGGCTTGATCAAAATGTATCAGTGATTTTCAAAAGGAGGTTTCTTATTCACGGTTTCAAAGAATTACAGCAAATGCGTACTGGGAACAGCAGTGTTGTGAGGCAACAGCCCAGACCTGGTGGGAAAACCAGAGCAAGGAGATGCACAAAAAAGGTAAGCTCCCAAGTAAATGCTCCAATGCTGCTAGGAGTTACATCAAAATGAGCAATCAGCTGAAGAAAAGCTACCAGTAAGCCAACGCATGAGACTGCCTAGAATGTTTTAACAGTTAGGCTAATGAATCACTGTGTACATGTGAGCAGTGTACTTACAGTCAGGGTACTGCAGCTAACTAGTCTCTCTGATGGGTGAGAACAGTGTCTCTTCCATTGTCATCGTGATCTATGGTTTAATTGATATTTGAAAACCTCTAAAGGTCTTCTAGTGAAAGGCACGTAACATACATTTCTAAGACAAAATTCTGTGGTATTATAGTATTTGCAACAAGTCAAACCCTTATTTCATGAAATAATTCACACTGGGTGAAACACAAGAAGTTTCAAGATATGGAGAAGAAAAAAATATCAAATTTCCACTTGTGTGTAATAACCCACACAGTAAAAAAGAAAAAAAGACGACAGACATTTGTGAGAAAATGCTGCAAAACCACGAACTTTCAAAAGTGCCCAGAATGCTATTTTCACCTCATGTGGATGCAGCCCAAACTATCTACAACTAACCAAGGTGCATCAGAAGAATGTCATCATTCCACTTCCACCACAGAGTATCATTACCTTTTGCCCATTATGCACCCAAGGCTGACAGGCCCTACAAAATAACCTAAGACTTTTATGCTTAAAGCAGCTGAGCAGCTGCAAAAATAACCCTCTAAAAATATTTAATACTTAGTCCCACTCAGCAGCTGGAAAAACAATTACTGATTGAAAAATTCAGTGCTTGATATTACTTAATAGATGGGGAAAAACTATTCCTGAATCATAATTAACATTTTTTTAACTATTTAAAAGCATGCATCTGCTGTTTGAAGCTTCACAGAGAGACAATACGTGGCCTTCTGGCACCATTAAACAGACTAAAGTGGTTGAGTTTGAAGGACATGAGGCAGAAAGCCACAGTGGAGTAGGGAATCCTTCAGTGACCTGGTATGCTGAGACTGCACAACTACCTCAGTAGCATGCGCCCTGGGATACCAGGTCTGAACCCGGTCTATGAAGCAACCAGCGACTACCTCAGGGTAAATTAAACAAACGCACAGCTTCAGCTCCTGGTGCCACAGGGATTCAAACACCGTGACACACGATGAAAGAAAATACAGTGATAACAGCAATAAAGTGAGGCTACCCTCAAAACGGCCACACCGCTGACGGACAGCTCTAGGGCAGTGCCTCCCCAGGACCTGGTCGCAGCGGGACTTCCTGCTGGGAAGTGCCGCGCCACCACGTTGGAGAAGACCAGAAGCTCTTGTGACACCCAGAGGTGCCAGGCACCTGCCTCCCCTGCTGGAAACACCACCAGCTTGGGCTGGGGCTTACATTCCAGAAGCAGACAGACCACGTACAGGCAGAATGCCAGCCAAAACCAAACTTTCTGTCTTCTAAATTTCTACAGAATTTTCCCCAAGCAACTCCCTGACTAACTGTCCACTAGGCACAGTAGAGGTGTCCCACCACTAGCAGCAACCATGCCCTTTCTAACTCTTGTTCACGTCCACCCATGTTGAATCAAGCCAAGCAGTGGCCCGGTAGGCATTGATGATGAAATGGCAGTCAGGGTACCTGGCAGAACTGAGTCAAGGATTTTTGTCTCGCACAACCTCACCTGGAGAGTGATCCAGGTGTGCCAGCTGACCACACTGAACAGGAATCCAGAAACAAACCTATTCCAAAAAAAGCTCTCAATTGCTTTACCATTCGGTTTCAAGGACTCAGTGTTGGAATTAGCACTTTTTTTTTTTTTTCATTTTAAACAGGTTTATGTAAAGCAAATGTAACCTGTAGGGAATATTTTGCAAGGTGCTAAGCAGTTTGAGCAACCTGTATAATGTCCTTAACTGTAAGTGACTTGAGCCCTGAATCATTAATGCTCCTGCCCTTCTTCTCTGAAGTGCCTGTACTATCAGAGGCCATTTCAAGGGAAGTACACTTAAGTCATAAATACCTCTCATATCATGATAACCTGCATCATCAGCAGCAGAAAAACAAAGGCAATATAAAAAGAAATAAAATAGGTGTAAAATTTCATGTCACAAACACACCTAAATGGATTATACTTTCAAAAGTAACCATATAAAAGGGCACGATGAGGTTTTCTTGGTGTACTTCTTGAAGTTTTCTAGGATGATGTTACTAACTTTCAGAGTAAACGTGTTCTCAATGACATGCAGATGCACTCAATGCAAATGGCTTTTAATCTGAAATTGGGTCTTTTTCATTGACATATGGTCATCACTGAGACAGACAGATGACCAAATTCACTGCCATTCACAGTACACTGAGGTTCCCTACCCATACCCACAGCATGTTGGTAGACACAACCCAGTGCTCTTTTCAGATCAGTTAGGGCACCTATCCATGACGTATCTTGAATTCAGGTAGGCAGATCACAGTTTATGCCCCAAAGCTAAAATGCTGAAGCACACAAATGCAGGCAGGGATGAACACTAAAAAAACATGTATGCCACAGAGTGAAATACTGCACTGGCAAATGACAAAATAGATCAATATGTACTCTGCCAGATTTGTTTCTAGACTTATAAGTAGCTGTCTATTCTTGGAAATGTTTAGGTACTGTGCTGTGGAGTTTTAAAGCAAGTCACCAAAAAGCCTTTAAAGGATTTTCGATAAATGCTTCAGACATGGCAGTCTGAAGCTCATGTTCTCATGGGCACTGTTACTGTCTAGTAGATATTAGTAAAACTATGAAATTATAAGCAACAGTCAAAACATCCAGAAAATGTCCCCAAAATAAAGAAACCATTCTATGCTGCTTTTGCAAAAATACTTACTTACAACACAGTTCTGGAAGTGATTTCCAAGCAAGCCAACTGCTGCTTTAGACAGTTTACTGGATGGTGTGGCTCAGCTCTTTCATACAAGAAGCACCTACAGTTATATCTGGAAAAGGAAATAAAACCAAAATTCTTTGTGAGCAAATACGCAAATAAAGTCGTTTTTCTTTCTAAAACCATAATCAGGTTAAAACCAGCTTTAGCAGGACTATATGAAATTCTCATGCCAAGCTTCAAGTGTGTTGTCCATTTACAGGAACAAGCACCAAAGCACAGTCAAAGCCGACCTAGGAGGCTGGAGCTGAGAGCAACCATGCTTTGAGAACAAAAACATGCTGAACGTATCAAAGCAGCGAACAACCTGGCGCAGCTGTTTTTCTCATCTAGTTCTACTTGAAGCATTCTCAGGAAACGCAAAATGAAATACTGGCGTTAGTGTCAAAAACCTAGGTGATTTCAGCAGGGCCAAGAACTCCAGGCACCAACTTCTTTTTCTCTCTTGAGTGGGTGTTCACTTGTAAGTTTTAGACATGTTAGCAATTCAATGACTGAACGAATTAATGTTCAACTTAACAGTCATTGTTAGGCTGGGAGGTTATTACTTCTTGTTCTGTTACAGTGACAGATTAAAATAGGTTTGTATCTGAAAAGTTGTTTTCCACAATACATATTCCCTGACTTTTTGTACCAAATCATTTTCTCCCATCACGTCAACTCCTATTGTGTGAACCATCACTGCGAACTCTGCCACAACGGTTGGGATGGGCAAGGAGAAACAGGACGGCGACAGCCAAGGAAGAGATGGAGCTCAGCCCCTGTTACTTCTCTTTGGGCTGCCATCTTCTTTTTTCCAAGCATTTTATGTCGCTTATACGAGACTTCTCGGCAAAGGAGCACACTCACATTTTCAGGCCACGTTCTACTTTTAAAGCAAGCAAACAAAAGCAAAACCCAAAAGCAAAGAAAGGGCTTGACTTTATCCAGCCACCTAGAGAACAGAGAAACCTGTTCACTATCAGGCACTATTTCCACGCACAGGATGGAAAGCTGTGACTTCCCAGACCACAGACTGGAAGGCAGGTTCTTATCAGTGGAAAAAGCAAGCACCAAATTTCAAGGTTGAGCTGACTGGTATGGAAGAAGAAAAAAATACCACTACATGTCTAATTTTTGCAGACTCAGATCCATTTTGTACTAGTAAATGAGTTTTCATCCTTCCCTCCTTCATTTTTTTTTTTCTTTCAGGGTAGATAGCAAGCTGCTGACAACTCACACTGTACTAAGAGCTGTTCACACCGCACAAAGTGTTTACCACTCACAACTGATGCTAAAAATTAATTTACAGCACCACTACAGAAAGCTTTGACAAATTGTCATGTGTTGACACAGTCATAAGTTGTTGGTTAAAAAAAGTAACACTTCCCTCTTCTGCCACCTCATGTTTGAGATCAGGGATGGGCACATTATGCAAAGTTTGAGGGTTTGTAAGCTTCACAAATGTTTGGGCTTCACAAAACAAGCTAGGTTGTGAAACTTTTTTCTCTTACAGTTAGGCGTGTGTTTATTGCTAAAAAGACTCTAGTAAGAAAAAAAAAATATCCTTTCTCATCTACCAAGATCTGTGTGTTGTGCAAAACCAGGAGAAAAGGCTGTAAAATAAATAACCCTGCACGACAGTTGTTCTTCCCATGTGAACGATAAGATCAGACCCGTGACAAATACCCAGCTACTCAGAGCTGCAGACACCACCCACCTACTGTAGAAAGGAAAAAAAATATATAGCTGCAAGTAAGAGTTTTAATTGTTCTCAGCTGTCACACAATGTTATCTTAAGTGAACGCATTTATTTCTCAATTCTTCTGTATTGCTCTATAAGAAAAAAAAAAGCAGTGGTGTTCATCAGACGAGGTCCAATTCGATTTCCGTGTACTCAAGATAGTAACTATTAGTCAGCACTTGTGCCCGCGGCAGCTCTTAAATTTTAACTCTGCCTTTTCTTGGTCAGGGCAGGATAAATAATCTGTCTTGTTTACACAGCAGAATTGGTAAGGGACACAAAGGCAGTTTTGGCTGAAAGGAGAAGTGTTTCAATAGTACCGTGCTAACTTAAAACGTTAGCCGCACCCTGGACTAAATCATGGCTCAGAAACAAGTCTAAGGCTGGGAAGAACCAAAGCAACAGGAGATAAGCCAGGCATCCACTTGGTCAAGGTAAAATGACCTGAAGTTATCTTCATCTTTCTTTTCTCCTCAAGTTTATCTTTAAGCTGCCCAGCACTTGTGCAGAGCCATCCATGTGAACTAGGGACTTTCATCCAGCAGCCAAGCCAAGCCGATGCACTCCGACGTTAGTAATGAGCAGGACATGAAGACTGCCAGTGCCAGAGAGAAGAAAGGGAGATAAGCTGGGCCCCACATCAGGCAGGAGTTGGAACACTAGAAATAGTTTAGGGCAGCACGACACGGCACAGAGAAAGAAACATTCTCAGCCAAGTGGGCTTCATGAGGAGCACTGAAGAGCCAACTTTCCACCACCCATCTATCCTTCCAACACTGATAGCTCTCATTAAATTCCACCACCTTCTGGAGCACACACTGCACAAGAAGGCGAAGGAAATTCATTCAGGAAATTAACTTTGCAATACAAGGAATTCATATTCTTCCCCCCACACCCCTAACATTCATACAAAGGGGAGATGCTTTGAGTGGTTCCTGACTCCCAAAGGGAGGCATCTTTACACCTTCGCAGAGGTGATCCACTCACCCTAGCCTGTGCCTGCAGCAGTGCAAGCAGATGCCTGCAATTTCTCTACAAGACCTGAGGTAAGTAATCTCAACCAAAAGGAGCTCCTGCAAAACATTAAGCGGATGAAATTTCATACAGACTCCTCGCTTGCTCACACCCCACACACCTTCTCTGAACTTTTTTTTTTCTGCTAAAATGTAGAAATCTCACACCGCACTATTCGACTGGCTTTATTGCCACTGAAATAGATACAGTGTGAACTTGCTTTTGAGACCTTGATTTCATGTTAGCAGTGCACTAACACAGAGATTTTTGCACAACACACATGTAGAAAACTGGTAGCTCCCCATGGACCTACTCGGGCTAGCAGAAGAGCGGCACATGTCCCGGTACAAAATTTCTGTATGACCTGAGATGTTACTCTGAAAAACGACACAGATTACTCTGGTACATCTAATGGAAGCAGAGACATTTACGTCATACACTCAGGATGGACATTATCTTGTGCTGCTGATTGGAATGATATCATCCATGATTAATTAGCTTAGATTGATGTACATTTAGAAAAGCAATCAAGAGGCACCTCCTGTCCCCCATCGGTAAAATCTTGCAAAATCTCATGCAGGAGCACATGCCTGTTCAAACCAAGGCAGGGCCAGTGCAAGAAAATCAAGAAGGGTTCAGCAACTGGGCAATGCGGACAGGGACACTCCTGTGGCCTCCCTAATCCACACCTCTGTGCTGCCCTTCAGGTTTTGGCACAGGGAGGATGGATGGCAGTGTCTTGGCCAGTCTACAACCCATGGCTGTTTGCACGGTGTTAGAAGAAAGCCACACGATTTCAAAAGTAGAAGGGAACATATGAATCTGTCCTGCTCTCTTGATGATTAACAGTTGGACTTGATGATCTTAGAGGTCTTTTCCAACCTAAATGATTCTATGACTCTATGACTCTGTGATGCACAAATGTTGCCGAAGGGGTAAAGTACAATAAATAAACTGAGAAATTAGTTGTATTGGCACTGCCTGCCTGTGATGCAGACTGCGTGGCACAACATCTCTGCCTAGAAAGGAAAAAAAGGAGAGATGCAGCTGTGTTATTCCCTGGGCACCACTGTTCCAGCCAGTGAGGACAATGCTGGGGTTTAAGACAGCCCCCTCCTCTCCCAAAGCAAGAGATGTCAGTGACTACGACGTGGGTAATTTTCCTGTCTCTGCTCTGCACCCGTCTGTACATCGCTGCAAAGGTCACCGCGTCATATCTGTTACACCGAGGTCTGCCGCCCACCAGCAGACAAGGAAGCAGCTTATCTGGGCAGCCTGGCAGGACCTCCTGCAAGCACTTGGGCGAAGGGGAAAAAACCTTGCAGCTTTCTACTGTGTGGGGGCTTCAAAAATAGCTCCAGTTCTTAAGAAGGGACTGAGATGCTCAAATTACCTTGAACTGAAAGGATCTCAACCTACACCAGCTCTGCTCAGCAAAGCCCAAAGACATCGTTCCCTTTCTGACTCTCCCTCCCCGGTGCGGGAGAGAGCGCTCTGGGAAGCGATAGCTCTGTTAGCATGAAATGGTGGGGAAAAGGATCAGATCTTCATTCGTGCCTCTCTGGAGCACACCTTAAGCTTCCAGACCTCTCAAGCAGAAAGAACCTGGTGGCTCTGTGAAGAGTTTAATCACGGGAAAGCCAGCATCCACGTTTCCCCTTCTGTGGGCTCCATCCAAAAGGCAAGCACCCCTCAAAGGCAGTGGGAACTGTCTGCCCCTTGCACAGAAATGTACTCAGACACATGCACACGGGCCTCCCTCTGCTCTCCCTCTCACTTTAAGTCTTTTTCTAACTGCATACATTACTGTATTTTTTCACAACTTTCTTAGCATTACATCTGTTGTATGCTGCGTAACAATCAATGCCAGCATTATCTATAGCATTAGCAAAGAAGCAAAACATGTAATTCATTGAAATAGGACTCTCTTCTTCCCCAACTTCTCATAGCCATTTTTGGCTATGTTAAATAAATCCATCTGCTTGACTTGTATATACTGTGATCAAACCTTTACCAAAGCTAGAAGCATTTTGTTTCTAACGAATATATTCCCATGGCTGCTCCCAAGTCAAGTCTCTACTTCTGGCTTAGACAATGTCATACAACTTTTATTGTAATCCAATGCTTACAAACAAATGAACTTTAAAATTCAGTTAAATGACAACACACAGCTGAGGGACTCTGGAGGCTTAGCTATCTCAGGAGCAAAAATCACTCTTTGTACTGCTTTTGTAGAACTGACAGTAGGATTCTCTGGATGTCTCTGAGCCATCTCACGCCAGAAAAATAACTAGATAACAAAGAAAACCTAGAGATACCAAGTTTTATGAGACCTTTAGCAAAAGTGTTTAAATCAGACCATTCTGATTAGTACATACTGAAATCCTCAGATCTGCATCACGTGGTTCTGCCTTGCATGTGCAACCGGGTTATGAGCCAAGAGAAAGAACCAACTCCAGAGATCAGAGATTGGTCTCACCTGCCAAAATACAGCACTGCAGCTGGAAGCTTTTCCTGACCTTTCCATCCCCAGTGACTTCCACAGGAGAAAACGCTGCAGGAAAGGTACCAAAGAAGTTAACTAGTAGCGTGTGATTCATCTTCTATCCCTGCTGATAAAGACAGCTCAATGAAAAGAAGAACATAAGCCCCACGTCCTCTCAGGTGTGCTCAAGGAGCGAAGTGGTGGGACGCTGCAGGGAAAACCTCTGGCACTTAACCCCAAATTACAAAAGAATCCCAATTTCAGGAGTTGCTGGCCTGCAGTGAGGACATGTTCAACGCACTGTCCAACCAGCAACGCAGCCGCTCATGTTGGTGACACGAATGTTGAAGAGGCATGTGGGTATATGTGAAAGTTTCACTCAATCCTAAATTGGTCCAGTTCCTGTCTTCCCAATGGCTTCCCTCACCATTAGAAATGCTTTGGTTTGGATTTTAGTCAAGTCTGGTTTACAGTGCTCAAATTCAGCTGTTGAAAAAAAAACCCTGCTGGAACGCCTTACTCATTACGCAGCCTTGCAAAAATTATTAGCTATGTTACAAGGCATTTCCCTTTGGGGACCAGAAAGGGTGAAGAAAGGGGATGGAGAGTGACAGTCTGTGGTTTCTAATGCAGCAGCAAGAAAATAAATAAGTAAGAGGAATACAGGATATAATGCGTTTACATTTGTCAAAACAAGTTTCCTGGAGACAGTGAGGGTTCATGCTGCTGAGCTGTCACTTCTGCTAGAAACTGCTGCCTCATGCTATCGGGAGGTCAGTCACTGACCTACTTTCTGATAGAACTGAATTAATTTGCTACTTCTGTACACAAACCTTTTTTTTTTTTTTTTTTTAAAGGGATACTCAACAAATTCTTTAAAAGTTGCTTTTTAAACCAACTTGGAGCTTCACCTAATGGTGTGCAAGGACATTATGCTCCCTGGCACAGGGCCCACTATGCTCGGTCTGCTTATTCTTTTGGAAAAATCCATGCAGAATATTTTTAATGAGTTGACACAACAAATAATGTCTGTCCTTTTTGAACTCTTACACTACACTAACACTCAAATACTTGCGATATAACCTATTACAGACAATAACGGAGGACAGCACTCAAATAATGCTGTTCTTTGTCCGGGCTGCTCCTGAAATAGATGCCTACTTCAACAGGATTAGCTCCCCAAATAGACAGATGCATGACATGGCATATTTATAGGATTAAAACACAAAGTTATTTATAGGAAACAAAATGAGTAGGCGAAACTTATAAACTAAATACCTGTTGATCCGATCATCCCCTGCACAGAGCCACACAACAAACATCTGCACTCACCGGGAGACAGTGGTCTGTCAGGAGCTCTTACGCTACAGCAGTATACTGAGAAAGTGAAGTGGCAGAAGCAGGAGCAAAAGAGGTGGCATCTACCTGCATGTTTTGCTTAATGGCTACATGGACACAGATCTAATGGCATTACACTAACCCCGTCATTAAAATAAAACCACAGCTGAGCCAAATCCTTGGACTATCAAAACACCAGAAATCCTCTCCTGAAATCATCCTTAGCCATGATATAACAGAAAGCTTCACGGATTGTGTGGACGTGTCTTTCTAGCTCTCACGTGGGTAACAGCACTGCTGTTCAGAAAGAGAAAAGCAGTGTATTGCTCAGTGAAGGCAGGGCCACTCTGCACTGAGGTTATTTGGAAGATGAGGCCCTATCCACTAATACCTGCATCAGGCCTCTCAGGCAACCTGCTCTCATACTTTGGCTCCATCTTCCACCTGCGATGTGAAGATAAGGATCTCCTCCAAATGCTTGGCTTGGTTAGTGCTGAGACACTGGGGTAGAGACTCGCACTTTACATTTCCCCAGGGTCCAATATAACAATAAGGGAGGTAGTACTGACTACCAGACAATTGCTAGTATCAAAACAGATTTATGATCACTCGAGTTCTTGGACTTGATGAGGCTGATGTTGCCAAAGATAACTATGCTAAAACTAGCACTTCCAACTGCAAGTGCATTTCTGTCAACCTTCTTAGCTTTCATCTCTGCATATTTACAAGCCCCAAATCTGAAGTTCAAATAAATCCAATAATTCACTCAAACCCACCAGGATTTGAAAACATTAGGGAAGTGTCAAGATGTCATCGAGCTTGTTCTGCGGAAAAGAGTACTTTATAGTTTCAGAAAGAAATAGACAAGGGAGCTATTTAACGAGATGGTGGCATATTGAAACATGGATAGATAAGTAATTAATAGCTACCTTCTCTAAGTGAAAACTTTTCTGAGTGAAAAATCAGTTTATATGAAAAACTACAAGTCAATTGCTGCCATTTTGGGTGGATAAGAACTGTCACACGTTAGCATCTCCATTACCATGAAGAGTTTTACTCCTTTGAAGCAACTCACTAAGCTCTTCACATAAAACAGCAAGTGGGAAGCAAGGAACTAACAGAAGGAGATACCAAAGAAATGTCGAAGTTCACAACTATAATTCTAAGGAAAAATGTTGTAATAAATCCATGAAAGTGGAGGAGATTCTCCCACAACAAGTTAAAGCTTAGGCAACAGATTCATTTTAGTCCCTCGGTGAAAGAGCAATTGCATGACTGTATAGACACCATCACTGGGATTCAGAACATTGGCCAAATAACTTCTATAGGTTGATACCTTGAAACATCTTCCTATTAAAAGGTCCAATATTTGACTAGGATGTCATTTGATTCACAACCCTCTTCATCTTCATGTGTGAGTTTCTTTACCAAATTTCTATACAGATTCCAGCTGAACGCATGGCACCATAAAATAAACAAAAGGGGAGAGATGAAAAATAGTCATGCTCCAAGAAATAGGAAGTATAAATTCATTAATTAAGCATTTAATTCTTTTTTATCTCTCATGTCTGCCTCCACAGTTTAAAGTCTCTCTCGGCAATCAACCAATTTTGGGATTCACTGCTGTCATGCAAATCATGGCAGTACTTTAGCTAAAAAGGCACTGTCAAACATAATGAAGTTTTCCTTCAGATTGTACCCACACTGGTGCTGCACACAGCACACACACGACTTCGGAGAACTACCTGGTGAGGTGGGACATCGGGCTTTACCTACCCGAGCTCACAAAGACTGCAACTTGTCTGAAGTGGCAAGGGCACAACTGTTTCATGTAGGTCGTTGGGACCACATGCCCTACAAACCATCCTGCAGTGTCATTTATTATGTTACCATTTATTATGTTACCATTAGCACCCAGTCAGCTTTGAAACATATTTGAGAATTTTCAGTCATTTTCTTGCATTTTTTTTTCAAACTTGCAACCGCAAGTCCATCTGCACACACTTCAAAGACATACTATAAATATGGAAAAATTTTCCAGCACTTCCCTACTACGGCTCAACCTACTTGCTGAACCAGGCACCCCATTCTCTGTCCCTCAACCAGGGCTGCTGTGCACCAAGCCCAGGAAGGACAGGCCTGAGGGATGCCGAATTGGGCACATCTCTCTATTTGGTGTTTTAACACCTTGTTTTCACACTGGTCCTACTGCAATCGGTGTTGCAGTAGGCCAAGGATAAATGAAGCAGTCCAGTACACTCGAGGAGCATTTATTATAAGGCTTTGCAATATATATAATGACAGGAATCTGCTGACTCAGGTGAAGGTGGTACTGATGTCCTCACTATAAACTCCGTTTACAATGCACGTTTGGCTGCTTCCCTTGACTTCACAGAATCACAGAATGGTTTGGGTTGGAAGGGACCTTACAGACCAACCAGTTCCAAGCCCCCTGCCATGGGCAGGGACACCTCCCACCGGACCAGGTTGCTCAGAGCCCCATCCAACCTGGCCTTGAGCACTTCCAGGGATGGGGCTGGAACTTCTTACTGCTTTACCCGTCCCCAGAAAGCTGTGGCCTGGTGGCCAACACTCCTGCTGAGCGAAGGAGGCCGCAGGCTCTGTGGGCATTGGCTGTCGCCCCACGTTGAGGCAGCGCGGCCCACTCGGCTTCTGGGCATCGCTGCAACACAAAGGGCGATAACCCAAATGCCAAAGGGCAAACACTGGAACAATGGCATGCTTTAGGCTGAACACCTGGTGGCCCACAGCTCGAAATAGAAATTTGTGTGACAAAAACTGCATGACATGAAAGTCTGAAGCAAAAAGAAACCCAGCAAGCTGTGCTGCTCAAAATCTCATTTTCCAACCCTGGTGAAGTCCAAGCAGCTCAAACAAGGATCTGTAACATCGTTCTATGAGTAAAAGCTATTTTAAACTAATTTTGGCAGCTACCAAAAGCTGTAACCAGGATGCCTTCCCGCGTTTTTCTGAAAGCGACTGCTGGCCAGCAGCACGTCGGGACAGCTGCCGGCTCTGCCAGCGAGGTGCCAACACCTCCTCCACCACCCAGACAACGTGCACGGGGTTCCTGCAGCCCAGAGCCCGTCCACACAGCTCCTGGGACAGAGGAAGGGTATCACTGATAAAACCTAAACTCTTCCAAGTTTGAGAAGTTCCCCTTCCTTAAAACGAGTGTTAGACAGAGAATACCTACTAATGAGCTGTAAAGTCCTTTCTTATAGGCGCTTGCTTGAGGTGACCCCCCATAACTCATCCACTTTGTCACTTCACCTTTCCAAACTTACAGCGGTAGAACAGCTTTTACAACTGCATGTGATCATGACACTTCTTAAGTATAAAAACACCTTGTGTATTTTTCCATTTTTCAACAAAAACAAACATCCCAGCCTAGGCATGTGGACTGTGATATCCACTTGCTGCCATTTTCTGATCCTGGCCACTTCTGCACCAGCCCCCAGAGACATGTGAGCTCGAGGCAGCTTCCACAAATGCCAGCACACCCTGAATTTTGCTGGAGCACAACTTGCCATTTAGAAGGCCCCGAGGCAACACAAAGCTCCCATCTCAGCTTCCTACCTGAGGATGTGTGATAGGAGGACAAGGTGAAGCCTCACACCACACAGCACAGGCTAGAATGCATTAAACTAAGTATTTCAGGAAAAGTCTGCAATAACTAAATTCCATTTTTCCAATGCACACCACAGCACACGTGTATGATCAGAAAGGAGTGGTGTGGTGCATCTGTGTTGGATGGACGGAGGGAAGGAGGTCAAGTAACACAACTTGGAAAGAAAAAGCAGGAGAATTTTACGTGGAGATGGCACTGCAGGAGGAGATGAGGGGGTTTTGTTTTGCACAACCACAGCAAGGCCTCCAGGGACAGCCACGTGCAGGGGGGCGAGGGGGACGAGCAGGGACATTGCTCACATGGCTTTGCTGGCAGAAGATGAGGTGGAGGTCACGTCCTTCCTGAAGAAAACTTCTGCCTGCACTATCACCCAGGGCAAGAGTGGCTGTCCTACAGAAAAAGAGCAACACTCGCTTGGTCAGCCTAGGCGACCCAGGACTCAGCTTATGGAAAACAACAAATCCCAGGAAGCGAGGCTGCTCCACACAAACCGGACACAGACAGACTGCAGCAGCTGAAATACATAACCAGAGTGACATAATGTTCGAAAATATTTCTGTGCTTACTAAGACAACAACAAACTGAACCCTGATGCTGTATTTTGGGCACAATAACTAAAGCTATCTTTAGACAGGGAAATGAGAAGTATGTGCGTACAGATGTTCCAGCATGCATGAAAAGCAGAGAATTGGAAAAAGCGCCGACTTCCAAGGCTCATAAAAACGCTTGCTGTAAATAAGGGTGGGAATAAATACACCAGGCAATGCTGAATCAAAACCTAAAAGAGCAGGCAAGAAGCCAGCAGCTGGTCACGGACCGGTCAGGTTTAATGGCTGAACACTTCCATCAGCTTCTCTGCTTCTGATGGATTTTTGCAAGTATTGTTCCTTTCTGTCGACCCTCCCTACATTTTACTTCTCCTGCCAGCTTTTTCATGCAGCTTTCTGACTATCTCACTTTTGCAGATCCTCTCTTGGATGCGTGATTGAAGCTATAAATTCACATCTACACATCTGTAACAAAAATAGTTTTTCTAAAAGCTATTCTTCTTCCCTATCAATGGTGACACAAATGATATAGAGTCACCAGCAATTCGGGGGTCTTGCTGAAGCTTTAAACACCGACCAAGACAGAGAGTAATGCTCTGTCTCACAAGGAAAACAGCAATAATGGAACATTTTTCTTTTTCTTTTTTTTTCTTAATATAAAGCTGTTATTCTTGGAATCATTTCTATTTCTGAAGAATTGAAAAATACAAGAAATAACCTCAAAGCTCTTGCCCCATGGAACAACTATTATTTCTTAAAGCAAAACATAATTATCACCTCTCTCCAGAAAAAAAACTTGGGAGTCCATTAAGAGAGGGCAGATCTAATCTACCATGACCACTGTTCAGCTTGCAGTAGTAGAAAGAAGAGGGTAGCAACAAAGTACAATTTACACATCCCTTGAAAAAAAATTTCTCTAAGTAGGACATTAAAGATAAGGATGGATGCTTCCATAGTTGCTTGTGACCAGGCCCTGCTTTTAGTAGAAAAGCAGCGCAGTGGTGGCAGGGTGACAGGCAACCTCAGAAAGGAAAACAAAAATGCACCAACAAAGAAAGTTAGCAGGGAGTGATTAAAAAGAAAAAGCAAAAGAAAAAGCAAAAGCAAAAGGGGGGAAGTGTGGCAGACGGAGAGTGCTCGTAGAATAAGCTCGCTCATGCTACATACTATTTGGAAACTTTAAAACCAAGTCCACCCCCAGTGAGCGCCTCTGTTAGCCTTCAGGAGAGCCCAGGAGCTTCTCTCAGCCCCACTCCTCTACTTGCACCCAGCAGAACAATGCTCTGCTTGCAGCAGGTGCACGGAGCCACCATGACCACAGCGTGACAGCCAACCCGTAAAAGGATGCCCATATTTCTAGTGTTGTGGGGGTATTTGCCATGATCCTTGTTAAGATTTTCATACCTAACAAAGCCACTACTGGTTTTAATGAAATTCACACATGCACGCACGGTGCTTGGAGAGAGGTGGTAAAAAAGAACATGAAATGAAAGTTCAGCTTCTTTCAAATAAATTTGTTAGCAGGTTCATCATCATTTTCTGACAGAATAATCTTTCCATGGTGAATTATTTCCACTGGAAAAAAATAGGAGACCAACAAATTGCTGGATATAATTTGTGCCTTAAATAATAAAGCAATTAATGGCATTTTAGCAGGAACACATTCTTCTCTCCAGAAATAAAATCCGTATTTCATCTCATCTAAATTGCTTGGTCAGCTTCAAATGAGTGCAATATAAATCTCCTTCCCATACTGCTCCTGTTATCTATGATAAAGAAAAGAGACAGAAGGTAATCCTGTGTTCTGTATTCACTGACACATCATTTTCATGCTACACTACACTGTAATTTATTTCTAATGGGATAAACCTCTTGTAGTCTTCCTGCATTGTTCCGACACACATACATCCCCAACTGGCACTGAGATGGCGGGGCTGGCAGGTGCAGCACCCAGGGACCATGTTCTGTGGAATTATGATGTCTGCTGCACATTTCAGCAGTGCTACAGCTGTGAAAATAAACAGATAGACTGTATAATTAAGGTATGCTTTTATTCTTTCCCACCCACTGCCTCCTGAAAGCAACGCAGTCAAAGAATTTGACAGTTTTCAGTACTTCTTGTAATTGCAAACTAAACTTTTAATTTTGCATCTAATCACTTTGAGACAATCCAAAAAGACACGTGGAGCTGGAGGATTTTGAGGAACGTGGAAGTCAAATGAAACCGAGAAGTGCTTACAGTCTTAGCCGTAACAGAGATACCACTTAATACGAACGAAAATACCTTTAGGCTCTTTCTGCTGTCCTGACCAAGAAGAACACAAGAAATAAGCAAACCAATGTATGAAAATCACACTGGTGCTCTGAAATGCTGTAAAGGCTACATGTATTATTTTTGTTTAGAAACATTTTCCGCAAGACTTAAGAAAAAGGAAATAAAACCCTTTGTTTTAGGTTTATAAAAGTTGTCTTTAAATTTAAAAAGTCTGGACTTTGGGCCAAACGGAAGATACCAGTTATTGTTGATGCAATCCTGAAAGAGAGCTTGGTGCAAACAGAAAGCTACCGAAGCTGCAGAAATTAATGTATTTTTAGAAAACATACACGTTTATTTTTAAAACATTTTTCCTGTCAAAATGTGCAAGACTACCACAGAATACTTAATCTGCTGCTAGTTAATAAAATATATCATCAAGCACCACAACTTGAAGAGAAAAGACTCTCAGGATTACTATGCCTTTCACCCCATCTCTCTACTCCAGCTCATCAGTATACTCACATACCCAGTGCATTTTGCAGAGTAACCTAAAATATTAGATAATTAGCCATTCACTACTTATCTAGCTAATTCTGTGGCCCCGTCGCTCCAGCAGTTTCCAACAGGATTAATCTCATGTGATTCAGATGCGATGCAGCGACTTACGG
This sequence comes from Anser brachyrhynchus, assembly GCF_964034855.1. NCBI lineage: Eukaryota > Metazoa > Chordata > Aves > Anseriformes > Anatidae > Anser > Anser brachyrhynchus. Next base: position 86,294,333 of record NC_137696.1, on the reverse strand, counting down.
CCAAGACAACCATCTCTCCAGATCTCCTTCACAGGCGATGCAAAGTGACAGTCCCTTCCAGGGCACACTTCACAGCCGTTTCAGGTGCCTGTCCTAGAGGAGGTGAACGAACCCCTTCCCTGCCTACAGAAAGGCTGAACTGGTCTGCTGCGGCTGCATGTACCTGGACAAATCCTGCTCTAGTGCTACAGCAGTTTGGGGTTAAGCTAGGGAAGGAGAGAGGAGAGTCGGGTTCTGTCTCCTGAATCCTGGTCACCCACAACGGTGGTTCAGCAGCTTGGCCAGCTCCAGCTGGAGAGGGTTCCTTGGTGCACCCCGAGCCCCAGGGTAGGATGGTGGCAGCAGCAGCAGGCCTGCAGAGGAAGGCCAGCAGAAATCTAACACTGCTTCACACCGCTTCTCGGTGCACATTACGAATCTGCCCTGCTAGCTCTGGTTTACCAATAGTTCATGCTTCAAAAATTTGACAAAACATCCCAAAGGCTACCTCCTGTGAACTCCATCCCTGCTGCCACCGTCAATTTACATTACGACTTCGTTCCGGGGACGTATCTGCAACTACTTATGCGAAGGGCCCGAGTGACGTGATTGAGCCGAGCAATGCCGGCAGAGCCGCTCGCCTCTCTGCTGGGTCACGGGGGAGAGCAGCGGTCTCGAGGCGGCTGGCTACCAGTTTAACAGGGCTTCCAGCTGGGATCCGGCAAGCCGAGCTCCCTGCAGAAGCCGCCTCGCCAGATGCTGCTGTGCCTCTGTGGAGCCGGGGAAGCCCCCAGGCATCTGGAGCAGCCCCCAAGCAAGCCCCCGGGTCTCGCAGTAGGCCTGTGCTCTATCCCTCCCTCCCTACCTGCAGGGTTCAGCACCAACCCCTGATCTGATGTCAGCTCCTGTGTTCATATAGGCTCTTCTCATCCCAAACTTCCTCCTAAATGCAATCCGGATGAGCTCCTTGGCATGGGTAATGTATGCAGTGGCTGCCCTGACTATCTGAAGGCTAGTTCTGCAGGCTAGTTTAAAGAGAGTGCAGCATCATTTTAGATAAGACTGCTCTTCACCGTGGTTGGAAAGGGACTCCCTTATCACACTCCCAAGCTCGTACTCTGGTTTCTGAACTCCCCTTGCAAGGGAAGGCAGCATAACTCACACCTATGACGACGCAGGAAAATGCTGTGCTTTTATTTAGCTGCTCGTGATGCTTATCGCTTCTTGCAGGGAAAATGCATAACCTTGAACTCAGATCTTGGCCGACAAAGAAAAGAGCATACTTTGTCACCCAGCAGCTCTAGGCATGAAGGATGGCTACAGGTTAGGTGCGTGGAGCTGCTCTGCACAGACTAGGAGTCACAAGGCTACAGAGAAAAACCTCTGGAGGAAGAACAAGAAGGGCTACGCCTGGCCAGCTATAGTCATAGACCAGGTGTGAGCGGTCGTAAATGCCCTCAAGGCATGTGCAACTAGGCCAGTAGGATGAAATGCAGAGGAAGATGTTGGGATTCTTCCTGGGAACAACTCCATGCCAGGGATGTCAGGTTTAGGCACTGGAGCCATCTCTCCAGGCATGGGGCTGGGATCGCCTCACCTCAACCCTGTAAAACCAGGCTGGGTGAAAAGGCTGGTGGGGAGAGCACAAGCAGAAAATTAAATAAACCTTCTCTGTCTTAAATTTCTGACCCGGAAAAATCTGCTCGTCATCCAACAGGCCAGCGACACTGCCAGTAGGAATGGAAATTGTGGCTGCTTGTACACTAGCGTAGGTGTCAGAGGAGCAGCAGGGGTGAGCTTGCACAATTGGCCCGGAAAGAGGAGTGCAAACCACTTCGGTTGTGATACACCACAAGGTGCAGAGCTGCAGTGACAGAAGCACAGAGAGCAAACAGGGTCTGGTAACTTTTCTATGAAAGCAGAGCTTACATAAAAGTAACAGTTAAAAAGGCTGAACAGCTGAAGTGCTATTTGTACAAATGAAGAAAGTCTAAATAAAAGTGTTTTATTTTCATCCCCGCATTCTACAAAGTAATCTAAAACTCGCTAATCTAGACCGTGTTTTGTTACTGTAATAACTGCCATCACTTGAAACACCAAGAGAAAAACACAAAACTGCCTTGTCAAACACGCAAGCACCCCGTAACTGAGGAAGATAAGGTTTAGCTTTCACGTCTGAAGATGGTCTGTAGCTACAGCTACATCATCTAAGGTCACTTTTAAATAAAGCTGCAAGCAACTGCTTTGCTCCCACAGCAGCCTGTGTAGCACGTGCTTTTTTCCTATTTCCACAGCAACTTGCTTCACCTACTAGTCCCTGCAGACAGCTGTGAAACCAGAAGAAGTAGTGTGCTGTCCACTGTTCCTAATTAAAATCCCACAGTCTTGTGGTCAGAGAGGTCCAGAGAATGAGTGGGGTCACGTAATTTGCTCAAGGGCAGACAAAAAGCACAAGAGACCAGAGATGACGGATCTTCTGGCTGGTGTGTGCAATGCAGCACTTCGCCACAGTGGCCAGGAAAGCAGTCACTGGGAAGCTCCAGTAACATTAAACACTCTACATTTGCAAAGGAGAAAACACCACATAAGTCCTGTCCGCTCAAGTGAACCAGGAGTAGCTTTTTTCCAAATCCTTCTTGCAGCTGCAGATGTTGCTCTGGAACCAAAGACGGCTCCTCCGCCTGTGCCTATCTTTAGCCAGTCCGCGGTTTTTCTGTATCACTGGCTGCCAGTAAGTTTTCGCACTCCAAGGAATATCTGGTCTGACCATTTGTGTGTTCCTCCAGCTGCTCAAGAGCCCATCTGCTCGGACAGGCTTCCTGGCTTCATGCTCAGCACATGACCCAAGTGTTTCCATCGCTTACCCTGGGGAGCTTGGGGAGCTCACTGCTGCTAAAATGACAGATCTTCGCATCTGTGACAAATCCACTCTGTCTGCTACCCAGGATTTTGCCCAGGTATTTACTTCTGGAGGCACGAGGTGTCTGCCTTCCTTTGGTGAGTTTCCAACGCTCACATCCACATGTTAAAATGGAAATAACATCTGAGTGGAAGACTCATAGTTTGGTCTTTAAATTTATATTTTCAATGACTAATTTTGTTTAAGTTGGTAAACGCAGCTGTTGCCTTGCCAGTTGGTGACATTTCCTTTTGGACTTCCCCACTGGTTCGCGTGCTTCTGCCAAGTCATGTAAATCGACTCATTCCTTGTATTCTTTTGCCTTTTCATATATGCTTCAGTTGGGATTTGCACAAGTTCTCCTGAGATTTGTTTTCGTAAGTAATTACTAGTCCTGCAATGCTAGACAGTCTTTTGGTCTTTATTTACATGTTTTCTGAATTGCCACTTAAGCATGACATGCTCAGGATGCTGTATCTAACCGACTTCACTATATTATATCTAGCTGTATGTTTTTTCATGGTGACTTGGTCACGTCAACATCAAGTCAACAACAATGGTAAAGAGGTGACAGAATGTGTATCTGTTTTACACCAGTGTTATCCACAACAAACCATTCACTCAGCTCTCCAGTTATTTCAATGGTTACGTTTGTCAAGACTTAGCAATTATTATAAATGCGTACTTGAAAAGAGTAGACTAATCTGAAAAAGGTGATAAAAATACAGACACCACCACCCCCCCTAAAAAAACACAAACAACTACATCATACTGGCAGATGATCTGCCACAAGCTAAGTAACTGGAGAAACCTGGCCATTCTTTCATCTCCAGAATTGAAATGGCTGAGCTGAACCTAAAAGAGAAAAAATTAGATTTTTTTTTCCACAACGGTACCACTGAAAGCAACAGAACTTCTCTTCAACTGTTGCAATTGCTTGTGTCACCTTTCTTTTTTTAACTGGAATGCAATTTTACCATCTTTTTTTTTTCCATATTCCCACGTTTCTTGAAGAATTCAGCAACTACTCCGTCAATTGTTTTTCCGTAAGCTGGTCTCTACCTGCAGCTCCTCCAAATTTTGTATGTTTTTTCCTATCTGTTGGCACGCTGTGCGCATCTCTAATTCTGCATTTTCAGGTCCTTTAGCAGTCACAAGCGCTCCTTCTGTCATTGTCCCCTTTTTGCTGTCACTAAAGAGTTTCTCCTTGTTAACCTCAGACAGGCCCATTACAAGGTGGCAACTTACCTGTTGAGCTCATGCAGACAACAGTGAAGGAGATAGCTTTTTCAGCAACTAGGTCAGCTTCTTGGGCAAGGCTATCTGTTTTATTTCTCTTGTGGCCCTCTATTCTTGTTCTGAAATTGACTTTCCTGCTGCTTTTGCTGGCTGTATTCAAACGCCTGCTGTTGGCTTTGACATTCCCACCCTTTGAAATACACTTGCTTATTCACTATTTGGGTTTGCTTAGCTGAAAACCAGTTACATTTTTAGCAATCTAAGCTTTGTTCACTTGGTAGTAACAACAAAAGAAAAGGATTTTTTTTTTTCTTTTAGGTCCTGTCAAAAAAATAACAATCACTTCTACTGCATGCTTAGATCTGCTGAAGACATGCGCCAAGTTTTCCTCTAATACATTCAAACCACAACAATTCCACCAATTGCTTTAGGGACATCTGTACATAGCAATGCCCACGCACCAAGAAGAGCCTTGATAGCGGGCAGAGTTCTGCCAGATCCCATTTTATTGCTTTAGAGACAGAAGATGATGCTTGGCCACCAACTCCTCCGTTCTATCATCATCCCTAACCCCGACGAGGAAGTCTCCCCATTAGTAAGCAGATGTCAGGCTGAGGAATTTGGTCCAAATCTGCTGACAGCTCTTATCTCATCATAGTAGTTGTCTGTTGGTAACACTGTATAATTGTCATTTCATGTACTGTGTTTGAAATCTAGTTCAGAGCAATCGACTGCTAATTGGTTCCCAGTCTATAAGCTATTTTTCTGCCTTGGAAGTCATAATTAATGCTACTCCCTCTGAGTTATAATCATCTTGCTTCATGAATATATTATAGCTTTGTTTTCATTCTTAGATTGCTCTTTATCAATTCCTGGTCACAGACATTTCACTTACTCAAAGGATTTTACTTAATGTATTTGGCCATCTCTTTCACCTGCACCTCGTTTGTTGCTGCAGCTTTTGTTCTAGTGTTCCAGAAACCTACTTTCTTTCTTTTTTTTTTTTTAAAACTTTCCCTGAAGAACTCAGATGCTTGCCTGGCTCACAGTTTTCACCAAAGCAGGTCGTTTCATTTCACCCGAGACAGAATCTGTTACTTCCCTGGCACATGCTTTGCTGGAACAGCTATCTTGCCATCTTCCTATAATTTGCCTGTTTTCCAACGACAGATTTTTGCCTGTAGCTGAACCCCAAACACAGAATGTCTATTATTGCTTTTCATCTCAACCATGTCATTCGGCCAGTTCGGTTTGGGTCATGAGGCTACACAACTTCACCCTACTGGGTTAGGTTGCAACCTTGGTTTAGGTAATACCCATGCACTGCCAACTGCTAAGGAAACACAGCAGTTTTCCTGTCACCTACATGGTAGTTGATAAGAATGCTGAAAGATTAAAAGACTGCAGAGTACTCACATTTTACAGTAGTAACAGCAGCCATTTCAATACCTGGCTTAAAAAAGAAACCACATCTTATATCTCAAAACAGCTGCATTCTGCTTCCAGAGCTGCTGTGTATTGTTTGTGTATTCTTCAGCACGACATTTTGCATGTGTCCCTCCCCTCCCTTGTTCCTTCCACACGAACAAGTTAGTAGTTATTATCACTCAAATCTTACGCAGGTTCACATTAGGACTCCCTAAATAAAACGAAACACAGAAACTTAACACCTGCCAGAGCTGGGAGAAAAAATTAAGACTTTTTTTTGGCTACTGAACTAGCTCATATTCTTCTATACTTATGGTGTTATTTGGTTCAGCAGATGGAGAATGAAAAGGAAGGTCCCTTTTGCCAAAAATTTATACTACCTCACGTGAAAGATGTTATCTATGCTTAGGTCCCATGTGACAAAATTGTTCTGAACTTGACGGTGGATAAAATGTAAGAGAAGAGCAGACTTTGCATTGGATGGTCAAAACAGAGACCTGAAGTATCAACATTCAAATGTCAGTGTTCAAGAGGGAGCCCAAATGGGCTAGCAGTGGTGAAAAGCATAGTAGTTCCTCGCTGCAAAAAGACCAGTCCTTTAGGGAGACAGACTCCATAGAGGGGAGAAATTTAACCCAGATTACCAGTACCTGGAACTTTTTAACTTGCTTTTTTAGAATAAAATGGTGGAGGGTACAGATTGACCAAACGAGATTTAGAAGCTAGACCAAATCAGGATGGTAATGAACTGCTATGTAAACCTGCAGGATAGCCAACAGACTAGGTCACTACTTGAAAAATCCAGTCCACGTGACAAGTGAAAATCTGGGGGCACAAACAAGCCATCCTTTTGGCCTCCTGCAGCTCACTCCTTCCACTGTATTAGTCAGAGGAACTGAACTGGCGCAGGCTGCACTGTCTGTCACAGTGTCCTTCTGGACAAAACGTCCAGCATACAGCTAGAGAAGTATGCGATGCAATGGGTGAACAGTTGGCTGGCGGATCAGGCTCAAAGGGTTACAGCAAATGGGGTTAACATCAGGCTGGTGACTGGTAACTACTGGGGTTCTGCAAGGCTCCCTTTTAGGGCCAGTTCTCTTTAATGTTTTCATAAATTACCTGGATGCAGGACTTGAACGTACTCTAAGTAAATCTGCAGAAAATAACTAAACTGGGAGGAGCTGTTGACTCCCTTGAGGGCAGAGAGGCCTTGCAGAGAGATCTTGACAGATTAGAGAGCTGGGCAATCTCCAACTGCATGAAACTTAACAAGAGCAAATGCCAGATTCTGCACCTGGGAAAGGGCAAACCTGGCTATATGTACAGACTGGGGGACAAGAGGCTGGAGAGCAGCCCTGCAGAAAGGGACTTGGGGGACCTGGTCAACGTCAAGTGGAATATGAGCCAGCAGTGTGCCCTGGTAGCCAAAAGGGCCAACCGTACCCTGGCTGCATCAGGCACAGCATTGCTAGCCGGTCGGGGGAAGGATTGTCCTGCTGTGCTCTACACTGCTCCACCTCACCTTGAATACTGTGCGCAGTTTTGGGCACCACAGTATAAGGACATAAAACTATTAGAGAGTGTCCAAAGGAGGAGGGCTACAAAGATGGTGAAGGATCTAGAGGGCAAGACGTACGAGGAGCAGCTGAGGTCCCTTGGTTTGCTCAGCCCCGAGCAGAGCAGGCTGAGGGGAGGCCTCATGGCGGCCTGCAGCTCCCTCACGAGGGGAGCGGAGGGGCAGGCGCTGAGCTCTGCTCTCTGGGGACAGCGACAGGACCCGAGGGAACGGCATGGAGCTGGGACAGGGGAGGGTCAGGCTGGGGGTTAGGGAAAGGTTCTGCACCCAGAGGGTGCTCGGGCACTGGGACAGGCTCCCCAGGGCAGGGGTCATGGCACCGAGCCTGCCAGAGATCAAGAAGCGTTTGGACAATCAGACATAGGGTCTGATTTTTGGGTGGTCCTGTGTGGAGCCAGGGGTTGGACTTACTGGAGGTCCCTTCCAACTCAGGATACTCTATGATTCTATGATTCCACCTGTATCTATAGCCAAAATGAGTGATAATAGGAACAAGGATTTGAAAACAAAAGCTGTGGCATTATCTACACGGGGGTTATCATCCTTGCCACCAGTCAGATTAGTGAATGGGGCAGGAGACAAGGTGGGAAGAGGGGAGAAGGAAAAATCAGAGTTCAGAGTTAAAAGAGAGTCTTCTAGTTATAAAATGAGACACAAAGTGCTATTACCTGAGATATTCTGAAATCATTGTCAGCCTTTTAATCTAATCAAATCAATAAAGAAGATACAAACATAGAAGACAAAAAGGAGACATTCAGGAGAACACAAAAATAGAGATGACTGAATGATATTCACAGGTAGCCAGCTCTTTAGTAGCACAACTACAGACTGAGCAGGTGTAACCAAAGTATAGCTTGCCTTAAAAAAGCCAAACCATCCTCATTTCAACTCTTCTTGTTAACACACTGTAACAAACGAATATTCATGTAAAGACTAAAACAACAAGGGACCTGGGTTGCGTTAAAATACTCAATACCCACTTCTTGTATAACCCTGCACAACGTCTTCGTGCCTTAGCTTACACACATGTGGAAGTTGTGCATGTTGAAACAGGTGTCTGTAAGATGACCCTAACTAAAATTCGGTGGTCAAAGTATTGTACAAGTAAAACTCTGAGAAAACTTACGTAATTTTGCCGTCTGTGGTTATTGGATCTACCATTCCTCCCTAGAAAATACAGCTATGTACAAAGAGCATAAAATGTGCCCTCCGTTTCTGAAACTGAAACACACCGGTGAATCTACTGATTCATATCAAGACTTTAAAATGCCATAAGCAACCTCTTAGATTTTCTGAAACATGGATCATTGCTTTATGGAGTTACTCTCCATTGAGAAAGAGATTAGCAAGAGGATACACACTACAGCTGATACCTGTCTGTGCTAACTCCCTATGAAGACTCAATGAGAGAGCTTTCGATGTACTTTTTTTTCTGGCAAAGAGCAGGTGTCTGAGTAAATACAGGTGTCAAAAAAAATCTGTAGCTATTAAGTCTCAAATTAAGAAAAGAGGAAGTTTAAGGAAGACTGAAATGACTATTTCGGATTCACAAGAGAACATTTAGCTTCTCTTACTCAAAGTAATTACAATGCTGCTTCATTTGCTTTGATTATGAATTTTAATTTTGTGATACCTACCTTTCTTTGCTTGGCCTCATAATGGCTAGACAACAAATCTGTACATAACTCTGCAGCAGTTTCGTTTTTACATCTTGACAACTAGCCCTCTTTGACAGAGAAATGTTTAATATTATCTGTATGTCCAGATAAGTTGGGATATCGCTGAAATGCTCCATGAAGATCAGGTTTGTTGTCACAGCTTATGATTTTATTGCTTGAGAAAAAGTGTGCAGATACTGAAGGGCAAGAAGCATCTGCCCAAATAGGACTTGACCTCAAATCCCGTTCACATAAGCAATCACTTGAGATACTTCAACTAGTCCGCTTTTGCAGCTTTGTCACCTTCCATTACAGCAAGTGCATCACCACCACACAAAGGCACAAGTTTGCATCAGTATGTACAGAACTACCAACTATTCATGAAGTGCCTCATACTCTATTGAAGAGATGCGCAGAGACTCAGTCCTGAGAAGAGCTGTGGAACTATGCAGACAGAACAAGAAAGACTTGGGGGATGAATGCCAAGTGAAGATTTGCTTGCAGAACATTTTTCTTTCATTCTTCATTATTGGGTGGGCGACAGCCATACATACTGATGTGGGTGAGCACATGCAGGTTTTGTGGAAGACAGAGCACCAATGTTCATTCCCAGGAGGCTCAGTCTCACTTATGTGACACCCACATTCACTGTGCAATCACAACTGCACCAGCAACAATCTTGTTGGAGCCTGAGCTGGCAGGATGCTGGTTAAATATATCCTAAATCCCAACTGCACCTCCCATCATCCCAAGTCCTCTGACTACAGAATCAAACTCAGGATCCATCATGCTAATGGAGAGCTCTACCAACTGTTTTACCACTACTATCATCTGCTAAGGAAGTACTCTCATTACATCTTTTAAAATATGTATTAGTCTGATATTTTAGCCTAATTACTTTTTTCTTACCAACTTCATAAAACAACAGCACTAAGAAAACCAGAGATACTGGAGCTTTTGATGTCTGCAAGTCGCTTTCAGGACCCTAGTCTAAGAGACAGCATCAATGCATCAAGAAATGTCACATCAAGGTTTCCAGGAGCTTCAGCGTTTCCCATTTCATTAAATAAAAAAGTGGGTGGAGAAAGGAGGAAAGTTTATTTCTGCTCCACTTATTTGATGAATGCGAGAAACTGCACATATAAAAGATTATCTGACACAACCCCTCTCAATCTTGCTAAAACACACAAGCAAAGCAAGATCAACCCAGGTAGCTATGATTCGCTTCCACGTTTTAGGCAAACGGTTTAAAACCAAAACTTTCTGGATACCTTGGCAGAATGTTTTCAAATAATTAGCAGCTGCACGCAAGTACATTTGTCGATAAAGAGCAGGTTTTAGAATCTGACACACACCTATGTACAAAACTTAAGTCTTTCAGCAAATGAACTCCATATGCCAACTTAGTTACAAGTCTCAGACTGGAAACACCTCCCTGCCCCTTCACTGAAATCATAGCCATAAACGCTCTGAAGGAGATTAGGGAGAGACGATTTTGCAAAGCACAAAGCATTGACCTAAATGTGATCCTGTTTAAGTAGGTGAAGGTTCTAAATTTGACTGAAAGGGCAACATTCAGGCCAATGCTTTGTGTTTCTAAGATCTGTGTAAGCTTTTAAAGCCTTGCATTTCATTTAAAGCAGATTTCAGAACCTCTAGAAATGCTTTCTGCTCTTAGCATATAGAAAAAAGAAAGGTTTTGTGCTTCACCTGTTAGCTCTGTAATATCAACAGTTGCACACAATGCATAATCCACTAGCTTGTGCTAGCATTTTGATAGCAGTGCTCCAACATACAGGACGGAGGACTACTTAACTAAACAACATGTTCTGTAAGCTTTTACGATAGACAAGGAGACATCAAAATATAGGCCAGCTGCATTTCTTATTTTCATCCATATAAAACTGTTAAATCAATGGGATTTGCATGGATTAACTAACGACAAAATTAGCCTATTTTAGTAGTGGTAAAATGACATTAAGATTATGACCCATCTCACACTCCCAACACTAATTACTTCCTAACTCAATGTATCAGAAGACTCCTTCTGCCTCACAGAGTCATGTCAGATGAAAATAAAATTGTTCTCTTTTTTTTCCCCTTCTTTAGCAGACATGATATATTTTAAAACTGAAGGAATTAATCACCTCATCTTCTTTAAAAGAGTGAAAAAGGAGCAGAGGCTGCCATGCTGCTTGGATAGAAAAAAAGGAATAGGAGAGATCTCCTGGCTCACTGAGCACTGAGCTATGCCATTGCGGCTGACCATGACATAATTCCTAGGAGATGAAGTCCCATTATAACCAGTGAGGTTGGTGGGTTTTTCTTCCACCTAACTGCTCCTGAGATTCTCACACATGAACGACAGCGTCTGTATTTTTAACGCTGTATGGGAACACTCAGATAAAATGTCACTGAGGTTTTGAAATGATAATGAAAAAACACACTGTGGTATTAGTTCTGCTAAACATTATAAAAACTTGAATTTTAGTTTTACATTAGGCTCTGTAATGCTGAATTTCCCAGAATGAAGTAATGTGAATAAAAGCAGTTTTGTTATCCTCGTGCTAAAGCTCTGCATCCCCCCGCACTGAGACACTTATGAAATGGCTGATCTGAGAGCAACTCACACGTGGGTTTGGTTTTAAGGGACACAAATACAAAGTGGGCTGAAGGTATGATACCTAGGACGATACAGAGACAGACGCTTTGCATGTGTCAGCACACAGCCCTGCTGCAGTCGTGTAACACGCTGCTCTGGGTGCACAGCCACTGCAGGTCAGCCCAGCTCAGCTCAGCCTAGCCTGCAGCTAAAGCAGGGCCGTTTGCTTCTAATGCGTATTACTGAGGACAACAAGCTACTATCACAGGGCACAAAGACACTCATTCAATGGCCACCTCCCCAAAGACGAGGCCTCAAGTGCAGGTAGGGACCCGTAGGGACCCCAGCTGCAGCAAAGCCCTGGGCAGCTCGGGCTGGGGGCACACGATGAGCATCCACACGTGGCTTAATGATGCTTAGGTGGGCAACTCCTAATGCATCATGAGTTGAATCCCAGCCTGAGCTTTGGCTCCTGGTAATGCAAAACGTGTCGCTATTTGCCATCATGCTGAAAGGAGAGTCCTGATACAGATTTCTTGAGGATGTCCACGTTTCCATGGGATGTCAGCAGAGCCCTGGCTGCCGGACGTTAAGGCTGAGGATGTTCACAGCATTTTTCCTCCAGAAGGCAGTTTGTTCTGGCCTCTTTGTTTCAGGCTGCTTGCATCCATCGTTCCTCACACCCTCAGTAAATGCTACGCTGGTTTTTACAGGCTCCGTCCAAGGGACTGCACCTCAGTGGTACTGCACACATGCACTGCACTTTTAGTACTTTAAGACTGCTCAGAGAGAAATGCATAAAATGCTAATGTATTACTAGACTCCTACAATATTTTTAAATAGCATCTCTGGTATATGAAACTATTTTACAAGCAAGTCAGTGTTCTGTGACACCAAAGATTTTTATTTTATCTTTTAAAGTTTAAATATCACAGAAAAGTGGGTGTTGATAGGATCTGCCAGCAGCACAAACAAAATGTAGGAATCCAGACTAGAAGTGAAACGATCTCTCCACAATAGTGAAATTAAAGCAAAACAACAGGAAAAAAAATGATGTGCAACAGCTTAAAACTCTTGAATAAAAAAGTGGAACAAAGATTTCAAAGCATATTTGGGCATTCCCTTCTTTAGGCAGCATGTCAAAAGCACTGTTTCTCCCCTTCCCCTTGACAGACTGTCAGATTGGGCCCGAAGCCACACAACCAAGCTGTGATCCTGGCAAAGCCCATAAGGTAAATAAGGTTGGGCACAAAGCGCAACTGGATGGGAGGCATGTGAACGCTGAAGGATGAGATGTTGGCAATTCAGCAGGCAGCACAAACTGCTCTCAAACAATGCTCCAGCATGATGCCAAGAGTACTCCGGAGGTAAATGCTACATAGCCAGAGCTGTATCTACCTCCAGTTGAGGCCCTCATGTTAAAAAGGTTAAACACTTCCAGTTTCCTGGGCAAATTCCAATTCTGCTGTTTTTCCCTCAAGCCACTAAAAAAAAAAAAAATTAACCTCAATTATTCAGTTAACATTTAGTGACTTCTGTTTTCATCCATGCTGCTAGGGAGGCATGAAGATGTAAGAGAGTGTTTCCATGCTCTTTTGCAAGACAGGACACACTTTATCGGTAGCAAAACACCTATATATGTGTGCTTTGTAAGAGCAGCTGATGCCCTCAGAGACGAAAAAACACTAAGGAGATGCCAAAGCATATTATTTGGGCATTTCTTTTTGTTTTAGTACTGTGTAGCGGAACCATCTGCACAAAACCCAATCGATAATCAAAACGAGCCCCAGCCAGATGACAAATCTCTCTGCTTCTGTAGGTTTAAATGTCAAATTACCAGTGCCATTAGAATCCTGGTTTGCTTTTAACTTCAGATCAAAGCTAACAGAGCTGGGAAGACAATGCTTTCTTCCCTCCACCTTCCCCCCTTCTCGCTGCTCTGAAATCATCTGTCTTCAAGCCAGAAGTCTAAATGGAGTGTACAGTGAGTTCAAAACAGAGAAGGTTGATGGGAGTCTACTGCCAATTCCACTCTGCAGTCACAGCTTGCTCCCAGAGCTCCATTAGCTGCCTGCAATCAAGGGCGGCTGACTCAGTCCTGCTTGCTGTCCAGGTTTAATAGGTTCAGCTAGTTAATGAGCAATGGCTAGATTGCATTCCAAGACTTCACATCATTCACAAAGCAATTAAGTGTACACTTCTTGGTCTCCTCCAGCAGCCTGAGAGGAGTGCCTCTTTCTACTGAAAGGATAAATGCAATCCGCAATTTTCGAAACTGAATAGTGCAACACAGTGGGAAACTGTCAGAATATTCACCTTCTGTAAGTATCAAGACGAATGCATCATTACTCTTCTGTAAGCCTTTGAAGAGCTCCCTTACCTGTACACTTCTGGATTACAGATTGCTCTCACCAGATGAAACCAAGAGCTGTAAACCACTGGGAAGCATCTCAGCGAGCTGCTGACAAAGCAGGCTAGGGAGCCTTCGTATTAACGAAACAAAATATATTTAATTTGAAAGCTGCTGCAAAGGCAGTGGTACTTTTTACAAGGATGCTTTTTACATGTTCCCAGTAGAGGTCTGCTAGGCACCCTGCAAACAGTGAAACAATTGCCTCCAAATTTGCAAAGCACAGAAACTAAGTGACTTGAGCACTCAGGAATCCCTCACAAAACCAGGGCCATGTCCCTAGAGAATGAGGCCACCTCCAAGGACAGAGCTGGGGGAAAAGCAAGCATTTTCTTTCTCACTGGCACACACCCATTCAAACTGCCCATCACCCCCCTACACTCCTAAACTTACGTATTGCTGTAAATCTACGTACCATAACAGCTGCAATGCACCTTCTAAATGTGTCTTTTTTCAAGTTCTCTCTTTCCAGGCAAAGATCCTACTGTTCTGGGGTGGCAGCTTTTCTGCTGGTGCAAGGGATACTCGAGTGGATGATTCACAAATGGACCAAAGCTGGGTCCCCTCCAGATGCTCTGAAGGACAACTCCTTACATGCGTGGACTGCCTTTTCCATGCTGTGCAGCTGAACCTGGTGGAGAAAGGCATTCTGCTGGCAAGGAAGGGTCTTTTCTCTCTGGGAAGGGACTGAAAAGATGCACCGCTTCTATCTGACACCAAAAGGACCATGATCACAGAGCTAGTGAGTAGATGGCAGCCCCATCGAGAGAACAAGGAAAGATATGCTAGTCGCACCTTCTTCTCTCTTCCTCTCACATATAGCAATCATGTATGAGACTTACAAAAACCCGAATTCTTAATGGCTTATGACATCATCATTTTAAAAAGAACAACAACAAAAAATCCCAAACACTCAAACTCCCTTCAACAGATATTTCTGTAGAACCAGGAATCAAATAAATCTATCTTGGACTAAGTGATCTTTTGAATTTTGATTAATCAGTTTACCCAATCACTAAACCCACATCAATTCTGTTTCTCTGAGTACAGATATCCACTACTTAAACTGAAGGAAGAGTTTAAATAATACTCCTTCACTCATGTGCCAAAAACCTCATTGCTAAACTTTAAAGAATGACTAGCACAGTGACACAGACTGGTCTTTTTACTTTAAATGCAAGACTTTCGTATGGAAAGGAAGCACAGCTGAAGGGTTATACATTTTTTTTCTTCTATTATTCTCTATTTCCTTAGTGCATGCCAGTCAAAACTATAAAATACTTGTGGGAGAAACGTACAAGGCACGGTTTCGCATTCCAGCAGATCTATTTCCATGTGCTGCGTAAAAGGCAGGCGACCACCCAGGAAAGTAAGGCAAACACGACTTGGCCCACCAGTGTTGCAATCGCCTGCTAGCAGCCCTTCTCCATCAACACTTCGCACTGCATTTTCTACGAGACGTAACCCTAAGGCTGGCCCAGGCTGCAGCCGGATCAGCTCCAAACCTGCCAGTGGGCTGCACGGGCTCTGAAACAACGTGAACGAGCAGCACCGCGTTTTCTACCTGACGAAGTGATCCCAAGCACGGGTACGGTGCTAAAACAGAATGAATAACCCC
Organism: Anser brachyrhynchus; assembly: GCF_964034855.1. Classification (NCBI taxonomy): domain Eukaryota; kingdom Metazoa; phylum Chordata; class Aves; order Anseriformes; family Anatidae; genus Anser; species Anser brachyrhynchus. Next base: position 86,278,924 of record NC_137696.1, on the reverse strand, counting down.
TCCATGAGAGAAAAACAAAGTGGGCAAGCTTAACACAGGAATATTCTGCAATATGAGCAGCTCTTCACTTTTCAGAGCCTTTCATCCCCTGTCCCTTTGCCCTCCATCACAATACTTTCGCCTCTGCTTTACTGAGGAGAGCAAAGTTGGGTAATCCCTAGTCTTGGGAAAGGCTACGACCTGCTATTTCCTCCCCTTAGAGCCCACTTCCATGTTATTTTTTTTCATAGGTTGATCACAGAAAGTTTTGGTAACTGTTTTGGAATTAATAAAAGGGAATTGGTCCCTTGGAGGCCAAGCTGGTTGAGAAATGTTGCTGGCTGGAGCAACAGAAGTAGGCATGACTTGTCTTTAACAAAGTAGAAGGCATTTGTTTCTAGTTAACTGGGTCAAGGGCAAGAAAACTCAGCCAAGTATTTATTTATTGGACTGAACTGCCTGTAGCGAGAGGAGGGGGCAATGTGCGTAAAGTTACTGTAATCCCAACCTTGAAAGAGAAGTGGAAGCAAACTTTGGTTTAATAGTTGGGCTAAGCACACGAAGTCTGTAGTATGTGATGTGAAATCACTGATTTATAGAAGGGATGTTCTGGGGGGTGTGAGGGCAGAAAAGGAGAAAAAACGTCTTCACAGCTTTTCCAAGACAATACCTTTTCTACATCTGCTTGCCTTTACTTTCTGCCAGTTCAAGACGACCGAGAGCACAAGGCGGTAACAAAGCGCTAGCGAGGTTTCGGCTCGGCAAGAACGACTCTGATCGCAGCAGCGAGGCACGCTGCCTGTACGGGGCTGTCGCTGAAGCAGCCCCCAGACCTCTCTGCTCCAGCAAACATTTCCATCCTCCCAATCGCGGCAGGGCAAAGACACGGCAAGGTCTTCTGCCAGCGACACCAATGGCACCACCTGGGGAGGGCTCGCAGGCTTGCCAGATGTATGGTGGGGAGCAAGAAACACCAATAAAAAAGAAAAGCTGGATGACCTTGCACTGCCTGGCCTGAGCTGCCAGGCAACAGTTAACGTTGAGGAATCTTGTGATTCTGTTTATATTCTTTCACCACAAGCAGGTGTTGGGAAGCCCAGGCTGGGAGGGGCATGCAGATAAAAAAAGAAAGAGGAACCACATTTTTTTTTTTACATGTGTGATCTGTTCAGATGAACCTTTCTTACCGACAGCCCCTTTTCCTGGAATCAGCGCTGATGCCCTGGTGTCACCCTCCAGCCCTACCATCAGCCGGCTGCGCACCTCACACATTTGGGTTACATTACCTGGTTTTGGTGATGGATGACACGATTTCGGTGGCAGTTCTGGGGGAACCAAGTCATTTTTAACAGAGATATAATTAAAATCTCTGTGCGTTTTTCAAATTTAGATTCATTTTGTGTTTTACGATTATTATTTTGATACTATTACAGTCATGTGCTGCTGTTTACCATCTGAAAAGTGAGGAATAAAGGGAAGATCTCTATTGAAACCCAACTCTTTTTTTTTCCCTTGGTCACCTTGCATGCCCCGGTGTCTATGATTTTTCACACCTCCACCTTTGATTTTGCACGGAGGAATGCTCTGAGCCACAGCTTTCCCCCTACCCGCTGCTCTTCCTCGACCAGCGCCCCGGCCACCCCGCGCCCGCCGCTCCCCTGCAGCTCTTTGTTGCTGAAGGTCGGGGTCAGCGGTGTCAGCGGCTGACATGATTAGTGCCGCCGACATTGCACCACTGCTCCGAAGGAAGCAGGCAGAGGGCAGGGGACAAAAAACAACAACAACAGAACCTGCAGCCATTTTAGGCAGAAGGAATCGGGCTCAAAGAGACATTTGCAACCTCACACTTCCCAATTAAAAAGAAGGTCCTCGCACCACAACAGGCGCACGAGGCGTTTTAATGCGCTGCCCCGCTCGTAAAATCAGGACACCTCTCCTGCCCCGACACATATCCTTGCGGTGTGCTCCAGTTCTCTCAGATCAAAGGCAAAGATTAGGGAGGGGAAAAAAAACAAAAACGATTTTTTTAAAAAAAGTACCGCACAAGAGATAACGCCTAACCTGTGATTCAGCAGATTCGAATGCTCGGAGGTACAGCAATCTGCGCACTATTGAAAGACAGCAGCAGTCCATTACATGTATTGATTTGCAGCACTTTGTCAGCACTAATGATGTTACCTCATTAAAAGAGATAAATGCCCTACTGTTCTACCAAAAGCATCTGCTCCTTCCTCTTTCTCGCCTGTTCTCCAGCAGGGCCCTCTGCAGAAGCATATTGAAATCAAATCCAAATCCAATGCAAAATTTGCTTAGAGCGGCTTGCTAGCATTGCCTTTTTTTGTTGTTGTTGTTATTGTTTTCTTTATTTATTATCGCTTTAAAAAAGAAATGGGTTGCTCCCTGTTTCGCACCAGGTATTTATTTCTTCTTACCACACTGAACGGACACATCAAAGGAAAACAAAGCCAAGCGCTGGTTCTAGTTAGGGAAGCGTGATCGAGCAACAGCTGCGCTCCGTGTTAACAACGTTCCCGCGGACAAAGAATTCCTCAAAAATAAACCGGTATCTGTGTCCGCAAATGCGTTTATTGCTGGGTAAAATAACAAGGGCTGAACTTTAATCAAAGCAGGTGAAGTGATAGGCAAGGCGGTGATAATTCTGTTAACACCCACCAACATGTTGCCACACAGAACGCGCTGGTTTTGTTTCAACAGATTCCTACTTACAGAAAAAGGTAGCAGTTTACCATAATGAATGTTTTATGCATAATTCCTTTGTGTGTAGGGTCTCCAAAGTACACATTACTAAAGTCTATTAAACTCTCTATTTAGCAGAATTACCAACGTGCCTTTTGGGAAATTATTACAATGAAGCTGTACCGGTATTTAAATTCCAGTTGTTTAACAATCTTTTCCTAATCACCAGTCCAGGTATCTACTTTAAAGTGCAGTCAGACGCTGTTCTTCCAGACATCATAAGCCTTTCTACAAGCTCCTTAAGGAAATTCACTACAAAGTGACTATTTCGACCTGTTTTTCATAATTAGCATCAGACAGGTACTGCTTTTACACAATGGGAGCTCTTCCCAATCTTCTTCACCAAGCACAGCACTCCACAGTTAAACCTAGTTACAAAAACAATTAACTATTTGCAGCCATACAATTCATATCCATGTGTTAGCATCTGAAAGATAACAGACTTTTAAAGACAAATTATGTCCCATTCTTTATAAATGGCTTTTCTATGAGGAAAGACCTGTCCTTGGGTGAGACAATATGGCTTCATGGATGGAGTGACCTCAAAGCTGCTCAAAGTCAGCACACACCTGGGTCTCTACTCTGTTCCAGCTACTAGACTCTCTGAACTGTACGTAAAGCAACAACAGAACAGCTACTAACTTTTGTTTTGAGCTCCTCAGACCACTTCCCCTTGAAATACCACAAACTACAGCTACAGCTACTCTCTAAATGTGCCAGTTTTCACGGCAAGGAGCCTTAAACTTGATTCCAAATTTTTAAAACTGCTCCTGCTTCTCCTGTAATAAGAACAGATATCGTTCCAATTGGAAGAGTCTCGTGTTTCTCAGGGGAGAGGAAGCAAACTTCATCGTACTAAAAGTTACGGGATTAAGTTCCTGCGGCGGGATGGTGGAGACCTCGATCCCAACCTTTCGGATTTCCTCCATGACCTTCAATAAATCACCGTGTCCCTGCCTCCATTTCTCACCAGTATGAGGGTGATATTTCATCCTCTTTTAAATGCCCAGAAGCACTCAGGATCTATCTATGGGGCAGTCAGGCTCTTCAGCAAAGACAACCAAGCAAGCACCTAAACAGATGTCTTGTCCTTGCCACTACATCATACCGACAGTTTTATAACTCCAACACCAATTCAATTCTCAGTTAACTTCAACTGCAAAAACAACACTAATATATCTGAAAAATGCAGACAATTTTTTGAAACCAATGGGCTCAAAACCAGAAAATAAGTAATAAAGAGGTGTTGCTCAACAGCACTACTCATCAAATGAATATGTAGAATTTAGGCCATCATATGACTGACTTGTTTTGCTTTGCCAGAATTCAAAGTTTATGTGCAAATACAGATAAATGGAGGACAAATATCATCACTGTTAACTGGTTCACACAGTATGAGACCCTCTGACAAGTATGAAACAAATATTGCCCATTTATTGGGTCTAAGGTAAATTCAGTGCCCTCTGGCAGGCCTACACAATAAAGCAGCTTCCATCATGAGCAAAAGTCCTCCAGAGAACAATCCTTGAGAAAAAAAAAAAACAACAAAACACACCAGAGCAAATGGGTGGACCTATTTTAGCCACACACTAATTCCCTATAAATCAATGGACAAAAGTGTTTCATTTCTCCAGTTACAAACCCTGGGCCAAATTACCTTTGCTGTAACAACCTCATTGACTCTGCTAGAGTTACACATGCACCACATTTTGTCCTTGTTTGCAATGAGGCCAAATCTCCCATAAATAAGAAAGGAAACAATCTGTTCACCTTACGTGAAATGAGAGGAAGAGCAACCCTTTCACCTTTAAAAAGGAGATAGAAGGAAGAACACTATTAATTTCACTTCTTCAATTTGCCTCTATGTTAGGAAAGACTCCTGTATGCTTTTAGAAAGGACATGTTTTTCAGGTTTTAAAGGTTATTTTATCCAAGTGCAGATCAAAAGTCCAAGAATATCAGATGTTGGAATAGAAGAGTATCCAGCACTCACTTTACTATCCATTAAAGAAGTACCTCTTCTATCCTGTTTGACGAGGTGGTAAGCCGAGGGGTCAGCTCTACTACAACCTGAAGCCATCAAGGCCTTGCTCTTATCTCTTGCTCCTGCGGGAGGCAAGATGGCCCTACTGAGCTGCCCCAAAACCATCCATGTCTTTAGTTCAGTCAGCTGTTGGCTGGATTCATCCCATTGGGCATGTCATAACATGGCCTCATAAGACTCAATGCTTGTGCAAGAAGGAAGGGGGGAAGTCTGGGCAAAGGACACAGTGGACAAACAAAGAGGACAAGTGGCTGCAGCTGTACCTGGGACTGCCTTAGGCTGCCCTTTAGTCCCTGATGCCTATCAGAAGACCCTGTAGAAATACAAGACACTGTGTGCAGTGCTGCACTTAACACGGGCATTACAATACATGTGTCTAATGTTCCCATCTTATGTCTCTGTGTCTATCATACCAGGTGACAGACATCACCTGGCAATACAACTTCACTCTTTATTTTCAGCGTATTGGGTATAGACACGGTGCGGCCTTCGTTAATTATTGCGGCATTCATTAAGGCTACCTCAGCCAAGCTGTCACTTTGTCTCTCCTGCCACCTACTGTACTGAAAATCAAAATATGTGTCACCAACTAGCGTTGTGTCCCCACTTCTGTTTGGAAATACCAACCTCAGTTCTTCTAGAAGTACCACTGTTTGCCTGTTGGGAAGCCCCTGTTGAAGCAACTGCTGCAGTGATGCTATCCAGTACTTCTTGATGGAGGCTAAATGCAGTGTTTTGAACGATACCTAACTCATTGATGCTTCATGGTTAAAATTAGTGTTAATAACTAAAATTTCTCCACAGTTTAGGTTATGAACTATTTTCCTCTTTAACCCACAAAGTATTAATCACAGATTTGTTTTAAACAGTCAATGGTGAACAATACCCTGTAAACCTCTGGCCCTTTACTTGCAGTTATTTCCAATGACAACACTCAGAAGGTGCAAAACCCAGCAGAAAAACAACTTCCCATTAGGTGTGTGACTGGCAGCTCGTGGTTAGGGTTGAAACTCTTGGTTACGCACTTGAGATGCAGAACCAAACTAATGTCACCCAAGAACAGACCCATCAGGTGCAAGAGTCTGCTTCAGACCATGGTTTATGCTGGTCTTTTAGCACCTCACTCTCTAAAATCTCTTCTGAACAAGCCCGGCTGTGCCATGCCTACCTGCTACAGCACCATGCTACCCGTGTGAGATGTCCTCTACACGGTCCCTCTGGCTCTGATGCTGTGGACTACAGAAGAGGCTTCAAAATCACACTGCGGCTTGCACCCAAGTGGTACATCCAAGGGAAAAAAGGCTACTTGATCATAACCATCTGGGTTGTGACATCAATCCAAACTTTGAAGCAAGTAATCAAAGTAGGCAACATAGAGACGGGCAGCAACAAGTTCGAGCTAGTCCAGCACAGTCCGAGCACTCTGCAGGAGCTTCAAACCCATCCACAGTATGATGTGGAAGCCAATAAGTAATCAACCCCAAAATGACTAAACAGATAGCCCTTGTTAATTATTTATGCCATCCTCCCAGAAGGCGATGGCATGACAATTTCACTTTTTAGCACTTCATTATTTATTTCGAGAAAGTATTCAAAAAGAAAACAACAAGCTGCAATTCATAAAATATTCTCATAAGTTTTGAGTAAGAAGAAAACTTGCAAGTGCGGGTTTATTTTCCATATACGATGTTCCCTTTTACTTAATCAACAAGCAACGTCTTTGGAGCTATGTGACAGCAGCTATCTTTGATGAAAGGAATATTTTGATGAAGGAGAAAGACATTCAACATTAGCATGATCAAGTAAGCTATCAAATTCATTTATTTATGCTGTGACCATAGTAATCAAGAAGTAGTTAATGTGGAACTGAGCACCAGTTAAAATGCATTTTAAACCTCATTTTACACTGGTTTGCAAACGGAGATCTTTTACTAGCAGGATGCTTTAGGGTCTTTTCAGGCTGCAACGAGAGAAGCGGATACAGAAGATAAATTGGTCTGCTCCTGCAAACAGTCTTGCTTTTGCAAGAGGAGTACTAACGTAATAGTGGGCCTTTCATCTCAGCACTTAGAATTTGATCAACTGAGAAAAAAACATTAATATAATTCCACTCACTCACAGATAAACATCTTTGAAAAATGAGGCCATTTCTGTTCCTAAAACAAATCTGACAAGGCTACAACTGAAAGTACTTCTGTAGCACACACACTTTAGTATGGACACAGGAAAACTATCAAAATGAGTAACCAGAGGGTATAATACCAGCTATTTAGCCACCAAAATGCCTCAAGAGCAGCGATACATCCACTTAATGCCAAATATGGCCCACAAATATCTATTATACATGAATAAATGTATCAGGGAGTAATAGCACGTTCCCGTTAATTACACAAAGGCTGCGAACAAGTGAGAGGCCTGCAACATGGGTAAAAAGGGATCTTTTTACAGTGCATGATCAGAAACAGCATTTGCTGACACCAATTTAATTTATAATGGGATCAAGGCAAAAAAAAAAAAAAAAAGCTCATGTTAGCAGTGCTACAGGAACTGTAAGCTAAGAGCTAGTGGACTGAACAGAGCCTTAAAACAACTTAGTCCTTTTAACACAAGCTTGAGAAACCTGCTACTACAGTGGCAGTATCAGGGGGTGATTCTATCCTCACTAGAAACTCCTAATAAATTTTAAAGTATCTTCAAGGATGCTACAAGGGAATAAATAAGCCAATTTTATACATCCTGTACTGCCTGTTGGGATTGATGTCTCACTAAACCAACAGGCGAAGTTTAATCTCTGGAAGGACTTCTACCTCTGCTGTGCTTAACCAAATGGAAGGGAAAGAAATTTAAGCTTGTTTGGTCTACAGCGGACTGTGGCTTTCTAGCAGAAGTTGGTTGAAGTTTGCTGATGAGTGGGTGATAAGCTGCTCCCAGAGTTTTGCTTGCTTTGGGAGGAGTGAAGTGGTTGGGAAATTTTCAGAGCAGATTCTCCAAGCAAGCTGTTCAGAGAAGCCACTATCCAGAAGGCTCAACAGGAGGAAGAGGAAGCAGGGAAATCACAGTTAATGGGATTTGGCCACAACCAGAAACAGCTAAGTTTCAGAATACATTATGAACACTCTTGCACTTCCCCATTGCACCAGTTCATTGCTGCATGAGAAAAATCTGTGTATATTTAATGCCTTAAAAAGCTCCATGGAAATTTAGATTAATGCATGATCAGAAAAATATTGCCTCATCTCTGGTTTGCCCTGTAGATGCACACATCAAATAGAGGAACATCACAGAATCATTAAGGCTGGAAAAGACCTCCAAGATCATCTGGTCCAACCATCCCCCTACCACCAATGTCACCCACTAAACCATGTCCCTAAGCACCACATCCAACCTTTCCTTGAACATCCCCAGGGACGGTGACGCCACCACCTCCCTGGGCAACCCATTCTGATGCCTGACTACTCTTCCTGAGAAGAAATATCTCCTAATTTCCAACCTGAACTTGCCACCACTACAACATAGTTTCCACGATTTTCTGTAGGGAGAACCTGTCAGTCTAGAGATTTATTTAAGGTACATGCATGCTTGTAAATGCCGTAAACGAACACTGAGATATGAGGAGGTCACTGCCCCACTCATCTTAGAAATCACCTCTCAGCCTGCTGATCCCTCCACAGAGGATTATAAAGTTTGCTCAAGTTTTCTGTGGGAGGGAATTGCTATTTGATCCTTTCTAGGGGTATAATTGGAGCTCAAAGTACAGGGTTACCTTGCTCACAGGGAGAGCAGCTCTCCTTGGCACAACTTCAGATTGAGGAAGGTTATACAATTACGGCATAGAATAAGGTCTTTGGAAGGAAATGAAGTTCTCTCAAGCCTGAAGGAAAGAAAGAAAAACTGCCTCTCTTCTGAAATAACAAGTGCTTTGGTGTGCCTTGGCAGTGTGAATTCCAGGAACCAGCTACGAGTTGCGCCACTTTGTAAAGAGCAACTAGGTCAAACCTCAGAGCAGGACCCACATCCCTTGCTGCTCTGGGTAGTGAGGCACCAAGGATCTCTTGCTCATCCTCCGACCTGGATGGATGCGGTGGCAGCCCCTGCTTTGGAGCTGGGAAACGAGTCTGTCTCTTACACGTAAGAGAGCAATTGCAGCTCTCAGCTTTGAAGGCTTTCTGTATTCAGCTGCTGTCGGAAAAGACAGCAATAAAGAAAATAACATAGAATCCCTGTGTGGAAATAACATGAGAAACAGAAGAGACAATCTGATGCAAGTGGCTGTAGGTGGGAGGCGAACAGTGCTCCTTGTGCGGGCAGAAAATAACAGAGAGGTTGCCGCAACACCCGCTTCTCTAAGACCCAACACACACCTGCCAAGGAATTTACCTCCTGAAGCGCTAGCTAGCACTGTCAGCTCAACTCTGAGAAGAGAGCTGGTTGCAATGAAAGAAAAATTACTCGAGATGCCCTCTACCTGATGCACGCTGTGCAAACTGAAGCCAAGTGCAGGACATGACATAACATGTAAGCACTCCAAATGAATTCTTCCTTGGATCCCAAAGGAGGCAGCGCCACAGTACGTGCAACAAGGGAAGATGCCAGCAGCGGAGAAATTCCTGGTCTAATCGTGAGATAGAGGAAGCAACAGTATGACCAGAAGAATGGAAGCGATATGAGAAGCGAGATAAAAGAATTATGGAGCTGATAGCATCTTACAGACAACACGATTTTTAGAAGAAAGAGGGGAAGTTGAGCAGCTGTGAAAGAGAGGGAAGGAAGAGTAAGGCTGATTTTCCTGATAGTCAGGTCATGAACAGTTCCCAGAACCTGTCTAGTCTGGCTGGATGTCCGATATCAGAAGCAAAAAACATGTGGCAACCTCAGCGCATAGACAGGAGATATTGAGGAACAAGGTATTAAAAAAAACTACAAGCCGTCTAAGCGCAATAAATTGAGATGAAGCTACAGACCTTTCAACGAACAATGAATCTGAAAAGTCAACAATCTCTGCATAATTTCCTCTGTTAATTCAGACAAAATCTTAAAAACAAAATAAAAAAACCCTTTTGGCTTTTCACAACCTTCATTTCTGTTGGAAGTCTTACTGTCACTGGTGGGAGTTTGACTTTATTAAGTGGGAATTTAACAGGAATTGCAGCTCCGTGTAAGCTATGGGAAATGTTGCTCACAGCAAGAGAAGATGTAGGATAATGAAGTATTTTGGGAAGGGAGGAAAAAAAGTTACAGTAAGTATGCAAACAGAATAACTAACAATGCTGTCCTTTCTCTGGGACCTTCTGGAGGATTTCAGCTCAATCTACAGCCATTCCTCATTATGTGGCCATGGCTTATCACACAGCCTGGGTCTCCAATCTGACTGCACATCTATGCCTTACACTCTTATCCCCTTGCTGCTTCTCATCCCAGACCTCAGCTGTGAGCCGAGGGGCAAGGACCCTGTTGTGGGTTTGTGCAACAGCCAATGTGGGACCCAGACGGGACTTATGGTGTGCCAAGTGCTCCTTCTCCATAATTAGCGAGGGAGACTGATAAAGAAACAAAAGACAAAGGGTTTCCTCCAAGCGAGAAAACTCTTACGCAGAAAGCCAGTCTAGCCGAGAAGGCTCTCCCCACGCCAAACGTGCTCAATAGCACATCGCGGCACAGGGAGCAGGCTGTGAAATCCAGTGTTCTTTCAGACAAAAGTAGGGGGGAAAAAAAGAAGAAAAAAAAAGAAAAAAAAGAAGTGGGAGGAGAAAAAGGGAAGAAAAGGTCAAGCAGACCAGGGCAGGCTGCAAGCAAACAATCCCCTCCCAAAAGGAAAGCACCTTGACGGACACCACAGTGTAGCCTGCAGAAGATGCTGCCCTGTGGGAGAGAGGGTCAAGTTAAAATACAAAACCACACACTTGCACAGTCCTACGAATTTCTTCAATGCAGCTAAGAATTTAAGAAAATACTTTGTGTTAAAAGTTGCTTTTTGCAAGTTATTGCATATTATTGCCTATTTGCTCTACCAATTTCCAATTGCAGTTTCTGCTCCCGGTAGAAGTCGTCATCAGAACAATACACTGGCATTTAGATATTGCCTTGTTAAGAAATCTAGAGTAACTGGAAGTCGTATTAATAACATTTAAATGCAGTATATGCCTATTTAAAGTTTGAATACATATCATTAGAAAACAGCATAAATTAACCCAACCTAATTCTCTGGGATGCACGAAGATCTAAACAACCCTAAGTCTGATGTTCTCCCTTACCACCCACTTGAATAAACAAAACAAACCAAAACACGCTGGGGTTAGTTTAGGTTGCAAACGGCAACAACGTCAGCATTCAGTCCCTGGGCCTAAAAGCAGTTTGCTCCCCGATGCAACGCAGATCGTGCCACAGCCCCCTGCTGCGGCCATGCACCATGCCAAGAGGCAGCCTGCCCGCCGTGTCCACCCCCCCAGCACCACAAAATGTCCCTGGGCAGGCTGGGGGACACACACCGGTGCTGCCACTGGGTCCCCTGGCAGGGCCAGTGCCTGCAGTAGCAGGGGGCAAACTGCTTCTCCAGCAACCCCCCCACTGGGAGCCCCCCGATCCTGCAACCCAGCGCTGCCAACAGCGTGCCCTTTGTTGCGTGCGCGCACGGCTTGCTGGTTGTTTTGGGTCTTGGTTGTTTTATTTCAAGGAGAATTCGAGTTTTAAATGAGTAATCTGTTTTCGAGTGATTTCTCCACGCTGGCTCCACCCTGCACTGTAAACTAGACATTACCTTATACAAGAATGAATCCGCTGCATTCCTCCGTCTCGCTGCCGTGCAGCACATTTCCTACCCTCGCAGCCCAACCAACAGCAGCACACGCTCCCCCACCCCTTCCCCCTCCGTTTTCTTTTTCTTTCCCTTTTTTTTTTTTTTTTTTTTCTTCACCGCCTCACTGTGTTTTTGTGTAAATGATCTCACATGACTCAACAAATCCATCTGCCTGGAGCAGGCCGAGTTTGGAGCCTTCCCAGGAGGGAGGAGAAGAATTGCTTTGTGGAAAGGACCTGGAGCTTTGCCCTTTCTCTGGCTCAAATTACCCGCCTGTCAGGCCTGACGGATTTGGCTAAAAATAAAAGGAAGCGGGCCGTGAAAAGGAGATGAATGAGCTCAGCAGTTCCTTAGATAACATGGGCCCGGTGTTGCCCAAAGCTCCCGGCGCAGGAACTTCAAATGCCGGGCATGTAAGCGCAGGGCCGCAGCCGAGGTGAACTTGGCCGCTGCGGGGAGAAAAGCAAAACCCAACCGTACGCCGCTGGAAATAACTGGATTAAAGGCACGCACGCAGAACAGGAAAGCTGCCTGCTGTAGGTTTTAGGCTTGTAAAATGCCAGATTTACGGCGTTTCCACGGCAAGCGGGGTCTGGGGGCTGCGGCGGGGGGACGCGGCGGAGCCACGTATGATGTCAGCCTGCCGGTCGTGCCAGCGCCGCGCGGAAAGTCATCTGCGCGAATGCGTGCCCAGCGCCCGCAGTGGGTATTAAGCACTTAGTTTGGCAATGTAATGACACACTGTAACAATCTGTAATGCGAGGCAGTCAGCAAAGCCCTGGCTCTGCGAGCTATTCCTCCTAACCATTAACCATATGTTTGGCTCCGCCGCCACCCGAGCGAGCGGGTGTTCCAGCGCACCATCTGGTTTCTATCCACACAGGCAACTGCAAAGCACACAGCATTTCCCCCTGGAGCCGCATGTTCCTCCCGGCTGCCCCTCTCCCGCCTCGCTCCCCGCCCGGCCCCCCGCTCCCCATCTTCCTCCTTCGCCCATCTCACCATCAGCCTCTCCTCCCACCATGCCACCCTGGCCGTGGCGCTCGAAACCACACATGGCCCCACCAAAAACGCATCCAAAGAGTGGGGACGCCATGGTGTGCAGCCCCCCGTGCTCCCCAAAAACACACACTGGGATGGCATCGCCCAGCGTCGATGCCTGATGCGCCATGTTACAAAAATAGGTGCTCTCCTGGCCCACCCCGGAGCTGCCATGGCGCTCATCGCATCTCGCACGCACACGCCGCTCAGTTTGGGTGACATCGACCCCAACCCAACACTGCAGGTGGACATCGAAAACAAGCCCGTCAAGTGGAGGACATTAGCAACCTATCTCTTGCCCCCAGTAGGGCTTTCTATAAGCCCATCTGGTTTTGGTCACCCAGCCCACCAAATCGAGAAAAAAAAGGAAGAAAGAAAGAGGAATGGAATGAGAAAGAACTGAAGAAAAAGGAATGAAAATATTTACTTTCCCTGTGGTAACTAAACAAGCTTTTTCTCTAACTATAAAAAAGCTTTCAAGTGTTGTGTTTTAGAGGACCTTGTACCATATGTTTGCTTTATGATTCCATGAATTCTAACTACTATTTATGTTTTTAAAGCACTTCCATCCTTCTGTTTATTTCTGAAGTCACCTATGGGAGATCAGCAGTAATTTTCCTCCCAGGTTGGCCAATTTAAGATTAATCATGACCTAATGCAAGTATTCAGGGATGCAAGCAATAGGATATTCAGCAAATCCCACACTTGCTCCTTTAAAATAAGTTTATACTCTGCAATGAGTCACACATACAGTGTTTATGCAAGTAACCAGTGCTACAAGAGAAAAAAAGTCCATTACATTTGCGAACACATACGCATCGCAGCTGTAAGCACACAACTGCTTACACCAGGACTCATTTCTATGACTGGATATTGATTTTTCAATAATGTGTCATTATACTGATGTTGATACAGCAACTATCTTCCTGGAGTATGCAATTTAATATTAAAAAGAAGCTGGCTCGAGGAAATATCAAATCCCCACACCCATTCACATACTATTTAAATGTCTTTCCTGGTCACAAATACAGCAACGCAAAGCCGCACTTGCATTTCTTTCCCACCTAGCACCTAACAAAGAAAAAGGAATCATCAGTTAAAAACAGTTCAATGTAAGGCAACCAGCTCTGCTGACCTGCTCCTTGATAAAATAGTGCAGCACTTCTTCAGTTTGTGCTGAAAACTAAAAGCCTACATCGACAAAGATGCATGCTTTTCCATCTCCTCATACCTGTGAAAAATCAGCGTATGAAAGAGCCACTGTAAACCCTTATCCTGGAATCAAATACACATGGGAAAAACCCTTCTGCTTGTGAAAAGCCTGATGACTTCACCAGGACTGCCTAAGAAGTGTGAGAGTAGGATCCGCCTGGATGCTTTCCTGCTCAGCCCTACTGTAGGAAACCTGCTTTTAGCAGGGGTTTGGACTTTGTCTCCAGCGGTCCCTTCCAACCCCTATGATTCTGCAATTTTCTGATCTGACCCCACTCACAAACTCCATCGCAATTAGCACTGTAAATGCCCCCCTCTCCAGCTTCCCCTGTCCCTCAGGAAAATAATTAAATGATTAAAAACATAAGATGCATTTTAGCTAGCAACTTACATTTTTTATAAAATCAGGTCTGAACATATCAGTAGCATTATTTAAACATCACACATTGGGATTCCTACAATTCTTCAACGAGAAATAGTCTCCATTCACACAAAACAAACAGTGGTAGTCCTCTACAGCAATGATCTAGGCACGGGTCTTTTAGCAGACAACTATCTGCTCTGATCCAGAAATCTTTTAAAATGGGGAATTCAAAGGAGATAGTCATAGATTCAACATTTTACAGTCTGAAGGGCCAGATAATCATTTGACCTTCTTCCATAAAAACAGGCCTGGAGCTTCCCTTCTACTTCTGTGCAGTTGTAAGTGGTTGAATAAGAGCCTCTCTCTTAGGGTAAAACAAAACAAAACAAAACACTAACACAGAAAACTAAAAAGAACAAGCTCAGTTTTAACAGCCTGCCATAACAAAGGAAGATGCCCCAGCAACACCGTCCTATTCACCAATCACCCCTGCTGCCAGAACACTTACACCCGCTTGCCTGGTCGGAATTAATTTAGCAGCGGGCCACGGGGTCTCGCTATACCTTGTCACCTTCCTGTACCGTTCAGTCTCTGACAAAGGGCCACTGTCAACCTGAAATCTAGCCAGTTTTTAAAGCGTAATAAAAAGTGGTGTCACATTATTACCTGAATCCACCGAGTCCTCCAGCCAACAATGATGTTTCTGCAATCACATTTTCCTGTTTTTAAAAACTTCTCTCTTGCCTCATCGCTCTGTGTGAAAATCAACACAAAAGAGAAAATTGATTAACTGCAGAAGATTATCTATTATTTGTATTACAGCTGTTAGACTTCCCAGCAGATATTTAGGTCTTTTTTTTTTTTCCTGCTGAGTGTCATGAAGATATTAACCAAGAAAAAGTCCTTTCTCCAAAATTCCTTATTGACCAACCATCGGCAGACTGCACCTTGGAGGGGGCAGCCTAGAGAGGACAGCAGATCGCTTGTGGAGCTGTGCAAGGGAACTCAGCTCCCTGAGCCCAAATCCTGCATCCCAGGATGAAAGCCCAGCAGATACTCAGTGCCACCGAAAGCAGACATATGGGGGAAGAGGGAGCTGCTTCTACATTTCTTTCAGTTTCAGCAGTAAATACGTGCCACTAATAACCACAGCAGCAATGTAAAAATAGTACTTGCAAAATTACATCAACAGTAAATTACTTAACTGTACAGTTTCCCTGAACTGTGCACCTACAACATTATCTAGGTAGCGACTTGGCTTAAAATTCTTAAAAGGGTCTTTTTGTGTCTGTGCTTACTCCCTGCTTCACAGATTACTAGCTTTATGTTTCAGCGTCAAACCCTCCCACCAATACACCGATGAACCATAATGGACACTTAAGAAATTTCCATACTTAAACAAGGGAGAAAAAAGGCCATATGGTAGAAACCCAAATCAAGATACAGCCTCATAAAAAAACTACCAGCCTCTCTGAGCCGCCTGAAGACACATCATACGTGAAGAAAAAATGCGACTGGATTTTCGGTACTGGAAATGCCATTAACGTCAATATTTCATTGCTTTCTCTGAAAGCAAACAAAACAAATACCTTCACTTCAGGAAATGCAACTCAACCATCTGTACTTGATCCCTTGCCTACCTTCACAAGGACAAATGAAGTAGACACAGCCACGCAGCACAGGTGGGATACAGTTGTCATACCCCTCCTGCTGTACCAGGGGCTCGAGTGTTTGGCATACTCTGTCCATGGGCGACATGGATGTCTGCCAGAGAGAGCTTTGTTGCAAGGTTTTGGTCACAGCGGTCTGATTGAGCCATTTCAGGAAAAAAAAAAAAAAAAAAAACAGTGTCTGGAAAAACTCAACACGTTCTGGCAACCGCTGCAACAGAGATTTTAACCCTGGGACTAGCACTGAGAAACTGGGCTTTTCCATGGAAAGTGAACTTTAGTGTCCACGACAAAAATCTGCCTGAATCTGGCCAATTTGCAAGCTTTCCAAAAAAACGAAACAAAGCAAACAAACAAAAAAAGGAACAACCGCAAGTGTGAAAAGATTTGCAACTTCCCGAGCGAGGTCAGGGCTGACCCCTGTGCTTGCTCCAGGCGACCTCCCTGCCACGGCCCCGGCAGCGTGGAGCCACTGAAGCTACAGGCAAAGCAGCCAAAAGCTGGGCCAGGGGAAGGAGGAGAAAAATACACCAGAACAAGAAACTTCACTGGACAGGGATGGGAAAATGGAGGTTGGATGGGGAGAGAGCGATGAGCCGGTCAGATGCAGAGGGCTGCAGGTGGTCATGCGGTGGCTATGAATCCTGTTTGCATTGATACAATGCCAGCTGATGCCATTTGCCATTGTTTGCTTCTTGCGTTTTTTCTTTGGTGTAGCAAAGGTAGCTTGTAAGAAAGAGCACTGACGGGTGGAAGCATTGAAAAGAAGTGTTGTGGGTTGCTGCTGCCTGCAGCATCTCCCTTTGTGCTTCCCCTGCCGTGCTCGGTGCACTGGACATACCTGAGCCGTGCATCAGTGCTGTGGTATAAAAGCACAGGAAAATACTGGTGTTTGCTGGCAACGAAGGCAGCAGCCACCCCCCGGCTCCCTGCTATCCCTCTGGCCGCTCGGGCAGACGAGCTGTGCCCCAGAGAGCTGCCACGTGGCCGCAGTGCAGGGCACTCGAGTCATCTCAACCCAGCATCTCCCAAGTGACCGCTAATGGCGAGTTCCTAACCAACCTGAAACCCTGGCTTCTCTCAAGTAAAACTAATGAACACTCACAGCAAAAGCAAAAGTGAAGTGTATTTCCAGTATGTGAAATATTATGTGACACTGAGACGTCTCCGTGGCCAGGCTGTGAGATCCTCAAGATCCTTTGTCCTCTATTTTAGCTCTTCCCGTAAAAAAAAAGCAGCAACGCTTCCCAAACCATTCGTCAAACCCTCGAGCGTGACAGCGATAAACGGGAAAGTTGGTGAGGAAATTACTAACTCCTTCAGTAGGATTTGAGTGGTGTGCAATAAATAAAGCCAGGGGCCAAAGGCGGAACAGCAGGAGGAAGCCACGATGCTGAAGAGCTCGCTTGCTGCGCGCCGAGAGCTCCGCGTTCAGCGCCGAGAGAGGGACGTGATCACAAAGTCACAGGCTGACCGTGTGTTCCCGAGGCTTGCACCAGGGCTGCGCAAATCATTTTTATATCTGGGTGATTCACAACGTGACCTTACTTGTAATATTTCCACGTGTTTGTGTATGAAAATAAAATTAACAGCAGATAGCTGAAGTGGCCCTAGATATTATGCCGGCTTAGGGCATTCACAGCCTATAACACTGTGTAGCTCTACAGTCAACCCAATGCACGATGCAAGAGGACGGTTCTTAAAGGTAAATAATTCAGGGCTTGAATTCTTCAAGGTAAATAATTTAGGGCTCTAATGAACTTGCCTACTGCAAACAGGGAGCTGCACTGCTCGGAGCCCTCCAAACTGCCCTACATGCAATCCTCGGGAGTGCAGAGCAGAAACCGTCAGCAAACACATGCCTCAAATATTCCTGGCTGTAGCAACAAGGGCTCGCTCGCTCTCAAACAAAAGGAATCTCGGCTGGGAAAAGGCAGCTACGCAGATCAGTTCCCGTGCTCTGTAGTGTGTCCGCAAGCTGGTGAAAAGGAGGTGCGATTTAAGAACCATCGCTCAGGCAAGCAGTGAGGAGGCCTGTGAAGCCAGGTAGTTGACCCATGCTAGTATCCCACTGAGGCACCAAAAAAGCCCTTCAAGGATAGCCAACATAGCAGTTTGGTCCAGAGGCGCTAAAAACACAGGTGACTATGGGTGAGGCTGTACGCTCACAGCTAAATATGATATTCAGTAGGTTAAAGACACCAGACAAACAACCAACTCCTCCTCACTTCACAGCCTCTCTTCCTCATCCTCATACAAAATTGGCTGTCATCAACTGCTTTTGTCAACGCCTGGGAATTTCTGTGCATCCATACACCAAAACACACTTCAGATGGGCAAACTCCATCAACAAACTACGGGACCAGTCCTCACCAACTCCTAAATTACCAACCTTCATCCTCTACTACCAAGGGCTCATTCACCAACGTCAACAATTCCTGAGAGAAACCCTATTAAAATGGGGAAACGGCGAATTGTCAGTTACGCAGTAACTGCTGTTGCTACAAAAACTTTTGGGGATTTTTTTTTCACACCTGCAGAAAACAGCACGTAAAGAAGACCCTACAGTTCCCTCACAACCTCTGATGAGAACGGCATGACACAAAACGTGGAGCAAGACCCCCGCGGGCCGCCTCGCTGCCAAGACAGGAGCACAGCAGGGCAACCTGCCCACAGACCAGCCATCGGGGCCGCCGCCGCCGTTCTCACTCCGTACCCAAAGGAGATGCGATCTCGGCGCCAGCAGAGATCTAGGTCACCCCACCGTAGACGAGGAAGCTGGAGTTATCCCAGCGCAATCTTCGAGGTAACGTTCCCAAAAGGGGAAGCAAATCTGTGGCGAGGTTGCCTCCGACGAGATCCTGGGCGTGAAACGAAAACAACCCCTGGCGGTTTCTTTGCTCCCTGGCGATACCATCCGACTGAAAAACACACTGCACGATGTAAACTACTTTGCAAGAAGAGTTTGTTGTAAATACTCAGGTTTCAGCATCTCCAGAGCTGGGAAGTGCAGCTCAGCTGCCAAAGTCTACCTCCTGAATGCCAGGCTGGAAAGTACTTGTTGGCCTCTCCCCTGCTTCAACAATGAAAACCCAGACACTGAACAAGAAAGAAAGCATGAATGACAATGAGTTATTAGTTTTTAAGCCTATGTTATTTGTGAACAATAGCTGTGCTGAGCCTCTATGCAATCTGGTAGTTGATACCTATCCAGGAACAGAACTGAAAACCAAAACAGCCTTCAAATCTCTGCTAACTGAAGTTTCTGTAATCTGTAATCTTTACGCCGTTTCCTTGTTTATGTCTCATGATACCGGAGTTCAGCTTTTGGAGCAACACAACTGAAGAACCTAGAAAGTGAAATGTGATCTTATTTACGAAATCAGAGAGCACGCCGCTAGCAAGAATTCGTACACACACACACGTCCAAATCCTGCTCCTCAGTCAAACACCCACTCTTGAAATCCTGTACCAACCAGATCAGCAAATGTGCACATGCTTGCACTCTTGCAGAAACAATAGTCTCTTTCAGTCCATACAATCTTCTAAAGAAACAGGCTAAAACGTCATGGGAAAAGTTAGGAAATATCTGCAGAAAACAGTTCACAAGATGAAAGGCAGAACGAGGCTTTTAAATTGTATGAAGTACATGACATGGAGGAGAAATTCAGCTTCGCCACCTATCCACTCTTCCAAGAGGCTTTCTTTTGTAATTTTTGCAAAATGTTCAGGACGGAAAAGGGGCCTGACAGCACTTTAGAAAATAACACACTCCAGAGGTGGGATGGCTCCCTTGTAACAGGAGCGCTTCAGGCAGCACTCACCTCGCAGAGCCATGCAGATCTTGCTGCCGATACCCGCTCCCCTCACATCTCCCACTGACACCAGGAGTTTTCAGCCCTTTTTGCAGGCAGGATGAGAGGCAGGATGAGTCCTCCTGCCCCAAGCACACAGCTCTCCTCCCATCACTCCCACCCTGCGCTGCTCTGCTGCTGCAGAGGGCACGGCTCTGCTTTTTAATTAATCCGGCACAAGTTTTGAGCTGCCGCGGGGCTAAGCAACACGACGGTATGTCTTCTGTCTTGAAATGCCACGGCAGGAGAGCCTACCGAGGGGAGAGGAAAACTCCCTGCCATAAGGGTGGGGAATTGAGGACCGACAAGAAGCTGCAGCGATGCCACTCCTGACCCCTCCAAATTTTGCCTCCAGAAGACTCAAATATGAGAAAGTGAATCAGCGGGGAACTGGGGCACAGCAGCCGGCTGTCAGTAACTATGGTTGGGAACATCCCTCACAAGTCACTGTGGAGTCGTACCATCCAGCCTGTACTCCACACCGCAGGCCTCCAAAAAAGCCACCAGAACAAAACTTCCCCCACTGCCAGAAGCAGCACTCACAGATTTAAAACGAATCCAGCTCTACAAATCCTTGTTTCTCCTCTGAAAAGGAAGTGATCGCTCCCGTACCGCAGCCCATTTTCTATGCGTGCACTCACACTGCCCATTATATTTTAATCATCTGGTATGCATCTTTCTACGGGATTGCTCACGTTAAGGAAAACACCGACTCCTGTTCTGCAAAAACACCACGAAGGGTAATAGCAGCGACTGCGGCTTGAACCTTTGCCTTGTGCGGAGCAGACAGTGTAACTGCTGCCTTTCCCAGCCCTCACACCCGTCCCCTAAAGTTGCTCTCACTCTCTGCAGGATTTAAGCAATTAATCTAGAACCGACTGTACATATTTTTCAAGCCGTAGGAGCAAATCAAAGTATTATTTGATGCATCTGATTATACAGACACCATATGAGAATGTGAGAGCTGATCAGACAAGCATACAAGTTGCTTTTTCATTTCACAGCTCCTAGAGTCAAAGAGGGTGTGCAGGACCCTGATATATACCAGATGTTTTAAAGTAAGGTGGAAAAACTGGTGTGGACACATTTGTCCATGGTGAAAGCTTCCTGACAGCTACCAACTGGCTCTGCCTTAGCGTGCAGCCTAGCTTTGCCTATGAAAGATTAAAAGCCTAATGGAATGGGAATAGTCACAGCTTTTATGCAGACATATAATCCTGCTCTCGATCCTGCTCGGTTTTCCCGAAAATAAATTTGACAGGTCTGTCCGTACGATGCGAGAAATCCTCAAAACAGACCCCATTTCATTAACTATATTCTTGGGACTACTGAAGACAAATGGATTATTTTAAAGAAGCAAGTTTGGGCTGGAGCTCATCTGTGGTTTTACCAAGTTCCACACTGAACCAAGGAAATGAAAGCATTTTTTCACTTGTTTTTGTAGCAAGTCTTGAGTCACTTTCATTCAGATTTATTTTTTTTTCAGAATTTGTTTTTGGATTAAGAAAAAAGCAGCTTTCACCTCAGCTCACAGAGCCCTCAGTCACTGCCTTCCCTGCAGTATAAGTACATGTGACGACTTCAAATCTCTGTCCTGAAAAGCCAATTTCCATCTTGTCATTACAATACTGGAGACTGGAGAATGTTTGCTTTTCTTAAAGAAAAAAAAAAAAGCCAAAGTTATCATAAAGAAAAAAAAGAAAAAACTCAAAACCAGTGCTGTTTCTCAGGAACAGGAGTGCGCATGTATCTGGTACTGTGGCCCCTTGGGTGAAGCTCAATGCGGAGAGCTGAAGTCTTTCCATGGCCTCTGGATGAACTCCGGAGAGTTCAAAATATTGCAAAAGGTGGACACTGATGTCCTTGACATCGAGCCATGTGGGTGCACGAAGGGAGGACGCCTGCATCAGCCACACAGCCCCGTCCAGCGGCACACACCCGCGGGAGCTTTCAGACCCTGCAATGATAGGAACCACGTAAGGAGGAGCAAGACTTTGGTAACTTTCTTGTTCAAGACACTTCAGCTCCTATTTCCATAAGCCGTGCTGGTTCAAAGAACACCACGGGATGTGTGTGAAAGGAAAAGGAGCATCCCGGGCCAGGGACAAGTACATCCACACTCTGGAGGTGCAAGCCGAGAGCTCGCGTCTCGCACGTCTCCCACATCCGACCTGAAGCAAGTTCTTCACTGAGCGTTGACTCACTTCTTTTCCTACATAGTGTTTTCAATCATAAAAGGAAATTTTGGAGATTTAACTGGGGCATGAAAGGTGACAGGACATGTAGCTCGCAATCCAGTTGAATAGTATTTATATCTTTTTATTTTAAGCATTTACTTGTGCACACCCTTCTTTCAGACAGTCTCAAGATCTGCACTGACATTAGTCACTCCTGCATGGTACTGTGAAAAATAATCCTTTGCAATTAAGCATACACTTTCTTCCTTACTGCTCTGGGAGGACATCAACCCATGGACCTCACTTCTTCCAAGTACCACCTTCTGCCTCCACCGAGTCCTTCAGTCACTGGTTCCAGCTGCATCTCCTTTCCCTTTGAGCCATCAGCTAAGACTGCTGGGTCTGATCTCCAAGTCCCCAGCTATCAGTGTCTTCAAGGACAAATGTTTGGATGCTATTAGCCCTACGAGAAAACATGCATTTAGTCCATACGCAAGGGCTCCTGAAACACAGCTGTTAGGCACAAATCTCAGTTTCTGAAATTTTCCTTTTGTTGCCTCATTATCTTCACTGCATCCATGTAGAAACCGGAGTCCCCACAGGTGTAGTCTTCATGCTTCCAGCTGCATCTAATGCTGGCTAGTCAACCAGATGCAAGATGTTGCGTCGACCTGATGTTTCACTTCAAAGTCTCAACAATTTTCTCTTACTTCTAGGACTAGGTGCTTGTGGTTTCAATTACCACTGGGGAAGTATAAACTCACAGCCAACACTTGAGATTGCTTCCCAGCTCCGCTGGGCTGCCCTCAAAAGAAAAACAACCAGAAGAAGACAGACAAGAAATGGCTTAAATCGGACACCTAGAAAATACTCTGTACTAAGCAAAGAATTAAGTGAAATTAATTGAAATAAAGGCTCTCCCCCCCCCCCCCCCAGTCATCTTTTTAATCTTACGAGCAGGCTCTCTAACAAATAGCTCTGACCGAGAACTCCTGGCCACTGAATTTAATCATGCAGGCACTGACTTCATGCCATCGTTATCTCCCAGTCAGCCCGTTCCAGCTAAGAAGTCTTTAATATTTCCAGCAGAATCCATAGACTGCTGAAACTCCATTTTTTAAGTATAGTCATGCAAGGAAAAAAAAAAAAACAACTCACCAATGAAGAACAAAAATACCAGATCAATGTGCACACAGTCCTAGAAATACAACTCTAATCTGTCACTTGTGAAGAAATCTCTCTCAAAGAAATGTTTATGTTAAAATTTAAAGTTATGTTCAACATTAATCTTAGGGAATTTTACAACAGAACATACCAATTTAAAAAGGATTCTATAGTTTTAATGAATTCCTAGAACCCATAGACAGGAATTAAATGGGGGTGGGGGGGACCCACAGTGTTGGCTAGACATATTTCAATATTTGTTACCATAGAAACAAGCCAGCAGATTTAGGTTTTGGAGTTATCCTTGCTATAAAATATTAAACTTCTTACAGTTTTTGCATATGTATATTATGGCAAGAACACTGTCAATCCTGATAAAACCCAAAGCATCTTAATTATTTAACAGGGTTTTAGTGTGTGGTTTTTTTTTTAAGAATATCTTTTTTTTTTCCTTAATAGACTGTATTTTAAAATCTTCCAGTACTTCCAGAATACCAGAGACACTTCTGGCTGACAGAATAATATACAGGAGATGCACAGGGAATAAGGACTTATTTTGCCATGATGCTGTGGAGAAGTTGTAGATAAAAGGAACAAAATCATATTCTAATAAAGAAGATTCAACAATAATGATAAAAATTATACCAATTAGCAACTCTGATAATTTTACTAGCTAAAAATACATTAAATGTTATATTACATTTGAAAAACAGTTCATACTTCAAGTTTTTTTCATTTATTTTTAAGCCCTACCAATAGAGAAATGCTAACATGCGGAATTTAAGTGATCGAGATAACATCTTGACACTTCAACGATATCAAGCACTTCTGGCAGATGCCTGAGAAACGAAACAAATGCATTGTCCTTTCATGCCTCAAAAGAGTATCAACAGTTTTATTCATTTCAGCGTCCCCAACACGCGAACGATCAGCAAATTCAAACCAAAAGGGGGGACAGATGTTTGCTTGAGCACGCTCCTTCAAAGGGGAAGGAGAAAACCCGTGTTCAGACAACTCAGGTGGTGCTGCGGACTGACAGCTCAGCCTGCCGCCCCGACGACTCCTGACTGCCACGCGTTTGGCCGTGAGCTCAGAAGACCAACACTCGTGCAAGCCCGAGCTCAGAGCCGCTGGGACTGGATGTGCATGGGTGACACTGACCCTGCTTTTGCAGCCAGAAGCGGTTCCGTGTTGCAGCTCTCACTTTCGGTTTGGATACAAGAAAATCTGTTTATTGGAGGCTCGACGTGAGGCTTCCACATGAGGAAAAAAATGAAAAACTTGAGAGTAAATGCCATAAACCACACAGTTGTTTCAATACTGTATTCCTGCACGGAAGGGAACCAGGAAAAACACCAACAGAAGCAAAGCAAACCATAACAAAGAAGAAAGCTGAGCGAGACTGAAACACCCTCTTCTTCCAAGAATTAAACAATGGTTTTTATGAAGTGTAAAGACAAGCAGTGGGACTACCATTTCCTAATACTTCTGAGGTCAGTCATCTCGCACAGGTTCTCAAATAGCTAATTAAATGTATGCAGTGCTCATTAAGCTTTTCTACTCAAGTGCACACCAACACCTTAAAAAAGCCCAATAGCTTAAGCCTCTTAAAAAAATGGAAAAACTTATTCTTGAAGGGTTGCAAGACAACCCCTTTAACTAATGGAAAATCTTCAACACTTAGAGGAAAATGGTAAAACATCTTAATTTCAAATGAGTAAGAATTTAAATGTCACTTCCTGCATGTTACATTGATTTGAAGAACCTTGCATTTTTGTTTTCTTTGGTGTGGTTAACGGTGGAATCTTTTTAGAATACATTTCTATGGTATTTACTGTTGCATGTTTATGTTCTGCAACTGTTTTGCATAATTCTGAATACAAGAAAAGCAGAACGAGATTTTTCTTCTGTGAAGAAAGAGAGAGATCTAAAAAGAAGCAGACGACTGGAGCTTTCAAAGAAAGAAAGACTGGGAAAAAACTATCCCAACACTCAAGGGAAAAACGCGCAATTTCCTTTCACTGACAGCTGCAGCGAGGTACAACGAATTTATTTTATCTGAGCAGTTACGTACACATGTTAAATGCAGAGCGGCATTATGTACTATAGAGAATTTACCAACACGGGTCCACAAAGGGCACCACTATCAACGTGCAGTTGAGAGGTGGGAAGTTCTTCAGATGTCTGAGCAAGTCCTGGAATGACAGGAGATGCATGCAGCAGATGTTGTCAACGAGATGGCATGTAATACATCCATTCAAATGCAGACCTATGGACCCCCTGGATGTCTCCTCTTATAGGCTCCCTGGGCCAGCTTTGTCACTTAGTGAACAGTACCACAAGACTCATTTTCCATTGCTATCGCAGGTATCAACAATACACATCCCCCCCCAGCATTCTCACCAAGTGTTTTTAACTCAGGGTTTGGTCTGAAGAATCACTTAAGAAACACAATGCAGCTTTTATAAAGTTTTCTGTAGAATTAATATATAAAAGTAAAATAAAGCAGCAACGATTATACATATGCATTGTAGGTATATCTTGGAACAAAGGAACTATCATTCAATCAGATCGCTCATCTGATAGATACCTCTCCGATGCTTTGTCAAAAAACAAGAAACGCATGCACAGAGTGATGGCTTTTAATTCATTTGACAAGAGCCTCGCTGACTAGAGTGATAGCTTGCACCAGTGGTGCAGATGGCTTTGGTTGCCCTCCTGTGATGGCAGGCTAGCTCCTATCCAGGTCCAACTCCAGGTCCCAAAAATGAGGGGCAGGCAGCAAACCCCTCGCATCAGTGCTCCTGAGCATGAGGATGGTGCACTCCAGCTTTGGGTAACACCTGAGCATGTGTGCGCCTCTCAAATTCCCAGGGCTCTAGTTGGTCTCCTTAAAATGTATGCTTTAGGAAATACATGGGGAAGATAAAACAGGCTGTTCTGTTTCTCTCTCGTGACACAGGCAGAAGATTAATCTAAACCAAATAAAAATTCAATGCGCATAAAAGAAAATACTTTCTACACAACATGCAAATTACCCACTAGTAACACATTCCACTTTCTATCACGGAGGCCAAGAGTTCAGCTGGCTTCAAAAAGGACCTGGACGAGAATTTCCTACCTCAGCAAAATTTTGGAAACGAACGTAAAACATCTCATGCTTTACCCAATAATTAAGGGAGAAAGCCGAGACCATCACAGACTGTAAGGATGATGTATTCGCCCTTCAAGGTGGGGCAGGATACTGATCTTTCCTCTGGAGCATCTCGTTGCTGGTCACCAAAATAAAGACACGAAATTGTGGTATGTGGGCAGGAATCTGAACGGCATAGCAATACGTACAACTTTTCTATTATTGGAAGATTAAAATGCAAGAGAGTTGATGAATGGGAAGGATTAAATATAGAAGGAAAAAATAAGCAAAATGATTAATTGCTAGGAAATGGAACTGCTGATTTATGGAAGAGAAAATTAGCAAGATTTAGGAAACGGGAGAGAATAAGCAGTGCCCGAGCTGCAGGGCTGGACCATCTGGAGTGCAGGAGGCACGGCAGAGCAGCATGCGCGCCCCGAAGCTCGGCTCTCCGCTTCCCCTCCTCGCGGCCCCTGTGTGTGCAGAGGCTGGAAATCACTGGCTTTAAAACAACAAGCTGCGACCAGTTGTAAATAATATCCTATAATCTAAAACAAAGGAAACTGGTCTCTTCGCTCCGCTGAACACTTCTTTGTGGTCTTTCAGTAGCCTGGTAGCAGTGTCATGCTCATATCCTGGAATTGCAGAGTTTTCAAGAAATTTCTAAAAATGTTGGCTGTTTTCATTTATTTTAAGAAGTGATAAACAGGAAGGGGAATTGGAAACTTTTTTAGGATATTTATATTCAATTTTTAGGACACAGTATTTCAACAGAACCCCATGCTTCTGGTTCTACGTGTCTTTGCTCTGCAGTCACACAGATAATCATACTCTTTTGCTGTTGACTTACCACCAACAGCCACCTCAAAGCAGCACAAACCCAAGCAATAATGCAGCACCTGAAACTCTATTATGATCAGCCGTTTGCTTGGTGTCTTCAATCCATTTGCTATTGTGGAGAATGATAATACATAGAAAAAAAAAAAAAAGCAGATATGCTGTGAAGCTGTAAAAGCACTTCACGTTTTAGCATAACACCTGCTTGATTTTTTTTTTTTTAAACTTGATGCCATTTTTAAATCACTTACAAAAATACTTTTTTCAGTTAAAAAAAAAAAAAGATACAACCGACTACATCCTCTTTGGGTTACGCTCATGAATGAGCTATTGTCTGCATTAGAAACAAGCACCTGGATCAATTCATGGGTATCCAGCGAAGCCTGTTCATTTCCTTTCAAAACAATGATTTACAAGAGACCCCATCCGATCCCTGGTGTTAAACACAAAATCTCCAGGGCCACGCACAAGATGCACACCCAGGGGTACGGGTGGCTGGAAGGAGTTGACTTCTGCTGGAGCCCAAGTCCCCAACGTGACACAGGGCAGGAGCCCATTCCCTCCCCAGAGAGGGTGGTAAGACACCCAGGCAAATACTTTTCATACTTTTCCAAAGGTCTTTTATGAAATACTGCACCGAAGACTCCTTAAAAACAACTTTGTGCTATCTTTGACAGATCTGACGTTTCCTCACACGAGGCTTTATATAGGATCATCCCCATGACGGCCAGGTACTGTCTATGGAGGGTAAACAGCAGGTTCTGGATTCTCAAAGAAAGCAAATTAGGGAACAAGTAGTCTGAGGCTGTGTGGAAGCATCCGTACGCTTCTATTTGAGCATAAACTTCTTATTCAAAAACAAAACAACAAGCCAACAATTCAGCAGGGACACCTCCCACCTTTTCTTTCACCTCCTCTTGCTCCCACGCCTCCTAGGCAGAATTTTCCAGCCCTCTGCTTCCTGAAGGACGAGCCCAGAAGAGCAGTCACGGTGTCACTCACACAGCCCGGGGAGGGTTCAAGCTCTTTGCGAAGGCTTAGACCCAACGCACCGCCATCCATGCGGCCTCCTCGTGCCTGTCACTCCAACCTCCCAGGACCTCAAAACTTCTAAATTTTCATGGGTCACTCCTCTTCTGTACTCAGGAAGGAGCCTTCTTTTGAACACAAGGACAGCCAGCACTGTGTTTCAGAGGGACTCCAGCAGCTCCTCCTGCTCCACTGAAGGAAGGTCTGTATAAACTTTAGGATCCGGGTTTAAGCAATACATCACTTCGATACATTTTTCTTGCTGAGCTCCAGGTTTACTCACTAGCCTTCTGAAGGGCACCTTATCATTCGTCTTGAGTAAACAGAGGATTTTTTTCCCCTCTGCAAAGGCTAAGATCTAGGGGAATGGGACAGGTCATCCGCTGTGAGAAAATGCCGCATGAAGAGCAATAATATCTTTGAGAATCAAATATATATGATAAACAACAAGAAATGAACCACGCTCAGTGTAATGCTGTGGGCTACAACACAGTATGTTTTCCACTGCATAGTGCCATACAGTCTTCCTATAAGCTAAATGAACTCCTGTATTTGATTTAATGGGAATCTGTTGTTCTAAGCAAAATACATACGGCTAGGTTTACTTAAGCTACCAAGCATTTAAATGAAACTGAGAAGAAAAATCAGAACAGGCCTAACACATTTCAGAAAAGGGCAGCTATAACAATAATTAAGCTAAAGTGGCCAAGAGAAAATTGGAATCACTTAACATATAATATTCAAAAAAAAAATTAAATCCATACTGAAAATTCAACACAGCGTTCACACAAAAGGATGTGGTGATGAAAAGCTAGTATTTTGCAGGATCAGCAACGAGATATTTCAAACTCAGACATCCAAGCACAAGAGGCTGGAAATGCCATACTGCAAGGAGCTGCTTGCAGAACGGCAGCACTGGTGGTGTAGACGGGGGGGGGGGACAGGGCACAGGTGCCCATGCATCACCTGCACCACCAGGGGAGGAGGTAACATCTACACACAGGCCTTGAACTCCACCCAGGAGGCAAGAACATCTGCTTGCTGCCATCCTGATGGGTATGTACGGTCCTGGTACTAACAGGCTTATTTCAGACACATCCATCCCCCTAAGAAACGCGTGTTGGTAAAAGCAGGAGGGCCACAATCTGCACGACCAGCAGAACCCCAGTGCCTCACCAGGGCTCATCAGGAAACCCTGGTTGTGCTGGGGTGTCAACTTCACCCCTTTAGGCTTGGTTTGTCCCAAGTGGGCACCAACGCTAGCCTCTGTCCTGGCACCCTGAGGTCACCCTCCCTGCTGGCACACTTCAAAATGGGGCATCACGGTCCAGTTCCCCTCTGTCCCCATACCAATGCCATCCTCCCAGGCTCCCAGTGGGCTTAAGCACATGCTCAGCCAGAATTCAGCCCTAATTCCAGGTCTACCAGCTTACTTCTTGCTCTAGAAACCAACCTTTACTTGGAAAAGTACCACACGTGCATAGCCAGAAAAAACAGCAGTTGCCTACATACTCTGTCCTTTCTTTCAGCTGATGCAGAGCAGGATACAGTAGGTACTCTTGGACACTAGCAGTCCAGAAAAACTGGGCTTATCTTCTACACTGGGGATTGCTGCCTGACCTTCACACCCTGCCTCTTACTGCAACAAGCCCCTGGGCCTGAAGGAGCCTGTTTGCTACAGAAGCACACCCACGGTTCCTCTCTGGATTGACCCAATTGCTGACACATTCTCCCAGACTATCTCCAAATTGGAGCTTAAAAGGTGTAACAGCTACCCTGATTCATCTGAAGGAAACAGCATTACTCCCTGTAGACACGTACAGCCACCCTGGCTTCCAATGCTTTTTCCCCAAAAGGGTTTCCAGTTGAAAAGGTCCTTTCCATCAGCAAGGACCCCGCTATGACACCCTTGGACCTAGCAGCCCCATGATAACACCCAGTTGTCTACCTAGCTGTAAGGCATCAACCTCCTTTCAGCAGAGCTGTGCCCTGGCCCGAACCCTGCCTCTTCGCAGACAGTGAGAGGAAATTCTCAGTTTGTGTTAAAAGGGGAAGAAGTAAGGAGTTTGCCAAGCACATTCAACGGAGACAGTAAGAAGCCTGACGATAACGAAATGCCAGGATTTTGCGTCTCAACTTTAGGTGCAGCTTCAAGGTGACAAAGATATCATCCGCTCCATCAGAGATGTAGATGCTGAGAGAGCCTATTCCTTTGTTTTTCTCCTATGTTAATATTTTAAGAGGACGATTTTTGTTTTTAAAATGAATTGTCATGGGCTTTGAAGTACCACCACACTTAGTGTGGAGACCTGGCAAACTCCAGTGAAAATGGCTAATGAATTCCACATTTCTCTTTCGTTGTTCTTGTGTTTGATGTTCACACTTTGAGACCTGAAAATGTTGGAATGTGATTGCTGTTCTTGCATGATAAAGGCTTTTTCTATTGCAGCCCTGAAATACCGCACGGGTTATACACAACATGCACAGCTCTATTATTTTATTACATCTAGCCCACAAAGTTGTTACTTGTAGAAAATCAATTCCCACATGCTAGTTATTACAGAACATTATTTTAATTTGCACAAAAGAAAAGTGTATTCTCCCTGGACTTACAAAATTATATTTTAATATTACAACCTTTCGTCTTCTTTGGAGGGATAAGGAATGTCAAAAAAATAAAAAAATAAGCAGGCGACCGGGACTAACAGGAAGGTAACTAAGCCCTTGAGGAAAGAAACGTGCTCAGCAAAGTGCAAAGAGGCAGGGGAGCATTTACGCTACTAATTCTGCAAAGTGATAATAATCTGTCCCGAACAAGGTTTTGAATTCACCCAGAAGCAGGCACTAACGAATTTTGGGCCGATCACACTAAGCGGCGAGGCTTTCCCTTCCTGGCAGGCTTTTTATAAGATGCCCGGACCACCGGGGCATCGAAGGAAGGACACGAAGCCGTGTGTACACCTACACCAGTGCTCGCCTTGCAAGCCTGACGTGCAGATCGCAGATGCAGTTCGTTTCTTGTAAGCTGATTAAAGCCCACAGGTTAGTGCCCGTATTTACTGAGACGCCCTGGGTACCTCACCTCCGCCTGTTTTGCTCTGTTTGCTTTTAGGAGCAGGCTGCGACCGCCTCAAAAGAGCCAGCCAGGCCTCCCCAGCTCCAGTGCCCCTGTGGCTGCTGCTGGGCTTCCCTCCACCTCCACAGCCCCACGCAGGCCCTCCTGGCCCTTCCCTCGCTGGGTGTGAGGCTCTCTCTCTCCAGAAGTACTGCAGTGCCTCCTCCCTTCCCACCTTCACCATAGCAGTTGCACATCACACCGCCCTGTACACTGCCTCTCCTCTCCGAGGCTATCTGCAGGAGCAACTAACTAAGCCTTTCTAAGCCCCGGGAAGGCCTGTAGCCTCAATTCACATGTACAGAAGGGGTAAAGAAGTTCAGCCCGTTTCTTTCAGGAGATCCCAAAAGATCGCGCCCAGTGTTGGTGAGCATTTTGCATATGCTCTTGGGCAACACGGGGTAACCTATCAAATAAAACTAACAAGCAGGCACTGAATGTTTATGATGTATTTGTTTATGTGACACACAAAAAATGTACTCTGGGCAATATCTCTTGGTATGTTCATTGCTCTGCATGCTCGTGTGTGCACGCTTGTGGCTGTATTCTCTAATCTTCAAATTCATTTCAAAGAACTGACTGGAGGCAAGAGAAGCAATACATGCAGCCTTGTTAGCTTCCTTTAGAAACGTTTGCGTGGACTGTATGGGGCCACACTTCACAGCCTCTCAGCCTTACTGCTACACAAAGAATGCAAGAGAAGAGAAGCTTGAGAACACCATTTGTGGCCAAGAGGAGGCAGCTGGCTGCAGAGCCCTACTGCCTTGCCCAGACCTCTCCTGGGCACGAGCTCCCTAGTCCATCGCCAGCGTCACCGCTGGACACCCCATGGATTACTCGCCCTTGGGGCTTTTAACGCGCGTGGTCATTATGTAAGCTCATATGACCCAACACGTGTATTCCTAGAAATGATGGGCTCCCTGGACTTAATCCAGAGGATCAGCGAGAGCTTTGACTGAATGCTGCTGCTCGTTTGGCCGTATCCTGTTTGGGTGCTTAGCAGGGATGACCCTGCTCTTCTAGGAGGCCCGAGAGCTCAGTGGAATCGATTAATTAACACAGTCATTGCTGACTACACCTGCATTGCTGTTGCGGGAGAATAATCTCCATTACCAACACTGGTAGATATTATCCAGATGGAATATAAGAAGTTACTTTAAAAAGACACAAACCTTTTAAAACTACTTCATAATGTTAAGATTCTAAAGTGACTGAAATAAATGCTATCTGCTAACAACAACACCGAAAGTGGGTGGCAATCCTGGTTCTAGCACACTTAAGCTTTGCATCAGAACAAAACTATCATAAATTGGTTAAAAACCACAGCGATATGCAGTTGACACCCACATATGTTATCCCGGTGCCGAAGAACAAACGATATGTGTATAATATATCTCAGTATGCGCAATAAATTATCCCTGTTAAGAATAATGCAAAGTACTGAAAATCTAAAAAAAAAAAGTCTAATGCATTTGAAAAAAAAAAAAGCTGTAAGCCTCTGTTGGACACATACTCATTCCACTACATTCTTTATAAATTGGTATTGTTTAATAAAATATTCTTTGGATATATAGCAAAAGATCAACAAGAGATCATCAAATGAGAATGTAAATGAAAGCATATTTATAACCATAATGTCCTCCAGTTCTTTTCCCTGTATTCTTATTGCAATACATATGCTGATAAAGGAAATAAACAGTACTTATAAATACGACACATGGACACACAAATACCACCTGAAACACAAACTATTAAGCTGCCGTATATGGACTCCGAGTAACAGTGATTCCTCTGGGTATTCCCAGTAACTGCAGTAACAGGAAGCTAACCAAACAATCACCTTGTTCGGTAGCAACTATGCTCAAAGGCAATAAACAATACTACGATGAAAGAGTGGCACTTTATAGAAATTTTCTCACTTGTTTTTGGCAAAGAACGAAGTGCCATCTGACTCCTTCACTGTAGCTCCAGAATACACTTATTCTATCTGACAAACTAATCTGATTTCCAATCTGAAGTTTGCTTTACCACGGTCTGCAGAACTGTGCAGATGCGTCTCCCGTGAAAAATGAAATCCAGCTTGCTGTTGACAGTTAGCTAGTAATCCCAAAAGTGAGAACTGCAGACCCTCTGCAGTTTAGAAAATTATGCTTTCCTGCTAAAACCCAAATATCAATTCTGACAAAGCCCTACATGAAAACATACACCTTTCCTTCAGAAAGAAAGCTCTGCAGGCTCTACCCAGCACACACACCAGAGCAGCCTCCCACCTGCTGAGAAAGGGAATCTGCTCTCACCTGTGCCACGGATTTGCTGTGCATCAGTTGCTTCCATTAGTAGTGATGAAGGACCCTTCAGCAGAAGGTGCAAACAAACTAACAGCTACCGCCCCCCTTCATTATTTGCTTTCCTTCTGTAAAACATACTCTAGCAGGTGATGCTGCCACTAAATTTCTCAGCATTTTAACAACCTGGAAACAAACCAGCATAATAAATGGAGGTGAAATGCCATTTCAAAATGTCAGTTTCCCTGGGGTTATTTCTGCCACAGAGGAACACTTCACTACGTAAAAAATAATACTCCACTTCAGTGTTTGGAACTAAACACTTGGACTAAACAGTGGAAATAAACTTGGACAGGAAAAAACGAATCTTCCAGCGTATGAAGGGAATTGGTTATTGGCTTGTGTACTCCCAAATTCTCCTCTGGTTAAACAAGGCATTCGAGACAGAACATAGACAAAAAACAGACACATACTGGGACAAAGAAGCAAAAGAAATAAAAAGGAAGCTTTTAAAGAGACTGTATTAAATGCACATATAAACCCTTTTCTCAAAGCCTAACTACTATGGTATGATATTTCCTAGAAAATGCCATACAATGTATTTTTTTACAGATAGCTCGAAAGTTGCTAATATACTTGCAAATCCATTTGCCTGCATTAATTTTCTCACATTTAGCAGATAATTTCCATAACATCCTTGAAAATACAAGAATTCTAGACATTATTAATGATCACATACTGTATTTCCTACCTATAATCATCTGAGGCTGAACTTCCCATAGTAAACACTGCATTCTGCAGGCTGACAAGCCAGCTTTCAGATAAACATGCTTGCTTAAATATCAAGTATTAACACCCTATGGCAATCCGAGCCCATGAACAGTGACTCAACGCAATTATTCTGAGTGTAACAATAAGTGGGCAGTCATGCAGATTTGTAAGTTATTGGTTTAAGCATGAAATTAAACAAGCAAGAAAAATTAATCAAAACTATTCAATTTTAGACCAGACTGGGCACAAAATATGAGTAAGTATTATAAACATGAGATAATCTCATTTAAAGAGACTGTGTAACACATAGGTTTTACAAATATTTACAGACATTAATCTTGTTAAGTTGATTTCCAGAGTTTTATTCAGTAACAGGATTGATTGGCTGGAGAAACAGAGGCTCCTACAAAAAAATAGCTGAAAGCTCTATTTTTGTCAGAATGATGGATTCTTTTCTTAAGTAACTTGTTTTGTTGCCTTTTGTTCCAAGACTATAAACATTATTAGCAGTTCTCCAACTGGCAAGACAGGCTGAGATGTTTCACGTTCACCATTCTGGATTGCTTTTTGTTGTCTAACACAATCCAAGAGTCGGAGAAAAGGCAACGGCTTCAATTTCCCTTCTATGTATTCTGTCCTAGACTCTCTTTCTTTTGCCCACGTTGGATGTGGCCTCTGAAACAATGCATACCCATCTGCTCCGTGGGCTCATGCTTACTCTGGTAGGGAATGAGTCGTGGATCCCAAGCAGCAGAACTACTACAATCCACACGAGTTTACGTATCTGACACAACCAACGTTAACATCTTGTTCCCTGTTGTTTATTTGCTTCTCATCATCGCTGACTTCCAACAGCCGAGCCTCCGTACGGCTTTCGTGTGGCCACAGTTATTTCTGGTTGCACTGAGAGGTCATTTCGTACGCTGCATGTATAAGGGATAGGGCTTTCTTCTGTGACTTCAGGCAGCTTTTAGGAAACACAGATTTCCTGCCCCCTTTCCAACTAAAGGCAAAGGTCAGCGAGTCTAACAATGAAGCACAGTGTTTGCAGCTCAATATTTTAGCGCTAGAAAATTTACCCACAGAAGCAGAGAAGACAATTGCAATGTAAAATTCCATGCACAGTGCCCAACACATGTCCTGTCCAAAACACGTGCTTGTAACCCAAGTAGGGATTTGTGCCCACTAAAATAATCCTATTAGGCACAGGTTTTCCCCTAAAGATAAGAGGGTCCTAAACAAAGCTACTAAACAAAGGTCCAGTACGTTAAAAATAGTACAA
Source organism: Anser brachyrhynchus (assembly GCF_964034855.1). Lineage (NCBI taxonomy): Eukaryota > Metazoa > Chordata > Aves > Anseriformes > Anatidae > Anser > Anser brachyrhynchus. Next base: position 86,243,417 of record NC_137696.1, on the reverse strand, counting down.
CTTTTTTTGTAAGAAATGAAAAGTAGAGTATGTATATAAACAACACACATCTAAACAACATATGGTATATTCCTTGCTGTATTCAACAGCTAATGGTCACCTTCACACTTTACTTCCATCTTATGATCTGCCCCCACCTCTCTGCCTTCCCCTTGACCTATAAAAAGCATTACACCGAATGGCTGATTTTTCTACATCGACATTGCTAGCCCCATTATCTCTTCCTTTTCACCAACAGCATTATATCCGAGGTACCATTCTACCTGTTATTTCTCATATTCAGGATCCACTCCTAGAGCAGCTTTGCCTTAAGTTTTTCAGAGCAGTACAACACTGTTCAGAGCACCAAGACCTCACTAAGTACTTATGAGCAACTGTTTTTTAAACAGCGCTGTTCCCATGCAAGGAGAATAATTATGAAAAAATGCATTGAAAATCGTTTCGTAAGTTGGTTCAGAGTTTGAGAGCATGGTCCTAGCTTTCCCATATGTTAGCTTTTGTGCTAATGTTTACTGTAACTCTTCTAATCCATTTGGAGGAGATGGGGCTTCAAATCTGCAGAGGTCAATGCAGTGTATCCATGACCACCTCAGTGTCAAGCCCCTTTTTGATTTCACTTCATGCAGCCTAGTGGCCTGATGGTTGTAATACCCCACCTTTAGTTTTGCTAATTTTGATTTCTATAGAAGATAAGCGCTCCCCACAAAGTGGTACTTTGATTTACACGCTTTTCTATATCACTTCCAAATATATCATCCAGAGGAAACACTGGCAACTTTTAATTGCAACTGCATGATGGTGGTTTTTTCTGTACACAAGAAAATGCCTTTCCAGATTACACTTGCGGTTCACCCCATCATCAGCTTCAGGCAGCAGAGCTATACAGAGGCTTCAGGGCAAGGCCCAAAATATCTAACGCTGTTCAAACACAGGAAAACTTACCCTATCCTGTCTTTTCTGTTCCCCTCACTGCTGGAAAACAACTTTTTAGGAGGTTGCTTATGCCCAACAGGGCTGTCACTGACCTTCTCCAATAACTTTGGTTCTAGAAGGCCCCACTCCTTTGGGTTACTAGCCAAGGCTCCTGCAAACCTTTGAGGCTTTTTCCATAAAAATTAAGCTGAGCCACTCTCTCTGCCCCATGTTTGGGCACGCTTCATTCTGCAGACTCCACGATGAGCCCCCAGCCACTCACACACGTGACAAACTCACCACGTCAGGTGCTCATCACAGCGCTCCACAAACCAGTCAGGCGTGGGGTGGAATAAGGACGTATGCAGAACAGAAATCCATCTGCTTTTCCTGAACGGCTTTAGTGAAATTAAAACCCTCCATCTACTCACTGACTTCCTCCACTGAAGCACAATTAGTTAAATGACATGCATCACTGTAGAAAACAGGTGTGTTGTAACCAGGGGTTAGAGAAAGACAAAAAATATTTACTGTAGAGATAGGCTGCCTGCACATGAGGAAAACAGACTGGTATAGACTGAACCTGCTCGGGCATCAAAAGACAAAAAGGATGAGTTAGGAATGAATGGGGAAACTTTTACGGTTGCCTCTTCAGCAAGGAAAAAGTATGAAGAAGGGCCTCCAGCAGGTGGATCGGACGACTTCTGTTTTTCTCTCTGACTGTTCTCCAAATAAGAAGAGAGGCAGGCAAGGAGGCATGAGCCCTACTGCCAAAAGCATGCCCTATTCATGCTCCAGTTCCCGGCTAGCTGTGCCCATCTGCAGCACGCCGCTGTTTTTCAGTCGTTCCCAATCCCCTTGTTGGTGGCAGAGACATCGGGTCATGCTCCAACTCTCTGTCCCCGTGTTTCTTCCCCAGCCGTTTCGCAGCCTGTTCGAAGCGGCAGAGGACACAACACAGCCGGCTGTGTAGTGACGTGAATAAAGTCGTAAAGTGCCTAAAACTTATACATCAGGACTTGCCAACTGGGAGTCCGTCCCTCTTTCAGCTCAGGTGGGTGACCGCAGAGTCGTGGCACAGGTCTCCGCCGTCCCTGAAGTGCCAGAGGGCCTGCCAAGCTAAGCCTCTGCTCTAATATGGCCCAAGGGAAATATCTTCCCCCACACCGATTCACTGATTCGCAGCTGGTTAACTACTCCCCTCTGCCCGCTCGGTGAGCGCACACGCAGGAGCACATGGTCTGCAGCTGCGGGGAGAAACCCCAGGGGAGGCAGATCTATTGATGTGCCATACAGGGCCTGCCACCAGTTGAGACAGCTCCCATCTGAGGGGATAAAACGCTTATCTTCAGTATCAGATGTTCTTCTCCTTGTTCTGGATGAAGGATCGGTCCCATGTGCTGAGCCAAACCCCGCCCTATCCATAAAAATCGCTCCGATCCATAAAACCAGTTCAAAAGGAGAAAAAAAAAAAACCCTGATTGCAATGCTGGGATCCCCTGGGTTCCCTACAGCACTCTTCCCCCCCTTGCTGCCTTCCACATACATGTGGTGCATGCCAGGAACCATTTGTTCTAATCCTGGGTTTCTTTTTTTTTTTTTTTTTGAGAATGAAGAAAGAAAGCCGATGAGCACTTCCTATGGCCCTTATTTTGCCTTTGGCTTCATCTACACTGCTCTCAGGGCAGCCTCGCTGGCCAGGACCACCGGAGAGCCCAGCACGGGGGCCAGCAGGGGTTGCAAACCTGACTCGCACCAAGCTACAGGCACCGTGGCTCAACTCCTACCGTACCCAAAGTAACCTGTTTTCAGTTAGGCTGGCGATTTCAGGGTAACACTGCTCCCCATCTTCAGCTGGTCCTATTTTCGAGCGAGGATGACAGTTTTATGTGTTGTAGGAACTGTTCTGCGCCAAAGCAGAGGACAAAAAGATCTGACGGTGGAAACAGGACAGAAACACTAACCTACTTGGCTGGCGGAGTCAAAGGGACAGAAACCAGCTCTCACCCTCACGGCCGAGATCTTCTGGTTGAGGATGGGTTCCTGCATCTCAGGAGACAACTAATGAGAATGCCAACGAGAGAAAAATGAAATAAAAAGCTAGGTCACTGAGACTACTAAATGCCAAGAGGCATGAAAAACATATGCAGAAAGGCTCATTAATCATAAAATACCCTCACTGCTCCCTCCAGCTCCTTGCACTGGGGATCCAAGATAAACACTGGAGTTTTAATCTATTTTCAAGAAATCAAAACCAAACGACATGAATTCTTGATTTCTCCATGTTTGGGTTTCCAGGCAATAAGACTTTATTATAACTCTATCCTATGCCAGGTACTGGTTTTAAAATGGAAGTCAGACCTCCTCAACATCTGATGGTGGGAGGTCTGAGAGACATGTACATTACCAAATAAGTCTATTTCTCTGAAGACGCTGTGGGATTCCCCCTCCCCCCAGCTTATATGAGAAGCGGCTGCTTCTTGTTGTTGTTGTTGGTTGTGTTTTTAATGTAAATGCATTTCCCCTTCTCCAGAAAACGTTCCCAGGGTATCGCGGCACCCTGAGAGTAAGCCTTGCATGAATGGAAAAAAAAAATTCCTAAAGAGAACTGAGGAGGAGGAGAATCTACTGCCAGGGTCCCAGAGAACACCAGCAACATGCTCCAAGGGGAAAACAGAGCCTAGGAGCTCAGGACCAACCTCAGGATTTTCAGCCCTCCTACCTTATAAAAACTTCTGTGCAAGTACAATAAAGATCTGCAAGTCTGAGATATAAAGTCCATTCAACTAAATGCTAAAGCTGTGATAAAAGTCTAAAAAGGAGGCCCTAACTACCGAAGGTTTTTGGCTGACTGCTCAAAGCGGGCAGTTCCTTACCTAAGGCCTAACTTTAAGGTACAACCATTGAAAGAGGACATAAGAACATTTCCTCTCTTGCTTTTGTCCTTAATGGAGACCCCATGTAGAAGACCATTTTCATCAATTGCTGTGGACTAGAAAGAGAAAACAACACCTAAGGGTACAGGCCCTACTGGATCTACCTGCAGCAATACCACTTCAACACATCTCCATTTTCCCTTGCTTATCCCATTTATCCTCTACCACAATTTACTGCCCCCTTAGTTTTTCCACTCGAAATTTCTGTTGGCTTTCTTTGGAGCAACACAGTGAAATGACAGTCTGAAACAAGTTTAAAAAAAGGTTCTTTATTTTAAACCTGTTTCCTTGATAGGGGTTTCATTAATAGCTATTCTGGTGCAAGTCAACGCATAGTAAATGGTTGCAGAGAGAAGGGGATGAAACAAGAGCCTGGAAATGGAAAACATCTCAGACTACTGCAGAAGTCCCACACCAACCCACACTCTCAGCTTAAGTTACCAGATACAGGTAACTGCAGAGCCATTAGATGTTGGTTTATCCAGCACAAATACGACTGCCCTGCCCACGGCAGCAGCAAGTTCAATGAAGACCCACCAACACAAGGCATATCAAGGTGCCACCAGAAGAGCAGGGTGTGTGATGCACGCACCCCTGGCTGCTGCCCACAGTAAGGCTGGGACCAGCTTCTCCTGACCAAATTGGCAAAGATCCTGAGCTGCCAGGAGAGCTCAGACCCTGCAACCCAGCAAGCATCACCACCCAACAGCCACCTGCTGAAAAGTTATGTGGAAACTCTGCTCGCTCACTGAAGATGCCTGAGGGGTTACACTTCTGGCTCTGGGTGCCCTGTGTCAGACAGGGCAAAGGGGTTAACTATTATTTTGGTGACTACCTTGATTATCGATACATGCATGTTCTCCATATCATGAGACCTCTCTGTTTGCCGAGCCCAACTGGGAGGGGAGGAAGTAAAGGGAGGAAGATATTCTGCATTTATGTTTCCATTAATTCATCAAAGAGATCAAACATTCATTTATTCTGTGTTCCAGGACACTTCTCCTAGATACTATATATAGTTTCTCAGATACCAGTGTCTCCCTCACCTACATATTCACACTAATCCATATAAAACTATGAGTCATTACACAAAGTTCCATCCAGAAGAGTAAGCCATTCATCCTTTGGGGGAGGAGGAGAGGGGAAATTAAAAGCTGTTTCCAATTTAATTGGCAGACTTTACATTTTTGTTCTGCTTCCACTGGAAAGTGTGGTGCTAATTTTTCTGCCACAGCTTGCAACCACGGTGAGATCTCGATCTGCTTAATTTATGTCTACAAGTAGGGTCTCTGAAATACAAAATAAATTAGAAATGTACTTGCCATGTGCCTCTGATCCAAATGCAAGTTCTATGTGCTGGACTAAATACATGGGCTGCTTTGGGGATTTACATGTTTTACAACTTCCTACCACCATTAGGTCCTTTTTTTGCTTTCTTTTAAACAAATGGATGGCAAAATGGCAAAGTTTAAATGGCATGCTGTAGCTGTCATACCAACTACCCCAGCCTCACTGTCGTACCTTGAGAGCATAATACCTTCTGAACCCATTTCAAAAAAAGAAGAAAAGTAACACATATTCACTTACGATCCCCTGCGGCATCCCCTCTCCTTTTGCTTTCATACAATAAAGGACACATATGCCCCACCCTGTCTTTTTACTGTATGTTCTAGTCAAAAACATAGTTTCCTGTATGCAAGCAGCTCTTTTTTTAGGTAGAGTTAATTTTGAAATGAGGCTGCAGAGAAAGCAGCAACTTGGAGCAGGTATGCGTTTTAATTCTTACATCACCTACTTCGACACGGGAGTTTTAATTACATGTTCCCCCTTTCCAATGTCACAGAGGACAGGGCTTTGATTTTCTTCCCATTTTTTTGCTCTTTGTGTAATTTCTGATTTTTTTTTTCAGCTACTTCTTGGCTTTGCACCACCTTCTCCCTCTTTTTCCCATCCAACGACTCAAATTTGGCAGCTGCACGCAACATTTACGGTTATTTCAGCTGCCCCCCATCTTTTTCTTTTTTTTTTTTTTTTTTTTCCCTCCAAACAGTCATTAAACCAGAGGGTGGCCAGTCTTTGTTTCCTGAGCAATTCACAGCAGTTCCCATAGACAGCCTCAGGGGAGAGGCTCGAGCTGTCCCAGGGCTCCTGTGACATTCAAGGAGGAGCACCTGGAAGATCAAACCTAGAGGAGGATTTTGGAGAGCAGGCTGCAGGGCTACAGAGACTGGCCACCTCAGGTCAAGAGCAAATGATGCACGAGAAAGAAAAGCAAGGCAGTCTTTCTGCAGATGAACTTGAGCCAAAGAGCTACAAGACTTTCAACACCATTTCCCCAATTAAATTACTTTAATTCCATATTACTCTGCTAATGATTAGCATATCTTGCTACATCTTCGTGGGGCATTAGACTTCCCTGCAGTTATTCCTTTTTGAAGCGTGTATCATGCTTTAACAATTCCACAATAGTTGCGTGTCAGTGTTTTCAAGTGCCAAATACACTATCCAGAAGGACTGGTGGGCCCTTTCCTTGAAGTCCTGATTAACAGCAAGACAAAGGTGGCACAAGTATCAGAGAGAACGCTCTACACCTCTGCTCGGTGCTCAATAACTACGTTTGACAGCTCAACTTGCATGGGACCCCCTGAAGCAGAGCATTTGGAACTGGTGTCCACCATGAGCTGACGCCAGGTATTCAAGGCTCCTTCGTGGTAGAAATGCCCTCTTCTTTCCTAGGAAGAGGAGCAGGCCAATTCACAGATTCACAGATTCACAGATTTCTCTAGGTTGGAAGAGACCTCAAGATCATCGAGTCCAACCTCCGACCTAACACTAAGTACTCCACTAAACCATATCCCTAAGCTCTACATCTAAACGTCTTTTAAAGACCTCCAGGGATGGTGACTCCACCACCTCCCTGGGCAGCCCGTTCCAATGCTTAATAACCCTTTCGGTAAAGAAGTACTTCCTAACATCCAACCTAAAACTCCCCTGTTGCAACTTTAGCCCATTCCCCCTCGTCCTGTCACTAGGCACGTGGGAGAATAGACCAACCCCCACCTCTCTACAGCCTCCTTTCAGGTAACTGTAGAGAGCGATGAGGTCGCCCCTGAGCCTCCTCTTCTCCAGGCTAAACAACCCCAGCTCCCTCAGCCGCTCCTCGTAAGACTTGTTCTCCAGACCCCTCACCAGCTTGGTCGCCCTTCTCTGGACTCGCTCGAGCACGTCCATGTCCTTTCTGTAGCGAGGGGCCCAAAACTGAACACAGTACTCGAGGTGCGGCCTCACCAGAGCCGAGTACAGGGGCACAATCACTTCCCTCGACCTGCTGGCCACACTGCTTCTTATACAGGCCAGGATGCCGTTGGCCTTCTTGGCCACCTGAGCACACTGCTGGCTCATATTCAGCCCACTATCCACCAATACTCCCAGGTCCTTCTCGGCCAGGCAGCTTTCCAGCCACTCATCTCCCAGCCTGTAGCTCTGCTTGGGGTTCTAGCCCGTTCTGCGGCAGAACAAGACATGAACTGAAGAAAACGTCACCAATAGGAACCAAAGCTGTACGATCTGCTACAAAGGAAGGGTATTACAACAATCAGATCTACGTGTAGCCATACGTCCATTCCCTTCCCTCCCATCGCCTCCCCAGGCTGGCAAGTGTAAATTTTTCTTCAACATTAATATTAAGGCAGCATGGTCCACAAGGCTGTAATGTTTCATCTAAAATGTACTTGAACATGAGCACACGTGCAGTACCCCCAACAAATATCCAAGGCATTAAACAGCACGGGAAGAGTTAAGACAAATTACAGGCCCTCAAGTAAAGGCTGAAAAATTGCAAGGAAACAAATCCGTACTTGCAAACGCTAACACGAAGCTTCTTGGGGTACAGCTGCAGAAGAAAGGCATCTCATCTGAAAAAAAAAAAATACATGCTCTCCACAACGCCTAGGTATTTAAGCTTTCTTTTTATTTAGCTTCAAGGTTCACCGAGACTTTGCATTGGATATTTAAACCTTAAGGGCTGTTATTTAATCTCAAACTCTCTCAGAGGCAAAGAATTCATAATTGTAGCTGACCAGTAAAGACCAGGGAAAACGTTTTCTTTCTTTTTAAATAACGTTATACTTCTAGGCTTCTAAAAGCCGCGGAAACGTCTAAAAGGTAGAAAAGGCAATGGCAAAAAAAAAAAAAAAGGGAAGAAATGCAACACTAGATAATTTTAAAACACTTTGCAACACCTAAAAAGGGCATATTAAACCACAACCTTAGTCATAAACCTCGCAGCAGCAAATCAGCGAGGGCCGGGGCGAGGCGCCGCCAGCGAGGCCTGCGGCCGCACGCACGCCGCCGCCGCCGCCGCCAGCAGCGGGTCCCAGCACCGTGCGATATATCCGCCCGAGGAAGTGGGCGTCCCACCTCGCCCCCTGCCTCTCCCCCTCCGTCCCCCTCCCCGCCTGACCACCTGTAGATGTCTCAGAGGAAGCCGACGGGCTCCCACATACTTTCCCAGCTACCCCGCGGCGCGTGTGTAAAAACACATACGGGCGCGCGGAGTACCGGCGTCGAGACTTTTGGCAATGATTAACCTACTTTGAAGCTCGCTGGGCTTTCTTTTTCTCTCCTTTTTAACTTGAAGAGAGAACAAACACCTCTGTCCTGTCCTTTCCCCTGCCCTTTCCCTTTCTCCCCCACGCGCGCCCCTACCCACACCCACGCGGCGCTGGAAAAAGCCCGTAAGCAGGGCATCGCCGCTGCGGCGTCCCTGGCGCCGGGAGCTGTGGTTTTGAGATTGAACACACAGCAAAAGAAGTTTTGCCCTTTCGACCAGAATTTTCCATTAGTGATTGAACACGAGTTAGGGGGGGAAAAAATAAAGAGAGAAATGTCTGTGTTTCCTCTCGTGCTCAGATGCCACAGTACGGTTGAGATAACTTCTCTGCGATAAACTAAACGCCGGGGAAAAGGGCATACGTCGACTGTCGGACAGGAGGTGCCCATCGGGGGGGGGGCTGCCAGCAGCTGGACCTGGTACAGGTGCTCTCCTCAGACATCAGGAGGACACCTTGCCTCTGCAGCCTTTTGATACGTCACTGTCTGCCTCAGCCCTTAAAAAAGCAGAGTAACCCCCCAAAAACAGCAGCCACAGACAAAAAAATTGGGATAAGTCTCAAAATTTAAGAAAAAAAAAAAGGGAGTTAAAGGGAACATGCGTTTGCTGGAGCTCAGGGAAGGGATCATCACTGTTGCGCTGCAAGCAATTTTCTGAGGGTCCTCTGGAAACTAGTTGCCCGATTTGCATCTTCTGCAACAACGATTTTCCCCTCCCTGAGCTGCTTCAAGGGGGAGGGGCCTGTGGGTGGGGAAAGAGTTAAAAATAAAAACAAACACTGAAAAGCTATTTGTAAACTGCCTCGCTTCAACTCGTGGTTTCTTCAACCGAACAGGGAGTGCACCTGCAGAGCAAGCCAGTGAGGGAGACACCTGCTCTATAAATACAGGGGAGAGCCCTCGCAAGGCTGCCCGTGCTCGCTCGCCTCAGGAGGAGGATGCTGATGTACTCATCCTCACGGGAATGTCCCAAACTTCAGGGTGTGGGAGCAAATGGAAGGCAGGGGGTGGAGGAAATGTATTTTTTTCCTCAAGGAGAACGTGCTGAGTGTGATTTCAGCTTTACAAGAGCCGCCGCTCAGTCACTGCCCTTACCTGGGTATTTGCACAGTTTCAATAAATGCAAGGTCTTAGGCACTTGGTCACCACCAGCTTACCCCAGAGCCTCTTGACCAAGCACATACCCGTGCTGTAAGCCACGCAGCCACCCTGCCACCTCTGGGTGACCTGAAAGCAGCAGTGCTGGAGACGGAAATAAAGCAATCCCCAAAGCAGCACACGCTCCCGCAAAAGGTGTCTCACACCCCCATCTCTATTCCCTAACCCAGCGCTAACCACCGAGGCTCAGGAGGAAAGGACTGGAAACAAAGGTGTTCCTCGCAGTTTTATTGTGCTCTGGTTCATAACCCAATGAAATGACACAAACTTCTCAAAATTACAAATTACTGCCTTAATGAGAAGAAAAAAAGCTAAATTATGGTGGTGAATCAACCATTACTTGAGTCACACACAGAGCATGCTGAATCAAACTGATAGCTGCAGCACAGACATCAGCCTTTGTTCATGTCCCCCACCCCAAAATAGCAAGGACAAGTTTCTGAGTAATGCCCTGAAGGTTTAAATCAGAAACCTAAAAGCAAGGCTGGTGTGGGATTTGGCAACAGAGCGCCCACTGCAGCTCCCTTCCCTCCCTGCTCCGCCCTCTGCACGGGCTGAAGCACAGCTGCCAGCAATTTCATTAATTTCTCGTCCTACAGGGATTCTTGGGCAGTTCTGGTACAGCTTTTGGGTCCCCCCATATGCAAGCCTATCCCGTTCCATTTTTTTTTCTGAAATAAGGCACCCGTGCAGGTTGGCTCCTGTATGCCTTTCTGACAAATGCAGGTCAGAGGTAAGCAGGCACAGTCAAGAAAGGTCCAAATTCTAGCCCAGCATCATCAGTCCTGAAAAGTAAAGCTCAAGAGCTGAAAACAAGCCTGAACCAGAAACGAGTTACTTCTGAAACACGATAGTTGCAACCAGTCTAGAGAGGCAAGTGCAATAACTACCACCACTGCTGCCTGAAAACATGCAGGTAATCGGGATGGGCAGGGTCTCCACGGCTGGTGTTCATATAAGCATCCCCAAAATGGCTGTTTGCCCAAAGCTTAACCGACCTATTCAAACTCATTGGTGCGCAACATTGGATGGAAAGGAAACCTTTCGAAAACTGTAATCCTTCACGCTGCAAGTGAAGGTGGATATCCAGATGTTTCAGGCGTTTACATGGGCTGGAATTTAAGTCTAGAAATGAGGAAATGGATCTTTCCCTACCCTTCCCTCAAGACCAAGTCCGTTTTTTCCTTACTGCGGCAGCAACAGAGCACAACGTATTTCTGCTGTGACACCACCATCCTGAGACAGAAGGCGGCAAGGGCTCACCAGAGCCTGCAAAGAAAGGCTGCTCCTTACCACCTGCCTGCTTCTGCATCCTCTCCTTACGGGACTGCATTGTCAAAAAGCGGGGACATCACACAAAAGGGCTGCACCACCTGGTGATTACTGAGGGGTATGAAGACTTCACATAGAGGGATGACGACATCACTGCCAGAAATGCAGTGAAGTTGGGTGGGGAATAAATAGATGCCTGCAAAGGAAGGAACAAAGGAAGCATCTGGCCAGGCGAAGCACCTCTGGTATCAGTGTTTACCACTCCCAGCTCACGCCGCCCCCCGCGGGATGAAAGTCTCCTTCGCTTTGAATTCCTCTGCTGCTGAGCGCTGCAGCCGGACCTTTCATGTTATTTTAGAGCAGACTGTAAAGACTTCGTTCCTATAAAGTTCTCCTGTGACGTTACTGACCTTGTTACTCTTTACACTACTCCAGTTTCCATGAGAAAGAGAAAAAAAATAGTTAAATTCTGCAAGTGATTCAAACAAGTACTGTGTTCATCTTCAGAAATGACTGGCATCACCTTGAGATCAAAATATCTACCCGATCTCTATAGGAAGGCTTTATAGCTTCGAGTTCTGTATAGTTAACATTTCAACAGCACCATCATTTTTCTCCACAAAAAAAAAAGGAAGATGAAAAGCAACAGAAATATTTGCAGCAGCCAGCTAATACCAACCCCAGTCTTCCTTGCAAGACCAAGCTACTGTCACTAAGTTAGCCTTGACAGCATCACAGTTTGTTGAGGTAGGCAACAACATAAATTAAGAGAGTCGGAGCAGTCAGTGGAGGAGCGAAATAAGGAGGCATTATTTATCTGTTCAAAGTAGGAGCTGCGAAGAAAAACAAGAAGAAAAACACTGATTAAGAAACACAAGTCATACACAGGCTGGTGTACAACAGAACTGGCCCAGTACATTTGCAACCTTCAGTTTTGCTTTAACAAGCAGGGCTAGACACAACAATTAGGCAGAAGCTACACCACACAGCACGCCAGGTCTTCCTTGCTTTGATCTTACAGAATGGTAAAAAAAAAAAAAAATTTAAAGAGAAAGTTTGGAGATGATTTGAATGATGTTCACAGCTTTTTAAGCTTGGAATTTGGTGGTTAGTGCATTAAGCATTACTCACTTTATGAACAAAGTGGAAAGTTAACACAAATTGGCAGATGACTAACTGTCCAAGAAACAGATTACTGAATGAATCACCGACTCTACTTTTAGCCTAATAATAAGACAAATGAAGAGGAACAAGAAGGGGAAAAAGACAAACAAAAAATTTCCTTGCCGAGTGCTTATATTTGCACTGCCTGTGAACTTCCAGCTATGACAAACTGCGTAACAATTTTATCATTTACCACCTGTTTTACATTCAGGTGAGCTCACTGATGTCTCCCACCACCGCTTCGTGCTGTCAGCTCGCCGGGGTTTCCACACGAGGCACTGAGCACCACGTCTCCCACAGCACACGTGGAGGAACAGCTGTGGGAATCAACGAGGGGCTTGGAAGTGAAGTTGAACCCCTGAGTGGAGCCAGAAGCACTTGGTGGGTTATGGGCTCAACGTGCACCAGTACCTCGGGCACAGCAGATGCCTGCAGTTGAGCTGACACAGAATTTAGGTTTCGCAGTTTGAGAGCGGGACCTGACCCAACATCTGCACGCACCTGCAGTTTCACTAGTGAAGTTCTTGGAGTATGTTTAGCTCATACTCACGGGCAGCATCCAGCTTTTCAAACAGCCACCGCTGCTTTTGTTCAAGGACACACGGACGGCAGCTGACCGGCGGCCAGGCCACGCGCGATGGTTTGAGCAGAGCCAGGCTGATCACTGCTCTCCAAAGGCTGCGGCCCTGCTCCCCGGGCCTTACCCAGCTGGTGACTGCACCCTCTCGCCATGAAGGAGGGGGTTTGACTCCCTCCTTCACCTGAGGGAACACAAACCAACCAGGGCTGCTCTGATCATCTGCTGGATCCCCTCCTCAATGCCTCCAAGGGCACATGCTTGCCATCGTGCCCATGGTGCCAGAGGTGTGCTAGGAAGACCTGAGGGAGCTGGGTTCAGGGTGGGCTGCAGCCACTTGGCCCAACAAGCTCTCTCCACAGCCACCAGGCCCCCTCTCACCTCCTGAGTTTAAAATCTAAATTCCCCAAGAGCTTGTCACAGACAGGTGACACGGCCAGGTCACATCAGGCCAGGAGGGACCAGAATCAGGGGGCAGTAACAAATCATGTGTGTATTTGTGAAAGGTGGTACACTTTTGCAATTTGTTAACGTAGAAGGGAAAGGAAGGCTTGCTTGATTGAGTTTTGTTTTCGTCTAACGTTTCTTGCAATTGTCTGTTGCAAAGCCAAAATTAAACAGCCCGAGTCTGAACCCAAGCCTCTCATGCCCTGGCAGCAAGCCCTTACCACCAAGCTGCAGGGTAGATGGGGAACAGGCAGCTCACGGTTTCCTGCAGTACCGCCACACTGCAAAAACACGACAGCAGTGACCTTCAGGAGACAGGACATGACACTGCGATACTCGTTGCACTTTGCTGCAGCCCTAGGACTGCTGAACAAATTTGGGTTTCCTTTGGAACCGTCCCACTCTCTCTCTTACCCAGGTACCTGCCAGACCCTGCAGTAAATTCAACCAGCAGAAAACTAATTCTACACACAAAATGAATAATCTTCTGCCGATTTAGCTCTCAGAGTTAGCCCACTGTGGGATGAGATGGGTGCCAGGGCAAGCACAAGGAAAGGAGAGGAGGTGATGCAGAGCACAATCACAGCCTCAAAATCCAGGTAGTGGTAGCATCTGCTCCCCTTTGCAGATCCAGCCATCAATGATTTATTTCAGATGCAAGCCCCATTTCCAAGTCAGCCAAGTAGAGAACATGGATGAGATTTAGAAGGGCTATTCATTCCCCACAACCCTACCCTCACGACACTTCTGATGGCACGGTTTTGTAAAGATATTCTGAAAGCAGCTCACCAAATCGATGTCCTTTTGAACTCTGAATAACCACCGATGCCGTATTTTGCGCTCCTTACAGGATATTATTCTGGGAACTTCAGTAAGAACTGTCCATAAATAAACTCCTTAAGTTGGAAGTTGGCCTTTTCTTCTATACTGATCTGAAAATAGTAAAATCTCTCTCTTATTGTTGCCATGTAACAAACAACTGGATTTTCACATGTTTCAAAGTTATATTTCCACAGGCTTCTGCACCTCTATTTTTAGTGTGCTTTTCCCAGTAAGAAGCAACCAAAGATTCTCCATCTCAGCCTGGTTATACAAGAAACTAACAACCATACCCAAGGCTTTTCAGCAAAATCCAGGTTAAGTATATAAATGTATTTAAACATTAAGTAGTAAAAGCTGCCCACCGAAGCTGAGGGAGCTGGGGTAGCTCTAGATTTCCTGAGGATCTGCCCCAGAATGGATTTTTTTTTTAAAAAGCACGCCCTGCTTTTCAAATACAGTGAGAAACAAAAGAACCATCCCATCCTTTTAAGGAATAACTTACTAGTATAAATATTGCACCAGAAGACAAAGTAAACATAGAGGTTTCACAAATGCAGGAATTCTCACTAACATGGAAGAAGAGGTGAGCTCTCCCTCACTTACAGTCTTCAAATCTTGCAACAACGCAGACGACTCGAAAGCAGGCAGCATCACTATAAATTAATGCAGCAGGTCAGAACACAGTGACTGGACTACAACTAAACGCAGAATACCTTGCGTAAAAGAATTAAAATTTAATATAGTGTAGCAGCAGGGAGGGCACGCTCTACTTGTATGAGAACAAACTGACCTGCCATTCTACAAGCTCCAATTTCAAACAAAGTGCAATGTGCAGCAGGGGGTTGCTTTGTTGCACTGGACAGACAGCATAAAAGATTTCAGCCTTCCAGGTAAACAGCTAAAAGGATGCCAGCACATTTGAAATCTATCACTTGAGGGGAAAAAAAAAGAATTTAACAGATCACTTTCTGATTCGCCTTTTTTTCAGTATCACTTTCAGTACTGGAAGACGTGCGTTTCCTCCTAGATAATGACACACGCGCATCCTGCAGGTTACTGTTGATCCTCCCATGACTTATTTTCTATTTACCTTCCCCTCCGGATGCTGTGACCCCAGTTCAACCAGCAATGCTGGGTCGCCCAGCAATATTACCATCCTCTCTTCATCAGGGTGGGATAGAGGTGGAGACCAACAGCTCGGCAGGATGAGGTAATGTGCCAAGCCTACCCCCCTCTCAACATAAACAGATCATATTCTCCAGATGCACATCTCAGACATCGAGGCTAAATGTCAGCAGCACCGACCGCAGTGGAAGGCAGAGCACTGAGACAGGAGAGGGGAAGATTTTCGCATCGTAATCGGTGGTACGATTAGTTTTTTGGTTTTTGGTTTTTTTCGGAGGGTACGAGATCTTTTGCTGTGGTGCAGCAAATCATTAAAGCTTCCATAATTTAAAAAAAAAAAAAAAAAAGGCTTGAAGTAATATTTTCCAACCTTTCACTAAGAGCAGGGGCCAAAACCACACGTTTTAAAGGTCTTCCACAGTTTTATTATTAGAAGTAGAAACCCTACTGATTCTGATGAGTCATTTGTATTGGCGGAAACCAAGAACACCCATTTTCTTCATGTGATACAAAGCTCTCAATGCGGTTTTCTATTCATTACTGGTCAAAGCAGTTGACTAAAAACAAAACAAGCGACAAGAACTCACCTTTTTGTTATTAAAGCCTGCTTTATACCAGCTGATTTTGTTTATCACACTTTTAGACTCACTTATATTTTGCCCTGCTTAAAAAAAAAAAAAAAGAAAAGAAAAACACAAAAGATGACTGAGGATTTAAACTCAGTAAATCCAGAACTGCAGGAGGATAATTCGCTCCGCTTCTGTAAGGGCTTTTGTGATAAGACTGAGAAAGGAAAAGAAAGGAGGAAAGAAAAAAAAAAAAGAGCACAACAAGAAGATCAGTTAAAAATCCTCAGTCAGCAGAAGCTATCATTTTAGGATCCTTATGAGTAATCGGAACAGAGTCTGTAAATAAAGAAACAGTTGTACAAGAGTGCAAGTTTTCATCTCCATGCAAATGAAGGAATCCTTTCATGCTAGTGGCCAGGGATACTGCTGCACGGGGTATGTGCTAGACTCTAAGACATGGCAAAATTCTGAAAATTAAAGACAGCTAAAATCAGGTTTCTAGAGTCTAACCAGAATTCTGTGCTGGCTTTAAAGAAGATTTCTGCCACAAAAAGGGGTGGAGGGTAGGAGACTACACGGCTAGTAATTCCCAAGGGAGAATATTACTTGCGTGCAGGACTCACTGTATCCAAACTGGGAACAATGTTCCAGGGGATTTTTTATTTTTGGTAAGTCAGATGTCCCGTTCCCCCAAAAAAAGAAACAAAGCCCAGAGTTTCGGTCCTGCTGAACACACGTAGCACCCAGACGCGCCTCAAGCGCAACCTCTGCAGAGGCGCAACGTGTTCCCACCCCGCGGCACGCACCCAGCGGAACAGCAGCCTGTCCGACTGACGGCGTGTTGTGGTGTTACGGGGGAAGAAACCACAGCAAAAGCAGTGACCAGAGAACTGAAAATAACCTCTGAACAACGGATCGGCGCTGACATCCTGCGTGCCCGCGCCTCCTATTGTGGATAGTTTACAGCGAGGGGAGCGCCAAGCTGCACCAGACACGTGAGTCAGCAAGAGCAGCTCGTAGGAAACTGCTGACATGTTGAATTGCTCTCACATACACTGAGCACACCTACCCACTAAATAAAAAACAGGCTGCATGCAAATCGGGGTAAAGGAACACCTCCACACTTACAGTTCCTGTTTTCCTAGTCCAGGCTTAAATTTTGAAGCGATCACTAACGAAGGAGGGGGGAAAAAAAACAACAACCCACAATGGTATCAGCTATAATAAGTAGCAGTGATGAAGTCTCAGGGGTCATTTTGTTTTAGCTGCTTTTATTTAAATAGACATAACTGCTTTGTCTCTTTTCAGAAAGGAAAATTGTTGCTCTACAGCCTGGAAGAAGCGCACGGTGACAGGCAGCAAACAGCTCCTGTTCTTCTGAGAGGGGAGACTCCTTGAACCCATGCACCAAAACCCATCCGCCCATCCCAGCCTGCCTGCGTGTTTCCAAACCTCAGGACCAAAAAGCAAGCTTCCAGCTTCTGTTCTAACTCCCACTAGGGCCAAACGGGCAAATTCCCAAGTTTTTCTGTCCCTGACAGCTCCTCAAGCATCTTTTCTGTTGACGTAACAGCAGGGAAGGTTATCATTCAAGCTTTAGGCTAATTCTGGAAGCGAACCTCAGAGGAGCTGACCCTTTCCTTGTGAAAGGTGACCAAGAAAAAGCACTCCCGGGGTCCTGGTGACTCTTGCCACCACCTCCCTCCCCATCCCCTTAACACCACCGGCTGAGACCCCAGGACAGCACAGCCGGTCTTCTTCAGGCTGCCTCTCTGGCTCTCCCCGCGCGACGATCAATGCGAGCAGCTTCCAAGCCCGATTTTCGCCGGGCGGAAGTTCTGTCATGCATGTAAACTCACAGCATAAAGGTTTTCCAGAACTTATTCCCTTGATCCTTTTTATTTACCTGTTCTGGACACGCGGTGGTTCTTTGATCAATATTATTACTTCTGGTAACTCGGGAGCTTCGAGTCCATCAGCGGCCACAAAGAAATTTGTATGCATTCCACTGCCTGCCTGCTTTAAAATTATAATTCATAGCCCAGCAGAGGCACAGTAAGTAGCACTCTTTTCAGTACACTACAAAGATGTTTCTGCCTAACTATAAAGCAAAATGAACACATTGCAACTCAGCTGGCTGTATTCATACATTTTACATCTTCTTGATGCGAGCTTCAAATGAATGCGTAATATTCAGGCAGCTGCCAAGGTTAATGTCTTTTGGCTGAATTTAAAGAAACGATGACCATTTTTTTTGTAAAGAGCCGAGTAAGCATTTTGAGCGCTATTCTGGAAAACCTTTGGAAATTATTGGGGGTGGAAATCTACTGTCCATTCAGCCGCTACAACAAAACCATTTAGGAGCCTCTTCAAACGTCAGTAAAGAACGACAATGACAGACACTACAAAGGCTCTGCTCCGCATTCCCTTAAAGCGTTTGTAGTCAGGAGGAGCCCTGAAAGCAGCAGGAGTAACCTGGACTGACAGCTGGTATTTCAGCTTGAATTCAAATTTCCTTCAACACATTAATGGAACGACTGGTGTGTTTCTCCCAACGTGCTTCCACCCAGAAACCACTAATATACAGCCATCACACCCCAAACGAGCAGAGATGGAAATTCAGACCCAGAGGTGAAAGATGGGAAGCGTGCATGCCTTCAGACCCAAGTCAGGCTTGCTGAACACTGCAGGTATGTTCATGCCACTTGTAAACTAAGCAGCCATTCAGCGAGCATTCCTTTGGGTGAAAAGGCACATAGGTTTTGATATGAATATAGATCCTGTGCTCATGCTACCAAAACTGAAATTGCAAGGGACTGTTCACAAGTCACGCAACAAATGCTACTCAGCTTACACCAATAGCCTGTTACACAAAAATGTCATTAGCACCCAACTTATTACTTTGCATATATTGGTTACACATCTCATTTTCAGCTTAGCACCACAGACGTACACTAGCTACACTCTAAGAGGTCTCTTTTATTTAATCTAAGCGTGTGTGAAGTCCTATCTGAAAAGGACATCGAGGCGCACAATAAGAAACCAGGTTTCAAGAATTCCCATAAAAAAAGATGCGAATGTTGATTTTTATTTTTTTCCCCCCCCATGGCTGGCAATTATTTTTAGAGAGTACCTCCAGGACAATAACAGGCGATCAAACTGCAGCCTTGCTAAGAAAGGCTGCTTCTGCACTTCAGAACAGAAAATCACACAATGAAAGTTTTAAAATATGCCAGAGCAAGCAGCCTCTGTCACATACTCTGCAATACACATCATCTACACGGAGTTTTATTTTCAGCTCTCCTTGTTGCTAATTGCGCAGACACAGAAAGTAATACGCAAGATTGCTAGACGGTATGGGAATTTTGTTAAATTCATCAATTCCGATGAGTCTCCGATGCCTTCTTTCATGCCAAAGACTTACCAGAACTTCCTCACGCAGGGAGCCTGCAGTCAGCGCCTATTTCTTGGGGCTGGGGCCGTCACTCCGAGCTGGCCACCCGTGTGCTATCGCTAGCCCCGCTTCGTGTCCAGCTCAGGAGGGAGAGCTGCCGATCCTCATCCTGCAAAACAACCTCCCGAAAGCAAAGCAGGGAGGAGAGGAGGGCGTCCCACCCACGTCGCCAGCGCATCATCCTGCAAGCCTGCATGGCATTAACACCAACAGATGTTCCAGATGTGCCTGCGGGTCAGGAAAGGACTACCAATACCTGCCACGGCACTCCCCTCCTGACGCGAGGTACCTGACGATGGACCCGTCGGGATCCGTCAGCATGCGTGCATCACTCGTGCATCCGCTGCCGGCACCTCCTGCCATCCGACCCTCCCTACCGTGAAAGTTTCCACGAAAGGCGGCTGTCTGAGCACCAGCTGCACAGCGGAGCTGCCCAGCATCGCCCTCCGGGAGCGCGGCCCTTCTGCCTCGCAGCTCCGACCATCCACCCCGACGACTGCCCTCTCTTTGAGAACGCCTGCTCTGGCATCACGGAGCCAGCTAGCAGGAAAACCAGACCCGTGATGCCGAATTTCAGTCCTCCCAGCTGGTCCTCCCGCAGCTTTCCTTCCACCTCTCGCCTCGGAGCGCCTTCCCAACAGCCTCTGGAGCCTGACAGCCGAACGTGAGGGGGCTCGTCACCGATTCCCTTCCCCACCCCAGCACCCGGACCCCAGGCGGGTGCATGAGGGTGTCAGAGGGGGAATTTTATTTCTATCCGTCAGACGTCAAGGCTCGTACCGCACCGGTTCAAGGCTGTCGCCACGACGGCCCCGCGGACAGCAGCTGAACACACAACCTTATCATTTCACTCTAGCCATCGCAACCATCTCCAATCCCGGCGCTCACGTACCTGGAGCAGTCCCCGTCCCCGAGCACCACCACCCTCTCCCAGCTGCAGAGCACGCCACCGCGATGGCAGAACCTCAGTCAGCTCCCAGCCCCCCCCAAAAAATTCCTCGCTCCTCGCTCGGGGCTTCGAACGCCAGATTAAAGCCCGCACAAGTTCAGCGGCAGTCCCAAAGTCTCAGAAAAACGGGATTTCGCCGTGAGAACACCGACACATCTTCAACTAGAGCGACCGGCAACGCTGCGATTTCGCAATCTTCCCGACATCCCGAAGCGCGATTCTAATAAGCTGTCGCTCCTGCCTCACGTTTGTTATCGCCACCTCAGAGGAGGAGAGACGCGGCTTTACCCCGGAGCTGCCGCGGGGCTCCGGCAGCAAGGGCAGAGCGATCCGGCGGCACCCCCGGCGCCTGCAGCCCGGCACCCGCCGCCTTACAAAAATAGCCTGCTCCACAAAAGGCGAGGCATGATTTCACACTTAGCCTCGCTCACGACAGCCAGCGTCTTCGCAGCTCGCCGCCTTGCCTACACGCTACGTTTTAATGATCCAAGAAACTGCTAGCGGAGTTAACATCTCTCTCTCTCTCCGAACCTATAAAAAAAAATAAAATAAAAGGGGGGGGGGGGGTGGGAAGGGGAAGGTCTGGGGCCACGCTCCCAGCTCCGCGTGTGCCCCGTGCTGCAGGTGGAGGGAGCGACGAGGCTGGGTGTCCCACTCGCATATATACACCCACAGGTACCCACAGGTATATACACGTACCCACACACATCTATACGTACACAGGCACATATATACCTACAGATCGTACATACACACACTTGCGTACCGCCCGTTACGCAACGCGCGCTCCCCTCTTCCAAACCCCAGCGCTCCCCCACTGCAGCCCCCCAAGAGCAGGGGGGGAGGAAGCGCAAAGGCGGGGGGGGCACACACACACACACAGCCCCCCCCGCTCCCCCTTTTTGCAGCCTCCCCCCCAAATTTACCCCCCTCCTCCCCCCCCCCCCCCGGCGGGGACGGGCACACTCACCTCGCCTCCGCGCAACTTTCGGGGGTCCCCGCTCGCTGCAGCCGGGTTTTTATTTTTTTTGGGGGGGAGGAGGATTTTGGGGGCAGGGGGGGGATTTTAGGGGCGGGGGGGCTGTTGTGGCTGGGGGGGGGGGGTTGTTGCAGCTGCTGCTGTTGTTGTCGTTTCGGGGATTCTCGTTAATACTGCCGTGCGCTCACCGACCTACAGCTCTCCGGCCGCCCCCCCCCCCTCCCTCCCACCCCCCCCAAAAAAAAATAAAATAAAATAAAGGAGGGGGGAAGCAAAAAAAAAAAAAAAAAAAAAAAGAGAGATATCCCCGAGCCAGGCGCTCATCACATGGCGGTTGCTTTGAACCAGCTGCTCGCGGAGCCCGAGCCGTGCGGAGAAAAATAAAGGGGGGGAAGGGAAGGAGAGGGAGGGAGGGAAGGAGAGGGAGGGAAGGGAAGGAGGGGGGGGAGGCAGAAGGGAACGGGGCGGGGGGAGCGGCGGCGGCGGCAGCGGCTGCCGGAGCGGCACCGGGGGCCGGCGGCAGCGCGGAGGCGGAGGCTGTCGGTGAGGAGGAGGAGGAGGAGGATGAAGAGGAGGAGGAGGAGGAAGGCGGCGCTGCTGCTGCTGCCGCGGCCGCTGCCGCCCCGCTCTGCCCGCGCCCCGCCGCTGCCGCCGCCGCCGCCGCGCGCGCCCCGTCCCGGCGCCGCCCCCGCCCCGGCCCCGGCCCCTCTCAATCGCCGCATTGTTGACATTCGCGGGCTGACGTCACCGCCGCCCCGCCCCGGCTCTCCCATTCACAACAACGCTTACGCCAGCGGCGCAGCGCCCGCCCCGCCCCGCCCCGCTCCTTTCCCCGCCGCTACGCACCGCGGGCTGCGCGCGGACGCTCCGCGAATAGCGGCCGGCCGGGACGCCCCGCCTCAACCCTTCCCCCCCCTCCCCTCCTGACGGAGGCGCATGCGCGGTGCGCTCTGCCCCCCCATTGCCTCTCAGTGTGTGTGTGTGTGTGTGCCGCCGGACCCCGCGCTGGGGGCTGCCGCGGGGGGCTCTGGGAGTTGTAGTCCGCCGCGGGGCCCCGCCGGCCGCCATGGCGGCGCGGCCCCCTCCCCATCCGGCCCGAGGGGCGCTCCCGGGGTGGAAAAGAAACCCAAAGGGGCACGAAACCCACCCCTGGCCGGTGGGAGGTGTCCCCTGCAGCCCCTTCCCATGGCCAGGGCCCGCAGATCCCCTCAGGGCAGGACCCCCAGTGGGAAATGAGCGCGGACACCCCGAGCCTGAGGTGGCCGGGCAGCCCGGAGGGCTGCTGGTAAACACGGGGGTTAAAAAGAATAACTGGTTTGCAACAGAGATCACCTCTGGAGACATCTCTCGTTAAAGGGCGTTGGGTAACGAAAGAGTTACATTAGCCTGGGTCGTGAAGAAGAAGCTGCAGTTGCAGCCACTGAAGGATGATGGTGACCTACTCAGGAATTAACATGTGCATGCCTTATTTTTTCCTGTGTTTATGTCAGCTCTCACTGTACATTTTCATCCCGTTTCCCCCTTTCATACACAGACAGGTGACACGTAATGTTTTCTGTATCTTCTCTGAGGGAGGAGCAGTTCCTGTGGCGTTTGCTGCGCTGATGCCTCCAGAAATTGCAGCTACCTGCCCGAGACTACCTGTGTTCTTCAAAGTCTACCTAATTACAGAAAAGTATGCAAAGACTGCGTCAACACAAAACCAACTCTTCGTATGTCCCGTCAAATGCATTGTAGCATCAAATACATTGTCACTTTTCAAAAGCATAGATCTCCCCCGGCTTGCATTTTACACGGCTGTCCACTTGTGTAAAGTGAAAAGCGTTCTAGTTTGGTAGCGTTTTACCCCTGCTTTTCATAGCTACACGGGGCTGCAGAACAGCACCCCGCTGCAGACTTTGACTCATAAAATTAAATGTCCTTTTCCAAGTGACGTTCGTATAAAGCGTTGCTCGCAAGAGCCTCTTTGGTTCTGGTTCTGCAGACATATGTAGTGTTTAGACACGTGAAAAGCCCCACAGTGTACTTGTCGTGTGTTTAAGCACTAGCAAGGCTGAGTCTCCTTGTTGCCTTGTTTTTCCTAGAGACACAAAAATAGCTTTGTATTGGCATGAGAGATAAAAATACTATATTCAGAAAGGCTCAGATAAAAATAAGTCATGCAGCATTTGTAATGCTTTAGCTAGTGCTTTACATGCCCATTATGTCACCGCATTCAAAGTGCACACGCTCTGGTATTTACAACACACTACACAGGATCCGGCTCCAGGTAAGTCAAAGCTGGTCAAACAGAAAACTCAGCAAAAAAAAAATAAAATGCATAAACCTCTGCCCATAGCACACATTCCTGAAAAGCACAGTAATCGCCATTTATCTTCCTGGCTGTCATTTTGAAATGAATGTTACTGTTTGACTTAAAATGAGCTTAAAGTGGAAACTTGTCCCTTTTAGATCTTACAGTTCCTTTTACTCTGTGATACAATTTCCAGTGTTTTCAGTGTGAACCAGACCAGGCTTCTGCAGGACGGAAATCGGCATAGAGGAAACAAAGCAAGAGCCAAATAGGAATTGGGCAAATCAGCATTTTGAAATCTCACCAAGCACCTGCATATAGCTTTTGATACATAAACACTGTTAATAATTTTGTGACCATTTCTTAATGGAAGACACCATTCAGATTCCTGCGCATCATTCAGAGCGTGATTTTATTATACAGTCTGTTGGGTCTGTAGGTCTTATACTAGAGAACTGAGGAAGAACTGACAGAGTTGATTTTCAAAGATAAAAGGAACTTTACACTAACTGAACAAGACCTACCATTTAAAAATGCTATTCTTATATCCTGCGTGTTAAGATTTCATGCATTTGCTTCCTAATACACCCCCAAACTGCTTATATTCCAGTAACACATCCAGTCTGATCGTGTTTCAGTTGCAATCAGCTATCTTCACACCTCAATTTTTGTATATGTAACTATTTCTGGACCATTTTTCTTGAAGAACAGCCAAACATATTCCAGACAAAGATGAGTTTTTTGAAGAGATGTCTTATACGATCTCTCAAAATGATCACCAATTTGTTGAGCAACAATGACAAAATGAGGTGAGAGTAAATGTAGAGAAGTGCAACGTAGAAGTTATCCCACGAAGACTTCGGGGAAAATTCACCCAGAATGACTCAATGCCATCCTCAAGAGAAGGCTGCCTCGATACATTTTACAACCGGCTTCAGCTCAGCTTTATGGATGCAGTTCCCTACTATGTATTACCTTTACCAATGTCTTAATTAGGCGGTTTCCCCACAGCTCCATGACCTCATCCCTTTAGAGAGGACTGCCTGGCTGAGCTTGTGGCACTTGACCTACTTTTCAGTATTTTCTTTGTGGATAACACGACACTTTCCAGAATATTTAAATTATGAATGCCTATTTCAGTCATATTTCATATGTCTATTTAAAAGATTTTAAATGAATACAATATTGTAAAACATGTCCCAACATCCCTTTCTGAGATCTCATTTGCATATCAGTCTTGTAACTTGAGTAGTCTTAATAGTGCCACTTGTTGGAGAGCTCTGTGTATTGCAAGATATTTCAATCACGTATTTTTAAAACAAATTGCTTTTTCCTGGTAACAAGTAATTCTTAATTTAAAGTGCTACAGGAAGAGATGAAAATGCTGCGCAGAACAACTTTTGTTGCAGTCTCATCTTCAACCACAGTGACCTGAAGACTCTATGAATGAGCAACACATTAGTAGGCTCAAAATCTTATGCAACTCCATCTTTATAGTGGTAATGAAAGAGTGAAAAAGGAAAATAAGGACGGATTTTGTGGTTTTTAATTGAGGAAATTGTCATTTCCTTCCACAGTATTATCACCCTGCAGCAGTTGGGTGAAAAGGATGAGCTTTCCTGGATAAGCCCTGGTCCTGCACACAGATCTAAGTCATTATTCATAATTATGCACATATTCTCCTGGGTTATGCAGGTAGAATTCATGAAATTGCATCATTCTCTTTGCAGTGATTAAGAAATTCACAGTTGATTACTGATTATGCTACAGGCACCATATGTCTTTTCGCAACCAGATTCTAACACACCCCAGGTAGGTTGCATTTCCAGGAGCACTGACAGTACGAACAGCACACACTGAGTCAGTGGCTGCGACAGCTAAGAAGGAGACATTGTCACGGTGCATGATATCAAAGATTCACAATGTAATGTCTCCACAGCATGGCTTGACATAACATCAAAAGCTCCACAAAAGAACATTTGCCATGCACAGAGCATCAGATCTCTGGTATGATATTTTGAGGAGCCAGTGAGATATCATATTTGAAATATATTGAAGTATTAACAAAGCATTGTTGCCAAGACTGAAATTTCAGTGTCAGGAGGCAAGGCAGGAAAAAAAGACAGGCGCTGACCTTTAAAAAATAGATGTGGATAACATAATATAAAGGGACTTTTAAGGAGCTGGTGACTTCACATGTCAAGAAATTGAGGGTCAAGAATCATTGGGGTTTATGCATTATGTCCAAAACCCTTTGTATGGTCACTAAGTCAAATGTTAGGCTCTTCTCTTGTGTTTTCCTTATTCGAAAAAGATCAGTAAACAACTCAGATCGCCTTCTTGCTACGGTTGCCAGACTTTGGTTTAGCATACAGTAATTTGGGAAAAGTAATTGCAACACCTATGTTAGACAAATGGGACGCACGGCTTAAAGATTATTCTTTTGATTGTTTCAAAGGGAGATCTGAATGTGTTGGCCGCAGAGCAGCACAATGCTAACAGCCTTCTGTTGTCTTGGAGTGAAATGCTGTGACCGGCAGTCCAAATACAGCCCACAGCGAGTCCTGGAGATAGCCAGTGGGGTTAAGGCTTAACCTTTTCCATTTTATCTTTGAATCAGTGCTGCCTTACGAGATTTTTATTAGACCTAACGTTGCTTTCATTTTTTTTACTTAGTTTGTACTTTGTGATATTTCAGAATCTACCCTTATGATTGTATTTTAAAATACAGAACTGCATTGTATTTTAGCATTCCAGAGGTCCAACCTTTTAAATTCCCTGATTCTGCAGGTTTGGATGATCCCAGAGTCTACTTCCAACAACAGGGGCATCTATAATGACATATTTAAACCTCAGTTCATTTAAACTTAAGAACTGACACAGGTGAATCAGCTTCAAAAGCCATTTGAGATCAGTTGTGGACAAAGCTCAACCTTGTTTTAGCTGAACTTGCTCAAAAGGCCTGCAAACATCTTCCCCCCCCCTTTTTCTTTTCCCCCAACAACCTTTCCTCTTTCTTAATAATTATCCAGAAAAGAAAATATCTGCAGCAAACCTTGAGAGCACAGACCATGGAAGTCCATCGTACTGCAAATGAAGGAATGAATAAACAAGAGGTTGGGAAGAAGGTCCTCTCTGTTGAGCACTACTCAGAGAGGGAAAACTTTTAGGACCGGAGAACAAGGAAGGCATGCAGAGATTAATCCAGTTGTGATGGAGGGGCATTTGTGCTCTGGACACCAAATATTAGGCAGGAGACTTTTTTTGTTCAAAGCCTCATTCAAGAGCACGGAGATATTTCTGAGCAATCTCAGTGCCAACTCTGACATGTCACAAGACACCAGTAGTCTGGCAAGACTTAATTCAAAGTCACGATTTTGGGAAGGAACAGAAAATGGGTAAGAAAAAAAAAATCCCTGGTGAGAAATTACGATTTTTAAGGAGTTTTTTACTTTACATAGTCTTGAACATCAATGAGAGTTTATGCACATGCACCAGCGGCTGAGAAGACCTGAATCCATTAATTAGAGTAAAAGCCTTGAGGTAATTGTTGCTCACAAACAAAAACATGGGACTAGTAACAGCTCTGAATCCTTAGCATGTGTAGTTCTGCTTTCACTGGATAACTGTAACAGAGGCTCCGTGTAAATAAATTCCTTTCCTTTCAGGCTGGACTGCGCAGCCACAATGCAGGACATGTTGCCATCATCGTCAGGATGTCGCAAGGAGTTAAGGAGTTTCTTTGGAACTGGAAAGGGCATTGAGACACCTGACTAGGTGCCCAGCTGCCCCTTGCAATTCCTCCTGCAGTCCTTACCACCTCTGGGGCAGCTGTATCCTTGCACTTTAAGCACAGAACTGAGACAGAAAATATATTTCTGAAAGGGTGGAGATGGCTTTTTACCTGCAGAAGGATTTATAAGCTGTATTCATATGTTTTTTGATTAATGGACAGTGTTGCTGAAGTGTTAGCACTTAAGGCAGGGGTCAAGTCCCGGTTATTTTTCTGTCTTGGAGGTGAATGCAGAGTGCGTCGGCTTGCAGTGTATCTGCGATTTTTTTTGTAGCCGAGGAAAATAATTGCGACCCCTGATTATGTGAGTGATTTAAAGCTGCTCTTTGCTGTATTAACTTGAAGTAGTGAACTCTAAAGGTCTGCTGTGAATAGCCTGTGAATAGAAAAGGGACTCCGCTGGAACTCTCCATTATGTTTAAGTTTGTAGAAACCAGAGATTGAAAAGACCCACAAGTTCACTGAATTCGCTGCACAGACAAGTCTGAAACTACTTGCACAGTGATACCCTTCCTACGTGTCTCAAAAAAAAAATAGAAAAGAAGGGAAAAAAAACATTGAGATGTTTCTGGAGAAAATGCTTTGACACAATGCAGGCCATTAGGATGTCTACATTTTGACCTGGTCTTCCATCAAGGTAATTTCTGAATCAAATTTTCAGTATCAGTTGCAGAATGACTAAAACATTAAATCCTCATGGAGAACAAAGATGATTTATTATATATTTCTCATTCTTGCACTGCAAGGAAATATTATAGTCCACAGCTGTTGAAGTTCTGGTGTTCTGTTCTTTGAAGAATTATCAGCTTAGTCTAAATTTAAATGTTGTGAAAATACATCAAAGGTTGATAAGATATATTTTTTTATTTAAAAAAAAAAAAAAGATGGCAACCTGCAATGTCTGAAATTCAGACAATGATTTGAGTAAAAGCTTGAAGGCAGTCTGTACAGAAACAAACAAACAAACCAAATTGTGATATTTGGTGATTATCCCAAGAGAAAAGAAAAAAAGCAAACAAATGTTGCAAACAGTGACAAGCAAATTCCAGGAGAAAAAATTTCAATTGTCTAATAGTTGAACTCAATTTGATTTAACTAGATGCACAGGCCAAGAAACCTTTTTTCTTTTTTTTATGGACTTTCATGGGAAGTTGACGGAGCTCCTCAAAGGAATAGACTTGCTAGCTGCAATTTATGTGTGGTACAGCCTATTTTTGTCTTTAGCTTATGAAATTTGGTCTAGTTTGTCATGACTACTTTCTTTGTTAAAAGGTAAAATGCACATTGGGCAAATGTTCTATGGCAATTTGCATAAAAAGTGATGACAAAGAGCAATTAATTCCTCATTATTATGCAGTGAAATGCTACTTTGCTCCTAAGTGACTGTAGAGTAGGGTTTTTTCTCTGTGTGTAAATCTGTTGCGGCATTATTCTAAAAATAGTACTTAAGAGCCCTCTGCACTCTGTATAAATCAGGGTCTCTGACACTCCATTCGATTCTCCATGGAGAGATTTTTCTCACACGTTCTTAACGCCACAAGTATCACCCAAAACGTTCTGCACAATAATAAGCATCAGAATTTTGTTAGATAAAGCAAGATAGAGGAATTTAATATTTTGTCAAATTAGATCTCTATCCTTTTTATCTTGAGATCAGTATTCAAAGTACACTCAGATCACACACAAATAGAAACATATTCCTACCACACACAGCTAGTCTGTACAGAACAAAGAGTCAAGATATCGTTTTCTGTGAAGGCTTGATTCTGAGTACAGATTTCATTACTGGCTCACCATAGGATAATGAAATTCCTTCAGGGCGAAGATGAGGTACATCAAAGAAGCAGCGTGGAGAGGCAGACTTTGTTAGTGCATGCTCTGTCACCTGCATTACTGGTCCTTGCCTGCCTTTAATTTG
Organism: Anser brachyrhynchus; assembly: GCF_964034855.1. NCBI lineage: Eukaryota > Metazoa > Chordata > Aves > Anseriformes > Anatidae > Anser > Anser brachyrhynchus. Next base: position 86,214,438 of record NC_137696.1, on the reverse strand, counting down.
TAAGGAAATGCTAGTAATTCAAAACCTTTTATTGGACCAACTTATATTTATATATATACATTCATATATATATATATGTGTATACACACACATGCACGTAGTAATATATATTTTTCAAAATACAAAACCTTCTGGAAGTTGTGTGATTTCTCTGCAACTGAAGCGGAATACGGAGAATAATTAGTTTCTTTCTAGCACAAATGACCCATGCGGATGCTAAAAGCATCTTTACATTTAGTAAATAAATGCCGTCTGCACCATGTAGATAATAAATAACACTTCGTGCAACTTTCCCTTTTTACTTCTGTAGCGATTCAGAGTGACTTTGGTGCTTATGGAAATGAGAGGTAAATGTTCAGCAGGACCCGGAGCTGCGGAAGGCATGAATCACTAAAGCTTTCCCACAAAGCTTTGCCAATATGGGAACAAAAGGGCTGCCCTACAGAAACACATCATGGCTCTATCTAGTCCAGCATCCCGCCTCTGGCAGCGTCCAGTAACTGATGCTTCAGAGCAAATCAAAACCACAGCAAGCACCTAGCTAATTATGAGATGCTATGCGTAGAGGAAAAAAGGTTGATCCTGACTCACAAGAGAGCAGTTTATGCCCCGAAGCGTGAGGTTTGATTTCCCTTGTATCCGTTTGCTTAACTCACACAGTTGCAAATACGATTTATGCTTAAAAGAGTTTCTAATCCTTTCTTGGATCCTAATCAACAATCTGCCGCCATAACCTGAGTTACCAGGAAGTTCTTCGGGCTGAGCACACTGAGCATGGAAGCCTTTTGCTTTGCTACTTTAAGGAAAGTTTTCCAGCCTTGGCCTAACACCCAGAGCCCTGAGGATCAGCCCTAATTGTCTCGATGAAAATACCCGAGCTACCACTCCCTTCCCCTTGAGTCCTCCGTAACTGAATCAGTTCATTCTTCCCCGGCCCCCACCTGCAATGCTGTGCCTTTGGGTGGGTTTCCTTCACCGGCACGGGGAAGCGGCTCCCACTTTCTGTCCCAGGGGCTTTGGGCAGGTTGTGCATCCCCCCTCGGTGCAGGAGAGGTCTGCCTGGGGGCAGAGGCTGAGGCCTGGCCCTGCTGCCTCCCCTGGCTGGGACAGGGCGAGGAGCCAGGCCTTGAAGCGCAGGGGAGGCAGCAGCAATGCCAGCCCCTTGCTTCTGCTCCTCTAATGTTTCCTCACGAAGTAGCCACAGCTCCACTTGGGCTGCTCTGTGGAGGCACTCAGTTCCCGTAAGACTACCTCTCCTTTGCAGCCAGCTCTGAATTTTCTGCTGTCCCAGGGAAGAATGCAGGCGGCGTTTCCAAATCTGCCCTTTGAAGACCTTGAATAACCTTGAGCTTGGCACTGCCAGCTGATCCTGGCTCATTGCAGCGGAGTGGTAATCTTCTCTGTGCTCTCCCCACCGAGCATGGGTTTCTCCTGTGTACGTCTCAAAATGGTTATTTAGGTCCAGCACAGGGCCTCACCAGCAGTACCAGAAGGGTGGATCCAAAAAAAAGGTTTAAATACTCCCCGTGGACCTTAAGTGCTTAAGCCTAAAGATGTGACCCTGGACTCCTAAACAGAGTTGCCTCCTAAACAAAGAGGTGCCCAGACTCAACAGGACTGAGAGATTTTCATCTCAAAGCTCCTCCTTTGTGGCCAGATGTTGTCATTGGCATGCATGTGTAGACCAGCCTCAGATTTGGTGGTGCTGAGCAGACTGGTGCCTAAGGGTGTGCTTCCAAGACAGCTCAAAACAGCCCTCATCAGCCCCGCTGCAATCCCGTCCTCACCTCTGGCTGTGTTTTCCTGCCTCTCCCCCCTTGGGCAGGCACTGGTGTTTGTTTGACCTTGCAGTAAGCTGTTTCAGGAGCTAAAGTGGCTGCACATTTCTTTGTAGGATTAGTTTTCTGCCAGCTTAACTTCCTGAACCAGCTGACCCTGGAGATCAGAGGAGACGAGGGCTCGTGCTGAGGAAGGAGTGGGAACAAAAGGCTGGGGACAGGGCAGGACAACCGGGACTTGCAGGGACCCACAGCCTCAAGAGTCCAGCCCGGAGGCACTCCTCAGCCTGATACCCCACAACAAGGTGCTCTTCACGCTTGATGTTCCTCAGAGCAGAGGCTCACCAGCATCAGGCGAGGGGCAGAGAGCCAGCAGCATCACCGTGTTTTAGCAGGAGGCAGGCTTCAAGTCCAGGGAAGAACTGCAGGTGCCTGAAGTGGAGAAGGGAGGACGCAGGGAAAGGGGTCTGTGTGCCACACTCGGACTTGGAAGAAGAAATGATGAGTCTGGTGGTTCACCACGGGAAGCTCTTGAGACCCGTGAGCCCCTTGTGTGCAAGGCGGAGGCACCAAGTGAGCTGTGAGCACAGCGAGGGCCGGGACCAAGCAGCCTGTACGAGAAATGAGGATGGGTATATATGCAGGTTTTACTGAAACCAGCCTCTTTCCTTTCATGCTTTCACCATACCTAATGTCACCCATCCCTCTATTTCCATCAGCTTTCCCAGGATCTCTTCGGCTATAGCCCTAGCTATGTCAAGCAACAGAGCAAAAACCCAAACGAGAGGCATTGTTTCGCAGTGACCTCCGCACAGAGGACAGAGCCTGTCAAATACAAAGCTCTGAGACAGAGAGTGGTGTGTCCACCCGATTATCTAGAGTGGCTCGTGTTATTTTATTTGCTTAAGTGTCAGTCACTGGGATAGTGAGAGGGATGTCTTCAATGAATTTTACTTCAATGAAAATGATGAATTTTCTTGGAACAACTACGTGAAGAGAATGCCAATTTCATACGAAGAAACACTGATTTTGCCTACACACACGTGGTATGTTGTACTCTTCAGACTACATTTTACATGCCTGGGGTGTATGCGTGTGATCTACTCAAATCACTTGCCATCTTCCATAATTTATGCTGCCCTTCAGTCTTAGCAGCGTGCATAAACTTCAGCAGTGCGTTGTCACTCCTCTCTAAATCACTGTGAAAGATCACCCAAAGAGCAGTTCTGGACCTGGGGTGTTCTGTGTCTCACCCGCTCTGCTGCTGAGAGAGCAGGCTCTGAGGTGGCAGGATGACATGGCAGAAGAGAAATCACAGTCGGCAAGGTGTGAAGTACCATCCTTCACAGTAAGAAATTAGAATAGGTAACGTGCTGGCAGTTGCCGCAGCTGTTCAACCCTGTGGTAGCGTCCCGGGGGTGGTGGCGTCAAGGAGAACCCAGCTTTCCTGGAGGCAAACGTTCCCCCTTTTGTTCAGGCAGCTTTTTTTTTTCAGAGCCACACTGTGAGCAAACAGATATAATGGCAATGGGAAGGCATGAGGGTTAACCTTTAATTCGCCAGGGGTTTAGCATTTACTCTTGTCATGTAACCCTGTACTGAGATTATTTGTTTCCTATTGCTTAATCCACTTATAACACAGGATACTAATCCACAATTTGTAATTTGACCTATTGGTCTGCTACCAGGAGCTTTCTCAAAAGCACTTTGAAAACCCACTGACACTTACCACTTCCTTAATTTGCTGGGACTTTTTGCAGGTTTGAGGGGAAAGAGCTGCAGCACAGCTGCAGAGCCCCGTTGGCTTGATTCTGCACACCAAAATTAACTTGTCCTTGGTTGCACACAGTGTGTATCCTCAGCCCTGAGGTCTGCGTTACCTGCATTCATTTCTGACTCCTATTTTGGAACAGGGAAGTTCTCTTGTCTTGGGAAACACCCTTGTTTTTTTACAGTTGTGTTGCATGCTCTTGCCAGTAGGTCTGTTCTGTAGTTCAGCTTCTTCTGAACACCCCTGGGATTCTTTTAACTTCATGAACTCAGTTTTCTCAACTTGCTCCAATACCTCTTCTTCAGAAATGTTTATCTTTATAATATTACACTCATAATTTCCATAAACTTCCAAATCCCCCACTACAGTGAAGACAAATGCAAATAATAAATTCAGCTTCTTGAAAATGTCTTAATCCTTGTTAATTGCCTCCTTAATTCCTTAGTGACCTGGAGGGCCTACAGAGACACACACGCAGCTTTATTTATGTTTAGTCTATTTGAATAATTATGGATTGTTTATCTTAATATCTTTGGCTATTTGCTCTCTCTCCTCCCTCTGAATTACTATATATTTACGGTTTACTCGCGTCTTGTGCGGAGCTGGTTTGGGCAGAATTTCTAACATGTCTGTGTGAAAGCTCCTCTGGTGTTGTCCTGGAGGCAACGTCTCTGAAGTTCACAGCACCGCGCTCTTCTTTCAGTACAGAAACTCCTGCCTTGCAAGATCCTTTAAGGCTCTGGAATTTCATACAAAGGCTCCTCTTGCTTCGGTCCAACGTAATAATACACCTTCCAATTCACAGAGGCATGTGATTTTTTAAATATTAACAAAGATATTAGCCAGGAGAGCAGCTTAAACTTAGGGTTGTTAGATACCATGCCCAGTTTTAGCCATTGCACATGGTTTCTTTCATGAGCTGTGTCAATCTCATCTATTAAAATTGGTTTTATTTTATTTATTTATTTTTTTAAGAAGGGCAGTGGGGGATTTAGGATATTGGCTGGGAGGTGAGGAGGAGGTGAGAGCCTTCATCAGTGAAGAGCCTGCAGGAAACCCTGAGCCTGCCGACCCAAGGACTAGAGCCCAAACGAGGCACCCACTCACAGCAGCCTCTCTCAGCTGCCCATTTTGGGGACTTGTAGCATGCCTTCATGCAGCTCGTGATTTGTACAATTAATGAGGATCAGAACAAGACCACAGGATCAATTTATATGTGTGATGTGAACTAGAACTGAGCCAAGCTCATAAAGGTTCAAGGCTGGTTCGCTGTCTTACCCAGCCTCTGATTCCAAGCAATTTTAATTTTAACTTGTCATAGAGGAAGTCACGAGAGAAAAACCTTTTGACGAGGTTATCTTTGTCTTCTTTTTATTGCTTTGGTACAAAATGGATTAATTAGAAAGGAGAGAAAAGTAATCTTTTCTCTCATCGTAAGAACCACATGTGCTGTGTAAAATAGAGAGAAAAAGTAAGTGCTGTAAGTGCTGGATTATTTTACGTACTTCATGGGAAAATATTAGCCACCTCATTTCAAAGCAAACTATGCCTACAGTACTTTAAAGGGAAGTAGGAGGAAATAATAATAATTATATCTGAATTGGCTTAGGGCTAAATTCTGTAAATGAATGTGGGCGTGACTGGGCAAAATGTTGTCTCGATGTTAACCAGAAGGAAAAACGAACCTATCGAAATCAGACTTAATTGCAGAAAGTGTTGTGTGTGTTACTGTAAATCCATGTGAGGATATTCGATTCTTCATTTGCTTAGCTGAGTAGGCAAGTTAGCCTACTCCTTACTAGCCTTTACTGGAGCATATTCATATGAAAAATTATGACAATTTAATTTCAGTATTTCTGTTTTCAAGATCCAAAATAGCCGATGGAAATGTTAGCAGAGAAAAAAAGATATATTGATGGGTGTTTGTGGGTTTTACTCTGAAGTAGACAGGCGAGTAACAAAGGGCCAAGGGAAGGAGTGAATAGTAAATTTATATTTAACTATGCAGGTAGTGATATCTTTGGGGAAGAAAAGATTATATTATTGATTAATGCCAGTAGCTGGGGTCATAAAAAGTGATAAATAACAAAGTTATTAAAGGGAGCTTATCATAGGAAAACTTCGATAAGTGGGTCATTATAGACATATCTAGGAAAGACTAAAGGGTAAAGAAAATACAGTCCTGTGTAGTGGAAGCGAGCTCTGCCCTAGCCATCTCTGCTCTGTTTGCCTGAATTGCTGTCCAAAATGACCAAAGACACTGGGTTGTCCTGGACAAAGCGTCTCCCTGCCTGTCTCTGTCTCCAAGAAAATCTCTCTGGGGAGGTAGGCTCTGTTGTGAGACATCACCGAGACTTTGCATTGGGGATTTCCTCTTCTAGACCCTCCCGCTGGATGGAAACCATGTGGGTTTACCTTGCCACCCCGTGTCCCATGCCGATTGTCTCTCTGTGTAGTGTCCTCCAGGCTGTCAGGAAGATGTCCACAGCCCCGGGGTGTCCCATCACGCCCACCACCTCCTGCCCCTGTCTCCAGCAGGGCCAGTTGCACTCGTGTCCCTCCTTGTGGGCAGAAGCAGGGCAAGGACTGCCCTGCTCAAGAGATGGCTTGTGTGGTTACAGACTTCTCCTAATGAAAAGGGGTTTTTCTAGTAAAGAGAAAGTAGCCTGAGCTTTCTCAGGGCCATGAAGCAGTGCGGTCCCAGCAGCAGAGCCCTTCACCTCCATGGATCAGCCATGCAGAAAGAAAAGTGGGATCTTGCAAAGGCACTGAATAAAAAATAGAATAAAACTTTAAAAAAAAAAAAAAAGGCAAGAATATGCTTCATGATCTGGTGACAAGCAGAAGTAATTTTTTCAGCATCCAGAAATTTATGAGTTAAAAATTCTTTCTCAACTGACAAGAGCTCAGCTAAACAGATCAAAAAGAAAAAGGAAACCAAAACAACAAGCTCAGAAGTTGCCTTTGCCTTGTACTGGGAGTCAGAAAGTGTCAAAAGATGTGTCATACCTTACAAGGCTAAATGAAAAGTTATAGTTCCTCAGTACGTGAAGAAAGAAAAGCTTTATTGAAATAGTTTCTTTGTCGCATTCTATAAAAATATTATGAGGACAGCATGTATAAAACAGAAAAGCAGAGGTTACTGGAAATTCATGTAAAGGCGAGTATCTCCGTTTTATAGCATAATGAGGAAGAACAATCACTCCCAATGCTAGAGTTTCTAATTATGTGGGATTTTTTTTTTTTTTGGTTATTGTTTCTAGACTTTTCTTCTAAAATACTAAAGCACTTCTTGAAAACAGACTTCACCAGAGTATTTGGGCAACTGTCCAATCTTTCCTAACTCAGACTGACAAATGAGCAAATTCATTTTCTCTGGAAACAAGGAAATTAATATTCTCTGGAAACACATTCTCCAAAGTCAAGGACCGTGTTTACTCATGGAGGTTTTGACAGAGCATCCAGGAGAGGTGGCTTGCCAGCCTGGCTGCTCCTCCAGAGGCACTGTGCGTGCAAGCACCATCCCATGCCCTGTGATGTGGTTGTGGCTGCAGAGCTGCAGGGGTGCTCATCTTTGCTGTGGCTGCCACTGTTGGTCCTGGACCCAGTTTTCTGTCATGCCAGACCTTGGAAAAGGCTGGAGAAAATGCGTTTGCTCTAGGATTTTCTGGCATTTGGAGGTCCTTGAGACTCCTTCTGCCAGGTGCAAAAGGCTGAAATTTCAGTAGTTCCAGCAGTTTGTCTTTCTGTCCCACTCCCTGTGCTGATTTCTGCTGGATGCCAGGTCTGGATGAAAATGGTTGACAGAGCTGGCAAGTAATCACTTCCGTAAATCCTGGAGATTTTCTTACTCTACTCCTTGCCCTGCTGGAAGTACACGAGTAAGGCTGAAGGAGCTGAATGAAACTGCCTTCAGTGCCTTTTTGGGGGCAGGCACTGAAATATCCTCTGCTGAGACACAAGTTACAGGCGTAGGCTAGAACATCAACAGCAAAAACGTTACCTTTGGATGATTTGAAACTTAATGAAACTTGGCACATGCAGTAAACCTAGGCAAGGTAAGAGAGAACCATTTCATCCTAAATATCCCAGATGAGTCCATACCTTATTTCAGCGGGGTTCTGGAGGCTATAGGTGATGGCACATCTTGCTGAAGAACCATGGTATTTGCCCTGAACGTCATGGTGAAATATAAACCACCCAAAGTGAAGGGGTGCACTTGTGAACTTCACAAAGTGAAGGTCCTCTTCTGAGCCTGCTCAGGGCTGCACGAGCCCTGGTAAGGAGAACGTCCGTGATCTTTGTGCACGGTGCGGCAGCCTCTCCCTGTGCCAGGAGCCTCTGCAGCAAAGCTGTGTCTCAGAGCTGGGTGCGTGAGAAGACGCACGGTGTGTCTTAGGAAGGCCCCAAGACTGCTATTAGAAGGGTACGCAGAACTTGTAAGCTTCATCAACCTAAATTCAGATTGAATACAAGCATGGTAAGGATTCTAGGGAGGTAGGGCATGGTCACCTTCAAGAATGCCAGGACTGGCCAGCTCAGATAGAGGACAGATCATTTTCCTGACCTACGGCTACGCTACCAGGTTGACTCCGTTCAGTTAGGGAGAAATACTGCCTTCAGATGGATAAGATTAACTTTCTTGGGGTGAATTCTTCATGGCTTTTCACATGGTTTACTCACAGATACCAGTGCAAATTGGGCGTAAGTCACTTCTGAAATGCGAATGATTTGTCCCAGCCATGTACCAGGGAAATGCCTTTACTTGGAGCAGCCCACTGGAGACCCTGCTCCATCCCTTTCACTTGGGAGTTATGTGACTGCAACTGAGACTTACTGACTCCAGACAGGCTGAGGGACACCACCCATTTACCCCACTGGCTACTACGCTTTATTACTTTTTGTAGGGAGAGTAAAAAATGGGATAGGTGTCTATAAAGCTGTATCCAAAATACAGTGTTTCTCCTCCTTGTCTAAGCACCACAAGCTCTCATTCTCTTCTTCTTCCCAGCCAAGGAAGTACTTCCAGAATGCAAAACTGAAACCAGGTATTTCTGCTATTTTTATTCTACAGATACGTACTCAGGGAATAATTGCTACGTCCTTGTCCCAGTTGAAAACCAAGTAGAAGAAAACCTTAACCATAATACTTGTAAATAACTAGCTATGATTTCTGTTAACAAAGCTTTTTGCACACACAGTGGAGAAGCAGCAGACTGGGAGTGTTGTTAGCAATATATTGTCTTCTCACTATTGTTATAGTGGCACATCATCTCCTCATTTTATTTCTTCCATCTGTTTCATGTGGGGTTTGCTGTAATGCTACTTTGAGAATACTGCGATCATTTGTTTGTATTGATATCAGAAACAAATTTAAAATGTTTCTGAAGGCACCATAAGGATGGAGAGTTTGATGGGATTATGGTAAAAGCAAGCAAGCTGTGAGCAGAGACAGAGACTGCTGCAAGACACAGAATCCGGGGAAGAAATGAGTTAGAGGTTATTAAGGCAGAAGGAGAAAAAAGATGTTCTTGTGGCTAAGGCACTGGTCTGATACTAAAGAGATCTGGCCTTTATTCCTGGGTGCATTATTGGATTCCTTTGCAACCTGTGACAAGTCACTTAATCTCTCATTGCCTCAGTTCTTCACCAGTAAAATGGAAGTAAATAAAATTTCTTTACTTCACTGATCTACTTCAGAGATAAATCCATTCAGAAGTTATGAAATGCTCAGTTGTTAGAGTGATGAGCACAGGGGAAAATGAGTAAATCAATGAATTCTAACTCTCTGCCTGCGATGAGTTTAGCGAGTCATTTCTCTGGCCAGTGAACCTGGTATGAAGACAAACACTGGCATTCTCCTAGTCAGAGAAACATGACCAGTGTTTTGTGGGGAGCTGTAATGAGGTCTGAGATACTTTTAATGATAATATGTCCATTAAAAAAAAAGGAAAAAGAAAAAAAAAAAGAAAAAGATGAGAAAGCCTTTTTTTCTTATTACATCAAGGAAGAAAAGACCCAAGAGAGGGAATGATAGATGTCCTAACCGCAGAAAATGAAAGCCTGGATAGAGGAAATGTACAGCTTTTCTATCACTGGGAAACTTTTAAAGATTAAAACACGTATGAGCTTGACTTTTTACTGCCATGTACCTTGCACAGTAAATTGCGTCCATGAACAGTGAGAATAAAATGCTTCACATTTAGCTGGTTGCACTTTATAGTCCCCTTGCACCTGTATAAACAACCACACAAGGCAGTAGGCATGGAGAGTCCTTTTCCCATACATTTCCAGTATATCCCAACCTGAGGATGTTGCTTTATTCTTTTGTACAATGTTCGTCACCAAAGCTACGGAGATATGATGTAAATCAGTGAATCACACCCAGAAAGCTTCCTAATCCTAGATAACTCCTGTGAGATGCTGTATGTGTTTGGAACTGATAAGGAAATCTTTTAAATTTTCTATTATCTTTGATTAGATATGGGTTTCGATTTTGATTTAGTGTTAGGCACCTACTGTGAGGAACAAAGGAGGTGTCGCAGAGAGCAGGGAGATAATTGTTTTAAAAAGTGAAATCCCTTAGAGAATAAAAAGCAGGTTGTTGAATTTCATCGCATTTTATTGATTATCCTTTCATTACGATTATCCATCTGCAGGAACATATGCTTTCAAAAAAAAGTTAATCTCATCCGCGAGATGACTAGCATGCATCTAAATTTTCCACTGTCGCGTATTAGTGACATGTCTATAAAACAGGCCTTTCTCCAGAATGTGTCAAACACTAGTGACACTCTTCCTTTAGGATGAGGACAAGCAGTTTCCTTTGAATCATTGTGTTCTTCCTTCATGGCTCACATGTGGTTGAAAATTATTTGCAGGCAGATGCTGACAATTTCCTGAAGAAACTTCATGGTTCATTACCTCCCTTTATGATAGCAGCAAAATAAATTGCTGTAAAGTCAGTTAATGTGATAGAAAATGTTCAAATTTCCAATAATAATAATAATAAAATCTCAATCCTGCTTTCTAAACTCTTCCAAAGTGCTTTCCCAATCACCTCCCCTTCTGCATTTACACACAGAGACTGAGTATTACTTTCTGCTAAGTAGAACAAAGGTTGCCTCCACAGTGCAAATACTGCTGTTTTATGGAAGCTGCTTAGAGAGATTCTTCAGGAAAAACATAATGTGTGAAAGTCAGTGCAGCTGTTACATGAGCGGGGAGAAACAACGAATGGGGCTTGTTGCTTCTGCTGTGCCTTGCTTGCTAGGTCCCTCACGTGTAAGCGTTACAGTACGCCACAGAATATTGGTTAAACATGCTCACGTATTTCCCTAGAGAGGGGTGGACATATATGACAAGTATCATGTCACTACCATGTATATTCTAGCGATCATAAAATGAGTAAAGGCAGTGCAGTAAGCAAGGAAGAGCAGACGATCAGGAATTTCCAAAGTCTGGTGTCTTTGCTGTGCTTGATATTAGCCCCGTGCTGCTTCAGATTTTGCTGAATGGCCTGGTGAGCAGGTTTTCAAAGAGGCTTTAACTGAGCTGGCTCTCGTGTCCCCTGGGAAATGACTACATGGGTGCTTTGGGGCTCTCTCCTGCCAATCAGCAGGGAGATTTTCTCCGCGACTAAGCTGGGATTCTGGGACCATGTTGGCACAGCCCCCGGGTATTACCACGGCACGCGGCTCTCCAAAGGGCAAGATGCAACAAGGTGAACAAAATAGGAAGCTGCGAGCGGGGGGCTAACTCAAGTGGATTCTCTTGATCCGCGCAGGAGATGCTCCGCAAATAAAAGGCAGAAGGTGGTGTCGCCAAACGCGTCCTGCCCAGAGACAGGAAAAGTGCTTTTGAATACCCGTGCTATTTGCTCGGGAGTCAAACAAATGATATCCCTTTGTTTCAAATGATAAAACAGCAGATTCCACAAGTAACAGTGCCTGTGCCCAGGGTGAAGGGGTGGTTAAAACCTCAGTAACATATGTGTGCATTGATAAAGCATGCAGGTAGCAAATGATAATCTCATAGCAAGCAAATCATTCTAAAGAGGAGATTTGCATCTTAAAAGCATGCCCTAAGCCAGAAGATAAGTCTTCCAAAGCCTGTATTTACCACATGTAGCACATGTTTAACTCTGGGTGATGTGATTTCTCTTACAGTTGAAGCTAATGCCACAGCTCAAACTTCAGGGGTATGCAGGGATGAGCTGTGTTTAAAAGTGTGTGGCACTGGGCAGACTAACCATTTCCAATGGAAGAATGAAATAGGGTTTCCAGGGACTGGGTGAAACCAGGGGTTGGGTTGTATCCTGTTTCTTATTTCCCCATTAAGCCTGAACAGTCAGTAAAGGAACAGAATCGAAATACAGACCTGTAAGTTCATCGCCGAGATGAAAGAAGACACTCAGCATGAAGGCACAAAGCCACAAGGAAGAAAGGCAGGGAAGTAAAAGAGGGAGCAAAAGGGAAAACTTCAGTAGAAAAATCCAAAGCATCGGAATGGCTGATTTCATCTTCAGAGAGTCGCCCTGAGCATACATTAAACCGGGTTCAGCTGCTCTATGTACCATCAAATATTTCATATTAATAATTAACAAGTCACTGGCTGTCAGAGCAAGATTCAAATGGATGGAAGGGGAGTTTGGGTCACCTTTCCTAGGACTGAGAGTCTTAATGAAGCGATAGCTTTACTGCACTGTTGAGGAATGATGATATACTACACAGAAGGATTAAGGGATATACATCTTGAAGGCTCCCTCCATGCTCACTCCCCCATAGGAGAGTATTTCATTTCCTCTTTTTATTCTTCTCCTTGATACACTGCCGTGATGTACACATGAAGGGCTTGATCTTGCCTGCCTCTGTGCGATGCACCCCAGTGTACATCCCTGCAAAATTAGCTAGTGCATATGCAAACTCAGCTGCAAAGGTGCTATGTATCAGGGACATGACTTCATCCAATGACTGCTATAAATCAGAGTGCTCGGTGTGTCTTTGCTGGACACATTCTCATTTATCAAGGTGATTTTTAAACCTGTGCCTAATTCCCATTTGTGAGAAATGGGAATTCACTGAAATCTCTTGCAATGGCTCATTCTGGCTTTAGATTTTCTTCCTAACACTACTGTTCACCTTCAAACTTACTTGACCGTAAACCTAAATGCTATATGGTATGGCACTGGGTTTACTGCATTCCCGTTGACCACTGATGGGCTGTTTCAGCTCATGCCATTATGTGAAGAGCTCAAAATGGCACAGTCAGACCCCAAGCTTTACTTGCTACTCCCATGAAGTGAAGGACTAAAACAGTAGGAGTTTGAGGAGGTACCACAAGGCCTGAGCAGACTTGGCTGTGGGACCACGGGTGACTGAAGCTAAAAAGAATAGCCCTACAGAACGTGGTGAGCAAGCAGGATTTAAGAGAGAAACTGAGGAAAAACCAGTCCCTCCAAGATCAACTGGAAATGTTTATGAAGTCAAGCTGCCATTTGAGTCTCTGGACTGGGATGAAAAGCAAGCATAAAAGCTGTGCAGAATTGCATTTGTTCTAGTCACACAGAAGGACAGACAGACACACTGACAAACTCTGAAAGCCCAGAGAAAAAAGTGGCACATTACAAAGAGCTAATTACAATTTCTTTCCCTTGGAGATTAATCCACTGAGTGTAATTAAGCTCCTTCTATTTTTTGAGATCTTGGCAAGATCTAAGAAAAGAGTGAGCAAGCGAGACTGCCCTTGCTAGCCAAGCAGATTTTTTACTAAGCTCTATCAGCCCTAATTAATAGACCTTTGTGTAAGACCAACAAGAAATCAGATTTCCAATGGCGCTGAATCAAATGGCCTTGGCTACCTCTGCACACACACTTGTTCGGAGCCAGGCCACAGCCAGGATTTACACATGCTGAGGATGAAAGGGAGGCGCGGGGGGGGGGGGCAGGATGAACAAGCTTTCCTCCCCTAACTCCTGCTTCTCCTCTTCTACTGCTTTGTTCTGTCTGTAATCCTACCAGATGGCTGAGGCAGCCTAGAGAAGAGATTGCCTGAAACAGGCAGGTGATGAGGCCAGCAGCAGGGACTCCGGCAGCGATTGAAGAAACTGATACAGCTCTCTAACCCTTGCTGCTAGCAAAGTGCTTTGTTATTCTTCTTTTGCTTGTGGCTACCTTGCATTTTGTGCTTTTCTGATGGCCAAGAAGGATGCTATAAGCCAGATCCTCGGCAGGCACAAGCGAGGATAGTGTTGCTAGCATCTCTAGTGTTGCTGATCTGCACTAGCTGTGCATTCAGCCCTTCATTTCTGCACACCCCAGCTCTGCTCTCCTCCTTATGGCTTCTCCTATGAGCATGTGGGCATGCTCTGCTCAGAGCAGGGAGGACCTAGCCCTTTCCCACAGCTGTACCTGGCAGACAGCATGTTTTTCTTTCCACCCACATCAGGGTAACGCTAGGGGCAAACAGTGGTGCAACAGAGACAAATTCAGGTCACAGAGAGGGTTCAGAGATCCCCAGAAATCTCTAGAGAGAATAAATATCAACTATGCCAACATCACCCTCAAGAGCAGACTTGACTGCTTGCCATACTGCAAGTAAGTGCAGCCCCTGCCTCTCTGCAACAGCAGCTGCAGGGACCACGCTTGCCTGAGCTTGCTCCGTAGGTTAGGATGCTCCCAGGTGCATGCAAACAGGCCAAGGGCAAGCTATTTGCCAGGCAGCTGTATGGTCTGAAAGTGGGTGGGATGTGGGGCAAGAAACGCTCATGGCCACTCTGGGGCTAGTTTTCAAGCCACAAGGTCCGTTCATGTTCAGTGGTCCTTGGTAATCCAGATCAGAAAGGTGGCGCTGCCAGGAAGGGTTGAAGAAGCTCATCCTCTGCTTCATTGCAGCTCCCAGCAAGTCCGTGTGAAGTTAGCCCTTTAAGAAAAAAAATCTGTCAGGTATTTAATTCCACGCAATATATAATATGACCCTACTCTCATAAAAGTCAATAACAAAAATCCTGTTGAATTGAATGGGAGCAGAGCTGGGTCTTATTACTGCACTGATGAAACTGTAATGGTAGAACAATGCTCACAACAGTTTCTAATTATTGTACAGTATGACGCTCCTGACAAAGACCCAGCTTTGTCAAGTCACTAATAATATCTTATTTTGTGGATTGTAACAACATAAATTAAAGTATATTTTAAGTCCTAGCATTCACCCACAATCATCTAAACAACAATAGAAAGCTTGTCTTTGTAGTTAAAAAAATAAACTGAAAGCCGCAGAACAAAAGATGAAATACCATGAAAATAAGGTAGGCATATTTTTCATAGCTAAGCTTATATGCAGTATAAATATCTTCTATCAGATTTCTTTCTTTCTTTCTTTTTTTTTCCTAGAGAGTTAAGCAATGAATAAAAACATAGAAAGAAAAAATATTCCAGTATTTTTTCCCTTAATCCTTATTATAATTATCTGCTGATTATAATTTAATCCTTTTTAAAACTTTTTTGTACTAGGACCTTAACATTATCAATTTCTCACTGTATCCATATCATTGTCAAACACTGTTAAGACGTTTTGTATATCTTTTAAAATTGGAAGCACTTGTACTAGAAAAGTAGAGCTCTTTAGTTAGTTTTATTTGAATTGATAACTCTTGAAAAAGGATAAAGTTTGCACACAGACATCTCATGTAGGAGATTTTTTTTTTCCTGGAAGTTTGGGAGCTCTTATCTAGAAATGCAGCAATTGGGGTGGGAAGAGCCTTACCAGTTACCTTGACCTGTACCACATGCCATATTTGCTTCTTAGCTGAACGAAGGTGCAGAGAGTCTCCGTGAGGCGGGAGCACCAGAATTCCTACCAAAGGAAGTCAAACGTCTTAAGCAAAAGCTAACTGTCTTCTAAAAGGCCAAAAAAGAGAAAGCTTTTCTGAAAGATTTCCTTAATTTGCCAGCATTATGGCTGATCTTTTGAGCTTTGGCAGTGGAGTTAAGTTGGTGAGGGAACATGAGAAACAAAGAAAGAGGCTGGCAATTTGTCATGACCAGAAGCAGAAGAACCGGAGTGTTATCTTCACATCTGGAGGTATCAAATCACCACCAGGTGCTGAATCAGACATCTGAAGTGAGGAACCTGCAAGAACCAACTGGAAGAGAAGACACACAGGTGGTGGAGTAGGAAAGTGAGAAATGCAGCTCGTCTCAAACCAGGCAAACCTCAGAAAAGCCCATAAGGGCCTCCCAGCTGGTCCTAATCAAGGCAGACGATGCAGATGGTCCTCTCTGCAATGCCAACCAGGAGGGGCCTGCAATGCATCTGGCTCTTGGAGGCACAGGTGGATCCCATGGCAGTTCTCTGCTTTCCAGAAGCAGGGCTGAAGGGCATTGTCACAAACGAAGGACGCTCATGTGCAGGAGCCCAGACTGGTGCATTTGGTGGAGATCTATGCTGATGACATGATGTCTTGATGACATGCTGAGATCTACGCTGATGACATGATGACATGATGTTTCACCCAAGGCACTGTACATTAAGGGCATTGCTACTTTCTAGGCAGTTATAGATCATTACCAGGCTCTCTGAAAGGTCATAGGTTACACTTTCAAGTGGTGGGTTAAAGAGGTGTTGGTGTTGGCGAGCATTTGTTAAAGTGCATCTCATCTTACTTGCCCTTAATCTTCCTATACAATGTGCTGTAAAACTGTATTATCATGTACACCTTTCTCTTGGGATGCACTGGCTAGACTTCTCTGGCCAATGGCAACATTTCCTGAGTTTCCAGAAATGACGGATGATTTCTTAATGCAGAAGTGCCGTGGCTTTACTGCAGTCACAAAAGCAGATTAAATTAGTATTGACCTCCATGCTGCAGTAGCTGTGTGGGTATCAGTAGAACATATGACAACTCCGCATACTGGTTCGCATTCTGCTTGTCAAAGATGAGATCATCACTGACCTAAAAATTGGCAGCTGCCCCTACACCAGGGAAATCAGCCTAGTTTCACTGACCTTGCGAAGAAAGTACCAACATCTATCGTGTGCATTTGGAACTTCAAAAGGGAGAATTTTCCAAAACCTCAATCTTTTTGCTGACATAACTGATTTGTAATGTGGGAAGCATTACATCAAACTGAGAACTGTTCAATGCTATCCTACCGGTGTGCTTCAGCCTTGCTTCTGCAGTCACATGGAAAAGTTGAGCTGCCGGAAAAATTTCCAGGCTAAAAGAATGGAAGAACAGTGAAGCTAACAACTGCAAATAATGTACAGGGATGTGGAGAGCTAAAGAGAAATCATTCACACAGCTTTGGATTTAACAGCTAAAGGCAGCAAGAAGGTATTTTTATCGTACCAGAAATCAAAAAGTCCTTGGTCAGGTAAGGGCCCGCTGCTGCTTTCAACAGGTAAATGTGTAAATAGGACCTGGAAAAGGCAGCCATTTTCAGGGATTTCTGTGCTGTAGGTGGAGTGGAGCAGGAGAATACAACTAGCTTAAATGAAGTTATAACCAGAAGCAGAAACCTCTCCTGTACAGAGAAATGTGCATGATGCAGCATCTGCAAAAGATCAGAAATTTCAAATGAACTTATTCAGATTACTCATAGCCAAGAGACTGAAAGGAGCGAGTCAGGGTGCTCAGATCTTTAAAAATCTTGGATACTTAGTCAAAGAGTGAATGGTGTAATTCAGGGAAGTATAAGACCCTGGTGGAGATCTTGGTCAACAGTAGAACAGTGAATTCAGGACTCAATGAAGACTAAACTAAGCTCTAGCTACAGCTAAAATTATAAGAAATGTCAGTCAGCATGGTTTCAGGGATGGTACGTCCCATCACACAACCCTGTTGCCTTTTTTTGACAGGATTACTTGCTCACAGGTCTGCAGCAATACATACACTTACACTTCTCAAAGCCATTTGACTTAATACCACGTTACCGTTTGATTGAAAAACTAGCACAGAATGAGGAACACTCTTCGAAAGTGGTACTGAACAGAAGGACACAGGGGTCATTGCAAATAATTACCCAACCACAAGCACTTAATGCAATGCTGTGGGAAAAACTGGCCGATGCAACACATAGAAGAATAATAAGGGAATATGAAGTAAAAGAAGGAAAGTGATTTTGAATTAATGACTGCTATTATGATACTTTGTCCACTTCTCACTTTCATGCTTCAAGAAAGATGTGAAATACTGCAGAGAACTCAAAGGAGAGCTACAAAAATGCCCCAAGGGCTGGAACGCAAACCCCAAAGAGAAGGCTTACGCAGGCTGAGAGGTGACTTGATCTGTGTTTATAGATATTTACCCAGAAGAAGGATATCTGGGGCAATGTTTTAATGTCATGTAAAAGAATGTAACAAGATCTAATATTTATTAGCTGAAGTTAAATGAATTCAACCTTGAAAGAAAACCAGTTTCCTAGCAGTGGTGGTAAATGAGTATTCAAATAGTTTACCTTGTGCTGGTGGGCTTGACATTGCTTCATGTCTTTAGGATGAAACCAGTTGCCTTTCTGAGTGATATGCCTTTATCCCACTACTGTCAGAAAGCCTACGGAGATATGACCACTTCTGGCTTTAGGAACGAGGAGCCTGAAGCCCACCATTCACAAAGCCCTTCATAGAACAGCAGCAGAAATGCAGAACTGACCACCTTGACCTTAGGTGCTTACATACTTGCAGGTCCCTGAGATAGCTAAATTATCGACACCAAATTTTAGAAAAGAAAAGGCAAATATTAGAAACTTGAATTACTGCATACAAGCATCATAGAATCATAGAATCATTCAGGTTGGAAAAGACCTCTAAGATCATCTAGTCCAACCTTTAACCTAGTACTAAGGTCCACCACTAAACCATGCTACTAAAGTTCCAAATCTACACATTTCTTGAAGACTTCCAGGGATGGTGACTCAACCACTTTCCTTGACAGCCTATTCCAAGGCCACACAGCCCTTTCAGTAAAGAAATTTATCCTAATATCCAACCTAAACCTTCCCTGATGCAAGTTGAGGCCATTTCCCCTTGTCTTATCACTGGGTGCTTAGGAGAAGAGCCGAATCCCCACCCCGCTACAACCTCCTTTAAGGTAATTGTAGAGTGGGGTAATGTCTCCCCTGAACCTCCTTTTCTCCAGGCTAAACAACCCCAGTTCCCTCAGCCGCTCCTCGTAAGACTTGTTTTCTAGACACTTCATCATGGTATAATAATTCAAAAAGCATTAAAATAGACATTAAAATTAACAATAACACTCTCTTTGCTCAGTAACCAACTTCAGAATTGGTCACCTCTTTGAACAATTCATATAAAACATTTTTTTCCTCTGTTCAAAGTGTGTGTGTGTTTTGATCATAGGTGCGCATATAGATTAGGTCAAGAGAGGACCTAATATTGCTATCAGCTATATAGGCTATTAGACATATCCACAGCTGGAACTGCTTTGTTTGTCAGCAGTACCTATATACATAAATGCACAAGGACATTTTTTTCTATCGGGATCATAAATTTATATTAGAGTACTTTTATTATAGTCTATTTTTCTTGGCTTGAAAATATCAGAGTATAATTTAACCCTCCCCACTTGCTACCTCTCTTTTTCTGTTCTTCCCCTGAAGAAAAGGAGTTTGCAGTAGGTGGTGGGCAGAAGATGCCTCAAGGAAAACACGATCCCCCATAAATAGGAAATGAAACAGAAAGCTGCAATCATGAAAGAAGGGGCTATGAAAGACTTTAATAACATTCTTCAAAAGGTGCCTTGTGTGTGTTCACCACCATTTAATCCTCAAACGATTAAGTGTTCCTGAAACATACATATTCTAAAGGGAAAAAAATATCATTCTTCTCCAGTGTTTCTAAGCCCCATCATTTTTCAGCAGTACATTGTCTTGTACAACAAGTATATGAAAAAGGGAAAGCAATCCAATCGCCTTGCTATAGCGGGTACAGCTGGGTATGGCTGGGTTTTGGTGCGGTTTGCCACTGTCCCGTGCTGCTGGCGGGTGGTTGCTGCTAGTGCTGCCTTTCTGGAGGCGGCCAACACAGCCCTTGGGCACCAGCTGCTCCTCTCCGAAGGGCTGGCTGAGACTTCTTTCCCTTCAGCTGCTGTTACACGGCAAATGTTGCAGCTCTGGCTGTTTTACAACTTGCTGGTAAAGCTGCACATCCGCACTTTGCCTCCAGATATGACCGGACTTGCTGAGTAAAGGCTTGCTGTCTGAAAAATTACCTTCTAACCCCGAGCTTGGTGCTTCCTCAAGGGCAGCACACGCTGGCTTTGAGCTGAGGGAGGGCAGTGGACCTTTCCCAGCCCCAAAACAACCAGGGTTTTGCATTGGGAATCACCTTGAGATATGGACACTGCAGCTCTGCTACTCTGGACACTGCAGGACAGAAAAACGCTGCAGGGGAGGCGTACAGTGAAATATCTGACTGCAGAAAGCCACTCTGAAGTGCAGGAAGCAAGCATGTACTGGTCAAGGAATTAGATTACTTAAGGCGGTGACTCACCCAATAACTATTCAGCGTTTGCGGTTAAAAGAGAAACCTTTGCCAGAGAATGACTAAAATCCATTGGCACGGGCTTTAAAGGAATCATGACTGGGCCTAAACGGCTGTATACGCAAATGAATTATTTTTCCGCCCCTTTCCACTGAAGCGACGATAAAGAAAATACACCGTCCTTGTGTGCGTAGGTTATTGCTGGGCTGGAGCAGCCCCGGGGCCTTTCCTGCAGCTGCTCTCCACGGGGCCAGGCCCAGGCCTACATTTCCCTGTCGAGGCCGGGCTGTGACTTTGTGCTGTTTTAAAGGCTCGGGCTGGCAGGGTGCAGCTAGCTCCAGGGCACTCATTCCTGCTTGGTTGAAGGGTGGGTAGGAGGAGAAAGAGTGAATTCCAGGATCTGGCAGTTAGTCCCCAGAAATGAAGCAAACAGAGTGATTTGGCTTGTGCGTGCTGCGCTGGGGTAACCCGGGCTGGATGTTGGCTCCTTCACTGCTGGGTCTGGCAGTGGCTGTCACTCAGCAGCTGGCAGGATCACAGGACCACAAAATCATCTAGGCTGGAAAAGACCTTCAGGATCACCAAGTCCAACCATCAGCCTGACCTACAGAGTCCCATCACTAAACCATGCCCCTTACGTGCCACGTCCACACCTCTCTTACATACCTCCAGGGATGGAGACTCCACCACTGACCCGAGCAGCCCGTTACAATGCTTGACCACTCTCTCTGTAAGAAATTCCTCCTAATATCCAGTCTGGCACAACTTGAGACCATTTCCTTGTGTATCCGATCACTTGCCACTTGAGAAAACGACACCCAGCTAGTGGTAGAGAGCAATAAGGTCTCCCCCTCAGCTTCCTCTCCTCCAGACTAAGCAACCCCAGTTCCCTCAGTCACTCCACATAAGTCTTGCTTTCTTCACCAAAGTCTCTTCACCAAAGTCATCTTGAGTAACTCAGAAAAAGTGCTACTAATGTATGCAAAAAGCAGGAAGGACGCAGCATCATTGTTAGACAAACAAGATGCTTGGTTTTGTTCCCACTGGCCTCCCAAGTTGTTTTTACATGACCATTTACTTTACTTTACTTTTACTTGCTTAATTCTGAGATCTTCAGTGCCCCGTTTTTGTTTTGTTTTTGTTTGTTTGTTTTGTTTCCTAGCAAGCCACCCTTACTGACTTTGTCGAAGGTCAGTGAAATATTCCAGTGGCACAGGCTGCCAGCAAAAATGCTCAGAAGATCTTGAGAATATTTAGTTACCTTTGTCAGGTTTCTGTGGCTGGAAGGGAGCTATGCAGTAAGGCAATAGCCTGGCATGCACAGATGTGTATTTCCCTCCAGTAAAGAGTAAAGCACAGCCCTGGCATCATTCAGAAAAGCCTTCCCACACCTGCTTTTCATTTCCTCTTGCTATTTCTGGTAATGAAAATTGGAACTGTTGCTATAGATTTGGGGCGTAGAAGGCCTTATACACATTTTCTTTTTTCTTAAAAGCAAGCCTGGGATTATATGAATGTCTAAGACCCAAAAAGATGAAACCAGAGAATTTCTGGAAGGAGGAGAAGAAAAGGAAAAAGCTTGCTCTTGGTTATTATTTTTTTTTACTACCAATCCAGCTGGGAAGCTCAAGTTGCCTTTCGTCCTTTTCAAACCCCTGTTTCTGCACCAGAGGATCTGCTGCTTGCTGGAGCAGCCCTTTTTTAGGATTTAACGTGGAAACAGCAGAATCACAGTCTGTTTTACGGCAAGCCATTGAGCTTCCTGTAGAAATAAATTCCTTTCCAGCACTTTCTTCCCCTTCTTGCCAGTCAGCCTTTTGTTCTCTGCCTTTGCAAAGCTTGGCTGTGCTCAAGGAAAGGTGTTTTTGTAGCCAAATGCAATTTTATTTTGGTTTTCCCTCCACCCAAGTACTACTGAGACACCACCAGAGTCCAGCTCCCCCAGCAGATGCTGGCAGCAATTGGTGTGCTCCAAATCCTCCAGGATATCCTTGTTCATGTCTTATCCTCCATTTTCATTATTTGGCTTCACTGTGACCTTTGGGTGCATTCTTTTTCTGGATGGGGTTTCTCAAGCCCCCTAAGGCAGTTGCAGTACCAAATTCCCACCAGCCCTGGAAAAAGAAACTGCTACCTTAATATCTCTGTAAACAGGACAGACAAAACTCTTGGAGCAGCACTGTAAGTTCATATGCCACCAAGTTCAGAGTATTTCCCCCTGGCACACACAGCCCAGGCTTTACTATTGCTACTTCACTCAGAGAAATCACTTTGAATGCTTGCCTCCCTCGGACTCCCCTCCCTGTGGGCCACAACAACTGGAATATCCCTAATGGAAGAGATTAAGAGAGGCTCATCCAAGGTGGTCATAGTTTGGCAGTGAGGACAGCCTCTGTACATAGTGGGAGTCCTTGATGCATAAGCTGCTCCCATCAGATCTGCGGGGCTGTGAGCACAGCTGCTCTCCCCAGCTGGTGTGCTGTTTACATGCTAATGGGTGTACAAAGCCAGGATGGAGCAGAAAACTCTTTGCCTCATGTAAGAAATGCCTGGGCAAGTTTTGGCAGCCAGCTCCAGGCAAGAAGCCCAAAGGACTTAGCTGTCTTGGAGGGGCTTTGCCTCGTATGCTCTCAGCTCTAATGGTAACCTGCTTTCACATGGCTGGTAGCTCGCTCGCCTCTCACTTTGCCAGCTTTTCAAAACACCACTGTTCGGCTTCTGATCCTCTGCAGGCAGCATGTGGAGAATGTGGGTTTCTGCCCTGGGGCTATGTTTCCTACTGGTCTGAACCCCTAAGTCATGGAGCAACTGAGTCACCGTGGAGATTTAGCCCTGGGTGCTCCAACCCCCTGAGGCATGTTTGCACATCTCACCCTATGACTGCAACCTCTTCTTTTCCTGACAATGCTCCTTCAGGAGGTTTGGTCAAATGATAAGGATGTTGTTAGGTTGTTAGTGCCTGTTAGGGCCATTTTGAGTATATGGGAATGTGCAGATTCAAGTGTTTCATTTTGAGATATGGACGAGACTATCTCCACAGGTCCCTACCTCAGTGACTGTGGGATTCGGTGTGTGTGATCTTGTACACAGAACAACATTCCTGCCCTTCCCACTCTCCCAAATTTCAAATCCCTTTTGGTGCCTCTCCCTGCTTTTGCATTCCATTAAGGTAATTAGCAGATACTTAGGAAGAGTATAGTTTGGCCTACCCACTCTGAAAGCATCTCATCTAAGTGGGAGCTTTATAGGCAAGTTTCAAACCCTGCAGGTCAGCTGAGTGTTTTCCGTACATTGCACATTCCCTTTTAGCGTTCATCAAGTAGACCGACTCCATCACTTTATCTCAACGCTCAGGAAGGGAATCATTCTGCTTGCTGATATCCACATTTTAGCACACAGGACAGAATCCCAGTTGCAATATACAAAGAATCAAACTGAAGATGATGGACCTTGAAAAAATGGGCAGGATCTGCATCTGAGTGAAGCGCAGCACTGTTCTTATCTCCAGGGAAAGCAGGAAGGATGCAAAAGAGCAATCTCCAGTAAGGCATTCCTTTACTATATATTTTGTATCTCATCGTTATTCTCTATCAGAGTTTTCTCCATGTTCTTTAAACCACAGTGGATCAAGTGTGCCCCTTAGAAAAAAAGATGCAATTGTTATTTGGTGCACACTATGCATAAAGTAACGTAATAGCTGAAGCTTTTCACTTTGGCAGTATCAAATTTTGCTGATTTACTTATCGTCTCTATTTTTATTTTTATTTTTTAGTAATACATGCTGAAAGTGCTCCAACATCCCCCATCACCTTAAAGATTCCTACTTAAAACAACGATCTTATCCTTTCTGTCCTTGTCATTATTTGCTGATTAACCATCTCCTGCCAGCAAAGTCCTGGTGAAGAAATGAGTGTGTGACCACAGGGGTCACTGAGCAGGCAGTGTTTGGCAATACCAAAACACGGAAATACCAGAAACAACATCCCTGGAAAGACCAGCATCCCACCCTGTGTACCACAGGCCGAGCAGAAGCACCTGAACTACACATGCTGCAAATGAGCTCTCATGAACATCACCACCACAGTCAGCCTCGGCCGGGCTTTGTAGATGAAACATTTTCCTCACTGTGGGGTGCCCTATGCGATTAGTCTTGCTTTCGTTTAAATCTCCTCACGTATTACAAGGGTATCATATCGGCTTCTGTATTCTGCCTTTCAAATAAAAAACATTTGCAGGAAATAATTGCTATGAATAAAAATGATGTGCTATCTGCCTTAAATTTTTAGGAAGAGAGACGAGTGAACAATCAGGAAGGGCTACTTGGTCAAGAGCACTCATTTGTGCAAACAAAGCAGCAGAAGTGCCATGTTTGAAAGAGAGCTGACCTTCTGCAACACAGTGTTACTGCTCATTTGCTTCAGGTGCTTGTTGGTTTTCATCTGCTGTGGAGCTCTTAACTCATTATTTTCTACAAGGAAATAGCTGCCATTCAACATAGTGGTGCTGGTCTAGACATAATAACAACAAAAAATCCATCACATCGGAATAATACGTTGCATAAAGACTATCAGAAGAGACCCTAAAAATCAGATTAAACTTACTCTTTTTCTTTTCTTTTCTTTTTTTTTTTTTTTTCTGATTATGTACCATGCACTCAACTTCTAAGTGGGGTTCTTTGAATGCAGATATGAGGCAGGGGCTTATGCGTTGGCCCACAAGCAGGAAGGAGGGATGCTGGTCCCCCTGAAGGGCCTGGCTCTGTGCCCCTTTGGCAGGATACAGAGGATACTAGCTCCTCGTCACTCTGGGCAGGCAATGACTTCTTTTTTTTTGCCCCGCTTGCACAGTAAGAACGTGGGTAGGGCTTGGTGTCGTGGATTCCCCCTGATGCCTGTTGCCCTTCCTGCTGCAGGGTTATGTAGGATGCAGACAGCCTATTTAAACACCCATATTTCAAGACCCAAAGCCCTAAGCCACTTCCCGTGTGAGGCTCACCATGGATGCAGCTGGCTTTGGACTGAACTGTAGGAGCAATGCTGAAATTCAGCAATGTGCTGAAAAGTCATGTAACAAACTGAGGCAGGGAAGGGACACCTGCCCCCACCTGAAAGCAGGGTTCCTACTGAGGGAACTCTAGGAAAAGAGTCTTTGTGCTTGGAAGTCTGACTGGGGCACAGCATTTAAACCACATACCATAAGGGTATCTGGTGCCATTCTTTTAGTTCCTGGTTATCTCTTAGCAAAATGCCTGTTCCATTTGGATGTCTAACCGAACCTCCCCTCTGCTCCCCAAAACAGGAAAACAGGAAGCAAAACAAAACAGCAAAACAAAACCAACCTGAACAGGTGGAGGAACAGCAAAAGAAATCTCCATGAAGCTGTTAGCTAGAGACGGATCCCCAGAACACACGATGTGATGGCAAAAACTCAGTGCACGCCCTGGATCTGCAGAAGCAGGCTCACAAATTTTAAACAATCCTCCAGTGTCCTCAGTGCTTCTACCTGAGATTGGTGCTTTATATCACAATCTGGTTAAAAGCTGTGTTTCTAGGCACGGCTGGGTGATATTACAGAAGCCAAGCAATGGAGACAGCTCCTACATTGCTATACACAATAGTTATTACCATTAGGGGATAAAGGGACACAACAATTGCCCTTAATTTAGAAACAAATAGCAGAGGGATGCCTGGCAGCTGCGGGAGTCATACGTGCACGTGCTGTAACAGAGAGTCTATACCGCGGGAGCAAGAGGATGTATTTTCAAGATGACATGGAAAGAGCCCACTTTGAAGTTCCCAGGCTGAGTAAAATCAATATCTAAACGCTTCAGTGAAATGTGTTTGATGTTGTCTACATGTAGAAACCCAATAGAGGCCACTTATTATTGAATAGTACTAGACTGAGCAAAGTAGGTCATATTACAGCTTTGTTTGGGAAGCAGCATTGTACCTGCCAGAACAGCATCCCTAACGCATGGTATATGGCACTGGAAAAAAGGTAGATATGCACCCGAACCACCTGCAGGAGTGAGTACACAGACAAACAGATCTCATCGATGATTATTCTCTGAAATGATCATTGGTTAAATTGCCAGGTTCTGTCAAGTGGCTACTTGAACCCGTCTCGCATGCCAGGCATTTTGCAAAGGCTATTTATAGAGTAACTGTGACTGTGGTGGTGCTGAAGGCCTGTCAGCATTTCCATTACAGGCTCCTGCAACTTGGCAGTGTGGTATCAGGCTAGACCCTGATGTGAAGGGAAGATTTTGTTTTAAAACAAACAATACGTCTCCTTGCTTTTGGGTTCCTTCCCCTAAAAGCATTAAAAAAGGCAGGTACTTAATACTTTTTTTGAGTTCCTGTTGCTTTAAAAAAAAAGTATTAATTGTCATGAGTTTTTCAAACTCTTTTTTTTTTTTTTTTTTCGTGGCTAAAGATCAAACTATATTTTGCTGTAGGAAAAACAAAGATATCTAGAGAATTGGAAATGGCAAGTAGCTGCTCCTCTGCATTATTAACAATATTGTTGGCCAATGGCTGTATGTGATTTTAGCCACGGGGATGTTGTGCTCCTGGGGAACGCGTGTAACACACTCCTCTAGCCACGAAGAGGTCCCTCAGGTGTTCCTCACAAGACTGCTGTGCTTGACACCGTCTGACCCCATCACATGTCTCCAGACACAGCTGCTCACACACACGTGGCTCAGCCCACACCTGCTGCTGGGCACCACCCGCGTGCACGTGGACACCAGTGTTTCTGGGGTCAAGGAAAGAGCTTGCCATTGCTCCTGTCATGGCTTAAGGCCCTTTTGGATCCCAACGAGCAGAGCCTGGGAAGAAGACGACCCAGCTTGCTCGGTGGCTTTGCGCTTGGACGGCTCCACCCACGCGCTGCCCAAATTGTGCATGACCCCAGCTGTGGCTTGGGCGCTGTACTCATGAGCAGGGTGGAAACATCCTACGCCCACACATTTGGCAGCTGCTCTGCGCGTGTTTCTGTAGGTGACGCGTGGTAAAGCCACCTTCTTTGCAACTGGGGCTCCCTGCAATGGGAGCTCAGCTCCAACGGGAGGTGGGCTCGCAGGGCAGAGGGTGCGCAATGCCCACGGCACTGCCGTCCTCCACCATTGCCTGTGGGCACGGGAGGAGCAATTTCTTCAATGTGCCCTTCCTCGCCCTCCTCCTCGCTCCCATCCTGCTCTCACAGCGTGGCCCAGGAGGAATCGCAGTGCCTGGCAGCCTCAGCTCCTCACCCACTCTAATACAGAGTCTGGACGTGCATTGATTTTTCGTTTTTTCTCAGACGGCAATCATCTGTCATTTTATATTACTGGAGATACCATTAGCAATAAAATAAAGGATGAAAGGTACAGAACCCATTAGAGTGCTTACTTCATGTGTATGAGAGAGTGAGTGAAACAATTAAAAGCACATCAGCTTATAAACATGCTGATACAGTTATTAGCACAGTGAATAACATTCAGAGTATGATACCAAGGGATAGAGATGAAATCTCCCCTTTCCTTTCTCCTTCTCTTCCCAGGAAGCAGAGTGAGGGATATGATATTTCGTAATAGTGCTGAATGTATGTGACCATAGATATTGTACATGAGGAAGATGAAAAGAAGATTAAATAATAAAATCAAGGAACGTTGCACAGCAGACATTCTGCAGTTGGCTTGTAAGAAGGTGAATTTCAGCCCCACCATGGTAAAACCAGAGTGACTGGAAGGTTAAATATAAAAGGAGAGCAGTGCAGTCCTGGAACTAGTTTATAGTAAGCTGGGAAAAAACAGAATTTTTCAGCCCAAGAAAAGGACAAGTCTGATTATTCCCATCCATACAATGATTTAGCCCAAATCCTTCTGATAACTTGATACCCTGTGAGAATGAAGTGAATACGAATAAAATAAGTATAAAGATTAGATGATAAGCAGACACTCATCCACCTTCCTGAACACTCCAGTGTCTTTTGCAAAGAAAAATATCTGCTGTGTGTGTTTTGCAGCTTTTGTTTTTATTGTTTGCCTTTTTCCCTCAGCAAACTCGGCTGATGTGCCTGGCATGTGGAGCCCCAGGTAACTTCACCCCATCAGTAGGCATGAGCATACCTTGCTGGTGACATTAGGTCTCCTCCTGCAGGTTTTCCACCCACTTACTCCAAAAGTTAGTGCGTTTGGTGCTCTGTGAGCTACTGGTTCCCACTGCAGATGGCCCTCTGGCTTTTGCAGGCAGTGTCCCAGGAGAAGAGCTCCTCCTGCTCTACTGGCTAGCCCCAGGCAGTCACCACATCTTCTATCTGAGAAAAAAGTAGTGACAGGTCTCGGGGGATGCTAAAGCCCAGCACTTGGGTGTTGGATGAAGAGGCCATGGCAGGATGGAGGTGGCTCCAGTTTATCTCCCTCTGGCAGGTGAAGGAATCATGAGGGGCTTTGTTTCACAGGAGCTGCACTCCATACTGAAGTACTTCAGTCACAGGTACAGGAAGGCAGAGGGAAACGAAGAGAAAGAGGATGAAAGAAATGATCTTCTCATAAGCACAGGCAGTTCTCCTATGCCATGCAATTAAACCAGAACTTGGAATATTCTACATCTGTTTAAGAGAGGCCCAGACTACACGTAACAGCAAGGGTTGTGTACCTTGCCCTTGGACATCTTTGCCCCTACAGGACTCTTCTGTCTTTCCCCATATCCGAAAATCACTGTCATGATACACGACTCCTAACAGAGGAGGATAACGTCCCGAGGTGGGGTGGGTGAGTCAGGCACGATGAGGGTGCAGAGGTGACAGAGGTAGCCCAGCTGGCAGCACTACGTGGTGGGTGAACCACTCTGCAGCTTCACCCTGGGCTTGCGTGGTTTCCCTGCCACGAGGTCTGCTCGCCTTGGTCACCACATGGTCCTTGGTCCTGTCGGTCACTGTTGCTACTTGCTTGTGGCCGAGAGCTCAGGAGACCCAGTCGTCCAGCTGAACCCGGTGAAGCGCAGCCCAACAGAGTCCGTGAAGTGCTCGCTGGGGCAGCCACGCTCCTTCTTTCTAGAAAATGGTTCCTATCAATGCAGATCTTAACTCTGCGGAAAGGCTGTTGCTAGAGGTCAGCTGCACTGTGCTAGAAGTTAGGGAGTTTGTCCACACCCACACCTCCACTAGTTTAATTGTATCAGGGCAGATCTCCGGGCTGATTCAGGATGTGGCTATCTACACACACTGACCTTGCTGTACCTGTAGGAGCTTAAGTCCTCTAAATAATACTCACATACAGAAAAATCTACCCCAGGTTCAGTGACCAAACGTATTCACCCTGATCAAAATCTGCTCGATATCTTACCTATAAGCTAAATGAAAACAACAGCGTGGCTTACATCAGGCTTAATAGTTCTCCATGGAGCAAAGCTGTGGTGCTGTGATGCATGAGTTCAGTCATGTTTGTGCTTGACAAGGATACAGATGTCTGAAGTTGAAGGTGAAATAAAAGAGAACAAAGAATGCCCTCAAACAAAATTATTAGTTTGGTAAAAAGGGATCAGCGTGGGGGAAAAAAAAAAAAAAAAGAGGAAATGGAAGTGATCTTATTACTTTTTTTTTTTTTTTTCCTGTGTAGTGTTTTAATCTTGCTTCGAACAACAAACACTGCAGTACTTGAGCCTCTGATTCAACACCGGGTTTAGAGCTGAGGTAAGAAAAGGCGAGATGGATCCTGCGAGCCCGAGCACGTTGCGAGGAGACGAACAGTGTCAGGACATTTCCATGGCTGGGGGGCAGACGGCAGGGCTGCAGCACACGTAGGTACAGGTGGTGTGAAGAAGGCTTTCTCCTTCCCTCCTTCCCTGGTGGGCAGGAGGTAAGTGTGCACGGGGAGGGCTGACCGCAGCGCTGTCACACACACCTCGGTTCCTGTCGTGGGATCAGGAAGGAAATGCTGACTAACAGAAGAGCTCTCAACCGTTTTTTTGTTGTTGTTGTTAGTTTTTTTTTTTTTTTATTTGCCACTGATCCCCTAGCATTAAGCAACAGTGACTTTGCATTGACTCATTTCAGATACCCAAACTATGGAAAAATAACTGAAAGATCCCAAACCTGTCACAAAGCTTGTTTTGATTCGGGTATTTATTTGCCTACCCTAATGTTTAACTAGATCACGTCGGAACAGCCACGTACCCCTTTTGGATGCCTCAGCTTGTGTTGTGAGGGAAACTGTCAGATGAGATTATGATTTCTTTTTCTTGTGTAAAACACCCGTGCCCAAACTTTTTAGGTCGACGGGCTACGTGACTCACCGTAGGAGCGGGCAGAGCTGTGCCACGCGATGCCTTTGGCCGAGTGCAGCCCAGGAGAGCTCCTGGAGGCTTCTGGTGGCCCGGGGAGCAGCATCTCGTGTAGCTGGACTTGCACCTTCCCCGGGGGAGCACCCAGGCAGTGGGGCAAGCTGGATGATTTCAGGGGAAAAATGCCTGTCTTGCCTCTGGGGAGGTTTGACCCATGGGAGAAGTGGGTACCAGGAGCTGGCTGCTGTTGTTGCTGCTGGATTTGGACCACCCCTTTGGGTTTCTGGAAAAAGAGTGGCTAGGCTATGGGATGCATGATGAGAGTGTGGCCTGTCACCTGCTGCCAAGTGGACTGGGCAGTGAGCAACCCACAGGTCTGGTTAAAGTGAATTCTCAGGCACAGATCCTCAGAGGGGATTTTTGTGGTGCCTAACTCCTAAGGTTGGAAGACCTTTTTTAACTGGGAAGATCCTTTATTTACATTATTTTCTTCTTCTTCAACACA
Source organism: Anser brachyrhynchus (assembly GCF_964034855.1). Taxonomy (NCBI): domain Eukaryota; kingdom Metazoa; phylum Chordata; class Aves; order Anseriformes; family Anatidae; genus Anser; species Anser brachyrhynchus. The sequence continues at coordinate 86,183,622 of NC_137696.1, read as the reverse complement.
AATAAGATTGTTGGAAATAGGAAACTTACAAAGAAAAGTCTTTCTGAGTGTGAAAATACAGAATAAGAAACAACTAGAAGAGAAGTATGATAATAAACCAAAGCCACTCAGCTCCTTGCTTTGCCACAACTATTTCCTGACCTGTTTATTGCAGTAAGTGCCTATTAATGGGTTGACTTGAGCTCTCAGATATGTGAGCTCCTACCCCGACAGCTATGTCATAGTAAAAAACAAAACACTAACAACAACAACCCCAAGCCCTCCACAACCAGTTCTTGGCATTGAAAGTGTTAGCAAGAGCTAATGTAGTAATTAAATGTACCCAGTGCTTTCTGACTTCACAGATGACAGTCTGTGGTTTGCCTGCCCACCCAAAATGCGTGGGAGGGCAAACCCAAGTCTTAGAGCTCTAGCTGCACCGAGTGTCTCATCACTTTCCTTATCAAGATTTTCACAGTCACTGGGAAAGGGTTGCACCCATCAGCATGAGACATTCCAACGCAGGAGATGAGATGACTTTCCTACAATTCAAGTTGCACAGGATTCCTGCATAATCGTACTCCGTATCTCATCTCCCTCTGCTGTGCACCTTTTCCCTTCTGTGAAATTTTGCGTCTCTTCTTCATCTGAATATGAACGAAACTCACAGGAGAAAGCAGGAGCTTAAAGCAAAAACAAATAAACAAACAAACAAATGAGAAAAAAAAAAACAAAAAAAAACATTGCCATTCCCCAGAGGTCTTAGAGGCATGGCCAAGGTTATTCTGCAGTGACCCAGGCAATTCTGAGCACCTGGCCTTTCAGGAAGCCTTTGACAAAACACCTGACAAAAATCCCGGACAAAAAGCTAATAGAGCAAATAGCCACAGGAAGAGAAGGGAGACGCATCTGAGGGCTGAGAAACAAGGGCAGCAGTAGGCTGGCAGTTCTCAGCATCGTTAAGTGCTAACAAGGAGCAACTCCAAGCACCTTATCTAGAGCAAGTGTTTGAAATATGTCAGGCTGGAAAGGAGGGGAAACCGCTGCGGCCACAAAGCCGTACACAACCCGTAATTGGTTCATGAGTCAAGAGAGGACTGTGAAGAGCAACAAAGAGACCTAACAAGATGGAGTGAGCTGGCAGGAGGGAAACTGCTGTTGTCAAGGGTGGTGCAACACTTGGAGGCTTGGGTCTGCTGCCCTTGTGAGGTGTTTGCTTGACATCTACACGGGGAGGTGAACCTTCCTTCTGTGTGCCCTTAGCTTTTAGGGGTCAGATGGTTAAACAGTATTTCTGGCTTTGGAGTTACAGGTATTCACTCTCGCCAATGTTTAGGTACCTACATTTTGAAACAGATGCCCCATCACAAAACTTTTCCTTTCTTTTCCCCAGAAGTCCTCTGTTGGGTTAGTGCTTCTGATAGATACCATCACATTCCTCTTCTCCCCTCTCCTTCCTCCTCCTCTTGCTCTTGTTACTGACCAGGACCCTCACCCTCTCTCTGGTCCCCACTACATTGCTTGTGTGGCCAACGGTGGACTTGATCCAGCTGCCTGATCTGTCAGAAAATGTCCTGTTCTCCTGAGGTCCATTTTCCACTGGTTTCATGAGCTGCATCAGCTCAATGAGATATCTATGAAGCAATGGTGCTGGAGAATGAGAATCAGCACAGCCACATGGCCAGAGGGGCAGAGGGCTGCCTTCCAGCAGCAGGCTGGGAATGAGGTTCAGGTTGCCAAGTGCTGTACAACTCTAGCTCAAACTGGGATTTTCCAGAAGAACTGGAAGGATTTGTGAGTGTCTTTGTAAATGGCAAGCATCAATGTACTACGCAACACACCATAGCTATTAGAAAATAAGCAAGATGTTTTGGACAAAGAAATAATGAGCAGGAGGATGGTATTTACATCTGCAGAGGCATTGTAAGGTAATACGTCATGTTCACTTCAGTAGTACGCCACTCTAAAGAGGATACAGAAACCTGACGGTAAAACAGCTAAAGTGATGGGGGGGCTTCTCAGTGGGAAGTCAGGGCTTGCTCATTTAGATAGGAGGCGAATAAAAGGGGACACAGAAGAGCATCCTATGGCACACAAACAATGAATATAGCACTGTTTGGGTGAAAAATGAAGTGAAACTGAAAGGTAACTATTTCCAGTAAATGGTAAATACTTTTTCAACAATCTGACAAGTTCATTTCCACAAGATATGAAAAAAAGTCAAGGCAATGATAGGCATTTAGACATTTAAATCAATAAAATAATATTGTTGTTATCCTATGTGGGATAACCAGAACATCTAAGGGGTAAATACTTACATCACAGGTGGTAAACCGGTTTCTTTTTCTGGTGCAGGTAAACTGGAAGCTGTTTTGGAGATCACACTCCTCCACAATTACTTAACAAGATCTTGGCACCTTTTTCAGAAACATCTAGAGTTGGCCAGCCTCAGGCAGGACACAAAATGCTTTACCCTTCTATGGAAATCCTCTTATGCCTAGCACAATAAAGAAATCCCATGTGAACATAAGTGCAGTGGATGTCGGGAGCTCATTTTTTTTCTGACACTAAGAATCAGGAATGTTTGAAGGAATGGGTAATGGTGTGACCCCGTGTGCCCATCTCTGTCTCCAAAAATGGCTATTGCAGGGTGCAGCGGCAGCCACTGAACAGCCATATAAAGGCGTCCAGGGCAGAGTGCAAGACCCATCCCTTCCTTTTTTCAGTTTTGACCCAAGAAATATTGAGCAAATCGTGTAACCCAGCACTGTAACAGATTGTCTCAGCAAATGGCACCACAGGCCTGTGTGAAGAGAGGATCTTCTGGAGTGTATTGCCATGGAAGATAAGAGAAGAACAGCACCTACCCGTGAACAGCGTGAGCCACAAAATTGAAATTAAGCAGCCTGTTTCATGTTAGATTAACAGACCCTAATGGCTTTTTGATCTGTCATTCTGTATGAATTCATAGTAAAGAAACTGACTTGTTTTGTATCCATAAGTAATTACAAAGAAATGTTGGACCAGATAATCTTGCTCCTCCACATAGAGGAGGATTTTGCAAACTGTTCAGAAACATCACGTCTTGTTGCATTTGGGTACAGAAATTAAAGTTGCCTTGAGGCAGCTTTAACTTGTGTGACCGACACTTACAAAGCGAATCACAGTAGGTTTTACTGACCTTGGCAAAATCAGAGGTCATATTTTCACAGATATAAGCCCTTTTAGACATATTCCCCTGATGTATTCGCTGCAAAAAGGTTTCTTTCTGTACCTCTACAGAATGTAATGCATGTCCTCACCTTCATTCTTCTCTCTTCAAAGTATTACTGAGGCTATCGAGAAGGAAATTAAGTTCCTCTTAGAACATTTCAGTACAATTATTCAGGGCAGGATTTTCTGCCATGCTCCTGGGTATTTTTATATTTATGAGTTCTCTTTAAGGCTTTAATGGGGCAGCAGCTGGAGCAAGATGAACCAAACAGAACTCTTTAAGAGAGACTTGGTACATTAGGGGCAGATTCTTGCTCTCATTAGCCTTATAATTTTTAATCCTTGAGGCAGCTGCAGTGATTACACTGTGACTAGTGTTTGAGTGAGGTACAGTGCAGGGTGAATCCAGTTGTCAGAGCGTGACCCTTCCTTATTCCAGCAGAAAAGCTCCAACCAAATGGCAGTCCTTTCCTACTGAAGAACAGCTGATGGATGGGGAAGGTTATAAAATTAGCATATCTTCATTTTCCCAGTAAAGGAAGTACCACTGATGACATTTCAGGCAAAATAAAGGAAAAGAATAAGGTCCAGAGGGTTTGCAAAAGCCTCAGACCAAGTATTCTGCTTCTCTTCATGCATCCTGTGAGTCGTCTCTTCTATTTCAAAGCAAAAGAGCATGGGGTGCCAGGGAGGGATGGAGTGGCACCATAGCTGTGTGGGGGCTATTATAAATTTATGGGAGATCTGAAGCAGCTGATGTAGATTAGCTTTCAGTGAAAAACATACCTCACATGTAGCACAGCCTGAGATCAGTTCTTGTGGCTCAAATGATGCGGTATGAGAGGACGCTGACCACCCAGACCAAAGGCCCAGCTACCTCAGTACCCTGTCTCTAACAGTGACCAACAGCAGATAGGAAACAGCAGCAGGATGACGGTGCTGCAGGTATATTCACAGATCCTGGCAATCTCTTATCTAGAAACTTCCTGAGCCAGAGGTGGTATCTTTGTGCATAACAGCTCATGACGATATTTTCCTATGACTTTGTCCTATCATGTTTTGGAACCCACGTAAACTTTTGGGGCTTACAGCATCCTGTGGCAACTGCTCAGTGTAATCTTTGCTTTGCAAAAAAAAAAAAAATGACACCATTGTTCTGAAGCTACCTTCTGGTAGGTTCAGAATTTGATGCTGTGTACTTCCTGGAGTGTAGGAAGAGTGAATAATCATTCCTTCTCCAACTCCTCCATGGTCTTCAAGGTTTCCTAGATGCCTGTCAACTCACTCTTCAGTCATCTCTCTCTAGGAGAAAGACTTGTCTGAAAGGTGGTTTATGTGCTTCCTGAGTCTTTTTTTCCAGACTTGTAAGCACTTATTTTGAATGCTTTTGTCCTTCCCTGTAATTGTAGTGCTTTATTTATTTATTTATTTATTTATTTATTTATTTATTTATTTATTTTAAAGATGGGAGTACTGGAGCTCCACAGAGGATTCAGGGCATGGGGACAACAAGTATTATTATTTTTCTGAGGGGTAAGAGATATCTCAAAGCCCACCCCTGTGTCTCTGAAGTTAGCCTTCCCCTGCGTGCACAAATATTGTGTCAGATTGAATTTTGTCTGACATCTTTTTGCTCTCTTTCTTTGTACTATAGCACTGCATTGTGATTCTGCACAGACATCATTCATTTTTACAACTTCAATAGCTTAATATCATCAATAAACCTCATCAGCTTATTCTCCATTGCCTTTTCTAGGTGGTTAATGAATACGCTTAACAACAGAGAAGCAGAACAGACCTCCACGGGACCTTAAGATTTATTTCTCCTCTTTGTTTCCTTTAACTTTAATCCATGAACTTTTCCCCTAGTTTAGCATTTTTAAGAGCCCTTGGTAAGGGATATTGTGAAAGCCTGTTGAATATCCACTCCTACTTTATCAACCAAATGAACTACATCTGCATGCTCATTGCCTCCTCTAGAAAACTGGTCAATTTGTGATACAGCTTCCCTGTCCGACAGCTATTACGAGTCTTATCCATTGAATCGTATTTTCCCTGTGTGTTTACTTGTCCTATGCTTTTAAAAAAAGTTTCTATTGCTTTGTCCAGTACGGCTGTCAGCCTTACAGGTAGGGCAGCTGCCTGTTTGCCCTGTCCTGACTTCATGAAGCCACATGCCAGCCGGCGGTGTCCAACCTGCAGGAAGAGAAGCCTGCGAGGCAGAGCATTTCTGAAATGTCCAAGGGATGCGACGACTGCTACACAGACATTTTCAGGCCTCCTTCCTGGAACTGCCATCTGCTAGCAGATATGTGAGCATCAGTTGCTATGGCAGCACACAGAATACTTTGTCCAAACCCTGGAAACACGGAGTATAGGTCTGGAGCTGGGCTATGGACCAAGAATCTCAGCAAGGACTGGAGGATGAGAGTTTTATCCCCTTCCTGGCCCATGCAAAGAAATCTTTCTGCAATTTCTGTTGTACAGACTCAGGGCTGACTCGGCTTCAATGGCAGACGGACCTCCTGTTTGGGTGTGACAATGCGCAGAGCTTCTTGCAGAACAAGCCTTACCTTTGTCTTACAAATCTCCCAGTGGAGAGGCCCGTATGGAGCTGCACTGAGACCTTGGGCGACTGTTCCCCAGTGAACTCATGCAGCATCCATTGTGCTTGTGCAGCCTGTTGCAAAAAAATGGATGCCACCCCCCGAATGTCGGCTGAATATTGATTTTGTGAATGGGGGTGGGGGGAAAGGGAAAGAAATAAAAGGCCATTGTAGCCGGTATTGCATATAAATAGCTGGGAGGTTAATTTATGTGATTTATGGAAATCTGGAATACTGGGAATGCTCTAATGCTTATTCCGGCTAGACTATTAGTGTTGTTCAAGTTCTTATATGCATGCATCACCATGTTATCTGAATGTCTCTAAGCCCTCTTTAAAAGCAGTCAGGCAAGCCTTTAAAGAGACTAGAAAGGGGATTGTAAAAGAAAGTATCATTTCTGTAACTATTTATAATCCTAAAGGATGCATGCAGCATGAGTGAATGTAAGAAATGTTTTTATTTACCAAACACTAGAGAAGAGCTACAATAAAAGGAGAAAAAAAAAAGAACCATCCCCCAAAAGAACAACATTTCAGGGTGATTTAAAAACAAAACAAATGAAAAAAAAACATATTTATATATAGTTCTTTGCTTTTTTGTTTCTTCCAGGATACACACATGACTAACAGAATCTCTCTTAACCAGAGAAAACACTTCGGGACAATTTACGTTCAACATGAATTTACCTTACGACCTCATACAAAACACACACTCATCATCCATTTGAGAACGTGGACCAGCACGAAATAAGAAAAGAAAAAGAACACACACTGGTGCACGTCTCATCTTTTACAGGGATGGCAGCCGCTACACTTTTTACGAGGGGCACCGTGATTTGCTCCCAAGCCTTCCGTTTTAATGGCTTGGGAGAGAGGTGTGACAAGGAGATCCAACGGCGAAAGGGCTGCGTTACGCCAGCTAAAAATACTCCTGTGGTCAAAGCACAGAGCGGATGAGAGTGTGCCAGAGGTAGGGAGGGAGGCGAGCCTGCGGCGTGTACAAACAAATGCCCCAGCGACAGCGGGAATGTACACACAGCCATTGTCTGAGGTTTCCTACACCTTCAGGGGCTCATTCTTCTGCTGAGATGCACAAACATAGATGCTTTTTTTTTTTTTTTTTTTTTTTGACAGTGTATCTCAAGGAGTGTAAAAGCAAAAGCCACCGCTAAATATAGCAGGCTGTCACATGCTGCGTTTAGTCACATTGCGATTCATTGTAAACTGCAGCATGCATCGCACCACAGCTCCCTCAGCCTTGCCTGTGTGTTTTGAGGGTGGTTTTTTTTTTTTTTTTTTGCTTGTGCACATCCCGCTCCCCTCCCTCCAATTCAGAAGTGCAAATGCAGCTGAGCAGTCAACAAGCAGGCAGTTTTGATGGGCCTGCTGAGCTCTAAAATGTACAGGCATGTCTGAAACAACATGGAAAGTGCTGGTGAGAGGGGGGTGAGCGGATGAGTCACTTTTAAAGCAAAGCAGGCAAACTGAAAAAAAAAAAAAGAGAGAGAAAGATCTGTGTCTTGACTCAGTTCCCAAAATCTTCAGCTGATGCTTCACTGCAGACTCTGAAGTTCAGCTTATTTTTCCTCTCATTTGTTCTCTTATTTTTATGTCTTACATAATGGAGCTTTGATTCATAGAAATCTATTTATATAGTCTAGGATTTGGGCCAAACTCTGAAGTCCTAACTCTGCCTTTACTCAGGCAAGACGGCCATTGTTGTTAGCGATATGAATGAGGTTTGCTGACCCTGTTTGTTCGGGGCTGGATTCCTGGGGGCTACGCTGGATAACACTGCAATTTCTTATATCCTTGACAGGGGAGTGATTTAGTGGAAGGAAACCTAGCCCGGGCTGCAGCTGCAGGACAAAATACACCCTTTGCTCGGGGTGGCTGGGTGTAAGCGGGGCACCACGCGCGCCAGGTCCGTCTAAGGAGCTGGTGGAGCCAGCTGACCTTTTATCTGCCGAGCTGGCAGAGAGGGGACGGCTGCCAGAGAGAGAGCTCCCCGCTGACATCAGAGTTATTCCTGGGGCTAGCTGGAAAACAGCACGAGAGAATGCTCTTTGCTGCAGCGCTGAGGCCGACTGCAAATGCTTCCCGTGAAAAGAGCAGCCCAAGCCCAGCTAAGCAGGTTAGAGGGGCAGAACTGAGGGAGGCTGCTTGCCTGTGCACTGGGACCAGAGGCTGGGGGGTGTGCTCCCTGATAAGGGGGGAACCCCAAAGGAAGCCCCTCTGGGGGCTGGACGTGCCCAGGTATATTCTTGGCAGTCTGCTAACACCTCAGCTCACCAGCCCGTGTTTATTTCAGCGCAAATGCTCTTATAATCCTGTTTTTCATGGCTGCTTGTGAGAACGTGGCGTCTTTGATTCTGCTGCCTCTTGGTCATGTTCGATGACACCATGCTCATATTTTTAGCCGGGCTAAAAGGGATTGCTGTAATGATTCGGGGAGAACCAGGGAAAATGCTTTCAGTTTATACTAAAACACATGCACACACACAAATCTATCTATCTATCTGTCTGTCTGTCTATCTATCTGTCTATCTATCCATCTATCTATATTTGTCTCCTTGCTAATTTCTCGCAGTTCAGAATGCAAGCACCGTAGATAAGGCGCTCCAGTTTTTGGCAATACCAGAGTAATGAAATAGCCAAACAAGCACTCCTTCGCCCTTCCCTCCCTCAGCTATTATTCCGTGAATGTCGGAGATAAATGTCATTTGTAAATCCCACTCATTGCTAACATTAGTGCTATGCATATGTACTTCCTTTGACAAGTAACCCTACCAGTGAAATCTGTAAGGCAGCAAACTTTAAGCAGTTTTCTTTTAAGCATGGATAATCAGTAATTGGGGGCATCTGTCTCTGCTGAACACCCACACTCGCTCTTCTTTAAGGTGTTCCAGGTTGGTGACTTACAGTCAAGGTAAAAGAGCCTTGGAACATTTGATATCCTTTCTCTTAATTACAAAGTCCATTATCAACCTTCTCCTTGCTGGAGTCGCTTTTCCTTTCTCTCTCTTTCTCCTTCATTTTCCAGAGCTAACCTGTGCATAACACAGGCTGCAGCCAAGCATGCACTCTGCCAAGTGCATTAACTCCTGTGATGAGGGGCTGCCACACCATCCCTACAGCTGGAGAGCTACACACTCAGCTTCTGCTCCTTGTCACATGCACCCCAGCAATGTGGGGAAACAGAGCTGGCCCCCAGGGGAAGGGACAGCCCTGAAGGATGTCAGTCCCAAGGCTCAGCCCTCCCGCAGCCACTGCTTGTCTCCCGCCAGCTCCCCAGGAGACTCATGAGGCCGAGAGCAGTGCTGCTCTTGTAATGGTGCTGCCCTGTACCAGGAAATCTGAGGACCTCACTTATGGGACAAAACATCCCCTTTTTAGGGAAATATGCTGTTCCTTGGCAGCCTGTTTCTTCCAGGTTCAGATCTGCGTCTGGTTGTGGTGCTGCAGGAGGCATCATGATGGGTACAGCCTGTGGAAACAGGTCACCCAGCCTGGTGGGCAGAGCTACTCTTTCCCCCAGTGCAGGGAGGAGAGCATTTTCTCCCTCTGCTTCTCTCCCAGGCTATTAACAAGAGGGAGGGTGATGTCATTAAAATTAGAAAGCTGCTGCCCCTTGGCTCCTGTTGTGCTGGAGAGCAAGGGCTCCAGGAGGCTCTCCAGAGCTGAAGCCTGTTAAGGTCCCACCTTCTGGAGGTGCCTCTTTCTCCTCGGACTCCAGGCGGGCCCTAGGGAAACTTGGGTCCAAAGTCAGACCTGGGAGGTGGTAAAACTTTCCTTCCATCTCATCCAGGTATCTTGAAACCTTGAAGCCACTGAGAGTGCAAAAAGGACCGAACAGAAATCCTAAAAGATAAAAACAAAACAAAACAAAACCCTCTTTGCTTAAAATAAGCCATTTTGTGAAGTTATTTTTCAAAGTATGATGATGATGATGATACTAAACCACTGGATTTAGGAAATTAATATGCTTCCAGGCTGAGATATCTGCAAGTCAACCTTAAAACCCTTGCAAATACTGCCATGATTGCGCAGCTATAAACTTCTAAGACCAGAAGTTAATAACAGAGGCGCTGTCGCTAATAGACATTTAACTGCAACAACACTGGTAGGTGATACAGCAATAATGAAAATAATGGTCCCATGCAAATAAAGGACGGGTAATGTCTTTCCATGATAGCCCTGCACCACGCTGAGCGCACGGCGCAGTCACGGCTCCTGCACGTTCCCGTGGTTTTACGAGGAGCAGGCTGCAACCCACTGGCTCTCCCCATTGCGCATGGCTTTCTGTGTGGAGGTTGCAAGGGATTCAGGTGCACCTAAACTGAGGTGACCCAGGAGAAAACTGGGCTTCCTTGAGTTGCCTCTCGCTGTAATCATTTTTCTTCTTAACAAGCATTGGGCTATGTGAGAAATGGGGCATGCACGTAACAGCCCAGCACCAGGGACTGGCGCCTTGGCCAGGGGGTTCCCCCCCCCTTGCCACAGACACCGAGCTCCCCACAGCCCTGTCAGCCTCCACGGTGGGGAACACAGGGGCACTGCAGTGGTCCACATGGGACCCCCGTGTCCCAAGAGCCTTGCATGCCCCACAACAGCTCCTACTGGGCTCTTTCCAAAGCTCTCTGCAAGCATTGCAGCACCAGCACAGCCCATCCCTGCAGCTGATTCCTCCCTCCCAGTCCTCTGGCAGAATGAGTTTATCTCATCCTAGACATGGATGGAAGGAGAGAAATCTCCAAGAAAATGGAGCTTCCAGAGTTAAGCCGGGAGGAGAGAGCAAGTAAGCTGCAGCGGGCTCCCCTCTGCTGCTGCATCCTGTGAGAGCACGCCTGGCCCCAGTGGTGACCCACACGCACAGTGAATGCATACTCGCAAGGTGGATATGACTAAAACAAATAAAAAGAAAATTATTTTCTTCCTTTCAGCCCTGTCACTTCACTGCTTGAGTAAAATTGACTCTTAACCTGTAATTTGCTGATTATTTGCATCCTTCAGGCTTGGTGGGACTTGCAAGCAACACCACGTCTGCCGTGGCTGCCTCCTTCACCCCAAAGCGTGGCAGTTGTTACAGGCAATTTTGCTTTTGCTGTTAGCTAATGAGTTTGGTCCGATGGGGTGCTGCGACTGGATGCTTCTTTAAGAGCTCTTAGTGGGAGCACAAGCTTGGTAAAAAAAACAATCTTCCTGAAATGGAGATTTCCTTGTGAAGTGGTGACCTAAGTTTTCTTTCTGTATGCTTGGACGATATTGTTAAAGTGTGGCCACACAGCTTGGTGGAAGGCAAAACCAACAGGAATATAAACACGGCTTACAGCTATCTGTTCTAAAATATATGCCTAATAACCACAGATCACTTTGCAACTTTCTCCTCTAGTCCTAAATAAATGCTCACGGACACCAGCAGAGCGAGTTCAGGCCTCATAAAGCCCTACAGCCATGTACGTACTTAGCTGTGCCTTCCCCTTTATCCTCCATTGCTGTTGTATTTTTGTTTTACCCTATAGCAATCACCACAATCTCATCTGTGGTCCTAGTATATGTATTTTTTTCCTAACAGGGAGGAGTCTGTTGGTGCTTCCAGGAGGAGAGTGAGTGTTATGTAGCTTTTGGGGATGGTAGGGGAATCCCTGCTGGGTATTTAACCTACATTTGTTTTCAGTTTACAGGAGTGTTCGGTTCTAAGTCTGCTGTTAAAGATGAAAAGGAAGGAACTCCAGTAATTCAATAGGATTTATCTGAATTGCTGAAAGGGCTACAGGAATAATCTTTGTAGTGTCTTTTCACTGAAACCACAAAGTCTTGAAACAGGGAGGAGATTACTGGACAAGTTAAATTCCCTTAGAGCTGACAGCCTTACCTTTCCCCAGTTAGCAACTCATTTTAATTGTAAAAGAAGATGTTCTCTGTCCTAAGCTCAGCATTTGACTGACAAATTCAACACCATGAGGGCAACACTAGCCCCTGGCAGCCCTCAGCAGGTTGACGAGAGAAGCAAATTCTGCGAAAGAGGGAAACAAAGGCGAACAGCAAGCCACACAATGCATTTTTGTCTGCACGTATGTGAAGTTCATTGTCAGAAGCCATCCTTTCCTCCGACCGCTGCAGAAGGCTGTGATTGTGGATATCGCCAGCAATGGTTTTGAAGTAACGGGGGCTCCGGCACATCTAGGCAGCTGTGCTGGATGTTCAAAGGACAAAAGGGAAGGCCCCCTGAAGCCCAAGAAACTGGAGCAAGGCGGGGGAAGGGGAAATGCACATTTCTCTTTATAACAGCAGCTACTGTGTGGCTGTGCTTTCCCTTGTAAAAACTCTGCTGTGAGATCTGCTGCATCCTAAATTCAATATTCGGTGCTGCAGAACAAGGAATTGGTTAAGCACTGGGCAGCATTTTACAATCCTGCTGAAGTGTTTTTTTCCCCCAGAAATTGTCTGCTTAGGAGCATTTTTGCATGTTACAGTCTTGTCTGTGCTTTCAGCGTGTCTGCAGTTTCCCATACAGAACATCTGTAGGGCGTGTGTAAGCAGTGAAGCTGGCAGTGGGCAAAACAATTGCTTTGGTGAATCAGGTAACTGCTGGGCAAGTCACCCCAAAGAAAAGCCGACCTCTCTCTCTCGGCAAAAGCAAAGCAGTCCTCGTAGCATAAGGATTTTCAGATGTTAATGCAAGGATTTTTTTTTTTCTGGTGACCGAAGTAGTCAGTATTTTCTCTTTAAGTAAACATGCCCACTTTACGCCTTGCAGATCTCTTGTTTGTACTGCACTGACGTGTAACCTTTCCAGGCTGCCTGCATAGCTTCTTAGCACCCAGCAGCTTAACGTTTTTATTGCAGCAGGAGATTTGCTGCAATGGTCATTTCCTTCTCCCATCGCTTGGATTACTCCATCATCACTTTTTTCGCTGCCAGCTCCTTTCTCTCTTTGTTGATCACATCCCTGTGCTGGCTCTCGCCTCTGTGATATCAGGCAGAAATAATTTCTCTTCACTTGCAAGCTCTATTAGAGCCTATCCCCACCCTGCCCATAAACCTTCATTCACTGTCAGGAGGTTGACTTCCACCTTCATCAGCCATAAGCAAGCACCTCTGCTATTTTCTCCCCAGGCTTGGGAGGAACTCCTCATTAAAAAAATTGCAACGCTCTCTCTCTTTCTTCCAGCCCTTGCTTTAAGAAAGACTTTCTTTTGTGCAGGGCAGGCCCAAATCTTGCCATTGTTTTGCTTGACCTGCTGCCCACCAGGATGGCTAAAACTGCCCTGTGCTCTCTCATGCGCTCTGTTTCTGGGTCCAGTTTTTCACATTTGGGTGGAAAGCAAGGACTGTGTTTTCATGCGCTGAGCAATACAATGGGGATCCCAAGCCTGTGACAACCACCCGTGACTCATTGTATTGGAGCGTGCTTGGGCAGAAGGAGAGGAAGGGAGGGGAAGGTACATAGAGTTTTTAAGAAGCTCCTTTCCCTCCCTTTAAACACTTTCTTTGATACACCTCAGCACCGTCCCTCCAGGGGAACGCAGTGGAAACCTCCCGGACCTTTGCCTCAACCTCCAGCTGCCATTTGAAGGGGTGTGCTCCAGCCTGGCTTTCTCCAGGAATGCAGGGAACTACACAGGATGCTTTCAGATATTGCATTACAGTCTGAAACCGAGGGAGTGCTTTTGAGTGGAAAACCCAAGTCAGCCTCAAAGAATTGGGAATTTGGTTGATATCCAGCTCCTTCTGTGCGGCTCTGCTTTTCGCATTGTCCTGCCGTCTCTTTTCCTCTAGGCTGAGTTGTGGGGAAAGTTTGGTTCTTGCTTTCTCCAAGAGCTTTACTATTCTGAACAGCGCCGTGTTTTGCTGTTGGATGTGTCCTCCCTTCTTTATGTGATTATCCATAGGAGGAGAAGCGTCACACGCAGGAGAGAAAAGAGTGCTGTAAAGGACAGCTTATAAATGACTTCAGTGAGGCAGAGTGATGTGTCATTCTGGCAGAGAGCCCATTAAAGAGGAAGCATTGCTCTTGAATACATTCAGCTGGGGTTTCTGAGAACTCCTTTATACCCACTCATTATCCATTTCACGTTCTGGAAGTGGATGGTTATGTTTGCCTATGTGACGCAGATCTTAATAGTTTTCTGCAGTACTACATCATTTAGCTCTCAGCTAATCCAAAACCAAGCTAGTAATTAACATTAAATGCTGAGAAATGGATCTGATGTGATGAACACTCAGCACATAATGAGAACACAGAGATTTCTTACTTGGAAGCTGTAGTGGTCTTACAACATAACCAGTGGTTACGGATGCCCAAACAGAGCTGGGATTACCAATAGGAGATGGTAACACTTGCAAACCTAATTGTTGCTGGTCTGGTAGAAGTGGCACTCTTGGGCTCCACTTCGATGGATAACAGCTCCGGCATCTTTTGTCATTTCATAATGGTGTAATGCTATTTATTCCACAGAAATCCCAGCTGAGCCATGAATCACACGCAGATCAGGCACACCACTGAAAATGCAGCTGTGTCTGGGGACGAAGCTTGCAAGCAACTGCTCTGCAAGGCCGACTCATACACTATGGAGCGGGACAATGCAAGTCAACCAAAATAATTAATAATAAGAAAATGATTTGTTAGGACAGTGATTAAGGGGCCACGAGAACTGGAAGCTGAGTGTGCCAGACCCTGCAAAACCAGCAGCTGGGTCCTGCTGGACAAAGAGACAGACATACACAAAGAAATGTTTAGGAAAGGAGGATAGTGTGGCGGTTCCTGTCGCCAAAATGTCTTCACCTAGCTCTGGACTTGGGCACAATGGGATGCAATGTTCAAGTACAGAATAAAATGGGATGGCAGCAAATACAAGACATGCATGCTTCTTTGTGTGATTTATGTTCTGATTTTTGTGTTTTTTCGGGGGGAGTGAGGGTGTCTTTTGTAGGGTTGTATCTCCAGTTAGGAAGACACGATTCAAGTGGAAATAAAAGATGAGCAGGAGGATGAGGTAAGGAATGAGAACAGGGGAGAAATAAGCGAGGAGAAAAGCACAGAGCGAAACCAAGGTGAAGAGACCACAAATGATTTACATAGATTTGAAACAAAGCCGATCAACCCAGGGCAGAGAAAATGCAGCCTGTACTGTGGAAAAATTTGAGCGCACCGTATCAGACTTTAGCCTCTCTCTGGCAAAAAAGTTCCACGTCCATATCAGGCAGATAATAACAAAAGTTCCTATAAAAGTTCACGCACAGTAGCAGCTTGGAAAATACAGTGCTGTGAATCCTAAAAGTATATATAAAAAAAAGATAGAGCACTGGCTGGTATTCAGTAGATTTACCCTGGAAAAATTAAGCGTTATGCAGATTCTACTAAAATTTGAACTGGTCTCAGACCTGAAGGCTGGATCACAAATGTGCATCCCTGGCAAGCGCACAGCTCTTCCTTGCAAATGGTCATTAACCTGTGGCTTGCCATGAGATATTTTATTTCGCCTTTTCTGATAGAAGTATGTTTTTAAAACTGCCATTAATAGAGCTGAACAGAAACTTTTCTACTAAAGCAGGATGTTCAGCATTGGGCTTATTACTTCATGTCCATCTCCCTTGGGCTTATGCCTTTGCTTTGTGTATTTTTAAGATCTTATGTTGCTTAGAATAGCCTGCAGTTGAAACAGCAGGCATTATCCACAGTCACCTCCTTGACTAAATTACTCCCAAATGACACAAAGAGAGGGGCTCAAGGGGGAATTCTTCATGTAACTTTCAGCAAGTCCTTCTTTTTTCCCCTGCTTTTATTTATCTATTTATTTTAGTGTAAAAATGTCACAGTAATGATCTGTCCTGTTTGCGTGCTGGTAATTTCATTTCCCAGCTTTGTCCAGTTCACCCTAAGTGCTTGGATCCAAAATTCACAAAGGGAAAACAAAAATATTTGAGTCTAGTTGGGTAGGATCAGCTTTGGGCCTAGAGTAGGAATGAGGAAAGGTAATCTCTGGGAATGTGTCTTCATGCACATTCTGCAATGGCATACATTAATTTTTAATCTATTAATTTTCTAAATTATTCATGTCAGAGAAGTAGAATAGAGAGGAAAAGGAATGGCAGTCGGTACCTAAAAATGGTGTTCCTGCACATCTAATGGTCTTTTTCCTCATTTTGTGTGCCCTAATTCTTTTTCTCTCCACCCTGGTTCTCTTGCAGGCACAGCTGTGAATGTGTGTGAGTTACCTGGCAGCAGCAGGGAGGCCCACAGTGATGCTCCTGAGGCTGAGCTTCGCCGACATCCCAGCGCTGGTGTCAGTGCCAGCTTCAGGCGTCTCTGCCGGTCTTTCCTCCAGGTAGGACTTCTTCCCTGAGAGCACTGATTGTGGCTCCACACTGAAAATTGGATCAGGCATCTCTTCTGTTTGCAAAAAAGAAGAAGTAAATTTGGGGGTTTCAAAGGTCCGGAAGAAGACTTGGTCCACAAGCATTTGTGCTGATAGATGTGAGGAGAGGGCATGCTGTGGCTTGAAGGTGGCAATAAAATCATTGTTATTCTTCACTGTTAGCTTCATTGCTGTTGAAGCCTCTGCACTGTGGCATCATGGCCTGAGTCCACCCCATCACGAAAGGTGCGAAGCACCTGAGCTCTGGGGAGAAGCAGGCTTCAAGAGGGGCAGCTCTTCTTCATACTCTGCAGTAGCTGGCTTATGGCTCAGATGAAACAGTCACAGTGACCACAGGACATGTTACATGTATGTATGTGCAAAGAGTGGACTGAGGATTTTGAGAATCAGCTCGGACACCGGCCACAATTCAGCTGGAAGTACTCCAGAATGGACACAACGCATGAACAAGTCTATGATCTGGTGAATCAGATCAAGTTTTTATTTGACAGCCCCTTGTTTTACTAGTGTCAGTAGTGCACATGCCTGCAGGTAACACCAGGCAGACCTGGCCTCTGGCTCCTTCAGCCTCTGCTCTGACTGTCACGTGAAAACTGCTGTTACCTCAGGACGCTACACAAATCAAAAGCAGCTCGTTAAATATGCCTGCAGATTTTCAGACCCGTATCTCTCTGTGTATTTGGGTGACACACAGCACAACTGACGCTGATCTTGATTGCACCTTTTTTGCATTACCGTCAAACAAACAATGAAAGAGCTCTAAGCAGCATCCTCTAAGGTATTGCTGTCTGCATGCTGTCTCCCCGCTTGATTTCCTCAGGTCGGTAAGTCTGTAGGAGCAATCCTCTGCAGTAGCTTTTGTTTTAAATTAAAGATGCTACAAGACTATTATGTCACGAGGCATCAGGAAAAATACTCTTTCAGGAGATCAGATTGACACTTCGACCCTGTAAGTGCACAGTGCAGCAGCTACACATATTGCTGATGTTTGTGCAGGCACTGCATGAGGTCCTGGAGGGCAAGCAGGGACGCACCGCTTTGTTCTCTCACCTGCACCGAGTAAAGGCTGTTGTTATCGGTGCTCCGATAAATCCTGCCACAG
This sequence comes from Anser brachyrhynchus, assembly GCF_964034855.1. Lineage (NCBI taxonomy): Eukaryota > Metazoa > Chordata > Aves > Anseriformes > Anatidae > Anser > Anser brachyrhynchus. Next base: position 86,166,341 of record NC_137696.1, on the reverse strand, counting down.
AGTCTTGTTACGCTTGGAAGGAAAATAATACGATGTGTTACAAAGCTTGGTAGCTGATAAGGAAAGAAAAAAGGTTGCTTCCTTTGTTTTAAATAGGGGTTGTTTTGTGCACAGGCATCTGTGTAAGGGGATGCAACAGTGGTGAGGTTGGTCTGGTGAGGAGTTTAAAACCATGGCATTTAGAGGCCTGAATTCCAGTGCCCTGCTCTTTCACTTCAATGTAGTCTTTATATAAACACCACCGAACTAATAGCACATTGCTGGCAAGTTCAAGGCCACTTTTCTTCATTGCCCAGGAGCCCAGCTGTCAAAGCAAGATCCAGCAAGCACTTCAGCTGGTATCTCTGGGGCTGAGACTTATAAGCAACCTGTCCTTATGTTAGCTTCCACAGCATCTACTCTTGGAAAGATGGACAGTGTGCTCTGCGACACCTTATTCTGAATTTTCTCTGAGTTTTGCTCCCACACACAGTCATGAAGCCATGAGGAAACTATGTGACAAGACTGATCACAGCCTCACCCACTGTCTTGTAGTTTGCCTCCACAAAACCACTGAGGCATGGACAGAAGGTATATCCATATGACCTGGCTGGAGTCCTGTGTTCTCCTTTCCATACTGAAAGAAGTGTAAGATCACTGCTTTGGAAAAGCCACCTGCAACAGCCACTGATGTAGGGAGATTGCTGCTGAATGGGAAATGGGGTTAAGGGCATGCCGCAACCAGTGCCACAGGAAAAGGGAAAAGCTGAGGACAGCTTACTCCCAGGCTGGAGATGGGAACAGCCACGGGAATGAGGTAACGACGTGGGGAGGTAATTCTGCCTCAGGTGTGAGGTGCTCCAGACAGCAGCAAGGCCTGGGAGGGGTGAGTGGCACAGCCGGCTCTTCTGCAGGGTTGTAGCCCTCCTCCTGACACAGCCACACCACCACCCCAGGCAGTGACCTCCACCAGACAGAGCCAAGCCTCTACCTTGTCTAGGCGGCCTATTTGTCAAGAACAAGATGCCTTCTGACTATTTTTCAAAGGTCAGGTACTCTGCACAGAGTAAAAAACATCCTGGCTGTTGCTGAAAGGAGTTTCATTTGGAAGAGATCTCCTGAAAGTCAAACACTTTAGCAATGGGCTGCGTCTGGACCATTAATGTGCTCAGGAGGACCCTGAGGAACAGCAGCCTAGGCAGTCCTGAGGACTCTCAGGGGACAGATCCTGACTGCCAGACCTTAGCTCTGCACTTCCCTGTGCGAAACCATGTGTGCATAGCCACAGTTGGTCCCCTACCTCCTCAGCACGTCAGAGAGGGGTTATACAGGCTGGTCGCCTCTTTATGTAGAAAATGGATGGATAGTTCATAATCTGGATTTGAGGCCTGACACTCTAAGTCAGAAAGGCCTGGTGGCTCTAGTTTTTTATTTGTTGCACTTTTGCAGACCCCAAGTAACTACTGACAGGACAGACTGTACTTCTTGCTTATCTTTAAGGTTTTGGCCACAAGGTGCTTTTATGCTTTCTGTTTTTCTGTAGTAATGCATTCCAGCCATAAACCAGCAATGGTCAGGGCACATTTAATCTAAGGGGATTCCAGATGGCTCTAGCAATAGAGTGACCAGCCTTTCAGTGTGTGGTCTGTGCTTAATTTGGGCCACTGTGAGCTGGCCTAAATAAGGAAGCAATATGAAAATACCTCTATATCTGTGGATTCTTCAGAGAGGAAGTCTGGAACTTTTGTAAATGTTTTGCTTTATTTTTAGTCATTAATGTCACAGAGCTATTAAATGTGGTCTGGCTTTCAGGTTTACCCTTTGCCAGTAGCCTTTCTGCAGGAAACCATTACAATTTTCTTGTGTAGGAGACCAGAAAAAGTCCTTGCATTTGGCAATTGCAAAATATTTTTGCACTTTACAACATCTGTTTGTTATTTTGGTTTAGGGCCTTGGGCAAATTCTTAGTTCACTGTCTGTCTTCCATCTCATATGTGCAAAAAGCAAGTAAAGTTCATGATAGGTGCCCTGAACTTAACAGGTCTGAGCTTGATGGAAACAGCCTCTGGAGATTTTCAGAGCTTTAGGTACAGAGGAGAGCAGTCTGCCTATGGCTGTAAGCTAACCATAGCACTAACCATAGCAGGCTCTCTGAGATGAACCAGGTGTGTCTGATCACTACACAGGTGGTGTTATCACCATTTTTTTTTCTAAAAGATCCCTTTCTGCTTACACTTATCAGCCTACCACAGAATGAAGATGAGGGGGAAATTGAAGGCTGCAGGGGTTGGACTCCTGACTTGTCTGCATTGCTTACATCCTCCAATCTCCCTCAATAAAGGTCTTGGGACCAGAGGGTATAAGCAGTGCACACAAGCCAGATATGGGGCAAGTGTGGGAAGCACCCTTTGAGGTGGGTTGTTTGGTCAACCATACCCCTGGGCTGATGGCAGCTGGCATGTCCGAGGGGCTTGCATTGTGGTGGTGACCTTCAGGAGTGACCTCACCAAACTGTGCACACTGTTCTTATCTCCTGGGGCCCAGTACTCTGAGCACAATGGAACAATGCTTTTGTGTTTGTAAGGTTTTCTACAATGGCAGATAAGTAATTATCTAAGTAAGGGAAACTAAGTACCTGAAATAAGTAGATGAATTTTCTCATTTGCTTTGCCTCATCTCTAGCTGGACTGACTCCAATCTCCAATCGCAATTCCCCTTCTCCTTAAAAAATCAATACTCCACTAAATCATTGTCTTTTTCAACTCCAAACATGAACATTTTATTGCACAATGACATCTATCTCAGATCCAGGCAATCATTCACCCTGAATGCCCATGAATTTTAGGGGCCAATTTTTGATGATGTAGAAAAAAGCATAAATGAGTTACCTTAGATATTTTGGTGTACAGGTTCTGAAAAACACTGATAAACTTGAACAAAATATTTTGTCATATACAGCAGGGAGTATACACTGACATGACATAAACACACCATCTACTCTCACTGGAAATACAACATGACAATTTACTAGTCTAGCATAAGATCTCTTCATATAACCGGTCAGTCCGCACCATATGGGAGTCACCTGCCTGTATCTTAATTACATCTTATAGTCTGGCACCAAGGCCACCCTCAGCGTGCGTCAGTAAGCAACCCATTTTCTAGTGTTGTCAGACCTTATCTATAGAAAGGAGAGGAAGTGGTGGAAAGCACATGTTATGTTCTGGCAAAAAATGCCAGAAAGCAGCGATGGGGACTTGTGGGATTGTTGCTGTCAGGCTTGCAGGCTCAAGGTGAACATGCCTAGTTAAGCTCCAGACACGCCACAGGTTGGGGCAGGGTGAGCAACCAGGTCACTGGTGTGAGAATCAGAACTTCACTGAGACTTGCAAGCTTGAATTGGATTGTCAGCCTCCCCTGTGTGAGCACCATGGCTAGTGCAGAGTGATCTGGGAGTCACTTAGGGGCCACTCATGACTAAAGGCTTCAACTTAGACTAGTTATTTGGACTGCCCTGATCGCCGCAGGCTTTGGCCCAATGGCCCGGTTACATTCTGAATCAAGTGTCTTTGCCATAAGCTATGTGACATGTCAGGACAATGCTTGTTTGCATTTTTATCAGTTTCTTTACTCAAAGATGAAAAGTTTATTGAGTCAAACTGTGAAGCTTTTGTTCAGAGTAGTGTCTCCACTTGACTTGAGGGGAGCTTTGCTGGAATAGATCCTGAATGAAAAAGGAGGAAGGGCTTCAGGTTTTGACAGTGTTTTTCCTGACTTTTTAAGCTGAAGCACATTTGCAAGAGAACTATGACTGAAGGAAAGTTTTTGTGGTAAACATTGCAATTTGAGATTCAAACGAAATTGTAGAATTGTTGCCACGTGTGCTGGATCCTATCCCCTGATGGAAGCCTTTAGATAGACTTTGAATAGTAGAGTTGGTGAAATTAGTAATGATTTGAGTAATATATATAATTGAAATATTTTTGTGGAGTTTCTGCACTTCCTACAGATGTCTCAGTTGGACTTTTAGCAGTGGTGTCTTGCAATTTTGAACACATGATTGTAAGTGCATAAACTTAAAACAAGCATGTAATACTTTTTCATGCTCTTCACCCATTACTAGGCATCCAGAATAATAAAAGCTGATCAAGGCACAAAGGCCTCCTTTCATAAGTTCTCCTGTGCAAATATCTTACGAAAATAAAGGCATAATGAAGGTACTATTATTTTCTCCTCACACTGTTTATACATGCTACAGAGACAGAAAGGATGAAAATTTACCAAATAAGGAGGAACAGGAAAGTTTTTAAGTAGGTCTCAAGTGGGCTTCTTTTCCAAATGGAGCTTATTTTTCAGTGCATTAACGCAGAAAGAGAGAACAAAGGTGGGACACAGGGCAGCCTCTGGGCACATCTCCGGTTAGAACTGCCACATTGCATCTTCGTGGCTATGTGTGCAGTGACAGGGGTGGAGGACGTGACACCTGCAAAGGCTCATCCTGAAAAGATGAGGAGAAAGCTCAATGCAATGCCCACGGATGGCCCACTCTGCAGCATCACTTCTGTGCTCTGGGACTCCTGCTTGTTGTGCTGCTCACAGAAACTGTCACAACCTCATGCATGTGTTGTATTCACCTCCTATTTCCCATTAGATGCTTATGATCTTTGAAAGAGGGTTGTTTTTTTCTCTGTTATGCGGGTGTAGTGTCTCATCATGTTATGCTGCGGTTCTCACTACTCCTTACAAATCCAATTGCAGTATGAGTAAATCTTCCTGCTGCTGTAACATAAAAGCTCCAGCAGTGAATCTAGGGTCAAAAAGGTAAAGGCTAGATGTGGGCCACTTAAACAACATCTCAGACATCAGAAAAGATCTAGAGGAATGAAGCCTCCTGCATCCCTGTGAGAAAGCCCTTGTCCCTTCCCGTCCTCCCCGTGTCCTGGAGGGGAGGGGAACCTGACAAGACCACAAGAAAGAGCTCAGTGAAAGTGAAACATCATTAAAATTATCCAATGGACCTCAGTAAAAACGTACTGAGCTGTCCTGGCTGAGAGAGACATTTTTCACACTGTAATGGCCACACAGCTCCCTAAGTGGAAGAAGGAAGGTCATTTACTTCACAGGAAAAAAAGAGTCTATGAGATCATTTATAACATTACTCACAACCATTATCTATCCCAAATCATTCTTATGCCTTGTCTGTGATATTGGCTGCCTTGCAGTGCTTTGAGTCTCTCTTAACATAAAATCCTTTCTTATTCCTTAATGGCATACCAGCTGAAATATTTAAAGCATTTGCAGACAAATGTACCTAATTGTATCCTAGATGCACGAAGGCCCCAGGGAACACTAACTGCTGCCACAGTCACATTTACCTGCCCTCGGGGAGTCTGTTGTTTCAGTAAAACCCTGTCAAATACAGGTTGGTTAATAAGAAAATGCTTTTCCACAAATAGAGCATATTTGGGCTCACATCCTGCACTGACTCATTCTTCCACCTGATAAAAGCTTCCTGACCTCTCCCACAAACTGCGAGCTTGCTACACCCCAATTAAAGGGCTGCGCTGGCTGGAGGGCTGGCAGGGCCCGGCTGTCCCACACCTGCAGCCGTGGTCCTCATTTGCCTGAAGAAAGGCCCTGTTTTCACCTTCACAACCGGCCCCAAGCATGTGGTTACATTCAGGTGCAGAAAGGCAGACCTAAAGTCGGTCGGGAAGGTTAGGCAAGGAAAGAAGAACACATTCTCACTGGCCTTGAGCCATGCAGTGTCTTGTTTGAGTTAGCCTGAAGGCCCATATCCCAGCCCCAAGTGTGTGGCAATGGCTTTTCATGCGTGACCCTCACAGAAATCACCAGGTTCCAGCTTGCCATGATCTAGTGAACATCTTGACTAGTTTCTTCTCTGCATATGGTTTTCAGTGGTTTGACTAACAACTGCAGTGTGATGCCCAGTCCACCGCATGAGGGGCTGGTAAGGATCATTCAGGTTCTCCTGAATATTTGTTTTACTCACAGCCTTTATGCAGCTGGGAGTCCTACCCTGCACTTTCTGAAAACATTTGTTTTTGCTTCTGAGTTCGTGCTGCAGAGCATGACTGATGCTTTGCAGAGCCCTGTGGAAGCATTTGGGGCCTCCTGCAGGATCATCATCCTGTTTTGTTTACTTCAAGGATCTGGCGCAGTTGTTTCCTCCGACTGGGGCTAGCGAGTGGGTCCTGTTTACTCTTACCAGAAATGCAAGAAAAGATGATGTGCTTTTGTGGGCTAGGGTGTCCAAGAAGAAAAACACTCCTTCGTGTGTCCCACCACTGAAGAAACTACAGCTATTGCTCAGGATCTCTGCAAGCAGCCTGTGAGCCCTGCTTGTTCCTTAGCATATTCAAAATGACCACTGTGTTAGCAAGACATTATTTGAATAGCAGACAACTGTGGAAACATTTGGCAAGAAAACATGTGAGAGATAACAAAGCAATTGCAATCTTTGGCTGCCACAAAGCGGATTGTTTGAAAATCCTGCCCAGAAAGTTCTGAGGGGAAAATGTTACGTGTGGTGCCCCAGATTATTTTATACGAGACATTAACATTTTTGCTGGTTATGACTATCACATTTCCCATGCTACTGACAGTGCCCTGAACCGATACAAGGGCAAAAATAAATTGTTTTGCCCAGACCTTATAACTGTGAAAAAGCACACCCTATTCCCCGAAGCAAAAGCAGTTGAATGATCTACTCTAAGAAACATGACTCCAAGTATTTAGTGGCAGCCATCTCAGATCACTGTTGTGCAGCCTCAATAAAAATCTGAGAGGTGGGTGGAGAGCAACTGAGAGCACTATGAATGAGAATGGTTAGTCCTAAACCTGTGTTAAGGCTAACAGCCAAAGAATAAAGGAGCTGGTGAGGGGGAACACATTGTTCTCATTATCTGCCAGTGGTTGCACATCTGCACTAAAAGACAACAAAAGGGCATTTTTTTGTACAATTGTACATTGTGTAATAAGATAAGAATAAAACTAATTCACATTTATCTAGAATTTCTCAGAATGGTTGTAGTCCCTGTAGACATAGCTGACTATAAAATGTGAAAGTCTGAGTCACACCAGCAGATTGTACGTGGCAGAGAAACTAATCTGATGTAATAGAAATGTTTACAAGCTCAGTGACCCTTCTCCCTCCACCCTCCTCCACTTTAAAAAGCCACGTAAGGCCATGGATCAAAGCAATGAAGTGGCAGCATGCTGAACACTGAAACAATAACAGCCCTGACTTCCTCAGACGTCAGTAGTGCAAGTTACTGGAGGATTTTTACATTCACTGAAGAAGGTAATATAATCATATGCATCAAAGACTGAAAGTGGAGCTATAATGCCACCAACTCTTATCACTAAAATATTGCTAAACATGATTAAACATGGTTCAGTGGAAATATCAGAAGCTGACTACCCAGTGGGATCAAAAAAACAGCAAACAGTTCAGAAATGTGTACTCAGTTAATGCTTACCAGATGCAATCAATTTAGAGTAATAGTCAGTTCCAGTCTTTAATTCATATCTTTATGAAATGAGTACAGATACACTCCTCTTATGTCTAACAGATTTCCTGCCTCTATTTTTTTTTTTTGGTCTTTTACAAGCAACACACCACCTTCTGTTACTTGAACTCTTTGTCCCTCCCTAAGAAAGCTGGAGGTCCCTTACAGATAACAAACCTGCTATTGCTTCCTGAGCAGATCTCAAGTTTGGTAAGGGTAAATGTGATGACACTATGCATTTAGGGTTTTGTAAGACACGTGACTTCACTGCGCATGACACTGTGAAAATAAATGATAAATGCAAAGTCAAAAGAGCTCATAATGAACAGATTAAATGTTGCTTGTAAATGAGATTTTATCACCCTGGGGGATGTTCCTTGCAGTGTCCCACAGGATTCCTTTCTGGTCTTTGTGGAAAGTCTGCAGAAAAACAGAAGAAAATGTTGAAGTGTGAGGGATAGGTTAGCTAGAAAAATTGATCTGGATTACTTGTTAAAGGAAGGTCAGTTAAATAGTATCCATTTTGACAACCAAATGAAAATCCGTGAAGCTAGGGACAAATAAAAGCAGCTTTCCTACAGGAATGGGGGCTCTGTTTCAGAAAGTGGTGGTTTAGCAAAGGATTTAGGTGAATTGGCTAGTAATCAATCCTATAGGCACTCTCAGGATAGCTCATAGCATAAAGGCCAATTTGGATCTCAAAGAAGAGCAGTGATATATTTAGCTGCCCTACTCAAGTGCTGGAGAAAGCTCAGACGAAAGCGACAAGACTGATCAGGAGTTTAGAAAATGTCAAGTTGGGGGGAAAAACTGAACCATGAGAATGTGTCTAGTCTGAAAAAGACAAGACAACAACTTTCACACACATAAAAGGTAGCGGCAACAGAGACTGTAACGAAGCCTTGTCCATACCTTCTGGTGATAACACAAGAAGTACTGAGCCTAAATTGCACCAAGGAAGATTTATGCTGTCCTTCAGGAACATTTTCTAGTGACAGACAACCGAGCACTGGAACATATTGCAGGTTACCATAGGATTAAGAACTGTTTGGGCCAGTGGTTTCCAATCTTTCTTTTGTACCTAATCTCAACTCAGAAAACCAGCAGCATTCTGCCTCCCATTGTTAAGTAGTAAATTTTTTTTTTTTTTGTCTTAAAACAAAGAGCCTTAAAGGTTTTGGCGTACTGGAAATAATAGTGATGATGATGATGACACACACAAAAGACATTGCATGGGGAATTCACCAGCTTGATTAAAAACAAATGGAAAGTTAGCTTGGGATGTAGCCACGTTTCAGAATGGCCTTTAAGAGCAGGAAAATACTCGAAAGCTGGCTGGGGTGCACAGGAGCAGACGTGGTGGTAGAGACTGTGGGGCTGTGCAAGAGGAGTCATTGCAGACAGCTGCAATGAATCAGTCTTAAAGTAAGCAAGACATAACTGGGTTTGGGGATGAGTGGAAATGAAGGGAAACTGAAGACTCGGGGGGTGCCCATGGGGTTACTGGCAGGCCACAGGGCTGGGAATGGAGAGGGCCAAGGTGAGGGACACAAGACAAGAATAAGGCAGAGGGCACAGAGTGGGGCATGACTGACCCAGCCTCAGGTACTCAAGCAGATCTTTTTATGACTGCAAATACCTACTGAGCAATCTTTGTCAGATATACTGCACTTGCCAGCCAAAAAGTGATGCAGAGCTGCTGACAAAAAAAAAGGGGGACATCTTTCTGTTTTCTGTTTGTGTTGCTTAAACTGTCTGAAGCCTAAGGAAATGTACACTGAAGCAGATACGCTCACGAAATCAGGGAGACCCTGCTCAGCTGACCAGCGAGGAGTTGTGTGGATGGTGCCCTCAGGTATTCATTTCTCAGGAGCCGAAGGATGTGCCCTCAGGTCATGTCACTCATACCGCCCCATCTGGAATCCCTCATTTCTCATGTTTGGGAGCTAGAGTCACGATCTCAAATGTTGTCACATTAGCTGGGTAGAGAATTGCCAGGCCTCCCACTAAGTATGCGTGGGCAGCCCCTTTCCTTCAATTAGTTCAGAATACTTTCCAACTGAAGTTAACCTTCACGACATGCTCAACATTATCCTCTGTTACTGCTTGAGCCTGGAAAAAAAAGTGTGTTATTTCCTTCCCCCCCAGTATGTTGCTCTAACCATTAAAACACACTGCTAGGTATAGGGAAGAAGCCAATCGGAAATACAGTTCCTAAACAGTCTCCGTACATTTTAGAAGGCCTTACTGATACCATAAGTTCTGCCTGGATGGATCCCTACATCCTCTCTCACAGTTCCTGGCCTGGCGGGGACTTGAAATGAATGTCTGGCTGAAGTCACAAGCACTGCTCCAGCGCTGTATATACCAAAACTCCTCTTGGAGGGAGTCCCAGCCCACGCTCAGCACTCTGAGATTAAGAAATGTACAGAACTGTAAAAACACAAATCACAAACAAGCTCGGTGAATTTTGAAGAGCAGTTTTTGAACACCCCAGTGTGGACGGTAAACCACAACAACAGTAACAGGAAAAGCAGCACCACAAACGAAAACCCAGTACTCCATTTGAAACTAAATTCATTTAATAAACTAGAAGAAATTGCTCAGCAATGAAAAACTCCAGCACCACCACCCTGACCACATAAGATACATGAGAATAAACAGACTTGTGGGCACACCTCAAGCAAGCTTAAAACAGAAGCCTGCTCCAAAACAGTCTCCACACTAGCAAGGTGATCTCACTGTCTGGTAGAAATAACGCTCATCGGCCAACTGTAATCAATCAATTTCACAGGACTGCTTACTATATATAAAAATTGAGGTTGGTAAAAATGTACAGGACGTTTGTTCCAGACCACTGTCTTCTGACCTCGATGAGCAAACAAACTGAAAATATTTCTCACGGAAACTGGTTTTGGGTTACAGGTCAGGTAATCACTTGGGAACTTCAGCAAAGGACAAACAGCAGCTCAGCAAAGCCTTCAGAGGACATTTGCGGTGACGCTTTTGATTTGCAAGTGAAACCCCACTTGGGGTCTGGTTTTCCAGAGGGGTCCAGGAAATGAGTTTTATTCTTGCTGATGCCTGGGCAAAACAACTTTGGAAGCTGAGTGACTCGTGCTGGAGAGGCAGGTTGTGGAGGGAGTGAAGGAAGGACAGCTTGCTGCAGTGGATAGCAGGTAACCAAGAGCTTCCTGATGCTCGGGCACAGGACTGGTTGATTGAGCAGGGAAAACATCTGACTTCTCCATCACAAACAAGACCGTATGTATAGACAAACACATATTCTGTGTCAGCAAATGGTATATTACAACTTTTCTTATTCCCCATGTGAAAGCTCATTTTTCCGTGATTTGTGTCAAGCAACTGTTGGGTGGATGTGGAAAGTCAATTAAAAGTATACAAATCATATCTTTTATTACAATTTTATAATAATAATAATAACAATAATAATAATCACCTGTTTCAAACGTGTTTTGTGGGGAAGGTTGGATAGAAGATACATCAAAACAGGTTTTGTACTTACATCTAACGGACATATTAAATAAGGGAAGTAGCAAATGTAGTTAATGAGCGGACAGGATGCTTCTGGTCACTGTGAACTCTATATTCAAAGATATAAAGTCTCATAAAGATAGAGAAAAGTGCTCTGTGCTGTTTCCCATAGCATCGCCCTGCTGCTTGCTATGGAAATCGGTGAGTCGTGCGAAGTGGGAACGGTACCTGCTTGAGCGGTTTGGAAAATCTCACCCCACTTCCTTCACATTTCTAAAATGAGTGTATCTTGACCTTGCCCACCTGTTTCTATTCACAGGCTGGAAGAGGAAATGAGCTTTGATGCTTCTTCCACTCCCGACTGATTTTTTAACTGTGAATGAACTTAGTCCAAATGAAGAAAGTGCGCTCTTCGCATCCATTAGCTAAACTGAAACCAAAAGTCAGTACTTGAAACACTTTTCTGCATAACAGAAACCAAAACTCTTTGCATTTAAAGAGGGTAAATACCCAGCAGAAAAAATATATATATATACAGATAACTGCATGATGTTTCAAACCAGTCTTAAGGGTTAATATCGTTTTCTCTTTTTCCTGTGACTTTACAGCTTGCCTTGAAAGTCACCGTTATCAGACTGGCAAATCAAGGGCAGCAATTGCTGGAGCTGAAGAGGAAGGTATGTCTCAAAGTGAGAAATCTCTGAGTTCACTGTGTGACCTCTTCTGCTGGGCAGGTCAGCCGGTCTCCACCCGAAAGCAGGGCTCGATGGCATTAGGTCTTCTCTGTACATACAAGAAGTAACGGAGAGTGCACATGGAAAGGCCAAAAGGAGAGGGAATGGAGAAAAAGAAGGATTCATGAGGTGCTGGCAGGTTAGTCGCCTTGTCCAGGGCCACACAAAAAATTCATGGCAGGCAGGTGAACCAGCTGCTGGCACCAAGAAGGGTATGTGATGGGTTAAGTGCTTCTTCCTCGAGAAGCTGCTAAGGAAACAATATGTGGATTATCAGCTGTCACCCAAGTGTTACTTCACAGTAATATTGTCATTCGTCAGCTCCTGAGATAAATAGGACAGATGGCATGAACTGCCCTATGGAGATGCCTGCTGCTCTCCTCTCAGTATAGAGAGCCTTGGGAGACCAGCTTGGACTTATGTGGCCACCTTCTCAGTGAGGAGACATAAATCCTCCCCCTGCTTTCATGGGCATACTTTGCACCATATCTGGCCCTGGGATGGAGGAGTGAGAGGTTCCTTGGGACCAGCAGAGGTAACTTGGGCTCTGCTGGACGCTGTGTGCAAAGGAGAGCGGTTCAGCACAGCTCAGTCCATGTTCCTCTCTCTCTGCATGAAAAAGCTTACCCAACTGAGAATATCAGCAAGGAAAATACGGTCGTTTATGCTAATTGATGTTCTGTTGTATTTTACACAATGCAGGAGGTACCAGAACTTCTAGCAAAAACTGGAACAACTGGAAGTCACGTAGTCACCTACTCACATCAAGCCATGTTCGAGACCCAGCCATAACTATTCCTCTCCAATTATTGACCAATTCATCCCAAACCAGGCACATGCAAGCTGCCAGACTTGATCAGAATTTGCAAGATTGGTGCTTAATGTGGTAGACAACTTAGCCTTTATGGTGGCAATCATTTGGCAGAAGATGCTGTAAATTACTCTATCTTGTGGTAGCTGCATAGGAAGGATTCTCTGCATTGACAGCAACTCTGCTATCAGGAGAGGACGCTATGAATCTTCGTGTAAGCAAAGACTACAACAATAGACCTAAATAAGTTTTAAGATACACAGAATACTTGTAAGCACAACTACTCTTGGGCAGTTGTTATCATCAGGTGGGGAAAATGAGGCAGAGAGTTACCTGGCTCTGCTAAGGACACGAACGTAGCACTGAACAGACGCCTGATCTTGTTCACAGAGATCCCCTAGGTTTCTTTCTATCTTCTGCACACAGACTCCACAGCATCCTTTAGGTGAACTTTGCGAAACAGTGAGCATCAGGCATTATTTTAGTGCTATCAGTGTTGAAGAGGGGAAACAGAGAATGAAAGAAAACGCAGTATCTTTTTCCCCAGAGAGGTAGGGCAGTGCTTACCAATGGAAAATAGTGGGTTTCCTTTTGCAACGTGCATAAATCTGGACTTCCTTCCCTCCTGGGAGCTTATGCTGCATTGTAGCTCCCTTGACATGTCCCTCTGAGCAGTGTGAGGCTTTCAGCCATGGTGTTTCTAGCTCTCTTTGGAATACAAACTTTGGGCTTCATTCAAGAAAGCACTTAGGCATGTGTAATTCCTTAAATTTCAATGTGACTATTCATGAGCATAGAGTTAGCACATATTTAATTGCCTTCCTGAATATGGGCCAAAATAGAGAGTATCCCAGGAGTGTTTGGGAAAGAGACTTAGTTTTCATTACTTTAATAAAGATAGCTGCTCCACTTCGAAATATTTCACAAATGGTTTGGAAAGGTTTGGGACTTCTTGCTAGCACATCTCAAGGGGGTGAGGCAGGCAACCAACCCTGCTGCAAATGAGATGAGGATTGTCTGTGTTTGCACCACCCCAAGGGAGAGGACCCACCTGAGAATTTATCTTTTCATGTTAATTTTTCCTAAATGGCAGCCCAGCAAGTGCTCAGATCCAATGTTCTCCACATCCGTTTGTGAACGCATCAGTTTTTATTACCATCATTTGGGAAAGAGCACTGGATTTAGAATATTCAACCGTGCAGGTAAAAATTACAGAGAAAACTCTTTAGTGTCTCATTTTCTAGAATCTGCTTTCCATTTTAAAAATGAGTGCAAGATGATAAGCAGAAAAACATGCTTTTTATGTTAGCTCTGATATGGTAACAAACTGAAGGTACGACACCAGTAAAGATGGTACATTTCATTAGTCTCATTAAAATTGCCACTCGGATTCCACAGACCGTGGCATTCATCCAAAATTGTTACTGAATGTGAAAAGCACCTAAATCTTCAGTATTTACAACCATTTCTTGACCAAGTAGTGCAGATACCCTCTTTATTTTTCAAAACCAGCTTTAAAACTTGATGTGGGTTGTTGGCGAGTATCGGCAGATTTCATTTAGCTTTTCAGTTGTAAACAGTCAACATCTGAAATTGCTGGAATTTCAAAATTGAAGCATTTTGCCCAAGACCTATATTCATTTATCCTCTTGCAGGTAATAACAGTGGAGGCCTCCACATCTGTGATGAGACTCATCTCACCTTAAAATAGATGTCTTTTTAAAAGAAGGGAAAGAAGTGTGTATTTCTTTTTCCATTGCCCAGAGAACTTTTAGCTGGTGAGCTCACATGTGCGCATCCACACTTCTGACACCTCTACAGAGGTGAGATGAGTCCTACCTCACACTGCTGATTTCTCCACTGACCTAATAACAGGTAATGGACACAACGGAGCCTATAGAGCTGCAGTGCGAGAGTACAGATAGAGGTTTCTTTTCTTTTCCTCCTGCAAACAACCTTGTTATTTTTTGGCTTGAGCATAACTATCAATGGGGAGAAGGCAGAGGCTGAGAAATCATTTCTTAGTTTTCAGACCCCAGTTTGCAACATTGGCAGCTAGCAAGAAAAGCCTCCTTGGCCTGCAACTGTCATGACCCATATATACACCAAACTGTTTGGGTGATGCTGAAGATTAGTGCACTGACCGCTGCTGCAAGCTTCGAGGGTTTTGGGTTGAGTCATATGTGGGTGGGGGTAAGGCTTTCTCCTTCCCAGGCAGTGTTGTTTTCACTGACAGCCTGGGCTAGATGAGGGAGGAAGGAGGTTAATGAAACAGCATGTGCGTCCTGCTTGTGGCAGCATCAAACACGGCTGCTCAGCGTTTTGGGGTTGAGGGCGGGTGTCCAGCCTCTGTGGTGGGGATGGTTTGGGGGCTCGGTGCAGCGTCTGTGTGCTGCCGGTGCCATCTCTCCTCCTGCCCTCTGTGCAGCTGAGCTGCTCTGAGTGGCACAAAGGCTCCTTCACCTGAAGGAGCCCGGGCCATTCCCAGTTTTGCAATGGCAGAGCTGCTTTGGGCCGTAGGGTGAAAGTAGACTGAGCCATGGTCTGTTCTTGCAGCATAGGAAATGGGGTTAGTATGCAGAGGCGCGTGTGGCTGAAGATGTTACGCAGCAGGGTACACTGCTGATAGTGCAGTACGCTTCTCTGCTCGAGGTGACACAGGAACATCCCCCGATGGAGGTGAGAGAAATGCTTTTGAAAGGCGTGTGAGAGATCTTCAAAGATAATTTCTGCTTTAGCCGCTCATGAGGACAAAGGGCCCAGAAAGGCAAAATAGAAGGGGATACTCATATTTACACACGAGTACTCACATTCTTGTGTAAAGATAGTGATCATACGTGGAAACAGGCAACCGAAAGTTTCCCCGGTAAAAGTGTAATTCTTGTAAAGCGGGGCTGGTGTGTACAAAGATAGTGCACTCTCACTGAAAGGGCTGTTTTAAAATTAGCAAAATGTGACCGGCCACTTTGCTTTATTTTAGATCTTATTTCGAAACATAAGGCCGTGCTTATAGTGGCATCTAGTGGCTGCTGTGCTTATGGAGGCCTCTTCCCCGACACCGCTGTCAGCACAGGACACAGGGAGCTAACAAGAGTTGTTTGCCTTTAGGTCTAAGACTCCAGCAGCATTTTTCTTGTGCTTCTATTGGAGCAGTGCAAAGGTCAGTACTGAAGTCAGAGGAGTCCCAGATGTTAGGGTGAATGTTGGCTAGAGCACCTTATAAATAGGTGAAGTTTTGGGTTCAGGGCTTTATTTTATTCCTGAATTGTAGAAAAGCCTAAAATTAAGGGTGCTTCCAATTGACAGCAGCTAGAGGTAGCTCAGACCCAAGTCTCGTTTCATGTGAAGTGTTGGTATTTCAGGTTCAGCAAAAGGGAAATGCACACTTCCAGGTTTACCAAAGGGAAAGAGAGCTGGGCTCTGCCCGTGTCTCTGTTCATGCTGTTTGGCACAGTGTGCTCACCTAGTGGGACAAAGTCAGGGCAATTGCTGAAAGACGGGGCATGAATTCTCCTGCTATTGGGCTTCCTAAAAGGGGACACTACTGTCAGGTTGCTGATAAGATGACCCATGAGCTCGTTCTCCATGATGTGGGCAACACTGATGGAAATCCTGGCGTGATGCTGTTTTTTTCCAGTGCAGGTGCCTCCTCCTTCTCATCTGCTGCTGTGTTAGTTGGTCTCTCCACCTTTGTTGACTTTTATACCAGGAATTTCAGCTCCTTTTCACCTGATCTGGCCTGTGCCCAGCTCTTTATCCACCCCATTCCCTGCTGCCCCTTTCTGCAGAACCCGGCAGGCTTTGCTAAGAAAAACAGTGAGATCCGCTGTGACCTATCTCTTCCGTTTGACCCACTCTTTCCTTTAGTCACAAGCACAGCTTTGACTAATAATGTTGTTCTGGGGACTACGGCTTCTGTGAAATTCAAACACAACAGCTATGCTACTGCTACAAGAATCAACAGGTCAAGGGAAAGGGCCTGAGCAGTGGCTTGTTGTTGTTGATGTAACTAATTAGCAAGGACCGGGCACATCTGTGCTCTCGTTAGTGTTGAGACCTAGCCTGGGACTACTCCTGACAGGCTGCAGAAAGGGGTTATCTGTGTGGTGTGAGCAATACCCTGCAGGTTTGTGTCAGACCTAAAAAGCAGTCTCAGGCCCATGTTACTTACTAAGGTAGATGCAATCAGTGTGATCTAAACTGTCGTGATGAGTGACTCATGGGCCAGAAGATGACACCAGTCCTCACTGAACACCACCTGGTCCTTCCCTCTCAGCAAGCAAGGGCTGAGCCCCAGCAGCTGTCCCGGCACCACCGTGCACCTCCCATGAGACCTGCTCTTCCTTACTGCGTCTGTTGGAAAGCTGCAATGGATTTGGGAAGCGCTGAGATAAAGTCATGGCAGAAGGACCCACCGAGGGCCTTCAGACCCTTCATGGTTTCTTGAGAGTTTCCCCAAGCCCCAGGTAACTGCAAAGAGAGATGAGCTATGGCAGGAGGAGGATCACCTCATGCCGGCTCTGCTTCGTGCGTGGTTCCCTGAGCATCCCCACACATGCTGATCTTGGGGACGGGCTGGACCTGCCCTTGGTGTGAGCCAGGGTGTCCGTTCCTCTTTGTTTGACCTGTAAACAGAGACAAAAGTGAGCTCAAGGGCCAAAGGGTGGTGCTTCTTCAGTGTGAGGGCAGCCAGATTTACATACTGAATTTCTGTGTTAAAACAATTCAGGCAAAAGTATGGGGGAAGACCTAGAGAGCTCATGCTCTACAAAAACCCAGGGGAGCCTCTTCTTATGTGCATACCTTATATTGTAATGTATGAAATATTGTAGCTAATGAGTCCCATTTACCTGAGATGTTAATACATCCACATCCTGTACCACTTTTATCTTTTGACATTTTAGGTTTTTTTTTTTTTTTGCAAGTGGTAATTTTCTTGAGTATATTATCATGAATTCATTTAAACACCTAAAAGCTTAGCTATAGCCTAATTGTGACATAGATATTGGTAATATGAAATCTGCTTTTGCAATGCAAATGCCTGTCTATTAGCAGAATCTTGTAAATTTGATTTTGAGTTGGGAGCAGCAGCTGTTTATTCAGTTCGCAGGTTTCTTGTGGTTTGTGGTTTCTTGTGGTTTAAACATTTGCAGGGTGTAGACACTAACGAGAGCACTGAATTGTTTATGGTGATCTTTGAAGCAGCATTGCAGATTTGTTATGAATTTTTGCCAGGCCAGCAGAAATGTATTAGCCTCTCCTTATGCAAAGTCCCACGTGCAGAGTAACCTCATTAATCCAACTCTTTGGGACCATGCCACCATGCAGGCTAGCGAAAACTTACCCTGCTACCATGTGGCAGTTGGTCACATCCTTTCTTCACATCTGTTATTTGGAGGATTGTCTCTTCCCCAAAATAGTGCACTTAGGCATAAATAAAAACAAAAAGAAAACTTATTTTATAGCTCCTGCAACAAAAGCCAACGTGAGAACAATGGACAAGGCATCAGGTTAGCAGTCATCTCGGTGGCTTGTGAACTAGCTCTCTAGTGCTGGGTCTGCACTGGGAGTGCATGAATGGGCTCTCCTAGTTGGAAACCCATCTCTTACGGCAACACTCTCTTACCAGAAACTGTGAAGCAGAGCTCCTTTCACCATTTATTTGTTTATTTTTTTAACTTTTGCAGGTACTTCCACACAAGTTCTATCACTTCATGTTTTCCACTTCAGTACTCCGCAAAATGTATTTCCAGGAGCCTGGTCAGTTCATGCTGGTTAGTATGAGCTATAGGGCAAATGGGCTGTTTCTCCCAAACTCAGAGACCACGTGACCACATTTCTCCTAATAACGCCTAGCTTAATAAATACTAGTTGCAGAGTGGTCCACTAGATTGTTATCACCTCTTTAGGGAAAGAGATGAATTTAATTGAAGTAGGCTGGGCAAATCTCTGAAGAGATACACTTGCAGAAACAATATAAAACCATGGAGGAATAGGAAAATTAATCTCACAGTCCTTTCCCCCTAATTGTTCTTCATGATATATCATACTCCTTACGTAGATGGCAAAAGGGAGCCCTCTAGGGTAAGTATTATGTAGTAAGACCTCCGTTTTCAAGGTGCTTTGCAGCTGGTTTCATTTTGTATTTCAGCAGCAAGGAAGGTTCATGAAATACGGTGACTTACATTGCAAATTCTCCCTCAAAGAAAACCTACACTGCTGCTCACCCAAGCCCCGGAGACCTTGTGAGCAGAAAGATCTCTGTATCTATGCCCTGCCTCTCTGAGCATCTATCAAAGGTTGGATGGAAGGGCTGGAGGGCCTGCGTAATAGCTCAGACTGGCCATTCTCAGGCTCCCCAAAATAGGGTGTGAATGGTTGAATGGAGGCCATCCCTCTTACCAAAGTCCCATGCTGGCCTTCACATTTTTGCACTCCTATGGATGTTTCACAGCTGCCGAAGCCTCACATTAATGTACTGCCTCTCCTTGTCCCAGTGTTATCCCTCATCACACCGCTGCTCCCACTCTCCATTGCTTATGCACTGTCAGTACTGCCAGCCAGCGTGTCCTATCTGTCTACTTTTTCTGTAATTACCACATCTTTCCCTCCCACTGCTCTCAGACTCCTTCAGCAAGCAATCAGACCCGTCCTGCTCCGCTCGTACACACTGCAGCGGGGCGAGGAGCACGGAAGGGCAGGAAGAGGAGAGCAGCGCCGTGTGGGGCAGAGATGAGGCAGGAAAAGGGACAGCTGGAAGGAGTAGGATTGTTTGTGATCTTTAAAAACACCAGGAGGTCTTCATACCTAGCAAGGTCAGTGGCTTCTGTGGTCTGTTTTATGCAGTGTCCTTTCCTTGCTATTGACTGAATGCAAGACCCCGTCCAGCCGTGGCTTGGAGGCACCGTGTCCGCCGTGCCCTGTGGCCTCATGCTGTTTTCTCAGTCAGGATTTACCGTCGTTTCAGGTCTAATGACACTCTCGGTCCTTCCTGCTGTTTTGCTGAAGCACACGGCTGTAGCTCAGGTAAGTTACAGGCCTGCAGCAGAAATGACTGGGTGTAACCGCCTGGCCTGCGTTGAAAGGTTGACAGACCCCGGGACTGCGGAGCCTCCTCCTGAGCCTGAGAAACTATGAATTGGCTTGTGAAGCCTGCGGCTTCGCAGAGTACTACAAAGGCTTCTTTTTTTTTTCAGTCCCTTTTGTTTACCACCCCAATGGCAGTGTTTTTACTGGCTCTGGCAGTTGCATAGCTAAAGGATCATATGACTATATATTTTGTGGTCTTTCCTTCTAATCCAGAAATACCACAGGCAGTAAGAAGTTCTTGTCCAGGAATTCCTGTCAGTGAGAAAGTGTAAAGCATTTTCATTTTTAATGGGATTTCTTGTTTCTTCTTTTTCAATTCTTATTCTGAAGAAATAGAAACAAGCAATTTTGCCTTGGGCGATGACCTGTGGTTGTTTCCTCTGCCATGCATAGCAGCTCAGCCTTGTGGTTCCACTGGGACTGTGTTTTTTGTACAGCTTCTGACTTCGGGCAACGAAATATGAGGTGAGAGAGTAAAGCTGTTTGTTTGGGTGAAAAGGCACAAAAACTGATGCTTTGCTGTGCCTGTTAATATTGGGCTAGAACAAGGGTAGCACCATCAAAATTCATTTCTGTTTCTTCCCTACTCAGGTGCCGTGGCAGTGGCAGGGATATAGTTACATCAAA
Source organism: Anser brachyrhynchus (assembly GCF_964034855.1). NCBI lineage: Eukaryota > Metazoa > Chordata > Aves > Anseriformes > Anatidae > Anser > Anser brachyrhynchus. The sequence goes on along the minus strand of NC_137696.1, from coordinate 86,146,074 downwards.
ACTTCCCTTCACACTTCACTACTGGCCTGGATTTTGATTTTAGATTTTTTAATTCCCCTATCCTACAACGTTCATCCAATTTTGAATTGGCCTCATTTGGGTCAATTTCTATAATAATGAGCCCCTCTGCTGTCTGCTGTGCTGTCTGATGAGTGCTGTGGGCTAAGTTCGTTATGCTCTGCTCTCTGCAAGGATGCTTTTTTCTCCCTGCCCAGACTATGCCTTATCATTTCTTGCATCTGACTGAATTTCTAAGGCGCATCCTGGTGGCCGTGTGATCACAGAGGTGCTCCAGTGTGGGAACCTGGCTCATGGGAGCACTCTGCTTGGCGCAGCTCATGGTGAATTCCAACTGGATGAGAAAGCAAAGGGATCACTCACCAGCAGGGCAAAAGGTTTGCAAGAGCTATCTGGTGTGCTGCCGTCACCTTGCCCTGATAGGCACAGCCTGTCTCCATCAGAGAGGCATGAAGGCTGTGTCTTGAGTCACCAGTTAGCATCTGTCTTCCAAATACCCTCCTGCTTCTAGTCCAAACCTAGTTAGTGCGCCAACTGTATTCAATACCCAGTAAGTAGCACCAGAGTTTGGCTGTCAGAGATGCTGATTGCAAAAGGCTTCACCTGGTAAAGAATTGCTCAGTTAGTTCACTAGCTGTTTTGAAGTAACAGAGAATGGTGAAAGATCAAATGTGGGGCATAGGCTGCCTCCTCTGGAGTGACAAATTAGAGTCCAAAAGGCAGCACACAGTGTGTTGCGTGATGTTTCCAGCCAGAGTCCTGGGTCTCTCAGCTAACAAGTGGAAGCGTCATGGGCTTTACCGCAGCAGAAGAGAAGGGGTGGAAACTCCAGGAGCTCCCTCAGGACAGCGTTTCTGTTGCCTGTTGAACTTGGGAGACTCAGCTTCCACGTGGAGGGACAGCTCCTAATGCCTCGCTAGGTAGCAATGATGTCTCCTCTTCATCCATGTCATCCGCTGTATTACAGAGATTGGCTACCCAGATGCTCATACAGATGCTGTAGCTCCAGAGCATTTACAAGAGGCAAAGAGTGACTTAACAGCTTCAATTAGCTTCTAGAAAAGATTGCAGTGCTTAAGGTATGCCAAAAAGGCAGTGTGTGACTCCTCTGACAAAGCAATGCTGCTGCTCCTTGTGATGCTTTAGCCTCCTGCAGTGCCAGATGTAGCTAGTGTTTTACTATTTCTTTCTTCAAATAGCAGTGCTCAGGGGGGATAAACTTTACTTAACCTAATTAATTTTAATCACAGCTTTCAAATCTCATACTGTGCAAAGAATTACAAATTGGAATACATTAATAGAACCCATGGTTTATGCTGCAAGCTAATCGGAAAGTGTGCATTTACATTTTCTGCATGAGTTTGCAATTACCATTAAAATAAAATTCAGTTATGTCCTTTTAAATTACTAAAATGTGAAGAACAGATTGAGCTGGTCCCATTTGTTGTAGAAAATGACTTGAAAATGGCCTACATTTCAAAGAATTAAATGATTCTTCCTGAATAAGAGGTTTTAGAAAATGACTTCCAGTTGTCTAGAGTTAAGGTGCTTCCAGGCATTCTGGTTTAAACAATCTTTCTTTTACAATGATGGATTGCTTAATGTTTCCTACCTGCTTCGGTACGGATTCATGGAAGGAACAAGGAGGGTTCTCTCACAAAGTCAGCAACGACTAACAACCTTTAGGTGTAAGCTGGAGAAATAACAACTAAAATGGCCACGTCCAGAACCCAACGCTGAGCACTGAGAAGCAGTTCAGAAAATTTACTTCCCAATGGAGGGGTTTCTCATCTGATAAATGTGGGGAGGAATATACCCAAATCCTACAGTCCAGCAGCTTTGGGGTTTCATTACGAACACAAAACACCCCCAGGTGTACCATAAGTTTGGTAGGGCCAGGTTGAAAATTTTATACATACCCAATGATTTGGAAGCCTGTGTCTCATTTAAAATTGGCAATGGTATACATAGGAAAGGTTAATCCCCTCAGCCAGTGGTGGTGACCTGAGCCCATTCCCCAGCACCTGGCTGTGGGATTTTTGGGCCACTCTTCTGCAAAGCTCACTTTTGTAACTATGTGATTATACAGGAAGGTTAGGTGCCATATTTCTGTGGCCCGTGTCACCTTGAGTCCAAGGGCTTCAATTTTGAGATGCCAGTGACTACAGAAGGAGTCAAAAAAGAAGTGGTCTTGGCCTTGCTCGCCCATGCCAAAACAGCAGATTTTTTTTTTTTTTTTTTTTTTTTTTTTTTACGGGACTGTGATGCCACATCAAAATGATGTGGCTGACTATCTCCTATTCTCAAAAGCACTTTTGAACTTTTAGGAAACCAAGTCCCATTCACGTCAGTGGAAACCCAGGTTTCAAGGAGCCAAGAACCCCCCTGAGCATGCAACTCAGACACCTTATTCATTTGGCTCTTTTGAAAAAAATGTTACTTCAGTGGAAATGACCTCATTTTGAAGAAAAGTTGAATTGCTCCCAAAAGGATCATTGTCTTCAGGAACTGTAGTCTATGTTACAGTGTGACAGGGCCCCAAACAGTTTTTAATATAAAGTTTGACATTGTATTATAATGACAGTGTTCAAGACATTACAGTAGTGTTTGTATTTGTTTTTCAGCACAATCCCCTGCAACTTATTTATTTATTTATTTTAAATTCAAAACCATGCAATGCAAGCGGTGCAAAAATAAAGAGGAAAACCACAGTCTCATAGTACTTTGTACAGACACAGAAACAGCTTACTCCTTTGTATAGCAAAAAGGTCAAAATGCATTGCTTTTGGGAAAACATAAGCAGATGTATATATTATAGATGATAACCTTTAGCTAAGTTGTAAGCCTAGTGCTTATTAAATAATTGATAGTACATCAGAGCTTCATGAAAGCCATGTTTTACATGCTGAGTTTGAATAAAATGCCTTGTGATAATGATTTTTGTAAAACATAATATGAAGTACAAATATTGACTCAGAGACCAGAGGATGAAACATTCCTTTTTTATTAAACAGGTTATTACATCTAAAATTGCACTGAACCTCACTGAAAACTCTGGAAGACGAAAATTAACTATGTTATCACTCTGAAATATCACTTCAAACTTGTATTTGCATCAGAAAGCATGTTGAGGGTTTCTTCTCTTTAAAAATGCAGCTGAAATGCTGCGTGGAGTGCTCATAACCACAGAACGATATAAGTAGCTTTAAAGGAAATGATGAGCTGATTCTTGACTGATGTAAATCACCAGAGCTCTGCTAGAGTATGTGGAAATCTACTCAATGGACAATTTTAATTTTAAATAAGATACAGACTGCGGATCCACCAAAATAAGTCTCCATGCACTTCCTTTAATCTGCAGTGAGAAGAGGAAAATTCACTTCTACACGCCTCTGGTGCCTGTAGGTGAGATCTGTGGGATCACATGCCCGTGTGGCAGAAGGAAATGCACAGACACACCTTGTCTTCCTTTCCGTCACGCTCAGGTAAACTCAGGGAGGTTGCACTGCTGCAGAACAGGCAGAGGGAGCGTGTAGCTACACCCAGAGCTGCCTTGTCCCAGGGCTGTCTGCATCTTTTATGCCAGGTAGGAGGATGAGAGCAGTGCGAATGCCCCTCTCCTGCCTCCAGCTGGGCACTGCCTGCTGCTGGAGCAGAAGCTGGGCTCTGTTTCTGAGTCATTTCAGAGCTGAAGGTAAGAAGCCAGTATGGTTTGAGGCCATGGTGGTAATGAATCCCTAAAGTACACTGGGAATTACCCAGGGCAGTCACTACCTGAGCAGAAGAGCGCTGAACTTGCCCTCCTTTTGTCTGCTAGCAGCTGCAAATACTGTGAGCATCCCGTGGCTGCTTGACTGATTTCAAATGCTGGTTTGGTAACTCATCTGGGATTTTTATGTACTGATATTATTTTTTAATATGGAAAAAAATGAAGTAGAAGTAGCATCCAAGTTTTTTTTTTTTTTTTAAAGGCTAATTTCTGATTCTTCTAGTTTTACTGGTTGCTAACTGCCATAATCCAACTTCTCTGCGGCTGAGCCTGTCCAGCTCTCATCCAGGTCAGCTGTGGTTTTACGTAGGCTCTTTGCAATACCTGGAAACCTCAGCCTCCACCCAAGCTGACATCTTCTTTGCTCTTAAATTATTAACTTTGTCTAATTTCAGGCATGAAACCACTTTGCACCCATTAGAGCAGCTCTGTGCATCGAATAAGACTACGCATGATGCTCCTCACAAATTCATATGAAAATGAGGAAACCACTGCAATTCCCAGTTCTAAGCCATAAAACAGTTTTCAGCACCAACAGCTGATGACTTAACACGGTTTAATTAGCTTCAGAGCATTTCCAGGCCACTGTGTTGAAATGAAATGTGTGCACAACTTAAGGCTCGCTCATTGACAATCAAAGTTTTTAACTTGCCAGGCCTGGGGAGTTTTCTCTGCAGAGCAGAGCTGCTTCTTCAAAAGCAGTGACGTTCCTCTGGAGGCAAGGGAAAAAAAGCCACATTTTTGCATAATCACAGCTTTCAGTAGCACAAAATTCACAGCCTTGTGAGAAATCACAAAACAAAAAGTCTTAGGACGAAGTCCTCACTGCACTGACATGTGAATGCAAGAGAAAATTGCCTTGCTCCAAAAAGTCCATGAGGGCTGTTTGGCACCGTTTTTCTCTTGCCTGGCCTTTATTCAGGTTCTTGTTGCAGTTACCACCTCTGAGCTGCAAACTGCTGCAAAGCTCCTTCTACCCAACCAATATACAAATATACAGGCTTGTGGAAACCTTGAGAACCTGAGTGCTGACAGCAGGTAGAAAAAACAAATAGGTTTTGACGTATTTTGGTCAAAGGTTTGACAATCTCAAACTTGTTAACATAATCTCAACATTTTTGACAATTTACATACTCTTGCTTGCCTGCTTTAAGTTCACAACACAGACAAAATGAAGAAAAAAGAAATGCACATGCCATAAGACCATTGAAGCACGCTGATAGGATCAAAACGATAGCCTAGATATTAAAAATGTCAGCTCTGTATGTGCCAAGCCACTTGGGAACTTGATAGTCCATCTCTTCTTCTAGCCTTCACAGTAAATGTTCTTCTCCTCCATGTGCTGAAAAAGCCTTTTAGTTGTTTAAAACTTAAACTCTCAGGCCTTAGCATTAGCTTAGCTCTTGCTCTCCCTCTGCTGAATAGGAGGAGCATTCTAGCATAACCATTTATATAAGAAGTGATTTTTAACAGTGAAAAATTTAAAAAGAAAAATGTGAAAAAATATATTTTACACAATATCAAAAAATCTAGTCTGCGAGCTCTCAGGTGACACATATGATCCATTCATACCCAGGATGGAGGTTACAGCACGACATGATTTAGCCTCTCCTGGCAGTCTCAGTATTTTTTTTCCATTTTTTTTTGGTGGTTTCTTGCAGGTCCAGCCCTATTCCTACCTGCATAAATGCCCAGTCTTGCCTACTGCAAAGCTGACACAGAAAAATTGCAGAAAAACTGCATGTATTCATTACCACTCTCATGGTGAAAACATACTGCTTTTCTCCACTAGTATGCAAAATAAAGAGCAGAATAACACATTTTTCTATTTCATCTCACTTTAATTTAGAGGAAAATCTGTGCGTATAATGTATTTATTTCTATATCAGTATCTGTGTATGTATAAAAATCGCATATTTAGCAAAATCAGGAAATAAGCTCAATAATTAGTTTAGAACACATCCATGCGCATGCCCAGCCTTGCTATGGAGATGACAAGGAGAGGATGACTACACAAGATCTCCGTACTTGCCTAAATTTCAATAATGAGGGAAATGGAAAAAAAAAAAAAAAAAAGGGCCAGGCACGAAGAAGCCACTGGTCAAAAAAATAAGACCAATCATTTCAAAGGGCATAATTTAGGGTAGTGGTGACCCACGTGTCCCACATGTCCCTCCAGCTGGGCACTGGTGTTGGTGGGCTCCCTGTCTGGGGCTGAGTGAGAGCCCCAGCAGGGTACGGCCTCCCTGAGCTGGGCAGGTTCACAAGTTTCTGCGGGGTGCAGCGAGGTGTCTCCCCCAGAAAGATGACAAATCAGATCTTCAGTAAAACAGCAGTGGTACATGGAGAGCAAATACAGAACGAGATGCCTTTTTTGTGCTGTGATGGCTTTTGGTTTTGCTTTTAGCTGCATTTTCTGGATTGGAAACTCTGCCTTTTTTTTTTTTTTTTTTTTTTTTTTAAAGTTAAAGAGAGTTTGGTTGGTTTCTCAAGCCAAATAGGCTCCAGCTCTCTCAAAATGATGGGACCCCAGGGAGCCGAGAGCAACTGAGCTAAGTCAGGAGACTAGCAGAATTTACTCTTTTGTAGAGCTTTAGAGGTTTTCTCTAGATACCATGTGAAACAGGTATTTATTTTTCCTTCGCTCTTTCAGTGGTGTCACAAGAAAGTAATGTATTTTATTTATAGATTTGCAGTCAGTGCTGGATTTCATAAAAGGAAGATGAACTTGCATTTCCTGTGTTCTAAATAACAGAAAAAAAAAAAAGAACTTGAACTTGTTGAGAAATTCTTTCTTCATATGTGCATTACATGTGGAGACACAGCTTTAGGCACATTCTTCAATAATTGCACAGGATTTAAATGTAACAAAGTGCAATGACTTGTAAGGAGGATCCTGAAGTATATAACATAAATGCACCTCTGACAACTTCTTATTTCAACTAAAATTGATATCATGATTTTCAATGGTTTTACAGATTTTTTTTAGCAAGTAACAATTTTTTTTGGTTTCGAATATTTTGTTCTTGAATTATAAAGCTCCTTCAGGCATTTCCAGAAAGTTGTCTCTTAAGATTGTTTTATTTCGTCAATAGTTATGATTCTGAGCAAGATTAAGCAGAGTCAGTTAGTTTGTAGCAAGCCCCCAAACCACGGTCTTTTATTAAGACCTTCTTATGTAGGAGACATATCTCATGTTAATATGTAATTTCTTCACCCTGCTACGTCTCCAGGAGATATATTCATTCATTCATTGCTATCCCACTTCGGCAACAACAGTCAACCTGGTTTGCAAGTAGCTGATGAACTTCCATTCGTATCTGTCTAATCAACCTAGAAAAGAGCAGCGAAAAAAAAGTGGCCCCAGTCCTTGCTGGCTTAAAGGATCTACTCTCCAGCAAAGCTAGATGTAGGCATCCTGCCCCAGATTGTGCTGCTTACCTGCTCTTTCATCAGGAACAGAATCGCTGGAGCCCACTAGTGAAACTCTTTGATGAACAGGCAGGAGGCTTGAACCTTACCCCCCCCGTTGGGTACTGATCTTTCAGAAGCCCAGCTGCACTCCCTGTCTCTGTTGCCCTGTAACCCTGCTTGTCAGCTTTTTGGAAAGCTATTCAGGCAAGAACCACTCTGCAAGCATTACATATCATTGATAAGAGCAGGTCCGATGACCACATTCATATCTTTTTCCCCTAAAGGGCTCCCATGGGACCAGTCCCCGCCACCCCCCGAGACTGTCCTGCAGCCTCTTGCTGCTGTTTTATCCTTATGAATTGTCGTGAGTTGGGCTCCAGTCACTGGGTTGTCATTACAGACCCGTGCTGGGACTTGTGCGCCTAAATAACCAATGGAAATCCAGTCATTACTGTAAATTTTCTTATTACTGATGCCCTATACATTGCCAAACAAGCTTTTGCCTTCTGGTTGCCACACTGACGTTTTGACGAGATGCTGCTGCCTGCGAGACCAGATGACAGTGCTAATGACCCATGTCCTTGTTCTCTGCTTCCCTCGCTTATGCCTCTTGCTTCTCCACACTCAATTAAGGAAGGGAATTGAGGTTAATATTCCTGTCTCTGAAATTAAATCTATCCTTGCCCCACAGTGCAATTAATGAAAACAATTTGGATACAGAGCCTTTCGTCTCTAGGTCACGGGTTATTTAGTAGGGGTTGGTGATGACTCACGCCATTAATTTGTCTGCTGGGCGGCAAACATCGAGCAAATCGGCGACATTAGCCTAGATTAAAGACGTTCACCTTGCAAAACCACTGCCACAGCTTCGCATCCCCGCTGCTCTTTGAGGTGGAGTTGTGGTGGCTGCAAGACGTCTCGTACCGCAGTTCCTCCTGCAGCCCGCCTGGAGATGCGCTGAGGGCACACGTGGCTTTTGCTGCTCGTGGTACTCCTACTGCCAGCGACAATTAGAAAACACTGCCTCTTGTATCTCAAACCATGAACTGTGTTCAAAATAACAGGGTAAGTTATGCTGTGCACTCTTAAAGTGAAAACTGCAGGTCAGTTTTATGTTGGCTATTTCAAGGCCCAGAACACATTCAGCATCACAAACACAACGGTTGGGTCAAAATGGGTGTATGTATCATCTCTGGTTTTATTCATTGGCAGATGGGGAATTTTAGGGTATTCCCAAATGCTAAGTTCAGACATCTGAGAGTAATCTCTCCCAGATCCATCTGTACAGCCGATAGTGAGGCTGAGGTGCAAGGCAGAGCGTTCTTTGTTCTGCATCATCCACTTCAGGAGCCTAAATCAGGCTCATAATTTGAATTGCTGCCTTGCCAGGAAAGCAAGTGGGAGCTTGTGTCTTGGTGAATACTCCCAGCACCCCTCCATCCAAGGCTCATCTCTTCAAAAAGAGGTCAACATGGGAAGAATAGTCATATAGTGAGTACAGATAGCATCAACCCTCTGTAACCCTGATCCTTGTGGAGCATGCTGCACATCTTCAAGCTTCTTACAGGCGCTGCTGTCCTAGATACACTGCGGCAGGCTTTACAACCCTGTCAAGTACATACAACTCTTGAAATTAAAGAGAAACTTGTAGATTTCTTTTCCTTGTCTTTTCAGAACAAAACAAAAAAGATTCCCCAGAATCATGGATTGTTTTTAATCATGTTGTAAAAATTTGAATTTTGCTGTGCCTGAAAGCAAGCAGAGCCAGCATTAGTGCATTATCATCACTCACACTGTAACGATTAGGTCTGAGCAGATACCAGGGGGCACATTAGTCCAAGTAAACGCCAGACATAGGATCATAAAGGTTCAGGAGAGCTCAAAGTGCTTAGTGTTCATCATCTGATTCTTAAGGGATTTGTACCAATGCCAAGTTCAGAAGTGAACAGCATAGCCTGTGATGCACTGCCATACTGTACAGCAGTATTTTTATGCAACTAACCACAGCGACACTGATGCTACATTCAGCTTCTGGCGTGCCTTGGGATGCAGCCACTTCTCCGAGTGCGCTCGGCTGGGCAGCAGGTCAGACCACGGAGCTGGTAGCAATGAGATTTGAGAGATCAGTTGTGATGATCTTGCAAAAATATTCACCACGTAGAGCGCTGCTGTGGTGGCTTGAGCACAGATGAATAAATGCCTCGCCTGAGCACCTCCGCACTTCAGGCAGATTTCGGAGCTGCTGCATGCTTGTCCATTACGCAGCAGGAGGGAGCACAGCGTAATCACTCAGCACTTCTAAGCACCTCTTAAAACATTCAGCTCATTCAGTCATCCTGAAAAGTAAAAGGCTCTCAGGAGTTGGCAACGCTGGCTGAGGGAAGGCTATGGTGGGTAATTTTATACTACGCTGCCAGCATAGAGATCTCTGCTGTTTTGTTTAACAAGTGATCTACACCTCAGATATATATCTTTATATATATATATAAAGATATATATATATCTTTAATTCTAATATATATTTCTGAGGAGGGTAAGGGTGATAACCAATTGTGAAAAAAACCCACCTGTCTCTTGGTGCAAGAAGCTAATTCAAGGCAAGGAACCTTAAGCAGCAAGTTCCTTATCAGTATAATTATCACTATAAACCATTCATAAGAAACTCTTCCCATTGCAGATACGGCTGCTGTGAAGTTAGTGAGACTTTCCTGCAAACGCAGAGAAATAGGAAATACGGAAGATCACACACTCTCCCTTCTCCTGCATGCGCTGCTACGGATCAAGGACTGTGCTGTCTTGGGGGTCTGCTTTTTGCTGAAGAGCCTTGCAAACAGCAGGCAGCCGTGACGCTGTCTGTAGCCATGGCAGCGACAGGTTCTCAGCCCCTCAAGGTTTGTTGGAAAGTGACCGCCTCCCACCAACCGACTGCCTGTGTCCAACCAACACAGTTGGAAAAACCTAATTTTTAGGAACATCATCCTGCTGCAGGTGTGAGGACAGTACCTCATTTGCTTCCCCGCTCAGTTTCAGACGTCTGGATTAACATGCCCAATTGACTGCAAATTCGTTTTTCTCATTGGCATTCTTTCCCTTTCTTGCAAATTTTTGAGATTTTGGCATTTTGATTGAGACTTTGCAGACTCGCTTCTTGTGAACCTGATATTCTGCTTGCCCCCCAGCAACTTCAGTTGACCAGACCAGAAGTAAGCACTTGGGCAAATGAAGACACAGTGATGCTTAAAACCTTGTAAATATGTAAATGCCTGCTGTTAGACTCTGACTCTCTCTCTTACTGATGGTAATCTGAAAATGACTCACTTCACTGTTACAAAACTAGTTTCCAAATAAATCAAGTACAGACTAAGGTTTTCTAGACTCATTTTCTTTTGCAATTAGATTTTACTGCATTCTTTAGTAACTATCTAGTCTCTATATGTGGGTCTCGCTGGCAGGGACTAAATTTGTGGGAGCTGAAAAGAACATAGAAAGGTGTATTTGGTTATATCTTCTATATCTTCTGTGCTATTCTTCTAGCTCAGAGACTAGGTATCAGGGAAAAAAAAAACACAACACAAATATGAGCTCTTAAACAATTAAAACCCAAATCTGATTCTCACTGTTCATCCTCCTTTGCACCTTTCATGATTTGTCATAAGAGGATTATATTGAGATCAAGTTCTTAGCCTGAGGTTCTGCTCCAGAAGCAGCTAAACAGGCCGAAGACTTTTTCTGCCCCTCCACCTTGCTCAGGTCACTGAGCTGGCAACAAGAAGCTGTTGCTGCTGGTAGTGCTCACAAGAGTACACACCGCTGGCTCCATCCACCGTGAGCAAGGAATGGCCTCTTTGGCTGCGTCTGAGCAGAGCCAGCGAAGGCTGAGGGTTTGCCCAGGTGGTGCAGGCCCTAAAACATGAGAATTGCAACAGTCGAGACTGAAAACTCAGCTTGACCTACAGCACTTTTCTGGGGGATCAACTCAGCTCCCCAGCAGTGTTCGTAAGCCTTTTTACCCTTTCCTTTCAGTCCTGGGAAGTCAGAGCACTCAGGAGGAGAGCAACCATGAAGTAAAACCAGGGCCTCCATCGTGCCACTTCTTGTTTCCCCATGCTGCTCCTTTGTCAGTGCTCTTGGAGCAGGACTCATGCCAGGGCTACAGGTGTATTTCCCTGATCGAGAGGCAAGACACAGTATGCTGGGGATCCTGGCCTATTATTTTTTTTTTTTTTGGTAAGTCTAAACAAAAATCCCAACTCCCTCTTCAGCCATCTTTTGGTACACAGTGCTTTTGATGAGCATGAGCAGACTGTCCCAGTCCTCAAATTTTGCTACAGATTCAGTGTCTCCCAGCATTCACGGACACCTGGAGAAGTTTCTAAACCCCCCTAATAAAAAATTACGAGCCCTCCTCTCCCCACCAAGGCTGCCAACATGCAGCTATTGTGCTTCACTCATTTAAAGCACAGCTGCCGTGATCAAAATGGCTCCTTGCACTGCCTCTGTCTTAGGTCCTATCTGCGCACTGGAGTGACAGAAATATTTTGTGCCTGGCAGCCCCACAGGGCCCAGGCTGAGCTCAGAGGACAAGCTAAATTAGCTTCACCTCCTACCTCCTAAACCATTCTCAGCTATGCTCTAGCCCCGCTGCCGCTGGTGATGTAAGAAACTTTAATAAGAGTCTGATTTGCACGCACCAGGTTTAACTTTTGGGAGGCAGCTGTCCGAGGAGCCCTCCGGCGACTGGCAAAGGCAGAGGCCTCTGGAGCCTTGTGAGAACAAAGACACCCGCAGCATCCCTTCTGCAGCGGTGGCTGGGTGAATACAGACGTCCTCACATCACGGGACAATGCAGTCCCTCCCTTAGGCTGATGTTTGTAACTCTGCCCGTTTTCTGAATGGAATCTGAGTAGTCCTAAAGGCATATGGGGTTGGCACCAGTTATGCTGCAAAAAGGGCTCAGAGCAAACTATACTTGATAGGATTTGTTTTTCCTGGATTTTCTGCTGTAAGCTATAATTGTGACCCATCCTGTGTGCTGAGCCAATATGCTATATGAATGAATGCAAGTCACTCCTTGGTCCTCTGCCTAAATACCTCAGGAGAACAGCCTACACAAGCAGCTGCTCCACTGCCTCTCCCCTTCGACACTGCTGGGAGGAAAAAGAGTGGTTGGCAAAAGGCAAAATCCTTGCATTTCCCCTGGTTTGCATGCCAGTGTTAAGAGATTTGTATTTACACTGGGAACATCAACTGCTTAATAACAGGGAGAGGTCTGAGGGAAAACAGCGCTGAGTCTGGCAGGGGGTGGCACAGCTGGGGCACACTGCATCATGCCCCATCTTCTCCTGGCCCCAGCAAGGAGCTGCACTTACACCCCAAGGAGGCAGGGGCTCCATCCTGCCCATCTGCAGCTCTGCCTCTACCACTGCCTTTTGCTTGATAAGAAGTTAGAAACCTATCCAGCCTTCATGCATCATTCTGCTCCTCTTTCCACCCATTAAAGGCAGCAGTTCCCAAAGCTGCCTTTAGCTAACCACCCTGCAAGCTGGAAAAGGGGTAATGGCAAAGCACGCCTAATGATGTGAACACTAACCTATTTTATCCTTTAAAGTATCGCAAGTTTTTAGCTACTTGATGTAAAGCACGCAGCTACGAATATTTTTTTTTTCATTAATACTTGTTTAGGTTAAAGTGCTGGGACTAGCGGTGATTTTAAAGTATTTTAAGACAGCTTTTTATTACTAATTATAAATTATTTGGTTTAAATTCAGTTTTGCTCTTTCATTAATTATGCTCCCATGACTAGAGTCAGGGTACCCGTGTGAAGTCAAAATATTTGTAGCAAATCTCTCAAAGTGCAGTGGGAAATCTGAACTGTCCCTGCAAGCAGAAAAGGGTCACACAGGCACAGAAGATAATCAATGTATGTTCTTACATGCACAAATGTGTATGTATCTGTCTTTATGGAACTTTGTCCTCACAGGCAGAAAGTGCTGCTCATCTAGTGACATATTTAAAGTAAAAAAAAGGTAACTACAGAAGGCTTACCTGTCTCAGCTCAGCAGATTTTGGAAATAAAAATAGATCTATCAATGTGGATTTGATGCTTGCAATTCTCCATACCTATACACATTAGCAGTATGCATAAATGCACATAAACATATACACGGACTTATTTTTTTAATGATTCTTCTCCTCAACCAGGTCAGCACATGGAAACATATTCTGAGGGGTCAAGTGGGTACCTGTAATGCCCAAGTTGTTCAAAGCAGCTTGGAACAGATCTGAAGCAAGATTTTGTCTTCTTCACAGGCAAGGAGACAGTTAACAGGTTGCATCCATCTGTGGTATGTCAAAAGAAACTCTTAAACAATAAAAGCCATTATGACTAGGATAGAGAAGTCCCAGGGAAAGGAATTCATCCATACTGAACAACAAGAGAAGATCGCGCTCATCTTTTTACAGAGCACCAGTATGAAAGATGTGGCATTCTTAAAATATCTTTATATTCGGTCATGACCAAGACTATTCATCCAACACCCTACTTCAGCACACAGGAAGGGAAGACCTAATAACAGAAGAATTTTCTTTTGGTGGTGGGAACAACTGCATGATGATTATCCCCCACCCAGTGTGGGATTTCATCAGAGATCAAGGATGTCCTGGCAAGTGTTGGGGCACTATTACATGTTTGTGGAAGTCTCTCAGCTTTTATTAACTAGATTCCTGATAATGTAATAAAACCCTCCAGCAGAAAGCCACACTGCTCATTCCTGAATCATATGAAATCATTCACCATTTTATATACAAGTTTTGAATTACAATCTTCAACTTCTCATCAGAAAAAAAACACAAATAAGCCTAAAAAAGCATTTTTGGTAGAACTGCACAGTGTACAGAAGCATACTTTCAATTATACAATATCTTACAGAACACATACTTTAACAAAAAGCAGAGCCTGTTACTTTTTCTGAGAAGGCACTGCCCAGACAAAATTAGATGTTTCACCTCCATTATTAGAGGAATGGCTTTAACTGGACAAAAGAGTACATGAAAAACTTCCTGAACACTCCAGATAGTTTAACAGAAAAATAAAAGTACATTTGTAAACAACTTTCAAACAAGAGCCTTAAGAAAATAATAGAAGTCACTAGAAAATTAAGCTGTTAAACTCTTAGTAGCCCAAACTGCTATGTTCTACACTTTTTTTGATACACAAGTTTTGCCACACAGAACACCTCACTGAAAATTATAGGCAAATAATTAAAGAAAAGGTGCAATTAAGAAAGAGACATCTTGAAAGCCAAAGGTCAAACTCCAAATTCCCTTTGTAAATTGCAAGAACAGCAATATAACCTAAATATTGAATGGAGCCGAGTTCAACAGCGCACTGGTAGCACAGCACTTATTTTACAATCTGAGACCCTTTTTAATGTAAACTCTGAAAACTCATAAACAACTGTTAGAAGTGACATTTGTATTAGGTACCATAAAGCTAGCATTGTGTTCACTTCCATTATTCAGAATTTGCCATAAAATGACTTTTCATATGCAATGCTGATTTATTTTAAACAAATCTGTTTTATGATGAGGCAAACCATAAAAACTGTCCTGGGAAATGATTTTGTGTATGTGATGATTATCAACCAAGCATCTCAAGTCGAGCGTTGGTATTTATGCTGCCCTACTGAATGCTTAAGCATATGTTAAGCAAGCTGCTGAACATGGAGCGTGTCCATTTTGGTAGATGGACAGATGTATGCGAACAGCAATGCTTTGGATAACTTGTGCTATTCCTAATACTACAGTTATTTTCTCCACCAATTACATTTTGCTATAAATATGTGTGCCCTTAAGTTGATCCCAATATCAGTTTCAGCTAACTAATCAAATTATCTGCTAAGGTTTGGGGAATGATAACCCTTCCTTTATTTAAGTAAAAGAGGGAAGCACTTCTTACTCCCAAAGGTTTACCAACAGTAGATTTATTTTCAAGACAGAATGACACCATTCAGTAAACTGTCAGCTACTTTTGTTGTTCACAGATAGGTTTACAAGATGTTTATTATCAGGTAGGCAGGAAGGGGAAGAGAAAAATACTGTGATATTTTTACCGTGAATGTTTTTTCCAAGTTCTGCTAATGGGCTCCTACAAATAATTATTAATTTCAAGTACGCAGAAATCAAAGTTCAGATTACCTCTCATATTTTGAGGGCTCAGCAGCTAAATTATAATTTTCTATTTTGCCTTTGCAAAAGAATGTTAAAACCCTGCCCACAACTGAGTACACCAGGAGCTTATGTAAGGAATAATTTCCTATTATATTTAGAAATGCCTCATTTCTTTACCAGTTAGGAGTTAACTCATAAACCAAATAATCAATCTGCAATGTAAACGAGTAGTTATTTTCTCCCATGTAGAAATGGTAAATAATGAGACTGATAATTACATATTCCGCTTGAATTCATTAAATGCAATTCTTCAGTCACAAAGGCAGCAGGCATTCTGAGATGGACTTCAAAGGAAGTATGTTCAGATGAGTGGAATAACTGAGATTCCTGATGAAGATCGAAGCCATTTCCCTCATTTTCTTAATAGCTTCTGCCATTTCCATACTTAACTCCATTGCATAATTTGATATTTAAAATAAATTCATTTCCCCGAGTCTCTTTCTTCCTACCCAAAACAAAGTTACTTACATTTATAGCAAATACTTTTGAGGAAATAAGTTGTAAAGAAAAAAATATTCCAGTAAGTGGTATGAAGGAAATACTTAAAATCTTGTTTTAATTTGCTTTCTGAGTTTCCTTCTAAGAATGTTTCAGTGACAAAAGCTTTGAAGGTTTAAGACACTTTAGCACGTTTTTGTTTCCCTCTTTTATACAGGGGATAAACTTTGCCCAGTGAATCACATTCATAACTTCTGCCCAGTAACTAGATGGAACTGCATGGCATTCCCCCCAAGAAAGGAAAGAAAATACAGCCTTTTACTTCAAATATTTTATGAATGCAAGGTTACAACAAATATATTAGTCAAAATGCAGGGCTATCAAGCACTGAACCAAGGATGCTGGCATCAGTTTGACTATTATTTTGCATGTGGAAAAAATATACTACGTCTACAGGTAAAAGGCATCACTAATGCATCATGAATTACTCTGGTCAGCCAACATCACCTCTGCAGCTTGGTGCATGTTTATGTCCTGAAAATAATCATCATTATAAATTTGAGATGAGACACTGGAACAAAACCATTCTTAAACAGGAAAGTTTTTGTTTTGCTCTTATCGAGGTAACACCAAAAACTAAAACCAAGATCTTACAATTTTGTAGCCTCTAACATTTGTTAGGCTAGCCTTCACACAAGGAGCATGCATACAGCCACTGTTCTTGCTTTAAATTGAGGGCTGTTGGTTAATTCAAGTCACTATTTTCTCACCTTATCTGATTAACCTGTTGAACTGGATGTCCACCATAGGAAAATGAAAAAAATTAAATGATGTTAAGTGTAGCAGACAAATACAGACCACACCAAGAAGCTTACACTCATGAGTTGTCATAATAAGGGATAATAATAACAATAAAAAAAAAATCAGTCTTTTCTGTGCATATTTTCCATTTGAAAGGTCCCAGGAAATCATGATGTGCCTGGCCGTTTCTGTTGCTGATTTCTGATGACCTCTAATTGTTTTTTGCATTGCTGATAGTAAGTTGAGAGACTCTTATTTTCATCTAAGAGCTTTTTATGTTCTTGTACCAGACGGGACGTGTTTTGCTGGTCTTTTTCATCCTGGTCCAGTTCTGCTATTAGTTCTTGTCTACAGTTAAAAAAAAAAAAGTAATTGTCATTTATAGTCTACTTCTATTTGTGCGTAGATGACTAAATATGCTTCAAATTTTTATTTGATTATCTGTCTGAATTCATGGCTGGTGATATCTTGTGCAATAAAATTAAGTTAACAAAAAATCTTATTCTTTACTGTATTCTGAGGAGAAATTCTCTTCCAAATCAGATCCACATTTAAACCTTAAAACAGCTGTAAACCATAGACTCAATCTCTACATTTTTCCTTTTTATAATAGCTTTCAGATGTAATTCTACAGGTCACAGCAGAGCATCTAAGGATCCACACAGAAATTTATAAATTTTTTAGCTCTAACTTTGCTTAGCTGTATGTATATTCAAAGATTCAGTAGGCAACTTAAAAGGCAAAACAGCAATAACTTAGGTAAGGTTTTAGTGAAGTGCTGTTTTCTATTTGGAGTTGAACGTCTTGAAGGTGTGGAAAGCAGAATCAGGCAGATCATTTTTACAACTGTTATTTGCGCTAATTTTTGCAATAACTGTTCAAAATGCTTTTAGCAACTACTTTTAGAGGAACATTCTCTACAACTGTATCTCTTAATTTCTATCAAGTATATTAATGTTACATAAAACATGAGGTTGCAGTTTTGTTTTTTTCCAGCATACTAATTATTTACAGGCAGAGCATTAAAAAACAAAAACCTAAAACCCCCAAAACCTGGAGTTGCCCAAGCAATTCAGTTAATGTTTCATCATGTAAAGTTCAAAGCTGCAGGAACACTGCTTTGTGCTTTACATACCCTTACAACCCAACTTCTTGCTAGAGCAGAATTTGACTCTTGGAAAAAACACTGCAGTAACTCTGGCAACTTTACACTGAAACACTGTTTTGTACTTTGAGCTGTATATTTTAAAGCAGTGCAAAACAGAATCAGGCAGATTATTTTTGTAACTGTCATTTCACTTAATTTACGCATTAAGAATTCAATATGTTTTTAAGCAACAATTTTAGATGAACAAATGCACTGATAAACTTGCTAAAAATTATCCTACAAAACTGATGTAGCTAAATAGAATGCAGTTTGTTTTACTATTTGTTTATGAGGTGACAAGAAGGCAAGCTGCCAACAATATTTTAGCAACAAAACAGTAGAGGAGAAAGTTCCTCATGATAATTAATTGTTGCCATATGGTTTGTAATTACAGCTAAAGAAAACTTCATTAGTTCAACCTTTATAGAGTAATTACTACCTCAAACAGCATTAAATACATCAATCACAGTACTATTTTTTGTTTCAAACCTAAGGGCAATTCTGTTCTGACTAAGAAAAACCAACTTGGAAACAGAAGCTTATTTTTATATAATTTATTGATCTAGAGGGACTATAGAAACAAAAACACAGTTACGATCTTCATGCTAGTTTCAGCATCACCTCAACGAGGTCTAAAAATTCAAATCATACTTGAAAAAAATTCTTCTCAAGATACTAAGACAAAATGAATAGATGATGTAAGGTCAATCTTAAAGTAGCTTTTTCCACATTCTGTCTGTTATTTCTCAAGTAGAAGAGGTTTAGACACACATTTTTCTCATTGCCTGTTCCACAAACGCTGAGGCCTGCAGTATCTCAGACTCTGGTGGGTAACAAGCTGGTTACTTGGTCTAGAACATGAGTATGTAATGACCTCTCAGAACTGCTCCCCAGCATCAGGAAATAGAAATGAAGGGAAGCAGAACACGACAGAATGCATTGCAAACTGAAGTTCTGAATCAGCAATAACCTTGGCCCCAATCCAACAGTACATGCAAGCAGTTGCTTCACTTATATGTGTGCACAATGTGCACTAGAAATAATCTCTTTCCTCTTACGATAAGAAAGTATGTAACAGCTTTTATGTATTAGGTGCTAAAACCCTGGTAGAAAACCACAACACGTGTCTGGATAACACTGCTATAAATGTGATTATTAACAAAAGTCAGATATAAGATAAAAACCAAATGGTTATCTACAATTTACAATTGAAAGTCTTTTATTGGACAGTGTGTGAAACAGAATTGCAAAGTTCCTCAGCATTCCAGGTCTTTCACTCGAGATGATACAAACATTACTACTATGGAACGTACGCAAAGGTGCCACACACTTTAATGTAGGACCTGTCCAGAAGAAAAGTCTTAATATTGCTTAAAACTTAAGTTATGGGCTCTGAATACCTCACCTGTGGTGACTACCTCGGTATCTCTACGAGATTAGGTCTTGAAAATAACCATGCTCTATGAAATTTTACTTCATAAAGCCTGAAACAGCAGTCACAGACTTAACTAGTGTAAAAGAAACATACAGAAGAACAGAAAAAGGTTTGAGACATTTTACTTACTTCCTCTGCAACAGCAATGCAATTTCTGTCTGAACTTTCATATACTCTTGTGCCATTTTGCAGTGCTGTTCAAACACAGCCATAGATTCTTTAGAGTTTGGACATGGTGCTAGAGGCTGAAAATAAATCAGACGTTAAAAACTAATGAACTAATGAAGTCTCTGCGGTGTATTTATAACATCTTTTAAAAAACAGTAGGCTTTTAAAAACAAGTGTCAAACCATGCCCTGGAAAACTTTACTGCACTGATGCCAAAGTTGCCTCAAACCTCCAATCTGCACTTATTAATCTGACAGTCACTTTGTCACAAGGATCAAAAATCAAACTAAGGTTTAAACACACACACCCCAAATAAAGCGAATGCAACAATTTGATGCAGTAATACTCAAGCAAAAAATATCTTATTTTGACAGTCAAACTCAAATTACATTTGGTTTTAGAGATCATGTTTCCCAGGGCTTGTTTTTAATAGCTTGATCAAATCTGAGTCAACCAATCTCAGATTACATAATATATTTTTTTTAGCCTTGGTCAAAAGTTAGACTATAAACACTGGTAAATATGTGGCACTATATTTTGCAGTCCCAAATTCACACATAAGAATGTAATGCAAAACAAATCATCTAATGACACATATATTTATTACCTGTAACTGATGATCTAATGTAAGATATGCCATTGGGATGGAGTTATCTGACCCATTGGTCTCTGTAACAACACCAAGAACATTTTAATGCATTTTTAAACAGATAATTCTATCTTTATAGGACAAAAACGAGAAAACTACATCATTTCACAATACACAATCTGAATGTGAAAAGGCAAATGGAAATAGCAGTGTTCCAATCCCAAGGCAGATGACTCTTTTTGCTTTTCTGATAAAGTTAAGAACTTCAAAATTATGGTCTATAACAGCAAGAAGAAACAAATATTAAGGTTGTTATCCTACATTTCTAGAAGCCATGTATCCACATACACGTTCTTTAAAATATTATTTTTGTACAGTTTGCTATCATGTTCTGTTTATAAAAAAATTGCCATTTCATTCTTGTTTATGAAGGATCAGCCAGCCAGCCATGCATCTAATGATTTTAAAATTAGAAGCTGTGCAAACCAGCTCTGCCAAAATAAAATAAGCGCAACCTCCTGCTCAGTTTCAAAGCCTACTCCTGGTGAGGATTTTATGTATCTTCCTCACAACATGCTCTAGGGCATTTCCTTTACTCTGCAGAGACACTTTATGGGTAGCAAGGGACCCAATACCCAATCCATCTCCTGGGCCTGGCTGCTCTCTTCTTACACTGCAGTTACTCTGGATTTCTCTAGATCTTTAATCCACATTTAACATGTTTCTGAATTCTTACAGGTTATATCTTTTGGTATCCCAGAATCTGGGGATCACAAGGTTACTGTTAAGCTTTAAGAGACATAGGAGTAAAGACACATTGAGAAACTACTAATTTTATGAAACTACTGATTTCATAGCTGCATTATTGCTACTAGAGGATTATATGGAGGAGGGTAGGTGGGAAAAAAAAGGGGCTGCTTACCCATACCCCAAAAGCACCTGCCACAGAGTAGTCGTGGTAGAGAAACTAAGGTGTTGCCCTCAAAGACTATGCTATCTCCAAGAGCAGCTTCAAAAGGAAACAGAAATAAGAGGGTGGGAATGGAGAAAAAGTGGTTAAGTGTATGCTTGTAAGGAAACTGGAAGGTGGTAAAAATAAATAAAAATAACCAAAAAACTAAAACCAGAGAGACTTAATCACCACAGAGTCTTAAATCAGAACAATATAGAAGGCCTTCCCTACATTCAATTACTGCCATTTATGGAATACTGCTACAGCAAAGGAATTACTGCAACGTTTCAAATACATCAGTACATGCAAAATATTTCAGATTGCATTCCTTAGCTTTTGGCTGTGTCACAGAATTGTAACTTTTCCTGTGATTGATTAGATTCGGCTGTGTCCTCATTTTATCACTTTGCCCGATTAACTTAATGTATTTTCTTTTACAGAAAACTAAAATTATTTATCTGTTCAGAAATGCAAATAATCCTTTGTTAATGGACTGCATAAACCTATTAAGAAAAAAATATATGTGTGGTATATTCTGTATTTACCTGAGTATAAGGTGAGGGATTTCTGCGAACAAGAAAGCCACCATAGTAACGGACCTTACTTTAGCTCTAGTGGTGTGCTGCGTTTAAGGCCAGAGATTTAGGACAAACTGTCTTTGCACTGGCATAAGATCAGCAGCTTTCAGTTCCCAATGAATTATCTATTTAACTAATGGGCAAGAGCTTGCTTCTGTGTGAAGCAGCAATTCCCTTAAGTGCTCACTGCCTAAAGAAATTTGGAACCCCAAGTTATACGAGAGAAGGAAGGCTGTGGCAGAGGACAAGGGCTTTGGGAATTTGTGTGTTACTAGGCATAGAGTGTGATTATGCAAAGTGACAATGGACAGAAAGAAGAAAGCACAGAAGCAAAGAATAAGAGTATGCTGCCCTCCCCTCCTGCTAAAGCAGGGCAAAAAAGAGAAGTACACATCTTACTTTCAGAATCACCTTATATTTGGTAAAATACGAGTACGCATATGTACGCATATATATATATGCTGGCACAAAATCAGTCCATATGTGAGTTTCCATTTTGCAGTTGATTACAGGAAAAGAATGGCAGAATCTAATCAGTCAAAGATGAAACGGATTACAAGCAAAAGATTTCAGAATTTAAGGCACTATGAAATACCAACTTGAGATTAAGTCTAAGATTTAACATGTACATTCTGGTAATGAAAATGTAATTCTTATGTTCTAAAAAGGAATTTGTGGGCATCCATTATTTATATGCAGTCCAGTATCGGTCCATTTCATAATGGTGTGCATTATGACTTTTAAGATTGAATTCAGCTATTAAATTATGTTTACTCAATCATATTTTGTAACAGAACAACAGCGATGCTTCAGTAGAAGTATTTACATTTCTGTAGACACACTTACATTTGTTCATTTAAGACCAGTAACTTTGTGTGCACATACACATTCTGCATAAGCAAAATTACAACACGCAGATAAAGAAAAATTAATGTATTCCAGCTGATACTCACCTAAGTAGCACTTCATTCCAGAAATCAGAGCAAGAAAGCTTTATCTGTGCATTCGTAATACAAATGCACAACACTAAAATGCTGCAAGATGCCCACTCCCCAACCACACATTACAGACAAAAACTGGTGCTCTCTTAAATAGAAGCAGCACTGCACACATACAACACTTTGTAACAAACAAAATTCTTACAAGCTTACGTAACTTAACATTACCAATATAAAAAGTTTTTAAAGCCGTTGTCAGAAACAAAGCAATAATGTAATGATTTAACCTAAGCAGCATTAAAATGGGATGACACTTTAACTGCCTAATTTTCTTTATATCTAGGCACATACCCCACAGCATAATCAAACATTTATTTATTTTTAAAGGCAAAAGGTTAACTAATGAACAAAGGATTACCTGCATCATCAGGTGTCCATGGATTACGAGTTGGCTTTTCAGAGGTTGGTCCCGAGGTAGTGATCATTCTCACACTAGGACTAGATGATCTACTGCTGTTTCTACTCTCCTGAAAAGATACAGCAAAACAGAATGACAAGGAAAGTTAACATTTTTTTTTTTCAAAATGTTCATTTTACAAAATGGTATTAAAATGAAAAAAAAAACCACAATGTGACAAAGCCTTAACCTATATTCCTCCCAAATACTCCCTGCAAACCTTTCTTCCTGAAAGCTTTCCAGATAGCTTTATGAACTCTGTATGCATTGCAGGAATTTCATCCTCATCTCTACCATAGAAAAAGAAATGGATATAATTTTGCTATTCAGCATAATAAAAAGCACTGTTCAACAATGCATTCAAGAACTTTATATGAGAAGCACAATACTACACCTGGTAATTTTCACAATACTGTTCAATGAAATCTATCAGCTCCATAAAATAAGGAAGGAATAAAGTTTTATTTCTGATATTTAGCTGATGAATGGAACTACATTCAACTAAAAGAATGCACCTTAGTAACTGCACTAGACTGCAATGTATTAATCTACAGTTTTTATTGTGGTTCCTATGTTAACTCGGAGGTTATACAGTCCATCCTCGGAAAACATGAAGAGGTATTTTAACAAAACAATCAATTAGAACAATCAATTAATTGATTAAAACAAAGAAATTAAAAATCAGGAAATTCTCACTCAAAGCAAATTAAAAACTAAAAATTCTGTAGGAACCTCCTTTACACTGAAAGAGTACTTTTACTACTTAAATCCTTTTCCTTATCAAAGCACAGAATATCTGATACTGACTTCATTATTCTACCTAGCTTCTTTTTCAGAATACTTATTTAAAATATAAATTATTGTATGCCATACATCTTCTCACAGACATAAAAGTAACACAGTAAAGGACTTAAAAGTGTAGACCCCACCGTGTTTTACAGGAAAAAAAGTCAAAAGAAAAGATGCTATTTAAAAGACAATTATTTTCAATATGGTATGCTTTCTATGAAATTATTAGCTAAATGTCCCTATTTTTTAAAAGAACCACTCAAATATACATTACCTGGAAGCTGTATTTCTTTATGACCCTGATTTCCAAATATCGTATCTTAATTTAATTTTAAAAGCCAGGATTTCAGTCAGTCAAGCATCAATCCAAAGAGTAGTAAGATCCTACACACTGAAATACCCATTATTTCATCTGCATTACAATACGTTTCTCCGGTAATTGCTTCAGTTTAAGAGGCTAGGAAAACACGCTATTAGACTGCACACACGAGACCTATAACAGTAAATGCCCATACTTTCTAAAATGAAACATCTTTAAAACAGCAATAATTTAAGTCTACTGGGTAAAACAGGGAAGTCAGAAACATGGCTCAATTATTACCTTCTCAGAGCTTTAAAAATTGTTTAAAATGTAAACCTTATTTTGCAGCAGTTAACACTGTCCCTGTGCCAACACTGAACACTTCAGTCTTGCTTGCTTATGTAATGGAAAAATGTTTCCAAACAAAGTACACAGCTTCAGTACCAATAGTTATTAAAAATGATTTTTTTTGAAGTTTCCTTACATATTTGCTTAAGCTATCTATGTTTCTCAAATGATTTCAGTCTTCACATGCTGAGAAAACTCATATGTGAGTGCTGTCTGCCTTATCAAGGGAAATACATTCATAAGTATAAAGTGACATGAAACTCTGTAAGAACAAAGAAATTGCCAAACTGGGACTGAAATTTATCCATTAGTCTTGTATTCCTTCTTTGACAGAGCCACCGCAAGCAACATGAAGAGGAGTAGCTTCATTTTTTTATTGACCGTTTTATGTTAGTAGCCAGAAAGTATCGTAGAAATAATCCAATGGAATGATATTATCGGGATGACCACATCAGATATTTTGAAAAAGCTTTTGTGTGGAAGTCTTTGTTGACATTATGAAGGTTTAAGTGGCCTAGCTTACTGTTTACTGTCAGTGTGCTCGGATATGAATGAAAAATAAATATCAGAAGATAGAGCAAGCATTTTTAATGGGGTCTAAGTCCTTAAAGCAAAAAGAGATTTGTTGAGTACGTAGTTGACAGCAAGGGGGACCCAAGAAATGTTCTAGCTAGGGTAACTCTAGCAAACCATGCTATACGGGGGGTGCTTGCTGTACCAGATCGCTTTGGTCCATCAGCACAGTAAAACCACTTCCGCGATAACACTGTTTAGATGAAATTACTAGACAAAAGTGAAGGATTCCTATCTGGGGCACATTTTAAAAGCACCACAAAATCCAAGGGAAGTTCCCCAAACTGAATAGCTGCTAGATTACAGTGGTTGAGTGTGCTAAGTGAGATACTTCAGCTCTCCTGGCATCGCACTAGACCACAGCCACCTTCCCTGACACCAGCTTTGCTGACAGGTAGGCCAGTGACCGCTTTTCAGCAACCGGTTTCTGTCATCCCCTCACAGATATCCTGCCATCGTTGCCTCCTCCAGGTATCACAGTATGCAAAACACACTTTCTGTAAGGTTTCTCTCAAACCATCTTTGCCAGGTGGCCAAACCTTTTAGCTTCTTAGTTACCATTTCTCAAAGGCTTAGCATCTTGAAAAGCTGACTTGCTCTAAGGAATAACATCTCCCCCTTCTCGGAACAGCATGTTTTTTTCTGAGTTTAATTGAAACAGGCAACCAAATTTAAAGAAATCAGCGGTACTAGCCCCTTTCTCCTCATTTTCTGCAGACTCTATCTCCCTATGAAATGAGAGAAAAAAGTGCGTCTGTGACCAATTGCACAATCTCATGGACAGAATGATTCATCTGTATGGTTTCAGATCCCATGAATTCTCACACTTGCATGCAGGCATGTATACTCAAACCCTGCCTCTCAACTGTTCAATATAGTACACACTTTTCTTTAACACATTAATTTTTTCCACTTCAAAGTAAACTGAAAGTAGAGAGGCCCAGTGACAGTTAAAAAAAAAAAAAAAACACATTTAAAAGAAATATTTCTGATATTATGATGGCATTGTAAAGGATGATATATACCAATATGACCCCATAAAAATATATAGACAAGGATGTCTTACTGATATCTTATTGCAATATGCAGTTCTTTAACGATTATGTCAAATAAGTTCCTAAATCTACCTGTGTAAAATGCCAAATTTTGCAATGGAGACTCAATCCTGTATAAATAGCAGATTCGTTGTGTTCAATCTAGCCTCGCAAAGCTTTTTATGGCTGCAGTTCAGAGTCTGCACATCTATTTGTGTTACAAAGATGTTTAGGCAAGAGCAGTACTGGTAATGGTCAGACACCGCATAGTCCTAAGGGGTTTTTAAAGTGCATGTACAGGCAAATGGAAAGGCAGAGGAATCAAGTCAGTGGAGAAAAAAAACGATTACATGCAAACATGAGTGGACCATCCCAATACATGTATAGAAACAAATGGGAATGGACATCAGACTGTAAGAAGATCACACCAGCACTGCTCATGTCACTTGGAGTCGAGTCTAAGGTCAGCAAGTACTAGAGCACAAGACTTTCATCAAGTTCTGTGAAGAACAGGGCTTTATAGACGTGATCTCAACAGCGAGCCCTTCCAACGGCTGGTCCAACTAGAACTTTACTATAATTATACTAAACCTTTGGTGTTGTGTATTTTCCTACCTAAGCTCTCAATGTAAAAGTGTAAGCTGAATACTAAAATCAACTGCAAAGCATTATTACTGTCTGTTAATTTTGATAGCGTCAGTAAGACCATTACTGGAAAACATCCTAAATCTCTGAACACACACACACACAAACACACAAAAAAAAGTATTCATCACCATACAAAACACACAAAGAATTCTTCTAGCACTACACAGAAAGAACAATCATAAAACATACAAGAAGGTTGGATGAGAACAGACCAGAAGCTAGGCAGGGAGTCTTGGTCTACCCTTGTCAGGCAAGCACCAGAAACTTTGGTACATTTGTTATTAAGTACAGTGTTTTCTTCCACCTTAACAGAAAATCCATTCCAAGTTGGAAAAACCTTCCCAATATAAACAAAGCAGAAAACATCAGAGAATCATTTTCTACTGACATGTTGGCAATTTCAAGAAAAAAACAAAAACACCACATTTAGTAAGAAGATTTCTCATCAGCCTTACAGTGTATCAGTCAAATGGTTTTAAATCATCGTCATAATAAAAAAGCAGTACCACAGCAAAATTTTGAGCAGGACAAGGGCTTAAAAGGACTGGGTGCGGGCGTGGAAGCACACAGTGCGGTGGCAGCTCAGTGAAGGCTACGCCAAAGGGTGGGTGTAAGAGAGAATGGAATGCAGGGAAGAAGGATGTTTGCAATGAAGAGAGGGAGGGGGAAAGGGATTTTCATGTTAGAAAGGATAACCTATATATGGTATGGTGCATATGGGGAGATACTATAAACTGCCCAGAGCTACACTAGTTACAGATGTGTTTTCTGCTTTGGCTTGTAGACTGCTTATACACATACCAGTTCAAGATTTTAGTAAGAATTCAAGGCAGTGAAGTCCAAAGCTATAGAATCCTAAAAAGAATACTTTTAGGTCTTCTCCTCTAACTACGTTGTGCTTGCTTTCTTAATTGTTTCCCAATTGAATTTTAATATGTGTATCTACATATATAAAAAGTTAGAAAAGGCTGCTGAAACCAGTGCTTCTCTTCTCACACCAGAAAAAGGTTGTGTGTGAAAATTTATTATGCACTGTCCATATAAATAAATTTCTTCCGAAGTGCATTTTTCGTGCCTGTTAAAATGTTATGTTTTCCATGTCTTATCATAACCTTTCCAAAATGTGCAAGATAAAAGAAGGTAATTTTAATTCTTCCATTTACATTTCCAATATATATATGCTATCAGAAGGAAGAAAGCAAAATGTGATTCTGGTACTTCTACAGACCCTCATCAGAAACTGGGGAGGTAAACAAAACTTTTTTGTACCCTCCTGGCCACAAGGACAATTTAGCTAGAACATCTACACAAGCAGTAGAATAGCTTTCAAAGAAAGGTTTTCAAAAAGCTACTAATATTTGAAGTAAACTGGAAATTCTATATTTTCAAATATTAACTACTCATTAAAATGAACAGAATGAAGAACCTTAAATAAAAAATATAATTAAAAACATTCATACACCAAATCAGTTCAATTTGGTATAAATGTTGCACCATTTCTTCATTTTTTCCCCCAAGTCTTCCATAATTTTTGTTCTACTGTTAACCAAATAGGCTAATCAATTTCTTTACTAAATTTTGCAGATTCATTTCTTTCTAAAACACCTGCCTTCTCTGAAGATATTAAAATGTATTTAACAGTCATTCTATTATTTTCTAATAGATGTAAATTCTATCTTAGTAAATTAGCAGTAAATTCTACTAATAATATCTGTTATTTTTTATAATATCTATTTATGAGGTTTCTGTGGCTTTCACACTCTATGGAATTAAAGAAAGATCAAATGTTGATCGCTCTTAAAGTTGATCACCCCTAAAGTTACCACCCATTTTAGATTACTGCAGTATGTTGTTTAATATGGAAACTTGATTAACATGATGAACATGCTAAGCTCCCATTTTCCCAACATACAAACAATAATAGGAACCTCAAAATTGCTAATTCACACTAGTGATGAAGTATCCTTTCTGAATTACTGAAACAGACAAGGTAGCAATTAAAACACAAAATAAACACAAAATAAACACATCTGAATGAAGCATCAGCCGTACTTTTCTCATTTAAGATGTTCCTGGTATATTTTCAGTTATATATAGTATAACACTGTCTGTTACCATGGCACTTACAATACCAGATATGAAATTATAAAATGTCTTATTGAGATAGTTTTATTTTTTTGTAACATAACTTTGTGATAACACCTTCATATAAAACTTTCACAAGAAATGGAAAGATACTACTCTAAGTTACTGTTTGGGGCTCAGAGATTCAATAATAAATATGCTTATAATATTAATGTGCATTTTTTTTTATTTTTATGCAAGAAGTGAGTCTAATGTATGTATAACTGCTTCAGGCAATCATAAGTAGTTATTTCAATTGTTTTCTACACAGAAAGAGGTAAGGGCTTTCCTGCGTAACACCTGCCCTGAGCCAAATTGAGTAGTACACACAAACTATTTGTACATAAAAATGATAAATACTGTATAAGCTATATAGAAATCACTAGTCATCTAGAGCTCATTCATAGATTATCCTCGTGGTATCGGGTTTAAATGCAATAAATGTCACTGCATTCAAGCTTCCACATGATTTCTACAGAAGTATCAAAGGTAGAGATTTCCAAACCAGTTTCTCTATACAGATACAGCATCAACTTCACTGAAAGATAAAGAGGAGATGAGAGACATTACCTGACTGGACTCTGTTCCAGCAACAGTAAGATCTTGAATGGATCTGCGCCTCTGCTGTCCGTTTCCTGCTGGGAAAAAACAAAACAAAACAAAAACAAAACAGTGAAATCTATTCAGAACAAAATAAGAAGGGTGCGACTGTTGCAGAGGAGCTTGGAATTTGTACAAATCCACAGAGAGAAAGGGAGAGAGGGGGAGAGAGAGACAGCTGCAGAATTTTAACTCAAAACATGCTGGCCTGTCAACAAAAAGTATCCCCCAATACAATAACCACTCCTACCACATGAATTGCTGCTGCACTCCACTCCACCATCTTCTGTCACATGTATTTGAACAGGCTCAGGACTCGGGGCAGGAGCTGATGACGACATCTATTTCGAGTGCGTTACGTTATGGGGATTTCTAAAAGCTAGACTGCGAAGATAACACGCTGCCAGCTTTAACCTGTTGCTCTTTGGTATGCTCAAGTAACATAGCAAGGACTTCTGCCTGTGTTTTGGTTCCCTTGCTAAAACCAAGAAGCAAAGGTGCTTCCTTCTGGGCAAAGTGAAAGCTCTCTCTCTCCTTCAGATAAAGGAAACTATGCCCTATTCTCATGCTCTGAAAAGTGTGAAAAGGGGACTGTTCAGCTAAATCACATCTTGCTATCAACCTCCTGAGCACAATGCTGTAATCTTTTCCTCTTCTCCTTCCACCTGTTAGCAATTATCTACTTGTGACAGCTACATAAAACAGTTTAAATTTTAACACTGACACTCAATCAAAGGCATTTCCAGGAAACAAAGTCTCCTTAAAAATAAAAGAGATTATGCAACGGAATCTCCCTAACTACTTTGATTTTTATTACTGTGATTGTTTATATTGTCTCTTGAGAGCAGGTCAGCTGTCCAAAAGGAAACACCAAAACGTCCTGAGTAACAGCTGACAATGCTCAAAATTCTTGGTCTTAGATCTGCATTACGTAACTTTTCTACTAGAGGGTAGCATCTCAAACATGTACTACAGCAGCGGCAGCCCCTAACCCATCAACCACGCACTCTGCAGTCAGCCCAATTCACTCAAAGTCCTGTAACAGGCACCTATTTTTTTTTAAACCTTTTAGATATTTATTCAACATAATTTCAGTATTACTTCACAGCCTATCTTAAGTGTTTTGATTCGCAATAGTTACAACAAAAATGTAAGACTATCTATGCAATATGAATCAATACTTTTAAGGTATCAACTTAATTCATAAATCATTGTTAATAACTTAAATATAGGTACTATCGCATGTACGAACACATTACCACAAAGCAGCCATACCATATTGTCAGTGTCACTTCACCAATTTGTCATAACATTTTAGAATATAAAATTTCTAGGAAATACTATGAGAAACAAGCATATTCGAAATATCAAGAAAGATTCCAGAAAAGGAGTATGTTCTTTACCCTGACTACAAATGAATTTTAATTGCAACTTTTTTGAGGTGTTGATCTTTTGCTTCTGAAATTCAAAGAATGTATATACTTACCTAAGCATCAATTACTATTATGTTTAATACTTTTCCATGAAGATACTAGGGATGAAGTGAATGACAAATCTATGTCAAATTTTTGAACTTGTTCATTTGTAGTGAACTTTTTTCCACTAGCTGACCATTTAGAAACATGTTTATACATTTAATAGAATTATGTACTGTAGATACTTCATCTGGCTGGCACAGCTGATCTCAATACTCAAGATACGGATGATCCACCCATGACTGACACAAAATTATGTGCACGTTTCATTCAACAACACTGTTCTAAAATTAGCTCAGCTGAAATAAGCTTGCAAAAATATCTGAAATTCTCATTTCAGATTAGCAACATTTGTGAATTTAAAGAACCCGGCACATGTGTTGCTGAAACATTAGAACATGGCTGCCAAAAAGTTAAAATAATCAGGGTGGGGTGAAAGAAAAGAAAATGCTTTGGGATGGGGAGGGGCCAAAACTACTGTGTTGCAATAAATGAATACCTTTAAATGAAATATCTCCAAGTTAGTAGCATGAGGGAAGAGCAAGCTCTACTAGGCAATGCCATTTTAATTAGTGTAACTACTGCAGACATCTGGCAAATAGCTTAGACAAAGCAGAAATAGACTACAAATCAACAAATACTTATTGCTCCAGATTCAAGATAAATTCAGTTGAAAAGTACACTATGTAACATGTAGTTTTTATTTGAAATTATTACTCCTACTTTTCTATGCCTTCCTTTCTCAATTTTAATCATGTTTTTACCTCTAAATTCATTTCAAACTCCTAATTTTTCCTCATTATAAAAACTATTTCGTAAGTGTGCAGAAGTTAATATGATGTACCATGTCAGTATTTTAACAGTTTACAGGACTGTAAGACTAGAAATCAATGAGCACTCAATTACACATCTGTTTTGAGAGCTTTAGTGAAAAAGCTCTGAATGCCTCATCACCACCTGAAATGTTGAAAGACCTTAATTTAATTAATTGCACCGAAAGAGAAATAGACCCATAAACTCATATGGCATTCATGGTTCAAGTGATTACTGTAACATAGTTCTAGAAGTTCCAAACAGTACCTGGGGACTTACGCTTTCAGGTTTTCTTAATATGCATAGCTTGCAGATGAGAGCTACAATTATTGGAATATCCGAGTTACATTCTGTCTAATAACATACGGATATATCAACTAAAAGGGCAAAATGAAAGTGAAAAAAACGAGGGGAGTAAGAACAGAGAAGAGGAAAGAGCAAAATGATGCTCAGAGGAAAGCAGCATTAATTGCTGAATTACCAAGTAGTCAACAAAATCAAGAGAAAATAAAGCAATCACTACATTCTCAAATTAGTTTCATGCCACAAAACATTTCATACAAACAGTAATTTAAAATTTGTTCACAACAAAAGATTTGCACTGGTAAAGTATACATTCTCTTCTCATTTCCTTTGCTTTGTCTCCATTTTCCCATTTCTTCCTCCAGCTCCTCCCTCCTTTCCTCTATTTCACCTTCCTCGTCTCATTTTCACTTCACACCATCTTCTCTTCCATCATCTTACTGCCTCCTACCTGCCTCAGAATTCTCATTAATCTCTCCTCACCAATATACTTGGCCTCAAAAAAAAAAAATTCACATACTGTTGTTTGTTTTCTAAAATATAATTCAAAACATACAGAAAATTTCCAGCATGAGCTGCTCCACATGCTCTAGCGAAACCAGTTACAGTTTCCTGCTAAGGCTTTTGATCATCCCTCAAATATCCAAAGCAGCTACACACTCTTCTCCCTGCCCTATAGCAGATACTTGCTGTCTCCTTTTACACTTTCACAAACATACATGCTGCTTGTTCTCTTCTCTTTAAGGCAACAGTATTTTGTTTGTATATCTGCAGCCAAGTACAAACACACACTCCCTCTTCTTTCATCTCTCCTGTTTTCTCATTCAGACTCCCTCTTCTGCTCCTGCTCCCTTCTTTTTCAATTTTGTCCTCGGGGATCCTTCTCTCGGTTCCTCCTTGATCATGTTCTCCCAACCTTATTCATACACCGTACTCTCAAGAGCCTTCCTACAAGAACCAAACCTCCCTTACAGTACAGGATGATCAGAATTCAATAGCGTTAGAAGACAGTTTAAAGAAGTTAAAACTTTGATTTGGATTCCAGAAGAATTAAGTGATCTGGGGAGACAAGGGCAGGATTTCTGGCTTATACAGGCTTTGAGGTAGATGTAGAAATTACAGATTAAAGCATCTATGATTTCTATGATTCCTATTCTAAAGATATTCAACAAAATGTGTCTATCCTGAGTAATCGTTTATGCAGTGCCAATGCTATAAAAATATTTTAATGCTGTGGTACAATTTTAGATGACAAAATTAAAAAGCCAAATGCATTCATGCTGTATGCACGAGCTGTTTAACACTGCCAGTGAAGAAAAGGCATACTTTAAAGTATATACTTTATACTAAAGGAATACTTTAAAGTAAAGATACTGCTTGACTGGTTTGTATCCAAAAGGCATTCTGATTATTTTTCTTGATCAGGTTAAAACTATATATCTTTTTTCTTTTACACACATAGCTATTTAAGCCTTTTGTACTTACTAGGGTTTTTATTTCTCACATATACATATGAAAAATAATTAAAAAAATATAAAAATACTGTTGCATATTATCTGTACTATACTACGTATTACATATACAATAAAGGGAAAGAAAAGGATACTTTACCTGGCTATCTGGCTACAGTCTACCACCACTGAAAATTCATTTGCCAAGCTGTCACACTAAATTGGAACTCGCTGACCCATTTTTCAGTTTTTAAGTTTTGTAAACTAGTAACAAAAATAGAATCTTGAATCAAAGTAATTTCTGTTTATACTTACTCGAAAGTATTTAGAAACAAGAGCAAATGCATATTAAAAATTTCCCCTTCTGCAAACATGTTGCCCTCAACTGATAAAAATTTGTATTTTATAACCTTGGTAGCATACCAAGGTTCATGGATGCAATACTTGGTTGAACCAAGCATACTTGGTTCATGGACGAAAATCAGCCAAGGCAAAACCCATTACGAAAAAACCCCAACAACAGCAGATGTAGTACTCATGCTTCTAAAATAGCCCAGCCCCAAAGCAGCTGACTCACGGTAACATGCCTGCCTGCCTGGTGCCCTCCCCTCTGCGGGAAGCAGCTGCTCAGCAGAAGCTCAGGCAGCAGCACGGACAGTGTCAGCACTCACTCTTCCCACAGACAGACGTGCCCAGGGAAGGTCGGACGAGCTGGGTACGTGGCAGAAGTGCTAAGGAACATAATGGGGTGGGATCCAGACAGAGGTGCCAGTTTGGAGAGCTTGGAAGTACGACTGGAAGGGGAGAAGTGTGCTAAGAGGCTAGGACTGATAGCCACGTACTGAAAGTGAAAGAGTAAGGAAAGGAATGAGGTGAGAAATAGGCCACTATATGTTGTCTTAATAAGAAAAAATAGAGCAACATGCTTTTGAGAAACCGCTTTGAGGATACAGACAAATATAGTTAGTTTATTAGGAAGCTGGTCATTTTCATGTCACGTAACAATTAAGCTCTGCTTTAATACTAGGGACATGTTCTTTTTTTTCCTGGCCCTGCAATTCTTCCTGGGAAGCTGTTCTGACTAAGAGACATCTTTTATTACACAGCCCAGACTTATTTGCATATTTACACCTTTTTTCTTAGTGCCAGTACTGTGTCTTCTAGCTTAAACGCTGCTCTCTTCCCAGTCTTTAGCTGCAGATCTGTCTACAGGAAATAAATTACGCATTTCTCGGCTTTCATTCTGTGGGCTAGAACAGCCGTGCTTTTCCACTTTCTTCTTCATACTTTTCATACGATCCAAGTAGCTTTTCTTGCTATTATTTCAGAGTTCACGTTTCTTTTATAGCTCAACACACTATTCTGGCTGCCCAGTATACTACGTTGAATTCCTCAGAGATCAGACCTCAACAAGGGCCTGTAAAATAGAATTAGTGCTTTTTAGTCTCTCTTGGAAATATACCTCTCAAAAGGAACTGTAAGCATTGTTTCAAACGCAGTGTATGACCCTGAATTTTACCCTAGTTCTGTGTCCCCATCTGCCCCCCAGTCACAACACAATTCATCCTATGTGATACTCGAATCCTCCTATTTATTATTAGTCACTCTTGATAACAAAATTCGCTGTTAACACTTCATTGCTCATTTAGGGCTTATTGAATGCCTTAAGAGTGAACTTTGAGAAAATTCATTCCTATGCTTGCTCCAATCCTATACCTTCTTTCATTTCTACAGGTTGCTATTTCTCTTGTATCTATTCCAAATTTATGTTAGAATTCCCATCTTGCCAAGTTCAACTAAAATAGTCCAGGTGAAGGGCATCTAAATGACTTCCTTTTCCTAAATAAGCAAAACCTCAAAAAGGTATCTGATATGTTTGGAACAATCTATTTTGGGAAAGCCATATGATATGTTTTCACTGACCTTTTAATTATTCTTCTCTAAAAGTTTCAAAGTTTTTTTTTGAAGCCTTATGTGCTGCTGCAGACAGACAGTACATGCAGACGACAGGTGCCCTGTAAACTTTTAGAGCATGTTTGCTGAGCTCCCATCACTTATTGACACCGTGAAACTTGACAGATCCTTTCAGAATATTGCTTCACTTTCTCCTTCCATGTTCTCAAGATTTCTTTTATGCCGCAGAAGGCCAGGATTGTCTGAAAATTACAGTGGAAACCTAGTAAACTTACTAGGTGATTTGTTAGCCTCAGTGCTGAATAGCTTTTATTTTCACTGACTGTGCTATTTTTCCTTGGAAGCTACATTTTGACATTCTTTATTTTTCACGTAAGCTTCAATAAAACTATTTGAAACTTTTGTGCAGAACTATATCTTCTGCACTCAACTTTAAAATACCCCCCCCCCCCCCCCCCCCAACATTTATATGGAAACCTCCTCAGATGACAAAAATTTAGAGTAGGGGTCCACAGGTTTTAGTGGAACTCTCGATTAGCAATAGATACTATTACTTGCAACTCCTGACAAATCACTTTGAAATGGCTTGCATACCACTAAGGGTATACCTGTCACAGTTTGGGATTGATTGTAATTATTTTTAGGCTTTAAGAAGTATAAAATGAACCACTTGGACTGGAAAAAATAAAAGATGGGAATGTAAAAGATATATTTCTAACTCAATGTAAATTTGAGATAGATTAGAATTATTCATTAAGGTACCAACAGAAATTACCAGCTATGGTGAGGATTATCCTGATCCTCTTCCTGTCAGAAGCTTGTCTTATTAATTTTAGTTTATTTTAAACACAACAGAAATACCTCATGCAAACACATTTTAGCTCTGGAAAACTGTAGTCAAATGTAAAAATTCCACAGATTAAGCTTTAATCTTGTTTAATCACATGCATTACACAGATTTGAAGTTCTGTACATAGTGTGTTTAAGTCTTTTGCTCTACTAATATTTGATTAGATTAAAACGGTTGCTCAAACACTACAAAGATCAGGGCAATATAATTATCCAGACAGTAATTTTTCAACTGATGTCCGTCTTTGCCAAATGATGTACTGTAATAAAGTTCTGCCTAGTTTTGTTCTATAATGAGAATCTAACATCAGGATCATAAAAGTACAAAGTTCTTTATTAGCAAATGTAAGTTAGACTAGAAGATCAAAACCTTCACTGATAGAAGTTAGTACTAAAAAGATCATGCTCCTCTTTACAGAGGCATTAAAAAAACCCATGTTGGGCTATTTCTAGGTCTGTCCTAGAGCAGCTGGAGCAAGAAGTATTTTTTAAGCAGTCTGATCATTATTCCAGCATCTTAACCAATTGACCCGTTCACCTGGTCTGCGATACCTGGTATGATGATCTCAGGGACATCCAGAATGTTGCCAAATGAAGCAGTTTTACGATGGCCTCGTTTAGGCTTGGAATAGGCTGAAAAAATACACATACACAATACACATGCAAAACACTAAAATGGCAACAGCAAAATTATTAAATTTGTAATATTGCATTTTTCATAAACTTTGTTAAACTGTAGTTCATGCAAAAATATTTCATGCAGAATAAACTGCATTGCCTTCCACTCATGCTTACACATAGTAAAGCAACTGTTAAAAAGCAAAAACACAGAACTAGCCATCAATACAACACCATGTAATTAGTTATAGTTAGCAACACAAAAGTCAAACACAGAAAGCAGCATGGCAACAAGAAGGGAAAACCAAATGTAATTATCCAAACAGAGAACAAAATAAATTATTTCAGATCACCTGTATATTCAGAATAAATTCTTGATTGCCTGAACTTATGTAACACTTCCTCTTTAGTGCTGGGCATAAGCTATTTTATAAACAAGATTAAAAGTTGGATACTTCTGTTTCTTTGAATCACCTCCTGTTAAAGCAAACCTAACCTGTCTCTGAAAAAAAATGCTTATTGTTACTACATTGCACAAACATTCCTGCCTTCCGTTATTTTGCCCTTTGAGTGAAGATTTTTTGTTTTGAAAACTGGATACCACTACAAACCTTTTCATTTCTGAATGATGTTCAAGAAACATACTATGCTTTGGAGTAAAATTTGTTTTCTTAATTATTATTCTACTGCTTCAGTAGCTACAGATAAAGTTTCCATTTAGTGAAAAGTCTAAATACAGCTCCCAAAGGCAGAATGTTGCAGCACGTTCATCTAAAACTGAACGTAGAACAGTGGCATGTATTATGTGATTTACTCTAAACACTTAATCTAGCAATAGATGGAACAAGAAAATTAAAAAAATCTTGACTATTTACTCTCAACAACAGCACAATTCTCACCCAGTCACAATTTTTTCCCCAAGTCACAACATATTATTTCTGTCACAGAGTTAACAAGATTAAAAAACAAAGCAAAAAAATCATACAACGCCATTTCAGCTCTTTCTGAAAAAGGTATGGTCATATGGGTTTGACCCGATTTCTAGTAGTCTACTGCATGAAGTAATTAAAAGAAAAACAAATAAAAAACCCACCCCAAACTCTACTATATTCAATATATTCTTTTGTTTCAAGAAGAAACCTTACAGTCACAATGACAACAACAACAAAAAAAATATTCTGAAATAATGGTTACCATTCAAAACAATGTACTTAAGGAAGACAAACCAGGAAAATTAAAAACTCACACAAAAGGAAGGCCAGAGTTATCTTCGCTAATGTCAAAACTTTACATTGACTTTAGAGTGTCAGTGACTAAAGTGAGTCCTGACATTTTAAAATAAAAACGCATATTATTATTATCAGGTAAGTACACAGCTGCCGTCTGTGTTAGGAAACCTTTAGGGATATTCAGGGTGAGAAGTGTTGCACAATCATTCAGTCAAAGACTGACAATACAAAAGACAAATCTTGGAATAAGGCTTTAAAATAAGAACATAGAAGTAAAAAGTATATAGGGCAAGATAATATTAACCTATGAGTCTCTTCAGTATTTAATAAAACAAGATCCTGGAATAATCATAATATAATGAACAACAGTAAAATCATTGTTGTGCAAAAGAAATCAGGATATAATGCATATTTCCTTACTCCTTACAGTTCCTTGATTAATTATCAGATTGGTAGAGAAATATTAGATCAACTACATAACTCTGGACTAACCAAAGTAATTTTGTCTGATTATGGTATATAACCACAGATTTAAATAAAGAGTTCCAGATATGAAAAACTTAAAGCTCGCATAGATTAACAAACAATATCCTTGATGAAGAAAACAGACAAGAAAGTGTTTGCCAAGTATACACATTTTTATTAACTCAATCTTTTGGGAAGAACTAAGATTGCTTTCACCATAAAACTAAGTATTTATACTTGCGCATAAATTCTAATTCACTCAAGGACTCAAGGATTTAGATACAACAGTTTATAGCTACCTGAAATAAAGCATCTGAAGCTATTTATTACTATTTCTGAAACAAAAGATACCAATGCTTTGTTCATCTGATGAATAAAATGTTTATCTTTTTGAGATATGTCAAAGTGAATTTTAAAAGTTATTTGGGAACATGCTGAACTTTAAACCTACCTCTTCATTTTTAAGTACTAGAGGAATAACCTTGAAGAAAATGTTATTTTAGAAATAATTGTGATGGAACGAGATGGAAAAACATTATTTCAGATGCAAAGGATAAAGCTTGTGCATTTGGAACTAGACTGATATTTAGAAGTCTCACAATGATTTTAGAAAGGTGAAAGTCTAATTCGACAATAGTAATCTCTTCCCTGACCTTATAAGTACCTAATTAAAGTACTCAACCTGTCTGGCAGTTGAATATACAACAGTGAATGAAGTAACTTTTCCCCACAACTAATAAAGGACAATAAAGACTACATGAAAAGTTAAAGTATTTTCATATGGCTAATTTTATTAACCTTCTCTAAGATTGTCTTAAAAAAAATCCTACTTATTTTCTTCTTACCAATTCCTTACTCTGTCTCCCAAACATAATTTTACCTGTGGTAGAAGGTATTCTTGCTTCTATTTCAGACATGTCAGCACTCATCCTTTTCGCTTCTCCTGAGACAAGGGCTGACTGTGGTCGCCCACGAACATCTGACAAGCTCTCCACACTGCTCCCACGAGATGGGGGTAAACTCAAACGGCCAGGTTCACCCTGTTTCAATAGTTACATTTTAAAGAGAAAGAAAAAAATTCTGCAGAAGCCCTTCCTTGATATGCTCAGTATGTAGGGTAAAATAATTTCTATAACATAGATATTTTCTATAACAGATTTTAAAAACAAGTCAAAAATTTAGAAAATTTTAGAAAACGTTAAAAACACAAAAATGTCATTTAAGAACCAAATATCTTGCATCTTGCAACTTTCAAAATAATTAACTTTAGTTGCATTCAAATTGAGGAGAATTAGGACAGTATTGTCACAAGATAATATTGTTTTTTTCCATCCTACTTGAAATAAAATAGTGTTTTCAAAATTCACATAGATGTCACACTAAACTTCTGGTTCTAACTTCAGACAATGATATGCAAATATACATATTTTTTAACCTAATGAATCCCCTTAAATGAACTGTTTTTGGATTTCATAGGAGATACCTTATTAGGGCCTTCCAGTTCATATTTTTGGAATCATTCAGTATTTTTCCATCCCCTTTCATGCTCTTTTCCTGTAAGTAACTGACTCCAATACTGTACTATACTTGAAAGAAAAGACTTTATAGCTTTAAAAGCTTAAAAAGACTAATGCTTTATAGCAGTTGCAACACTTTTGTCCATCTTTGTCCACTTCTATTATGGCTCAAAACTGGAGACGTTTGCTTACCGGCTGCTTGGCTGTATTTTTCATTTGCTGTGCCAATTTTGATTCTAAACGTTTAATAGTGTCATTGGTAGAAGCTCCTTGGAAGTCACCTGGTTCCATGTTAGCATCACTCTTGTTGCTTGTGTTTGTAGAAGTGATGTCCATGAATGAACCTAGAAATCAGTAATAAGGTCAAATTTACATTAAAAATGCTAACGTGCATTTCTTCAAACATTCTCAGCAGCTTAACTTTGCCGTAGAGCAACTCTTTTGAAAGCTTTTAACAAAATGCAAGACTGCAACAGATCCACAAATAATAATAAAGTAAAATGGAGTGGGTGGAGGAAAGAACATACAACTAAGTACTACAATGATATTTGAGGTCAGTCTTTAGCTTGTTCTGAAATTAGAGTAGATGGTAAATTAACAACACAACCAGCAACATCATTCACAACTATTGAAAAGGTCCATCATTTACTACAGAGGAGCACAAATACCTGAAAAATAACAAGCAATATTTCTTTGTAGTGTAAGGTAATAAATCATATCTTAAAATCATGTGCTGAAGGGTGGAGAACACAAGATAAAGTCAGTAAAATGCTATGGCTGAAAAGATTTTGTAATGTAATTTGCAGGTCACTGAGTTGCAAAGTAGCCAATGAAACTTCGTTCAAAATAACAGCAATTTGGAGATGGGAAAAAAAACAAATCAAGCAGCAAAAGGTGAAGACACTTTAGATTACTAACTACTGAAGTGGGAAAACTGTATTCTATAAAATCAGAGGACTGAACAATCTTATTGTCTACTAGCAAAAGGATTTCTCTGGGGCAAGGACTACTTGAAAGCCCAGCTTACATTTTGTTTTGCTCCCCTTTCTAGTGATTTCCTTGTGCTTCATTTAAACTTCTGTACTTACTGCAGCTGAACATAAAACAACTACAAATTTAAACTGTAGAGATCATAACTGAGAGCAGGTACAGCTTTCAAGAACAGTCAAAAATTTAAAGATGTCAGCTCCTACACATTACACATGACTGGAAGTGTCAATTGCTAGCAATCTTCATGGGAACAAAAAGGAGACCTTAAAGTTGGACGTTCTGAGCTAGCTTTTATTATATGCTTGTTTTCCAGTAAGACAACCTGTATGCTTCAGCAAAACTATTTGTCTGAGAACAATATAAATATGATGTCTTAACAAAGTCTTAACAAAAAAATGGATTCCTGCCAACACTTAAGATTTTGGAAAGGTTACCTTTCCTACTTTAATTTCAAAATCAACATAGAAGTGTGCTTTATAATCCATCTGTATCACTTTACGGTGCTTTCTTTTATTTATACAACTGTACCTGTACTAGTGGCAGAGTTGCTTTGGCCTTCATCTGAATACTGGCAAGGATACTGCAGAGGTTCATCAGCTCCTGGAAAGTACTGTGAAAAAAAGCAGTATTTTAATAATAATAAAAAGCGATTAAAATTGCTTTAAAATAATTCAATTAGTAGTTCATGAAATAATTCATAAATATAACAAATCATATATTATACACAATTACAAGTGTTTATATAGAAGTAAATCCAATTATTTTAAGTAATACATTAAAATACATCTATGACTCCTGTTATTAATTTCCACATATTTGTTATGAATGCAATACTATACACCTCCCATAAGGAAAGAAATAACTCTCTTTTTCTTTTACCACAATAATTTTTCTTTTTAATCAAAAAGAGAAGGAGAGAGAAAACATGAGCCTGCCTTTAAAGTGAGTTAAAAGGCATACCTGTTGTAATTCAACTTCCAAACCTAACAGGTTAAGAAATGATTAAGATACTAAAGTAAGTGTTATACCCGCATCAAGTGTGTCATTATTTTAACAATTTCCTCCATGGAAGGTCGTTGTGAGGGATCCTTGGACCAACAACGGGTCATTAAACTCTCAATTGGTTTAGGTAAGTTTTTGATCAGTGGTGGCCGAGTACCTATAATTGAAATTAGAAAAACAACAATTAATTTGTTAAGCAGACTGTAAGAAGACTGACAGTGAATAACCTCTGTCTGATATTTTGCTAAATAAATAGAAGAAAATGTATAGTTAGTTGTAGTCTGATGGAACTGGCCTGTACTTGATTTTTCTGTCTTTCAAACAAAGAACTGACAACAAAAGTTCAATTGTTTGCACCACATACAAGTTACAGGTACATACAAACAAGAAATAAAATGAAACTTTTCCTTCAATAGTGGTTTGAATAAATTCACTGACTGACCAAATACAATGTATTGCAGTGGTAATTAAAATGACACATGAATATATTACAGCTTTCTGACGAGTAAAGCTCTAGTCCAAGCTAGGAAGCGTTTGATTTTTAATGCTGAACTCGCAACAAACAAACAAATAAATAAATAAAGTACTTTTAAGGCTGCTTTTGCTCATAAGAACTTCCTGAAAAATTAGTAAGCATTAATAAGTTTGACAGAAGCATCAATTTTGGATGACTTTTTCCACGGACTCTGCACATTTTCAATTATATACTACACTTGAAGTAAAATATAATCTATTCATCTGGTTTTGGTTCCAATTTCTACCCTTTTTACTTTTCAGCAAGTACAATTAATAGACATCCAGTTGTGTTTAACACATGAGATGTAGCGACATTTTGCAAAGAAAGCAGTCAGTATTTAAAGATATATTAGCCATAGCTTTTCTCCCTTGTTTGTTCATTATTTCATTTGTAATTTTACGTAGCAGGAAATCATAGAATGGCTTTGGTTGGAAGGGGCCCTGAAGATCACCTAGTTCCAACCCCCTGCCATGGGCAGGGATACCACCCACTAGATCAGGTTGGCCAAGGCCCCATCCAACCTGGTCTTGAAGACTTCCCGGGATGGGGCATCCACGGCTTTTCTGGGCAACCTGTGCCAGTGCCTCACCACCCTCTGAGCAAACAATTTCCTCCCAACACCTAATCTAAATCTCCCCTCTTTTAGTTTAAAACCATTCCCCCTTGTACTATCACTATCCATGTAAAAAGTCGCTTTCCATCTTTTTTGTAAGCCCCCTTTAAGTACTGAAAGGCTGCAATGAGGTCTCCCTGGAGCCTTTTCTTCTCCAGGCTGAAAATTATTAGGAACATTATTGTCTCAATATTAGGAAAAGGTTCTTCACTGAGAGGGTGGACAGGCACCGGAACAGGCTCCCTAGGTCACGGCACCATGCCTGCTGGAGTTCAAGAAACATTTGGACAATGCTCTCAGACACATAGTCTGATTTTTGGGTGGTCCTGTGCAGAGCCAGTTGGATCCAGTGATCCTTGTGGATCGCTTCCAACTCAGGATATTCTAGGAGCATCCCCAGCTCTCTCAGCCTTTCTT
The DNA here is from genome assembly GCF_964034855.1 of Anser brachyrhynchus. Taxonomy (NCBI): domain Eukaryota; kingdom Metazoa; phylum Chordata; class Aves; order Anseriformes; family Anatidae; genus Anser; species Anser brachyrhynchus. Next base: position 86,102,551 of record NC_137696.1, on the reverse strand, counting down.
CTTATGAGAGGTACTCCAGCCCTCTGATCATCTTCATGGCCTTCTTCTGGACCCTCTCTAACAGCTCCACGTCCTTCTTGTGCTGGGGGCCCCAGACCTGGACGCAGTACTCCAAGTGAGGCCTCACCAGGGCAGAGCAGAGGGGCACAATCAACTCCCTTCACCTGCTGGCCACTCCTCTGTTGATGCAGCCCAGGATGCAGTTGGCCTTCTGGGCCTCAAGCATGCACTGCTGGCTCATGTCAATCTTTTTGTCCACCAGAACTCCCAACTCCTTCTCTGCAGGGCTGCTCTGAATGAGTTCTCTTCCCAGTCTGTCCTCATGTCTGGGATTGTCTCGACCCAGGTGCAGCACCTTGCACTTGGACTTGTTGAACCTCATTAAGTTCATGTGGGCCCACTTTTCTAGCCTGTCCAGGTTCCTTTGGATGGCATCTCTTCCTTCTGTTGTATCAACTGCACCACTTAGTTTGGTGTCATCTGCAAACTTGCTGAGGGTGCACCTGATCCTGTTGTCTATGTCACTGATCAAGATATTAAACAGTACCTGTCCCAAGACAGACCCCTGAGGGACACCACACTTCAATGCAAACATTGCAGCAGCCAAATAACACAAAAAACAGAACTGATACAAAAACACCAGTGTCTTAATATTGAATCTTTACGACAAAAGTGCTTGCTTAATGAAATATAAAACTGAAAAACTAATAATTTAAATCTGCATACTTAAGAATGTTTAGCAAATTTATAGGTCAAATATACAACTTCAAATGCAGATAAAAATTTTCAACTCACCATTGTGAACTGCCCACATTATGCGGAAAGCTGGACCACCAATCTCATCAAAAGGTTTCCTACGGGTGATTACCTCCCAGAGAATAATACCCCAACTGAAAACGTCACATTTTTCACTGTAATTGCTACCTGAAAGAAATCAGCAATATAATCTGTCTCTTTTATATAGAGCACACTAAAAATAAGTACAATTTCAGATGAAAAACAGCCCTATATGCTTTTTTTTTTTTTACCTCATATTTGCTTTCCTGAGGAAAAAAAAAATAAATCTAAAGCTGTTTAGAACTGCTTAAGCTGCTAACTTAAGACTGAAAGCATATGACTGATCATTAAGAATGCCTCTCTTGAAATCAGTCCTTTTCACCCCGAAATTATAAAATGTGTCAGTTTTGTTATATAATATCATATGCAATTTGTTAAATTTCAAAGATCTCTTGAATTTAGAACTTAACTGATTATTATAAGTATTGCTGTTGAACTTGCTTCTTCCACATTAGTCATGTCAGCCAATAAAAATATCTGCCATATCCATCGCTCTTAACTAAACATCTTTAGCAGAACCAATGTTACCATATGAACAAATCAGCAGATTCCCCAGTTTTTCACAATCTTATCCTCCCTGTTTATTATTTTTACTCTTTTTGTCATGTCATTATTTAAATTAAGTTTTGATCACAAGTTGAATATTTCTTAGCTTCCTGTTATAAGTGCAGAAGACATACAGTTCATATAGAATAACAAATACGAATGTTCATAGGCTACAAAGGAAGACTGTAACCCTACCTCATACAAATAAAACAAATGTGAATGATTAAGGATGTGATAGTACATGCATAAATACAAGTGATAGGGATTTTCTCATGTCTTCAAGCAAGGATCAAAACTGGCATTGAATGGCCAAGAATTTTTGTTGTTGTTGTTAATACATAATCAGAAAGCATCACTGAAACAAATCATTTCATAAGCAGCAGAATTAATGAATTCTAGTCTCCTGTGGATACCTATTTTGTAACACCCAGTTGCAACAGGCTCTACACTACCTATGAGCCATCCTCCTCTGGTCTGCAGACCTCTGACAAACTGTGCAAGGAAAGCAGCATGCTCTCAGATCAGTTCTTGCAGACTGACCAGTCTGGGAATGAAACAGAATGAACAGGCTGCAGCCATGTAACCAGAAGTCCTCTCTAAGCAGCACAACTAATTTGAACTTCTCACAGCTACTGATTTCACAAGACTCACAAGAACTTGGTATCTCTGAAAGCCTTTATACCTGTATCAAAGTAGCTGAAAGTGGCAAATTAATTTAAAAGTTACTGAAGGGGAATAACAACATTAGCTTCATCAGTCAGCTTTTTTTTTTTTCAAAAGGCAGCTGTTAACAATGGCAGTCTTTGTACCTGTGCAGCCACAGCACTTCCATCTATCTACACATTCAACCCTGTCTTAGGCACTCTGTTTTTGCTAGTCATTCTCCCTAGCAATGGCAAGATGGGGGCCCAGCAAGAGCTTTAATACTGCTGTGTGGAGCAAAGCACTAAGGAGCTCACTCCCTCTCTCCTTTGTAGTCAAGACCTCTGCATGGCAAGAAGAAAGGGACAACTTTCAAGCTCCTTGTTGGACAGATCCGAAGATCAGATGAAGTCACTTTTCAGTGGAGACAGCCTTCTAAAGCAGAAAAAAGTTGCTTGGTCCCAATGAAGGAGTGAAGATCCCATGTGGCACACAGTGGGAGACAGACAGCCCACGACAGGGACGTAATGCTATTCTCCTGTTTAAACGCAGAAATTTTATTCTGTGGCTGAGAACTAATTCTGAAGTGATAGTCCAAAACCAGTATCATAGAGAGAGAACAATCTACAGTGTTTCATTACATAACAGAGCCAGGTAGGATAACAGATGCATACCATCATTCCTCAATGTATCCAATTATCCCAAAGCATTTTAAAACAGTTTCTTGTAAAGGGAGTGAAGGGAGTGCAGAGATTGGAGTACTTGCTCTGTTTCACTTTATCCTGATCTAGATGACATTATTTTCATTTAGACTGTTTGATCTGTTATAAGGGTCCAGGTGCCCTAATCCTTAAAACTGGGGGAAAAATCATAATATTAGAGCATTACTTCAATGATCACTGACATCTACAAGAGATACTTCTTGTGCCTTTATATTTCTCATCTAAAACTCAGTACTAAAACAACACTAAAATAATATCAGTGTTTATTTTGCTGATTTCTGATGCAGTAGTATATGCAAACAAGCTTAATGATTTTGACATAATTTTAGTACTGCTTAATCGCTGCCTCAAGAGTAATTTGATATGCTGCAACACAGAAATTACTAGATTCCTTTGTCTTTCCTTTTTACATATACTTGTATGAAGGGTTGTGGCATTATCAGTAAAAGCTTTCAGAAAAAAAAAGTACATAAAGCCAAATGTAAACTGAAGGCTTTTGCTGCCATCCAGCAATAAATCTGCAATACAAGATTTCTTTGTTCTGCCTTGTTGCATTCATATAACGGGAATTAGGATAAGCACTGTAAATCCCTACTACAATGTATTTATTTCAAAATCTGTTTTAGATTATTTTTTTCCACTCAAAAAAATCTAGCTTTAACACTGATAGTGCAGTTGATTACTTATAAAAGAATAAACATCTCTAATGTATATAATTTAATTTAATAATAAACTAGTGTTAAGAAATGAAGCATTTCTAGCTAGAGTTAAAGAAATACTGTAGGTTCCCTGATATAAAGTGATATAGTGGAAAATTTTTAGGCACCAAAGTGAAACAGAATCACCTTTAGGTGGGTCCTCTGAGTAACATCAGGAAGAATAAGGTACCTTCAAAACAAAAGCTCCAAAGGTGGTGCTCAGAAGGGAGCACCTTTGAAAACTGCTAACTGTTGACATGTATAATTTGCTGCTTCTCTCTAGAACAAGGACAGTAAAAGAAAAGAAGCCATTTGGATCCACAAATTGGGAAACCACTGCACCAGAGGCACTTGCAAAACGTAGCAAAACAGGACATCTGCTTCCTAAAACAGGAAAATGACACCTCCAGACCCCTCTGCGCTAATCACAATAATTTAAGGTATTGACTGGGTAAAATGTGTTTAATTTGCAATCTAACGATGACTGTATTACTTCTCTAATAATCATAAAACAATTATACCTATCTAATTATCAACTGTCATCTGTCTTCTCCAGCTTAAGAAATAGCTTACTTTCTTACTTAACTAAATTAACTGTTAATAACAAGCATGCAGGCAAGAGGAAGTACATCAAACCTCTAGAGACGAGCAAAACTAGGAAAGAAACATGAAGAAAACCAGACAAAGATGTAGTTACAATAAAGTGGAGGGTTGAAAATGAAGGCAATTATGTTCAATTTAGAGACACTAACAGGCAAATTCTAAAGATAAAAGCTGATCAGAATAGGGAATGAAAGTAATGACAGCATATTTAAATGTCAGAAGAGTTTGAAATTACTTATGAATCTCAGAAACAGCACAATCCTGGCGAAACAGCCCTCTGGGTATGTTTTATGTAGTTATAAAATAAGAAACAGCAGCTATCTGAAGGTATCCCTTATATAAGCCTTGGAAATGACACAAACAAAGGCCCCACATATTCACGTGATTAACTATTTAATGGTAACATGATAGTCTGTTTGGTGCTGCTCTTTGAAACTCTGCATAATTATTTGGCAGTATACAATCATAAAGATTTTAAAATAAAAGTTAGACTTCTACCAAGAGTCTTTCAGCTGTTTCAAACTTTAATACGCTGATTGAAATAGAAGTATAAATTAAAAGATGTTCTTATTTCCTATACAAATAAATTAAAAGTTGCATCCCTAGAAAGAATGCATAATAACAACATCATAATTATTGTTACCTTCAAAAACTTCAGGTGCCATCCATGCAGCACTTCCCTTATTGTTGGTCATGTGTGTTTGAATATCACAGGCTGTACCAAAATCACAGATTTTTAGAACTGTCCCCCCAGCTACCAAGAGCAAACTGTCAAGGGAAAAAAAAAAAAATTGTAGGATGAAATAGTCTGGTAATAAAACACTGAATTTTTATCCCGATGGCTATCATTCTAATACAGTTGAATATCTAAGGCTGTGCTTCTCAATGCTCTCGTTTTATAATTTGAGAAATAAGTAAAGTCACTTGTGCCTAATCTGAGCATACAAAATAGTTTTTAAATAACCAAATACACATTGTAATTTATTCATATTTCTATATGCTAGATTTTAAATATGTATCTTTAGGCATAGCAATCCACTAAGCATACATTGACAAAATTAATCTTTCAGATGCCAGAGAGTAAAAAACAAGTACTTTAACAATTTTGGCATAAGAATGATGACCAAGACTCCCATTAATATCAGTCAATGTAGTTATTTAAATGAAAGAACTTGAAGCTACATTTTAACAGCTCTTTAAATCAAAAGTGGGTATACAGGACAGAATTCAAGATTCAAAGTGTGACTTCACATTACAGTTTTATCTGGTAAAACTGCTGGCTACTACCAAAAGTGATTCTGCAAATCTCTGTTTCCACTGAACCTGTAGAACCAGATCTGAAGCTGTCAGATGAATCAGATCAAAAGACTGACTGGATAGAAATCTATTCATTTTTGTTTTGGTGGAAAATGTTGAGAGATTCTGGCTAGGGGTAGTGAAATGGGCTGGAGGAAGGGGATAGAGAAGGATGATCACGACAGATTATGTATGATGATATCAGATTAAATACAGTATTAAAATCAACCAATCAAGCAATCCCCCACCTAATGTTCTCTTAGTGAACAGCACAACCCACTGTAAAACTGTGACATTTTAAATGACTTTGAATAGGAGACCTGTCCCTATCAAAATCCTCTTCTTTGAGGAAAGGCAGGAGCAGGATGTTTTTCCAGTTTCAGTTTAACTGAAAGCAAGTGATTAGTTTGTTTCCTGAACCATGCACCATCCCTCTGTAACTGCAGTTTCAAAGGCACAGCCTTCATTTAGAATACAGTACATCCAATACATTTAGTATCAATTAAAGGCATGTGTGTCATATACAATGAGATTATCAGAAATGATTTTCTACTCAAATTTTAAGAAAAAAATAAAGAAATATAAGCCATAAACCTACTTTGGTGGTTTCAGGTCTCTGTGAATTAGAGCCTTTGGTTTCATACTGTGGAGATACGCCACTCCCTGGGAACACTGTAAACACCAACTCATTGCATGTGCAGCAGTATAATGAGGCAGAGGTTCAGCACCATGTAGCACTGCAAAACAAAGGCACAAACTAAAAAGAACTTTATTGCATATTACAACAGATACAATAGGGTTAACAACATACCAATCAGAAAGCTGTATGGCATCTAAGTAATTAACAATATTTCATCACTGAAGCTTTAACAGCTTGCAAAAGGATATTTTAATTTATGGAAATGTCAAAATAATGTCTAAGTTTTAGCATGTCTTTCATAATATTTTATGTTAGAATTCTAACACCCAGTAACAATATTTTACTTTTTACTTGGGCAGTTAATGCTAGCACAAGGGTAATGGCTTTAAACTAAGAGAGAGGAGATTTATATTAGATGTTGGGAGGAAATTCTTCACTCAGAAGGTGGGAAGGCACTGGAACAGGTTGCCCAGAGAACCTGCGGATGTCCCAGCTCTGCAGGTGTTCAAGGCCTGGCTGGATGGGGCCCTGGACAGCCTGATCTGGTGGAAGGTGTCCCTGCCCACAGCAGGGGGGTAGGAACTTGACTAGTATCTTCATGGTCCCTCCCAACCCAAGCCATTCAATGATTCTATGAATATGAAAGATGTTGCCTGTTCTGGGCTATCCCTGCTAAAATCTATGTTAAACAACTACATAGGGAATTTACAAGGGAGAATCCTTTTCAGATGAAGTTTCCCAATGGAAAACCTTCAATGACTCGTACAAACAATAACAAACTGTTATCAAAAACACACTGACAGACTGAAAAGTAGTTTTTAGAAGCACGTTTTCCCTTTAAAAATCTGTTAAGACATATGTATGAAACAACTTTATATTCTAGGTAATATTTTCACTAACACCAGTACTTCAGCTCCAGTAAGACATCATATTGAAATGATACTCACCATTGTACAGAGAACCTCCTTCAGCATACTCCATAACAAGACACACCTTTGCGAAGAGGGGACAAAAAATAGGGATGTTTAAATATAGGGGCAGAAAACAGATTTTATAACTTAAAGGAAAGCTTTTTTTTTCTTTTTAAAAAAAAAAAAGCAATGTGTCCACGCCTAAGGTAATGGAAAATTTATCTGTGACGTAGTCAGGGTTAATGGTAGACATTTGCGTATAAGAAACAGAAATTACCTTTATACTTAGTGCATTCTCGTTTCCTAACTTACAGTGGAAACTTTCTCCCTCCTGCTCCCATCCTGAAAATCAAATGCTGTCTTCAAAGTGTAATTCATTTGCCTTTACTATTTTTTTAGAGTGGCTTTCAACAGTTTTAAATATCACATCAAAATAATTAGCTAGTTCTAAGAAAAAAAAAGATGTATCCTTATTTTAACCAATTATACATTCCACACTAGAATTAGTTATGCATATATCTGTCCTGTCACAGTATTTGCTCTTCTGCTTTCATAATTTGAGGGACTGTTTGCAGCTGTGGCATAAAGAGAGCAAATCCTGAAAACTGCATATATTAGAACAGGAACTGATTTACATGCTACGATTCATGTGTTGCTAATAAATTTTAGTTTTGCATTGCTGATTTGCAATTAATAGAACTGTAGTTCTGAATGACACTATGTATGTAAGATACCAGATGCCATTTTTACAAATTGAAATATAACCACTGTTTAGAAAGAGTTTTTGGGGTTTTCTTGAAATAATTTATTTCTCGTAAGAGGACGGGAGGAGACACGAACCTGAAAATATCAACCAACCTACAGATCTGTCTCTATATCTGTGTCAATAAGCATTATCGTGGCTTAAACATATCAAATATATACAAAACACCCTCTTTGTATATAAATTTCATTTTGTGCATTGCTGCTTGCATATGGTAAGCTAGTCACCCTTTGTCTTACTGACAAAGCTATAACTTACTGGGTTTAGACAGGCTCCATATAACTTGACAATATTGGGATGGTTTACTCGTGACAGTTGTCGAAGCTGCAATACAAATCACACGTCATTTCAAACCATGGGAAAAAAAAGCTAACATTATATTCACATCTATAATTCATACACAACAACAGCAATTATAGTTTTATTTGTCTGCATAACCCTTGATAGCGATTTGAGAAATTACAAGACTAATGCCTCTGCTTGCATTTTAATTTATATAATTAGATTTGTGTCTAACTGGAACTGAATTCAAAAGAAATGTTAGAGAAATTAAATTTAATGATTTTTTTTTTCATGGTGTAGTAAGATCACTCAAATCATACGCACTCTAACTCTGGCTTTTTAAAGGTTTTGTGCTCTTCCTGGAGTCCCCAGTGTTGGAATCCAGACTGTCTGACCTCATAAACAATCTGAACCATAATGGCTTTATTCATAATAAAGGAAGCTACTGTTCTGGGAAAAAAAAAAAAGTGAAAAAAGCCACAAGCCTATAAAATATGCCATCGGGTTTAATATTAATGTGACAGTTTCCAAGAGCTTACTGCTACTTGTACTAATTGATGGTGTTAAGCATGCCTGCTACAGAGACAAGACTATTTTGCACTGAATTCTTCTTTGCCCTAGACAGAAGAAAAAGCAGAAGGATTTTTTTTCCCCTTTACACAGACTTCTGAGGCAGCTTATGTTGTTTGTAGTCCACTCTAGGGGGCTAATGTTACTTTTTCTGTGCACTTCAGAAGTTCTAATAGAACTGAATGGAGCATTACATCTTAATCTTGCACTGTGTAGGGCTTCCTAAAACCCAATAATTATTAAAATATTTCTGTGATTCTCAGATCTCTTTCCAACACAAAAATGCTGAGAAAGCGATCTGATCTACTTGGTACTAAAGCAGCCAGATTAGTAACATTAAAAACATACAATAGTAATGAAGAGCATTTTTATGTAGGTAGGCCTATTACAAATATGCTTCCTTTACCCCTTAAAAGTTACATTTTTAATACATTTGTATACCTTGAACATCCTAGATTCTTACTAAGCAGCATAACACAATACACCTCATTTAAATTAGATAGCATTTAATTCTAACACATACTATGTATGGAAGTTTATCAGTGTATCTGAAGTGCTCAAGATCTTTCTAAAGAAGCAGACATTGAATATAAAAGTGATTTGCCCTTAAATGAGTGACACTCATTAATAACCTTACACTTAAAATAACAGAATTATTTAAACCGCTGAATATTTAAACATTTTTTTGAGTATGGACCTGAACTCTAGAAGCTCTAGCACCTGGAAGCATTAATCGGCTCCATGACTCTGCTGGGTATTTTGTCTGTGTCCCAACTCCACACTGGGACAGAAACCAGAAATTGGTGTTTTCCCCACTCCTTTTCCCCCTTATCTTCCAGGTTTTATGGGAGTGAACTAAAGGAGCAGCAGCACGCTCTGACAGGAGTCCTTTTCTGTATGACCTGGAGTCCAGGACTGTGCTGGGTACCACTGACCACATTTACTTTGCAATACAGACACAGTTTTAAATATTCTAAATGTCCCCATGAATTTGACACAAAAAGAAAACAAGCTTTGCAAAAAACTGTGTTTACCAAACTTACTGTACCTCTACAATGAAGGCCTTTCTTTCAGATTCACTTTCTATTTGTTTAATGGCTACATCTTTAGCTCGCCATTTTGCCTTGCAGACCACACCAAAGGCTCCTCTTCCAACAACCTAGAATAACATAACATGAAATACTTAAGTTAAAACTCGGTATGGTTTCATTTTCTGACCAGAACTTCACAAATAGAAAATAAATTTAACTTGGAAAACTGAAGACACGCAAAATTGAGTTTTACAGCAGCAATTTAATATTATGCAGTTAAAGCATAACTCGTGCATACCTAAGCTTCCTCCAGAGATCTTTTACAGAAGAAATTCAATAACAGTATTCCAGAAAACCTTGATCTTATTTATTTCAAACAAGATCTGCTCAGAAGAAAATTAGGGGAATGATGGCAAATTTGTTTTTACAGATTTGACCAGTGAAATCGTATTTTTACTTGCTCAATTATTTTTATGCTTGTGAGTAATATAGGAAGTCAAACTTCCGAAATGGAAGTGCATTGCCAAACAACTGTATGGAACTATGCTAAAGTCTGGGTGAGGTGTTCAGTTATCTTCCCACTTTCGCACAGGTGCCTGAATAGTGTGAGAACAGGAAATTTTTCCTGAGTCCTGAAAGCAAGCACAGTATCTGCATAACTATGCTTTCTCCATTTTTGTTGATCCCTGCTTTCTCCTGTGTTCGGAGTTCACATTGCCTAAAGATATACAAAGCAAGACAGGAGCCCTAAGTCTTCACTGTAACTTCACAGAAGCAGTAGTAGCAGCTTCTACATACTATATTATTCAAGAATCCTTTAAAAACAAAAACATCTGTTGTGAAGAAGGTTATCATTTTTACCGGTTCTTTGAAACTCAGCATGAGAATGAAAGCAGGATATAGAAAAACGTCCTCTGTGAGGTTACTTTCAGTTATGGGCAAATTATAAAGTACTATAAATTGAAATTTCACTTTCCAGCAAACCAGCAACATATAGAAACAACAAAACATCCATATGTAAATTTAAAGTTGAAACCAGACCATCACCAACAGTGACTCTAGCTGCTACAGGAAAGCACAGACAAGCTAGTAGTTACATATACCTGAAAGAGAAAGGAAGGGAGGCTAAGGGGAGAACATGTAAGGCACAGAACGGCATAAAAGAAGCTAAGGGACGGGAGCTCCTCCAAGTCCAAAGGAATGCAAGGTGGAGCAGATGGGAAGGTTAAGGAAAGAAGAAAGGGACAATGGGCTTGATATGTCGGTCTCTAATTCTGTATTTGGCGGTAGCAGCCTTCCTTTGCTGATGGCTTTAACAGCATTCTGTGCTCATGTTACTAGCCCTTAATTTTCAAGTATCTGCACACATCTAGAGAAACAAGGCAGACACTTCTGATCCAATGAATGCTTTTTTGGAGGATGAAGGAGAAGAGAAGTGAAAGGGAGTGGGCAGAGAAACCAGAGGGTGGAGTGGAAGCATTTACAAATGAGATTATAACAACAGTTTATTACTGCAGTTTAATTTTACTGTCTTCCTGAAATGGGTAACGCGCACACAAAATTATTTTGGATCGAGAAAAACACACTTCCCAATATTATCTTCACTAGAGTCTCTTTTCATTTATTACATTACCCAACCAAAGAGGGAAGAGATCTTTTGGAAACAACAGCAAAAGGAATATTCAAAATTAAAATATAGAGATGCGACATAATTAAAGGACCCACAAAACGTTCAAACATGGTATTGCATCCACATTATAAACATCACAATGATTCTTACAGACTTGGTAGTGAATTCACTCCTTAACCGGATGGTTTCTTACAAAAAAATGGAGTTTGGAGGAGTTCAGTGAGTAACTGCACATTGCCAGTGCTGAAACAATGCAAAGATAGTACCTGCCAGGCTCTGTGTCACAGCGACCTATTGTGCACATAAACCATGCTCTGGTGAGGTGTGTGCTACATGCTTTCATACCAAATAAACAGAGGCTGAGTTCTCCTGAGAACAGGGGTGGATAAAGCTGCAGGTACGTAGATCAAGACCTGCTACAATTTCATGCTTAAAATCAGAAAGTCTACAAGCAAAGGCCCAACGTGAAGAAGAAAAAAAAAAAATAAGCAAGATTTTTGCATTAAGAAAGATGAAAAGGGGAAGTACCCAAGATCTTTTTGAAAGGTCATGCACAGCTATAAGAGCCAGCTGCCTATGAACGGTGATCAATGACATTTTCCTTTTCTGGTTTCCTTAATACAAAGAAATATTTTCTGTTCCACATTACAGCGCACACTTTGCCTTCCAGGATGCCCTGGCTTCTCGCCCTTACCCACCACAACAGTGGCTCACAGACCAAGCCTACCACAAGACGGCCACAGCAGATCCAGAACGTGCCAAGTTCTGCTCCACACAAAAGGGACCTGCTGCTTGAACCCACTTTCTCCAGCTAGCGCAGGGCCACGACTCTTCTCTTGATGCAACAGACACCAACTCTTTTCTTGCAGTCCACAAGCAAGTTTGGAAATTCAGAGCCATATGAATGACAACTACATATGAATGACCTACATAGGTACAAATGGGAAACGGTGAACCACCTGAAGACTGAAAAGTACCAAAGTCTCTCTTGATATCTCCTCTTCTCACTTAGACCACATTTTGAATAAAAATGTCCAAATTCTCAGTGTTGGCAGGCCCCTACCTTCTTCTACCAGCATAAGAGAGCTGTCTATTACCGTGCCTCTAGCCACCCCTCACAATGCACAACCAGACTTAGAGTTTACAGAAAATCTCAATCTGTGGGTGCACTCTAAGTCTGCACTTTGCAGAAGTGCTGATTTACTATGCATGTAGAAAGAACCTACTGTGCAAGCACGTTTACCTTAGCAGCCTCCTTACATCCCAGAAACGCTAAGGAAATACCATTAAATAGAGAAGGATGCCACGGAGCAACTCATGCGGGATGAGCTGCACTGGCAGCAGCGATTCAGTTCCAGGTCTGCTGCTCCTCTACAACACAAAGAAACCCAAACTGATCAAGTAACTGGGAAGAACTTTCCTCCTGGCCTAGGGGAAGGGAATTGTGCATATAACAATTTGTCTTAGCAGAAGACAATTGACCTTGTGGTGGAAGGCTGAGTGAGGCTCCTTTTCTAAACGTACTCACACCCTTCATGCCTTTTGACTATGGCTCTGTTCCATTTAATCCAGTAACATGAGAGAAAACAAAAAAACAACAGTTTATCATAAATCAGGTTTACTTTGGGGGACACTAGTTATATCTTTCCTTGCTGAAACGACTTGTATGTGTACATATCTACAAATATATTATGTATATATTACAGTTTCAATTTTGCTATTGCATTTGTGTAATATAAACGATATGCATATTAAATACATTTTTTTCATGAAGCGTATAAAGATAAAATTATATATATAACAAGGAAAAAAAGCCCAAGTATCTCTTGCATTTCATTTCACACTGTCAAAATCAGCACATAAGCCAATGCAACTGCATACTGTGCCCAGAGATAAATCCATGACTTTTTGGTTTTACACCAAGAATCCATTAGTAAATACTAAGAATTAGATGCACTTCAGGAAGTACTGCCAAAGACTGTTTAAAAAAAAAAAACAAAAAAGTTTACCAAGCAATCTAAATCTTAATTACATAATGGAAGGCTGTGAGAGATCATCAGATACATAAATTTTATGGCTGGTGAAAAGAGTTTGATAAATGACTATGCAGCCAAGGTTCCATACCAATTTATCAGTGGCTTGTGCCTGCTTGTGCAGAGGCTTGAACTTGAGGGGAGAACATGAACAAAACAAATATTTACCTGGGAGACAGGGAAAACAGAGAAGATTCAATTCTACATTAAAGCAGCTCAGCCTCCAGCACAACATATGAAGGAGCAACCGTCAGGAGGAATGATGGATTGGATACAACCTTAAAGTTGTATACCAAGTACGTATGGTATCCCCCTGTGTATTTCCTACTTAATCTGGAAAAAGTATCCTATTCATTGCAAAAAAACATTCTTTATAATCAACACAATGGATCTAGTGGTGGAATCCACTTCCATTTCATTTTCTTCCTTCTCAGTTTTCGCCAAACTTATTCTTTAAAGGAGCAAGTTTGGAATTTGTCAGAACAGTTTAACAAATGCACTAAGTAAAGTTTCCTTCAACACCGTGTACTGGAACTAAGTAACTTAATAGCACAGAAGGGAAGCGCTGCCTGAACTTTAGTTTCTTCATGCTCATTCCTTCTTGTCCCCTGCTATTGGTGCCACACCATATGTTTGGGCAGTAGCGCATATTCTGAATTATATGAAGCACAGTTAATGGAATTATTGACACAACAAATCAATAAACAGCAGTTGATCTGTAGCACTGTGTATGTTTGGAAAATGATCTAAAAATAAACACATTCTTTTGGTAAAAGGCCTTGGCCCTTTAAATATCTTATAAGAAGAAAAGGGAAATACAGGGCAGATGACAGGTTTAGAAATGGATAACACTGGTGCTTCTGCTATCCCACATAATAGAAAGAACTTGTCAAGAATCACTGAGTTAATACGTGACACTAACACATTTTAAACTGGCAGAAATGCTCAAAGAGATTTATAGATTAAAAACTATGTATGAATGTACTCCTCTCCCTACAAAAGCCATACCAGTAAAGTTGCATTGTAACGTGTGATAAAACAACATTGCAAAAGAGAGCACCATTTGTATTTAGATAATGTATTTAGAATCTTATTTAAAGAATATGAACCATACAAGATCCGTGGAACAAACATTACCTCTGCCCCTGTGTACAAATAGTATCAAATGCTGTACATAAACAAAGATACATGACACTGACTGGTAAGTATGTAGACTATACTGACTGGTAAGTATGTAGACTAGAAATCATGCAGGAAATAAGAGACTGCAGATATGTTAAGCTGTTAAGGATGTATTTTGTCCTAAGGGACATGAACAGTGGTCCCCCTACACTTTCCCAGTAAAACAAGAAAAATGCATCTAAGTTTATACTATAGGGGCACACTATTCCCCTATCAAATGTTGAAATTAATCCTTCCAGAGTTTTGATTTTGTATTAGCTGCAGAGGCCTTCTATTTACTCAAAAATATGAAGATACAGAAATAGTTTTTATCCCTCTCCATGAAGAGTCCATATCATTTAGCTCTGCATGTTGTATACTTAGTGCTTTTCTTTCTAAAAAGGCTTTGCTGGATATGCAAGGCAGGAATAAAATACAATAGCTCCCTGGATAGCATACATAGTATTCTTTGGAGAATTGTCTTCATAATTTGCACTATCTACATGACATTTTTGTTTATGATTATAGGAAGAAAGACAAGCAGTTCAAAATTAACAAAACCAAACCAAACCTGTGCTTCCAAACAGAGAGCAGTCTCAAAATTATCTTTAGTATGTCTGTCCCTTTTGTTGCTGGCATATCTGGAAATGAGAGGTCCAGTGAAACTAATGGATCTTTCAAGCTTCAGACACAATGCATGATGGAGGGCAAAAAAAAAGTTTGACCGTGTTTTGTGAAAACAGGAACCTTTTAAATGTGTTAACTTCTCTTTATCTACCAGAGTTGCAGCAGTACTAAAAACACACTAATATTTTTAGTTTTTCACACATCTGCCTGTACAACATATGGAAAAGACACGCATAAAAAAGTGCCAAAAGAAGCCACGAACAACAGTTTAGAGCCCCTTAAATATATCCCTAAATTTTCTATCATTCCAGCCTCAAATTCCAGCTTTAGTTTCCCTGCATTTGCTATGCTTTATTAAGTAGGTTGAAGCAAATCGGCCCTGTGCCATAAATGACTGTGGCCAATATCCTGGCAGAACTTTTAGGAAGGAGTTCAGATCTGCCAATTCTTACAGCCGAGGTCTTTGGTTAAGTTTATTTTACTGGTGCTCAACCCAACTCAAAACGTTGCTTGCCCTTTCCAGGATTTATAAAGCAATGAAAAAAACTTCATACAAACCCTAAAAACACCATAAGCAATCCCACTAGCACCTAGATTCCATATCTAGTTTTAACTTCACTTTAATTTATACAAAACGTTGTAAGGAAAAAAAAATTCTTAATGAAAAATCATTGATTAAAAACCAACTTTATTCTTAATAAACATACCTAAATTCTCTTTGCCACAAAGCGATACAGGCAGTCCTTATTCAAGGCATCATCTTCTGGAGTTGGACAACACTGTACTATTACTTAGCTCTGTTAAAAGAAATCTTTCAATTTCTTTTCAACTTCTGCAGAACATGCTTATAGAGTACTAAAGTACTGCCATACCTGTTCCGAATGTTATCACAGAATAGCTTGGGTTGGAAGGGACCTTAAAGATCATCTAACTCCAACCATCCTGCCATAGGCAGGGATGCCACCCACTAGATCAGGGTGTTTCCAGAATTTTTTTTTCACCTCTCCAAACATGCAACTCTCTGCACGTAGATAGCTCACTCCTTCTAGGAAATGCGTGCATCTCAAGCAAAGATAACAGTTACTTAGGTTACATTTTCATTCCAACTTTTTACATACTCATAGCCTTTTACGAGGCTGTCTCAAGATTTAAACTCATTTTAATTAACAATAATTTAACCATGTTAACAAAAGATTTGTCTGATGTTCTAGTATGAATCAGTTTATTCCATTACAGCGGCCCAGACAGGAGATTCTAGGTTTAGACACAAATTGCTGGATAATGAGACACTCAAGGTGAGGGACTCCAATATGAGTTTGGCTTGCTGGTCTGGCACAGTCTAACACTATTGGTCTTTGAAAAACAAATAATCATCCTACAGTTGGTAAAGCACTACTGGAATCCACTGGCTGGGATAAAAAAGGGTCACACAAAGTTTGTTTCATTGTTTAAGTTTTTATTCCACGGGGAAAGGCCTTCCCCCTCCCCTATTTCTGGTAGCAGTTACACTGTCGTTCACTTGTGGCCTTAGCTGCCACATTAGACATGGAACTTGGTTATTATCTCATAAATACTTGTCTTGCTTTCACCACTGGCATACAAGAGCCTGTGAGGTTTCTTTCCCAAGCGTTCTTACGAGAGGGAAATATCAGTATATTTCAGGGGATGCAAATTGATTCATTGAACATAGTTCTACATGTTGAAATAGATGTAAAGTCTTACATTAATGGTTTAACTAGACTGTTACTGATTTGTGAACGTTTTACTGCAAGCTAAATTTCATCCACATGAAATTGATGTTGTGTAACTTCTGCTATAAATTCACACTCTACACTTCAGCTAGTTTTTCATGTTGACAAATTAAGAGAACCTTCCACTGGTATAACTAAGCAAAATTTAAACGATGATTTGAATTAAATCATAAATGTACTTAGACTAAATCACAGAAATTCAGGCTTATGCTTTCACTATCTACTCAATTTTTGTCTTTGCTTCTGGATGTCCACGTTTGCACCTTAGAGGCTTACTTTCTGAAAAAAGATGAGAATCTGCAGACTGACTAACTTCAGATGGATTCCTAATTAGCACCCGTATCTCCTTAGAATCAAGCCTTTTGTGCCCAAGTCAGATATCCAAGAGTATTATTCAGATCTCAACTCACACTTGTAGTTCTTGTCAACACTCCTTCCAGTTGCGCAGGTTTTCAGAATAGGTATTCTACAACTGGATGCAATCCATCATGGATTGTTTCTATAAGAACAATGAAGTCTTACACAGAGGTAGTAACAAGGCCATGTTCAGCAGCAGTTTACACAATCCAGCGTTGCCTTGTAGTGTAAGGGACATAACTGGTCACTGCATTTCATTTAAAGTTAACTAACTAAAGAAAACCAAAGAGCAAAAAAAATTTGTCTCACTGAATTCCTCATATATTTGCCTCTGGACTTCTCTCCTCCATAATTTCAACGAACACGTACATAAATTTGAGCACACTTCTTTCACAGTTGATGAAATTATTCAACTGCTTCAAAAACATCTAATGTAGGTGAACTGACTAAAAATTGCATCTCTTTAGTTGCTGGCACCTTAAGTAGGTTTTCTAAAATAAATATTTAGAAAGCTTGCTTATTCATCTTAAAGAAAACATTCCCCTAAATCCCCTTAGAATTAACTGCTGTTCAAATAGATTGCTGAATACAAACTTCAGTGTATATCACAGTACACCAGGAGAGCATTAAACAACAGTTTTCAAGTAATTTACACACTCTGACACTTGCAACTTGGAACTTGCAACTCAGCAAATGAGGCAATGGTTTTCAACCTGTCTACACCATGCAGTGACTGGGCAGGGCCGCAGCATGCAAGACCAGACGTGCATCTTTTGGCTGTGCAATCTAAGGCACACACACATCATGTGATGAAGAGGTCTACGTTTTGGTCATGTATGGGACTGTTCTCAAGTTACATGATGGAGAAGGGCTGTGGATTTTCAGGAAAGAGCGGCAGGGAGCAAGTTGCTAGAACAACTCAAACCAAAGTCTGTCTGTTGCTTAGATGTGAAAGCTCCTCTGGGAAGAACAGCAAGCAATACTTAGGCTAGACTTAAGTACAAGATTTTTAAATAGACCTATTTGGCTTTTCATTGTTAACTTGATTTTAACTACATTAAGTTTTCAGATAAATTGTTAAGTTTTCCTTATTTGGTTTCTTAGTTTTACTTATCCGGTTTCTAGTGATTTGTTGATCCAGTACATGAAAACTTGAAAGGGCAGACACACAGTCAAAATTATGCATGGTAAAGTAGGGAACGTTTCTGTTGAACACAAATTTTAAGTTGTTTTTCCCCTTCTAGTTTTGAACACGCTCCCCGTGTCACATCAATCTTGACTTGACTCCAACTCATTCATAATTATCTCTGCATTTTACATCAGTCTAAGCACTTTAAAAAATGAGAAGGCAGCCTGAATTTGGAGACATGCTTGACTTACGGGAAGTAATATTGCAGGATAGCTGCACTATACAGCCATATACATGGTAGCTAAAACAAAACATGGTATATTCTTGATATTATCCAGCAGTGTTCAGCTAAACCTAAATCAAAGTGCACTTATAGATCTCACATTTATTAGCAAGGACTCACTGCCTGCAAGTATTCCAGAACTTCAATATCTATTAATAAACCAGTGGCAGCGTGGAACTGCTATCTGCTGACAAGACAGCCTTGATAATACAACAGCAAAGCTATGATTATACAAGCATTCATTTGAGTTTCCACTGCAGATCTGTTGACACTCCATTTTGAAACGTCTGAAGTTTACCATTAAAATTTGACCATTTTGAATCCTTACAGTCAGTTAAAAATCCCTGAAAACTTCTGAATCTGCATTGAGCACAGAAAAGTTTTAGCAACAGTGTATGCTTTGTTATGATTGCAAAGTTGTCCATCTGCTCTGAAACTGTACCATGAATGAGAGGTTAACAACCACAGTTGAGGAAAGCTAGGTTTAAGCATGGCTCCCAGTTCACCTGTTTTATCGTAAGGTAGGTCTTAATTCTTTTACTGCACAATGACATTCAGACTGTTGAGCACTATGGTAGCCCCATTGCCTAATAAGAGTATCGGGTAGGACAGGTATATAAAGCATAACTCAAAACGCTACAACAGCTGTCATCAGCTTTCCTCGTGAAGAGGACAATTCATCAAAGCTTCCTTGCTCATATTACATGAGATTTGTCATCTCCAACACAGATACTACTTTGAGGACAACATAGCCATCACATTAAATAAGGCCTAACTTAGTGCTTAGGCATTATCTCTACATACATTTTTGTGCATACATTCCTGTCTCCGCAGGTGCTAGGCAGGCATGTACGACACAGCCACGCTCTGGACACTAAGCTTTAGAATGACAAATTCTAGGTACGCCAACTACTTGCTTTGCAAGTCCACGTTTCCTACTTGCAAAAAGGCAATACAGTCCTTGCTGACAGTCTTCCCAAGGGTGCTGTGAGGATAAAAAGTTTGTATATAGTGTTTTTTTTGTTCAAAGTGCTGTGTGCGGAGTGTATGGGCTACTCACTTTTATGAGCCATCACTGGGCACCTTTTTATTATGGTTAAATTCCTATGAACTTTATTTTCTTCTGTGGGTGAGGAAAGACACTTCTCCTGAAGAATGCGATTTGATCCCTGTCCATTAGTAAGTGTTGCAAAAATGTCAGTACATTATCAAACGCAAAAATACTTCCGGTTCCCAAACACCATAAAATTCTCTCATTTTACAACAGTTAAATGTATAAAGGGAAAAGGAAAGATCAGACAGAGTCAAAAAATCACCACCATTGCCATATCCATACAAAGAAGAAAAGGCAACATTTCGGAAGATAGTATCTTCTGAAAGCTTCCAGTGTCTGCTATGGTGGAAGCTGAAGGCACCATGACACTATCTGAATACAGCAAAAAGTGTTCTGATGTTCTGCGAACTCTCCCAGGCTATGTGAGCCCAGTCTGATAATTATGATCAAACCACTTTAATGGTTGCTATACCTATAAAAGCTACTATAAGAACCTAAATTTACTCCCACATAAGTACTTTAGGAACAAAAGGGGAATTATTACCAAAAGAGATAGACGTTAATCAGCAAATAAAATCACAAAGCAGTCTTCGATGTCTGTTTGGACCAGACTCTACGAACTGGCCTGATCAAATTCAGTATGGATCTGCGCGAAGCAGCTTCGTGCCAGTAGAGACCTCACCAGAAGAGAAAGATCCAACAGAAATATTTTGTGTGTGTCTGGGATTCAAACACCACTGTGGTATACGCATACTAAGCTTTTCAGTAAAGTATGCAAACTTTACTAGCTTCATGGGAAATCCAGGAAAACAAAAAAGACCGTAAGAAATTCAGTACTTTACCCAAAGGATTTAAGGCAGTAATTCTACTGTGAAACTTCCTACGCATGAGGAAGAAATGCTTGCTTCCAACTATGTTACACTGAATGCCACTTCCTGGGTAACAGGCACGAGTCACAGATGAAGTGTTACAGATCCATGAGCGCAACATCACTAGCTTGTGTCAAAATAGATAAACAAATAAAAAGGATAGATGTGTGTCCTTACTGCTATCAGAGCTGTAAATTTGGGCAATAATCAACACTGGTTCGATGACTAAATATACAACGATTCAGTTAGGTGGCAGGGCAGGAGGGGAAAGCAGAGGCGTACAGAAATAAGGATTCCCAGGGCACACCAGAACTCGCAGTTCCCTCCTGTGCAAGCGTCTGACAACTGCGTTCACCACCCATCCCAAAACGGGTGGCGAAACTTTTAGGGAGCAGAAGGAGCCCACCGCGCTCGCGTCCCAGCGCCCGGCTCACGCGTGGGGGCTGGCACAAGCCGGCTCCCTGGCACCCAAACCCCTTTGTTCTCTGCTGCGGGGCCCCGGGGAGCCCCCCGGCTCTCGGGGGGGGGGAGCCCCGCTCCGTGAGGGCAGAGGAGGGCGCCGGGAGGGCGGCCGTGGACGCCAGGCGCCGCTCGGGGCCGGTCCCTCCCCGAGGCCGCGGCGGGGGCGAGGCCGTGCTCCCTGCCACTCACCTCTTCCACTTCGATCTCCTTGTAGTCGATCTCCTCGAAGTTGAGCACCGGGGGGGTTTCAATCATGTCAGCGGAGGCGGCAGCGGACATCCCTCCTCTGTCACCTGGGGGACGAGAGCCCAGGGCAGGCCGGGGGGGCGCAGGGCCCGGGGCTACGCGGGGCTCCGCGCCGGCGGCTCCTGCCCTCCGCGGGGGCGCCGGGCGCCGAGGGCCTGGCCGGGGCGAGGCCGCATCCGCGGCGGCCGCGGGCCTCAGTGGCGGCGGGCGGAGGCCCCGGAGGCCCCGGCGGCGGCGGCGCCGCTGCGCATCCCGCGCCCTCCCGCACCCCCCCTAGGCCGCGGCCTCCCCGGAGCCCGGCAGCCGCCTACGGCCGCGCGTCCGCGGCGGAGGGAAGGGGGCGCCCCTGGGGCCGAGGCCGGCCCCGGGGGTGGCGGCGGCGGCGGTGGTGGTGGCGGCGGTGCGGCGGGGGGGGAGCCGCTCAGAGCCGCGCCGCCGCCGCGGACATGGGAGCCGCTTCCTGCCGCCCCGGGCCGGGACGCGGGGGAGGGAGCGCAGGGGAAGGGGGCGGGAAAGGGAAAGGCGCCGGCAGCGGCCGCAGCTCCTCGGCCGGCCGCGGCGGGGCCACGGCCTGGCGGCGGCACACCCGCCCCCGCCGCGCCGCTCCGCCCCCCGCCCCGCCGCCCGCCGCCGGCAGGGGGAGCGACCGGCCCCGGCCCCGGCCCCGGCCCCGCTTCCTCTTCCTGCCCCCTCGGGGCCCCGGGGCTGTGGCGGTGCCGCCGCCATCTCGCGGCGGGCCGGGACCTGCCCCAGCCTCGTTCACCCCCCCCGCCGCACGGTGCTCGCTGCGGGCACGGCCCCTGGTCGGAGCTGAGCCTTGCGGTTCGCCTCCGTAAGGCGAGGGGCAGAGGGCTGAGCTTTGAAATGTGCCTAACATACGTATGTGTATGTGTTTAGAGCATATATACAGGTACACAAGTTTATACATGGTGGACATGCGCCCTGGGCTTGTTTTCTCTGAAGGCAGAAGCACAGCACGCAGCAGCGCTCTGTCAAGAGGAAGTGTGTGTGGGAGGGTGGCAGAGCAGAGGGTAATTAAGGGAATGATGCACACATACAGCAGTACAAGGGGTAGGACTCGCGAGCAAGCACACCTACACCACTCCCTTTCCTGTCCACAAGTTATGGCAACAGCCCACTCTTCTTAACAACTGTTGTGTCTGCTGGTGCTTCTGGCTTGAGCAACGCGTTTGGGGGTGACCTGCTGGAGAGCAGCTCAGCAGAAAGGGAGCTGGGAGTCCTGGTGGGCAGCAGGCTGAGCATGAGCCAGCAATGTGCCCTTGTGGCCAAGAAGGCCAACGGTATCCTGGGCTGCATTCGGAAGAGGTGATCCTCCCCCTCTGCTCAGCCCTGGTGAGGCCACACCTGGAGCATTGTGTCCAGGTCTGGGCTCCCCAGTACCAGAGGGACATGGAGCTACTTGAGTGAGTTCAGAGGAAGGCTACGAAGATGATTAGGGGACTGGAGCTCCCGTCGTACGAGGACAGGCTGAGAGAGGACAGGCTGTTTAGCCTGGGAAAGAGAAGACTGAGGGGAGACCTCATTAACATGTATAAATATCTGAGGGAAGGGTGTCAAGAGGATGGAGCTGGTCTCTTTGGTTGTGCCCAGCGACAGGACAAGAGGCAACGGGCACAAACTGAAGCACAGGAGGTTCTGGCTGAATATGAGGGGGCACTTCTTGACTGTGAGGGTGACAGAGCAGTGGGACAGGTTGCCCAGAGAGGCTGTGGAGTGTCCTTCTTTGGAGATACTCAAAACCCACGTGGCTGCCATCCTGTGCAACGTGCTCTAGGTGATCCTGCTTGGCAGAGGGGTTGGACTAGATGATCCTCCGAGGCCCCTTCCAACCCCACCCATTCTGTGATTCTGTGATCCCTGCTTTGGTGCTAGATCTCCTAGGTTTAGCATCTAGGGCTTCCCACGGTGTGAGATCAGTGCTGACATGGAGTGGATGTAGTTGCTGTCTCTCACTGAAACAGCTGTGCTTCATTTCCATATGTTTAGCCTCAGTGCTATATATAAAAAGTTATGTTATTGTAAAATACTATTAATGGCATATAATTTCAGCAGCTCCAGTGAGCTTTCATAGATCTTGCTCACTAAAATGCTAGCAAATGTTTGTACTTCACAGTGAAGTCTAGTAAATGGGAAAGAGAGCTGATTTACACAGCTAGCCTGAAAAAGCTGCTTAAGCAATTAACTGGGAAAATCAAGATAAGGAGGAATATGGGCAGTAACCTACCAACATGATGGCTCCAAATGTTGTTAGAAAAAGTGAAGTAAAAACACATATGTAGCTGTCACAGCTACGGCTTTTTGCAATAGATTGTCATTTTGGGTTGTTTGCTCCCTTTTTGCCTTTTCCTGTCAGTCCTGCCAGGAATACCAAATGTCCAGAACCCCCCAGACAAACTGTCCTGCTGCATGTACCAATTGACTGTGTCGCATGCAAGATTAAACTCGTCTCCAGAACAGGTTGGATCAGTGTGGTTACATTGTGCAAGTGACCTTTGTGTGCACGGGGAGCAGGCTTATGTCCTGAATACATGGAATTCCTGTTGCTTACTGGTTTTACAATACATTTCGGTCTAGAAAGATCTAAAGAGGCTTGTGTTAGAAATGGGAAGGTTTCCCTTACCACAAAATCTGGTTAATATCTGCTTGATCCTGAAATGGAATAATTAGGAGCCCCTGGTTTCTGAAAGGTATTTAGCTTTAGATGTTCATGCTGACCCTGGTGCTCTCCAGATGCATAGTCTCCGGATGATGCAGATCTAGCACCTGATATACCCAGGTGCGTTTCAGTTTTGCCTTCATGAAAGCTGCCATTAGTGCACACCTTTATCACAGAATCGCAGAATCATCTAGGTTGGAAGAGACCTCCAAGATCACCTAGTCCAACCTCTGACCTAACACTAACAAGTCCTCCACTAAACCATATCACTAAGCTCAACATCTAAATGTCTCTTAAAGACTTCCAGGGATGGTAACTCAACCACTTCCCTGGGCAGCCCATTCCAATGCCAAACAACCCTTTCAGTAAAGAAGTTCTTCCTAATATCCAACCTAAACCTCCCCTGGCACACCTTTAGCCCATTCCCCCTTGTCCTGTCACCAGGCACGTGGGAGAATAGACCAACCCCTACCTTGCTACAGCCTCCTTTAAGGTACCTATAGAGAATGATGAGGTCGCCCCTGAGCCTCCTCTTCTCCAGGCTGAACAATCCCAGCTCCCTCAGCCGCTCCTCGTAAGACTTGTTCTCCAGACCCCTCACCAGCTTCATCGCCCTTCTCTGGACTCTCTCGAGCACGTCCATGTCCTTCTTGTAGCGAGGGGCCCAAAACTGAACACAGTACTCGAGGTGCAGCCTCCCCAGAGCCGAGTACAGGGGGACAATCACTTCCCTAGACCTGCTGGCTACACTGCTTCTTATACAAGCCAGGATGCTGTTGGCCTTCTTGGCCACCTGAGCACACTGCTGGCTCATATTCAGCCGACTATCAACCAGTACTCCCAGGTCCTTCTCTGCCAGGCAGCTTTCCAACCACTCATCTCCCAGCCTGTAGCGCTGCTTGGGGTTGTTGCGCCCCAGGTGCAGGACCCGGCACTTGGCCTTGTTGAACTTCATACAGATGACCTCAGCCCATCGGTCCAGCCTATCCAGATCCTCCTGCAGAGCCTTCCTTCCCTCGAGCAGATTGACACCTGCACCTAACTTGGTGTCATCTGCAAACTTACTGAGGGTGCACTCGATCCCCTCATCGATAAAGATATTAAAGAGGACCGGCCCCAGTACTGAGCCCTGGGGGACTCCACTAGTGACCGGCCTCCAACTGGATTTGACTCCATTCACCACAACTCTTTGGGCCCGGCCATCCAGCCAGTTTTTAACCCAGCGAAGCGTACGCCAGTCCAAGCCACAAGCAGCCAGTTTCTTGAGGAGAATGTTGTGGGAAACGGTATCAAAAGCCTTACTGAAGTCAAGGTAGATCACATCCACAGCCTTTCCCTCATCCACTAAGCGTGTCGCTTTGTGTGACACGGAGTGTCATACATCAGTATGACATGGAGTCAGAAAATAGGCACTTTTGTACCTGGACCTGATGACTTAAGGAAAAACTTATCACTGGTGTACAGGCAGCTGCTGCTACTATGTCGGGTGCTGAGCGTGCAATATGTTGGCTCTTGGAAGATGAAGAATATAGATTTCTGAGGTATTGAGAAATTAAGTTAGATAAAAAACAGACTCCTAACATTTAGACACTTCTCAGATAAATTTGTAGTGATGAATGGATTGCTTCAGTCCTGTAAATACTTGCACATGGAAAATAAGGAGGCGATTGGTGACAGCCAACATGGCTTCACTAAGGGCAGATCATGCCTGACAAGCCTGCTGGCCTTCTAGATGAGGTGACAGCATTGGTGGGTAGGGGAGGAACAACTGACATCATCTGCCTGGACTTGTGCAAAGTATTTGTCACTGTCCCCCATGATATCCTTGTCTCTAAGTTGGAGAGACATGGGTTCGATGGATCACCACTTGGTGAGTAAGGAATTGGCTGGATGGTCACACTCAAAGAGTTGTGGTTGATGGCTTGATGTCCAGGTGGAGATCAGTAAAGAGTGGTGTTCCTCAGGGTTGGTATTGGGACCGGCACTATTTAGCATCTTTGTTAGTGACATGGACAGTGAAATTGAGTGCACCCCCAGCAAGTTTGTTGATGACACCAAGCTGTGTGGTGCAGTCAACACACAGGAGGAAAGGGACGCCATCCAGAGTGACCTGGACAGGCCTGAGAGGTGGGCTTGTGTGAACCTCATGAGGTTCAACGAGGCCAAGTGCAAGGTCCTGCACCTGAGTTGGGGCAATCCCAAGTACAAATACAGGCTGGGTGGAGAATGGACTGAGAGCAGCCCTGAGGAGCAGGACCTGGGGGTGTTGATGAGAAGATTAATATGAGCCGTCAATATGTGCTTGCAGCCCAGAAAGCCAACCGTGTTCTGGGCTGCATCAAAAGCAGTGAGACCATCAGGTTGAGGGAGGTGATTCTTTCCCTCTGCTCTGCTCTTGTGACACCCCACCTGGAGCACTGCGTTGAGCTCTGGGTCCCCCAGCACAAGAAAGACATGGAAGTATTAGAAGGAGTCCAGAGGAGGGCCACAAGGATAATCAAAGGGCTGGAGCACCTCTCCTGTGAAGACAGGCTGAGGG
The DNA here is from genome assembly GCF_964034855.1 of Anser brachyrhynchus. Classification (NCBI taxonomy): domain Eukaryota; kingdom Metazoa; phylum Chordata; class Aves; order Anseriformes; family Anatidae; genus Anser; species Anser brachyrhynchus. The sequence goes on along the minus strand of NC_137696.1, from coordinate 86,076,192 downwards.
AGTTGGGGTTGTTTTGGAAAGATGGCTGGTTGGGTGGTTGTACTTTAGATGGCAATTGGTGATCTCTAGTAAATATAATTGAATGTTTGGCTTTCTGTTATGTTTCACAGAACTCTCTTGAGCATACACATCAGGCAAGTGACAGTTGCTGTCTTTTATATTTTAGCAGTGTGATTCTTCCATTACCTTTATTTTTTTTGTTGATGAGAATTAAGAGCACAGAGGACAGCATTCCAATTATAGTTGTTTGTAGGGTTCATTTCCTTTCTGAAATTGATGTAGAAATATGTATCTCAAAAATAATGAGTTCTCTCTTTTGTGAAAGTGGAGTCATCATCATTATCAAAATGTCACTGTTGTGAAGATCAGATAGGGTTTTAAGGAAGTGGTAATTTTGCTGTTACTTCTTTTTGTTTTCTGACTGACAGTCTTAATTAGCTGTGTGTTGGATTTGAGGACTGAGGATAACTTGTACGCTCCCAAAATAGAACACTTTAAATATTTATTCAACAAACACATTTGAAAGGTGAAGGAAAAGAAAAGCACTCCAGCTGCCTCCATCACGGGCTTTGTTTATCTGGGAGAAAAGCTTTGTTTAGAAGAAAAACCTAGAACTTGGGAAGCCAGTGTTCTTTCCCTCGATAGTTTATCTCTCACGTTGGAAAGAAATTACATTTCAGGGAAGGTCAGCACTTGAAGATTGTTTGAAATCTCAAGATAACATGTCAAATTTCAGGTTCCAGCTCCCTTAAAATTATCCCATGTAACAGCTGTAGGAGGTTTTTTTTTTTTTTTTTTTTTTAAGAAGAGCAAACCATCATTATTTTAATGTAAATGAGAAAAGAAAAAAAAATCTTTAAGAAGACTTCACCTCGTGTAATACTTTCAGTATATGCATTTTCTTTTCAGCTAGTTAAAATACCTAAGTTTAAGCAAGGAAAGAATGATGCTAGAGAGCAGTGGTGGAAGGTGTTGAATGGTGTCTTGTTCAGTATGGTGCAGTTCTTGCCTAATCCACTCTTCTCGTGTAGCTTCTTAGGCTCTTGTCATAAGATTTCCCGCATGGGTTGCAGCATTTAGGTATGTTGAATTTGACTGTGAATCTCAGTTGCAATCACAGAAGGCTGGCAGGGCCCTCTGTAAGGCCATCTGGTCCGACTCTCTGCTCAAGTAGGGCCACCCAGGCCCGTGTCCAGGAGGTTTTTGAAGATCTCCAAGGAGTATTGGATCAGTGTAGTTACATTGTGCAAGTGTTCTCTGTGTGCTTGGGGAGCAGACTTGTGTCCTGAATACACTGAATTCCTGTTGCTTCTTGCTCCTCCAAGAAGTCTCTACAACCTCTCTGGGCAACCTGTTACGTTGCTTGATCACCCTCACTGTGAAAAAGTGTTTCTTGATGTTCATATGGAACCTGAACCTGGTTCCTCCCATGTTTCAGTTTGTGCCCATTGCCTCTTGTCCTGTCACTAGACACCACTGGAAAAAAAGACAGTTCTTTTTGTTTTGAAAACTCTGGAAAAACAGCATAAAGGTGTTTTTTTTTTTTTTTTTTTTCCCCTGCAGAATACTTTGTGATAGCAGCTTCATGTTTTTTTTTTTTTCCTTTTCCTTTCTGCACAGACTTCTCCACGCTATGTAAAATCTTCTGAAGGGCTGTGAGTTCATTCAAATACCTTCAGCTGAGGTATGCTTTATTACTTGAAACGAAAAGTATACATTTAAAAAAAAAAAAAAAAGCCTTGCAAAATAAGTATGTGAGCTGCTTTGTGAAATACCAAACACAGCTATATGCAAGGAACTGTGTTCGCTTTGGTAAAAGAAAAAGGAAGTTCTCTCATATGAATCTTGCAGTAACTCAGGTGGTCACAATTGTTTCTGAAGAGTACTCTGCCTCTTAATCTGCAGCATATGAGATCTCAAAGGTTTCCAGCAGCCCAAGCCACCCAGAGAGCAAGGAAATAGATGTAATGCAGCCACTGTGCACAAAGGGCAAAGTAAAGGTGAGAGATGATCTAGATGCAGTCCCAAAACTAAATTAACACTTTACCCCTGTTGCAGCTGGCAGCAACTGGGACTGGCTAAGTGGCTAATGGGAAAAGATACTAAAGAATTAGCACACGGAGAAGAAACTCATGGAAATAGACTGGCTGATCTTTAGCTGAGGCGTCTGAAAGACATGGTACATGAAGTTTCCAATAGGGGATATGTTAGGAAAAAGTAGAAGTGTTTTCAGGTAACTGTGAAATAACAAAAGTGATCTAGGCATCTAAACACAGTCTGCTCTCAGAAAGCTTTAAAGCAAGGCTTTAAAGCAAAGTTTGAAGGAGGGAATAATAAAGAGCATGGAGGTAAGTAGAATAAAATGTCACATCTCTTTTTTAATCAAGGGTAGATTATCTCAGATTAACAAAGGATCATTTTTGATAAATTTTGTGATATTTTTAGGCACAAGGAATGGAATAGAACTATTCAATCTTGATTGTATTTGATTTATTGCCTTGTGGGAAATTATTAATTAAGCTGGACATGATAAGAATCATTAAAAGAACTGAAAGTGGGTAAGGAGAGTATGGGAGCAGTCAGAAGACAGTGGGGACCATCAAAAGGGAAGTACTGGAATGGAAAGAAGTTACTAATAGATTTTTTTTTTTGAGATTGAGTTTTGAGATCAACCTTGTTAATCTTAATAATTCCATTAATGATGTTGACAAAAGAATCAGGAGAGTGGCTGATATTTTCTGGTGACACAAGTTTAGACAGAATCATTAATGGAGAGGAGGATAAGAATATCAAATGGGAAAAATTAGATGACTCTAAGGACAAGAGAAATAGAAGTGACTAATATTTAAAATATTAGAGTGCAAGTTTGTGAATTAACTTGAGGACTCATGGCATCTTCCTATAAGAGACTTATTTGGAACAGATGAAGAAGAATACAGCTTGCATGTTTTAACTTGTTTCAGGAGGACTATGAGTCTTGTAGGTAACGTGCCTAGAAAAAAGTCCAAGCTTGTATATATCCTGTATGATATACACGATAAAGCTATACAGGGTTATGTGAGACCTCATCTAAAAGCCTCTACAGTGCTGGTTATCAGTGTTTCAAGAAAAATAAATTGAGGCCAACCTAGTTGCAGAGAAAAGCTACTAAGATGGCCAAGATAAGAGAGGGCTTACCACAGAAGGGAAAATAAAACAACTTGGCATGCTTAACCCTGCAAAACAGAGAGGATATGTGTTGCCTCGTTTTACAGAGATTGGAAAGATAAAGATATTGGAAAGGTAAGCAGCACTGTTGAAAAAGTGATGTTCAGGCAAAAAGAAACTTCTTTTGGCACAACGCTGTTAATACATGCAAATTGGAAACCTGAAAAAGCTTTCTAGCCACCAGGGCCGAAGTTGCTTAGCTGCGTGGTGCCTGATCAGTGAAATCATTTATTTGACATAACTACCTGTGAGGGCAGAGTACTGTATTCATTGCCTAGGGAGATCTTTTCCAATCTTATGTTGGCCAAATGAGTGCTATTAAAAGTGTAAATAATATAATTAATTCTAATCATGGTCTTTTTTTTTGGCTGAGTATACATTGAAATGAAATCGTATGTTCATTACTTGAAAAAATATTTTTTTGATAGATTTATGTGAGTAAGGCTTTGTTTTGAAGTACAAGATGAAGTTTGGAGGGACAATTTTAATATTTTTTCATTCCTGGAAAAGGATTATTGATCTCTTTTTTTACCATCTCTTTAAACTTCAGACTTATGAATTAGAAGAAGAGGAGGGAATTCTTGCATGTATGATTTTTAAGAGATACTAGAAAAGGGAGATGACAGCATTCTGTGTTTTAGGCAGGACACACGAATGTGGAATGCCACAAAGTGCGAGAATAATGGACTGGAAGCAAGAGGGGAAACCGCTCATGGTTTTAATCCTGTAATAAGAATAAAGACTAATGTCACCTCAGCACTTTTTCAGAAAGGCTTTTTAAAGTCAAGAACTCATCTTCAAAATGTTTCCATTTTCCTAGAAGATCTATTCTGCTATTTAAATTAGAAACAGGGATAGGTGCTCTGTGTACCTAGTTTCTGTTTTCATAACAGCCAGAACTGACAGCAGCAAGAATATGGAGAGCTGTAGGTGCTTCGGTCAAGTAAGCCAGCAGGTTAGAAACACCTCCACAGAAGGTTAGGGAAAGGCAGCCTGATTCTTGTGTGGTTTGCAGTATTGTAGCCTTTACTTCAACAGCCAGATCAATGGAATAAAGTGCTGAGCCAATTAACTTATGAAGGCCTAATTTTTGGCATCACCTCAACATTTTCTAGTATCTAAGCATGTAAATCTTCAGTGAGCACAAATACATCTTTCTCTTCGTATCAGACCAGTAGGTTGGATGTTAATGACACTTCAGAGGCTGCTACACCTACTAGTTTTACTAGTCATAAATTTGCTCCTTGTAACAAGGTTTAGTTTCTTTAAAATTTGAAAGAATTGTGAAATACAGGTGTCACATTCTAGTGGAGAATCCAGCCCTAAAGACACTGAGTGTTTTACATGGGTGGTGCTGTTAGTCATTGCTCTTTCACACCATGTGATCCACTTTTATTGGCACAAGGGAAGGAATCCAAACTATGTTGTTACTCCCTAGCTCAATTAATTTTTAAGTATTTTACATGAAGTGGAACAAGAGGCTGAAGAACACTCAGTGCAAATTACCCCAAAATGGTATTTAATGACATCTTTGGGAGATGAATGTTTTAGGATTGTTTGAATCCTCTTGGGCAAAGAGGTTTTGGACGGCGGTCTGTTGCACAGACTGAACAATTCAACAAGAAGGGCTCATACAGTGATACTTGGTTTTCTTTTATCTCCTGTTGGCCAGTCTAGCACAGAATTTTTTTCTTGCAAAAGCCTTAAACCAGAACATTAAAGATGAGCAATGAAAAAGCTGAAAATAGCACAGCATGCAGATGTTTCCATTTAGTGGCTGATTTGTTAAGTTGAGAAACTTGAACTATTTCATGTTGTGTGATGGAGGAGTGGAGTTGCAGCTGCAAAGCACCTGCACAAGCAGGTGAAGTGGTCAGCAGGTGAAGGGAGGTGATTCTCCCCTTCTACTCTGCTCTCATGAGACCCCACCTGGAGCACTGCATTCAGCTTTGGGGCCCCAAGCCCGAGAAGGGCATGGACCTATTACAATGAGTCTAGAGGAGGGCCACAAGAATGATCAAAGGGCTGGAGCACCTCTCCTACAAAGACAGGCTGAGGTAGTTAGGGTTGTTCAGCCTGGAGAAGAGAAGGCTCCAGGGAGACCTCATAGGGGCCTTCCAATGCCTAAAGGGGGCCTACAGGAAAGCTGGAGGACTCTTTGTCAGGGTGTAGTGATAGGACAAAGGGTAATGGCTTTAAATTAAAATAGGGTAGATTTATGTTAGATAAAAGGAAGAAATTCTTTCCTATAAGGGTGGTGAGGCACTAGCACAGGTTGCCCAGAGAAGCTGTGGATGCCCCATCCCTGGAAGTATTCAAGGCCAGGCTGGATGGTGCTTTGGGCAACCTGATCTAGTGGGGGGTGTCCCTGCCCATGGTGGAAGCATGGAAATCTATGATCTTTAAGGTCTCTTCCAAACCAAGCCATTCTGTGATTCTATGATTCACCACTACGGTGGCTACATGGCACGCTACAGCTCTTCTCTTGCATCTAGGAAGTAGATGCACTGAAAAGCAAAGAAATACCGCTGCCTGAATCACTTCCTTCTGGGGTTGGGTAGTTCAAATTCTCAAAGCCATTTCATTATCTATTCATTTACATTGATGAGAACTAGAGGCCAGCACTCTCTAGGGAATCTAAATCTGTATCACTTGGACCCTACTTGTGAAGAGGATTTAAGTATGTGTATCTCGTCACTGTGGACAAAACCACCAAATATAACTGATATCTAAATTCACAGATGACCTGAAATGTTGACTATGAGACTTACATATTTCTCTGAGAAAGTCTCTTGGCCTGTATGCAGTACTGTACTGTGTCCAGTTCTGGGCTCCCTGGTACAAAAAAGACAGGGATCTCCTGGAAAGAGTCCAGCGGAGGGCCACAAAGATGATACGGGGCCTGGAGCATCTCCCTTGTGAGGAAAGGCTGTGAGACCTGGGTCTGTTCAGCCTTGAGAAGAGAAGACCGAGAGGAGATCTTATCAATGTTTATAAATACCTTAAGTGTGGGAGACAGAGGGATTTGGCCAACCTCCTTTCAGTGGTTTGTGGGATCAGGACAAGGGACAATGGCCACAAAATGGATCATGGGAAGTTCCACACCAACCTGTGAAAGAACTTCTTCATGGTGAGGGTGACAGAGCACTGGAACGGGCTGCCCAGGGAGGCTGTGGAGTCTCCTTCTCTGGAGATATTCAAGGCCCATCTGGACGCCTACCTGGGCAACATGCTCTAGGGAACCTGCTTTGGCAGGGAGGTTGGACCCAATGATCTCTTGAGGTCCCTTCCAACTCCTACAATTCTGTGATTCTGTGATTCCACAACATGAATGGAAATAGGTTTAAGCTTTCTTTTTATACAGCAAAAAATGAAAACAAAAATTCCCTCCACCCCCAAGACAGCATAAAATTAAAGACTATTCTACGTGCTTTGGCACTCTAAGTCTGGCTCAACTGGCAGAATCCAGTAAAGAGTACCCCGTAATTAAATGTCAGTAAGAGCTAATGGTAAAAAAGTGCTGCCTGTTGGTAAAATGCAGGAGGAAGCCTGCCTTTTGGTTTGGCCAAGACACAAACCACTTAGGAAAGAAAAAAAACTAGTTACTCTTCTTTATTAGGGGCATTAAATTCAGAGATGCCTATAAGAAGTTATATTTAAAAGTGTGAAAATTACATTTAATAGAACTCTTAAAATATGACGACTGGGTGACTGTTTCTTCTGACAGCCAGCAATTACTTAATCATACAAATTTCTTTCACTGTATAAAAGAAATGGAGAAAAGCAGGTGATACTTCCCTTTGGGCATCCAAGGATTTGATAACCTTGTTTCTTCAAATGTACTCAGGAATCTTACTGCCCCTAATCTCTGCATTATTTACTGAAAAGCAATAAGAAAAGTCATCTCAAAGGTCCTGGCGTTAGTTTATGTCATAGCCTTTAATTTTATGAAGTGTTTGCAGGGGCAGAATTTGACATACCTGAGACAATTGTTCTCTTCATTCAGCGTAACCAGAGAAATAAATTTGCAGCAAATGGAAGTCAAGAAAAGAATCTGAGCAAATGTAAAAGGAGGCATTTTTCTTCCAGAAAGTTTTCACATTTAACTTATGAAAGATTTTGACTGGAATATGACTTCTTCAAACCAAGTAATTTGACGCTGGGAGAAATCATGCATCACATATGTTGCTGGTGCCTGGATCTATTTCATTCATCTTAGAATTTTATATTTATATTATAGGTGTTTCCTGAGACTAACTGCTCAGTGGAAGAAATCAGTGCTGAGGCTGTTTTTATTTCCCCACAAGGTGGTACTGTGGTACTGACTATAGAAGTCTTGTTCTGGCTACAGTTGATTTATTTCTGCAACCCTTCTGCAAATGTGTTAAAGGCAGATTTTTGTCTGTGAAGGAGACAGTTCTGGTGTTACAATCAAATTTATTAGCAGAATGGTCTTAAGGCTCTTTTTTGGTGTGCTTTCTTTTCCTAACTTTTTCTTTCTTTTTTTTTTTTTTTTTTGGTCTCATTAAAAATAGATTTTCTCGCAAGTTAAGATTACCAGAAAAACTCCATTATTGCTGTTTGGACTTTTTCACCTTTTATTACATTTTTTAAATCTAATCAGGCCATTTCAGACACCCTTATTTTTCAAACTAAACCAGCTCCTGTATGGTTATTCAGAAATTCATCTTTTTTTTTTTTTTTCTTTCCTTCTTCAGTTACATGTAAGTAAAACAGGCACCTACAATTAATTACAGAAATGAAAGAATAAATTAAAAACATTAAATATTCAGGAGAATGCATTTTTCCCCCCCTGGAAACAGACCTAACCACTATCAAACAGAGAAACGAAACATAATTAATTGCTTAAATTGAACTCTGCGGCAGTATGGGGTTCTTCCAGCTGCTTGCGGAGGCCTGTAGCTTCTGTCATGAACATTAGCACACCCACCATCACATTTGAGAAGCTGCATAATTTCCGTGGTTGTGTCTATATAGATACACCACCATAGTTTATATTAGAAAATCATGTAAGACTAGGGTAGAGGCCCGAGCACTAGTGTGGAGGCGTGCATGCTGTTAAATGGTCACCACAGCCCTTGGTCAAGGCCAAGGCCACGACACCAAATACTCCCCCAGACAGAAATTGCTTGGGTTTGGCCGTACCTTGTGCTTTACTGTGAGGAGAGATGAGCTTTATATTGACATGGGCCATGCAGTGCCTATTGGTCCCGAGATCAGAGAACAGGCCCTGGTCCCTTTTATTAACCAGGATCGATGCAGCCATGAGGACCACCTGAGTAATGCACTTTTTCTGAGCTAAGCATGTACTTAGGTAGGTTTGGGACTGCTCAGTTTTAGAAAAGCAAATTTCCCTTTAGTGATTTAGCTTTTACATCCATCATTTTTCTGTGTGGTCTGTTTATATTCACCCCATGTACGTGGATATGCTATAGATAGCCTTAAAAAGCAAATACTCTGCATGTTCTGGCCTTACCAGATATGAAACATAATACATAATCTATAGTTAAGAGTGGGGGAAAGCATCAAAATGAGCTCTAGTTATATAAAGTTTTTTTTTTTTTTTCTTTTAAAGTGCATTTTCAGGCTCACATTTAACTTTTATTTTTAATATGATATTAGAAAACAGTGATCTATGCCTTATTTAGTGATATCTAACCACTTTTTAGAAAAAAAGTTACCTATTTTTCTACAGAGTTTTGGTATATTCCTCCTGAACTGACGAAACACATTTGAGAGCTGTATATGGCTATTATCTTTCAGACCATCCTTGCAAGTAGCGTCCCACTTCAGATTCTTGTGCTTCGTGGCAGGCCAGGGACTATCACATACTTCAGGCAAGTGGTTGAGACCCCAGGCAAGTCGTGAATTAAGAAGGTGCATCCATGTGGCACTACATAATCCTTTATCAAGGCAGAGGGAATGTCTGAAGTTCACAAGCAATCTTGCAGGCATTGTTTGCCAAGGTCCACACCATCCCCTTTGTGGCCTTTAGGTCAGAGGATAGAGCTGGTCCTGCTGAGGTGAAAATGGGACACAAGATACTCCTTGTTTTCAGAATATGTGACTCTGCAAAACTGAGGTGAGTAAGTGGGAGGCATGGGAACAGCAGATGGATGCTAAAATAAGAGCTAAAGGAGCAGCTAAAGATCTAAAGTCCCCTGGCAAGTTCATGATTGCAAAGCAGATACACAGCTGTGGGATACAAGTCTCTGATATCAGTGGGGTGTCTTTTGTCAATATTGTGCTTGTATTATTATGCTAACATGGGAGCGGGATAGGAAGGGCTACACGAGGTATTTCTACTCAAACATTTTGCATGCTCTACAAAAGGGGTCGCTTTCTTTGTACATCAAATCCCAGGCAGAGGATTTCCCTATGGTTATGCCTTCTCAAAGCATAAAGCTAAGGTCTATTAAATGCCTATATACCCTATCTGGCTAACAACCTAACAGAACCATGCATCCTCAGTTTTTAGCTCAGCTTTTGGCTCAGCTGTTGGAGAATCTCCATCTATTACTCTTTCTTCCTACTACTTTTCTTCATTCCAAAGAAGTCTTCTGAATCCTGGGGCTTTCCTGCAAATGTAGATGCTTAAAATAACACTTTCTGTGGTTTCTTTTAGATTTTTTTTTCCTTGATGGAAGTAATTCAGAGTATTAATTCCATGTGGGGAAAAAAGTATATGCAATGCCCTGGAAAGGTGTTCTGGACTGTGAAGCAATGTCTCAAATGTGTTTGAATGAGGTCTATCTACAAAAAAAAAAAGAAAAAGAATAAGCATGTGTCTTAGGCAGGCTCTTGAGACTACTGGATGTGAGAAGTATGCTGGAAGGAATCATACTGAAGTGGTTTGCCAGTGGTACATAGATAGCATTGCTCGTAGGGATGTTTAGTAACATGGGTATGGTTCTTGTTTCCAGGACTTAGAGCTCATAAAAAGAAGGTGAAAAGTGATTAAATGCTTCTCTAACATCATTTTTTTCCATGTCAGAATTTGCTGTAGGTGCCACAAGTTATCTTTGCAGGGGGAAAAATGAGCTATATAGCTACAAGCAGGAAAAGGAGGTGCGTGTATGCCCTATAAAGTGGGAATCTTGTTTCCCATGACACTGGATCCTGGTAACAATATTGCTTTGTTATAAGAATGCACTTCAGAGATTGAACTGAAGCCATGCAAGACAACTTTAAGGATCTTACTTCCGAAATCAGGGGAATATCACACAAAGAAGAGCAACAGACACTGAAAATATTTTCCCTGTGGTTTCCAGCTTTGATTCTTGGTCTTAAATGCTCCTTCTCTGAATCCTAAGAAAAGTATTAAGCTGGACTCACCCCTTCATGGCCCAGACTTAGCTCACTGCACTCTGAAACATCTGCAGACTCTGACGTAAAGCAACCAGAAACCCCGTTGTTTTATGAGCCATTTTGGGCTTTAGGGAACCTTTGCTAAAGCACAGCTTTAGTATTATGGAAAGAAAATTAAAGGTCGCCTATTTGAGATGGCCACCAAAGGGGACTGCAGGATCAAGATTACAAGAAATCTTTTAGGAATGCGCTTAAGAGGTAATAGAGCTGAGAAAATGACCTTCTGAAAGTCTCTTATTCTGTAATTTCTTTGTCAGCTGTTTTTGCCAGGTACGTCTACAAGATGCTTGTGGGTGAAATAGCTGACCCTCAGAGCTTGGGAGTCCATATACTTTCAACTTCTATTGCTTTATTATATTTTTTTTTTTGGAAGAATTCAAACATACATTCTGAAGAATGGATGCTGGTTTATCTAATAAATGATATAAATTGCTGGTCTGTTCTATCTGGACAAAAGAAATGAAAAAGACCTCAGATAAAAGCCTTTCTTTATTAAAGAGCCAAAGACATTTTAGATCTCATTTGGCCTTCATGCCCTACGCATTCCTCCTCTCCTTATCTACTGGTGCTTTGCTAGTACAGTTATTATCCTTTTCAGCTACTCTAAACATATTATTAATTCTGCAGCTGGCTTTCTACCTCTAGCCCTTTTAGTAGTAAACTCACTAAAATCCTGTAAGGCTGTACACCCCAGGAACAACCTACATGTTTCTTATCTGAGTACACATACTCTGATTCCCTCTGAATGGCCCATTTGGGCCATCTTCTTGTTCTGTTTGTTCCCTTGTCTTCTACCTTCTCCGTACTGTGCTCCACTGTCTTTATCACTACTTTTCCTGTATCAGGAAAATGTCTGTCCTCATTTTATGGATGTTTTGCAAAAAATCAGGGAAATAGGAGGTTAGACTTAGAACTGACTCCCAACTGCAAGAAGGGTTCATGACCTAGTTTGAGATATGCCAGTGAACGTCCATTTTGGTGTTACATCCTGGTTTTTTTGCATCATCTAAAATTGGTAGTCTATACTATTGTAATGATCATATTGGCTAGTTTTAAAATCCTTGGATTCATCTTTAGAGGCTCACTTAAATAACCCAACACTTCAAACAATTACTTCTCTCTTTCTGTCTTCATTAATAATCCCCTCACACTGTCTTTGCTACACTGTTGTTTCATCTTGTGTTTGTTTGTCCTAGCTAATTTAGATATTAAGTCCTTGGTGACTGACAATGTGTCTATCTATGCAAAGCACACTTAAATAAATAAATTTAATAATAATTAATAATAAATACTCCAGCTGAAAGCAATGCATCTGAGCTAGCAAGGACAACGCTGACATTGATGTACTCCATTTCAGCAGCAGCATTTGCTGTTCCCCTGCCACAGCTCCTTGAGTTAATGGCTGCTGCACTCTGAGTAGTGTCAGGCCCCCTCTTGCAGTCCTCCCCATCATAAGGCTGTTCCACCACCTCTGCCTTGCCCCTTGTCCCTGAACAGTTTGAAATCCAGCCCTCTGAGCTAGCACACTCTTCAAGGTGGCCAAAAAACAAGAGGAGGGCATACAGTCTGTTTTGGGGGACAGGATCCTGCAAATCTCTGACATCTCCCCCAAATCACTATTCACAACTGGTACTAGTCCCTTATAGACAATTAAATTTTTACATCTTTATTCAATCACATTGTTCTGTGTCATGTGGGACAACCTATTTTTTAAATTATTTATTTATTTTCTCTTTTTGCTTCAGTTCCCTGTATTCAAAAGGCTTGCAAATATAGTAAGCGCTTTCTTGAAACAGGCTATGTAAACAATCAGGCAGAATCATTGAAGCTGGCAGGAAAGAATTCATGCAGTGTGTGTTAGCAATTGTCTAAGCTAGGACACTATTTAATCTGTTATTCCTGGTGGGCACTACCTTGTAGAAAAATAATATTATTACAGATATAATCTTTCAGTTAGTAATAAAATCTCAGGAGTGGTCTTGCTTAGAAAACGGAGAACTGAGTCCTTTCTGAGCAGAGGTAAACTGGGCAAAAGCTGTCCTTCATATGTCTACCTGAAGAATTATGACTTCTGATAGAGGCAAGTTAGTCACAGCGTAGTTTGCCTTTGTATTTCATTAAGGGAGGAAGGGATTACTCTACATATACTTTCTCTGGTCCATCCAATAGCTGGAACTGCAATAGAAGTCAGGAAAAGAAGAGCTGAATAATATGAAGCAAAATGAGAAGTGTTATTGTAATTTACATGATTATTCATCCATCTGAACATAACAATTTTTATCAGAGATGGTAACATTTATAATGTGTCCACTATAGTAGTGGTTTTATTCCATATACTGCCATCAAAACCGTAATATTTGGGTGCTGTGCCCAAATGGCTACTGCCATGAGTGGCGTTTGTCATTTGGGGTTTATTCTCCCATTTCACCCCTGGGGAAGAGGAGTGAGTGGTCACATGCTTTGGTGTTTGTAGAATCCTTTTAATTTTACAAAGGCATAAAATGCACCTTGGAGGAGGAGGTGGGATGACCTGTGGGATCCAGGCACCACAGACTGGATCACAATGCAGTTCTTTCTCAGGCAGCTAACTTCTCTTCTTATGTGTAGAGATTCATTGCGAGAGAGCTTTCTGGGGTCCATGGAGTATTTTGAATATAAACACTGCAATCTTGAGCTGATTCAATACTTTACAGAATCAGTGGAGAAAGTAATATGATTTGTTCTCTGTAATCAGCTAGTAGGTGTCTCTGAAGGTCTGATTGCTTCACGTTCAAATAAAACGCACTGTTACAATCCAGATGGGAGTTAATGAAAGCATATATAACTAAGATGGACTTGGTTAGGATGGTGTCTTATAACCAATCAAAGATAAAAGAAAGCATTTATTGATGGCTACAGCTCCTTGGGAGCTCAGTGTGAATGAGAAATCCAAACCTAAATTAAATACTGTGGGCTTGCAGTGTCAAAGAAAGGTTATTACAGAGTGGCTCTAAACTTCCTGAAGTGTGCTCCACAGCCTCCAACATAACCTCTGTGTTTCTCAAGTTCTAGATTGTCCAGTGATTTTTCAAATATGAGCCACTTTTGGCTCATTTGGTGATGCCAGTGTATTTGCCCTCACTCTCTCCCCAGCTTTTCCCTTAACAGTAGTAAAGGTGTGGCCACTGACTGCATCTTTTATACTTTACAGTAATGTGTGGCTCACTACCAGTTTGGGGATTTGGTCGATAATGAAGGCTGTGCAGCGCTGCGTGCTGTCGCTGGATGGTTGGCATCTGAGTCTGTATCTGAGCTCCCCATTTCATGGCTGCATGTAGATGCTGACAAGGCTGTGGGAGAGGACTGTTCCTTGCAGGACTCTGTTTTTAAGGAGTCTGTTGATGGACAAGTGTTTTTCTTGTTACTACTTGTTAGGTGCTTCTAACCATGAAAGAGACAACTATTTTAGCATGTTCTTCATGATGACTTTCTCATCCAAATGGGACAGCATTACCTGTCAGACCCATTCACAGGTTACATTTGCAGTTTGACAGCAGTATATCAAGTCAATGTGAATGAGACCCATCTGCTCAAACACTTCTGTCTGTAGCTGACCTAATCACCTTCCCTGATAAATTAGGGAAGAAAACTAAGTACTTCTAAGGTGCAATTTGTCTTATACCAAAGTTAATACCTCAAACATACCAGAAGTATTGAGGCCTGAGAGTCTCAAAAGTAGTGATCTGTTCAGGCCAGGGGACAGGCTGTTCAGGCTTAGGGGACAACAAATGACTATTTACAGATTTATTTTTTATTATGAAGAGGAATCTCAGTAATGAACATTCTAATTTTTTTGAAGTACTTAATGGGAATTTTATTTGTTATCATCTGTCTTTTTTTTCTTTTTTTTCTTTTTGGGAGAGGAGAGACAGGATTCCCTTCTTTCCAATTCAAGTGTGTCTTCCATCCATATCTTTTAAAAGGCAACTCTACACAGGGATCCATTACAGTGAATGAGCTGAAACAGAGAGATATTGTTACTTAAACAATACAACGGACTTAATACAGAACTAACTGCATGTTTTCTTATGAGCAATATAGGAGGTCAAATCAGATGATTCAGTAGTCCCTTCTAGCCTCAAAATCTATTAAAAAACCTGAACAAGTTCAATAAAAATGTAATAGCATTTTACAGAAATTACTCTAAATCCCCTAAGAATTAAACAATAGTCATTAATAGCCTTTTTATGATGTTTTCACTATATATTTCTGAAGCAACAAATCCTACAGAGAGGGATATATTTCTCTTTAAATTGATGATGTGATAGGGAAAAAAAATCCTCACTTGAACAATCAGCCCTGGTATAACAAGAAAGCTTATTTCCTAGTGTGGATGCCTCATATGCATTTGTAAGTAGCAAGAGCAGTAATTTAGAAATGAGAGGGGGATTTCATTGGAACATAGATTTTCAAAGCACCACTATATGTGTCATTTAGAAAACCCTTGGCTCTGACCGCTGTGTGCAAATGCATAAGCCAGTGTGTGTGGGCAGTGTGAGTCATTCAATTTTCCTACTATATAATAATAAAAAAACAAATGGTGTTGAAGCTAGCATTTAGGTCTAGAGAAGGAAGCTGTGATAATGCCATGAATCCTTGCACTCAGGGATCAGCAGTGATGGCATACAAAGCAGACACAATGACAGGCAGACTCTTACTTAAGGGATGTTGATCTGAGTCGCAGACATATTTATCCAATCTTATTTCTATCTCTCAGCTCCTGTACCTCAACTAATACCTTTAAGAAAATGAGTGGTGCTTTAAAACATTGTAACTTAGGCCTACAGGAATTAAACACACTTGAAAACAAGTTAATTCATCCTGGTTAATATCACAGATTTCTGGCCTTTCTTCCTTCCTCCTATTCCCCTCAGTTATATCTGTTTTACATTTTAATGTAATATATTGTACTGTAGAGACAGTAGTTTAAATTCATGCTAGTGAAAAAGAATAGAAACCAAAAAGTGCTGCAAAGCCATGTTCCTTCTGGGGATACCCATAGCCAAATGTGTCTGGAGAACTTCCTGTCATAGGATGTAGCTTCTGCAACATCCCTAGTAAGAGACATGACTAAATGTCCCTTAATGCAGTTAAGTAACTACTCTGCATACACAAACATGTTTGACATGGAAGAAAAATACTTTTTATTGCTTTTATTAGCATTATTGTGTGAGGACTGCGGTAAGAATTGTTTTTATAAATTTTATTTATGGTGAGACATGGGTATTTAAAGAAGATGAAGAGTGGAAAGAGAAGATGATTTCAATAATTTTAAATAATCAGACAATCAAATTCAAGTTTGCAGTCTGGTCGGAGATACTGTGATGGTCCAAATTAAGAGAATTGAGAATGATGACTGTCAGAAAGGGAGTGTTAAATAGGGAGAGTCAAGCCTCTAATGCCATTGCAATATTCACAGATAGAAAATAGCAAATTCAATGGCACATAAAACACTGACATGTTGACTCTAGAGGAACTTGTCGAGGCCGTTTGCATGACTAGAATGTTAATTTTGATGGCAAAAAGTCTGTATGCAAAATTGGCTCAAGAAAGTGTTTCTGAACTGCTCAAGACTCAGAAAAAAATGGGCTTGAAGTGTTCTAAGGGTGAAGCATTATTTTTAGGTGCTTATAACATGCTGAACTATGGAGACTCTAAATAATAGTAAAATGTAAGTATTTTTAGTAACGTGCTAGTGGTGATGCTTAGTGATACGAGAGAAATGTAGAAGTGCTGATATGATATTCAGGCATATTTTTTTTTCTCTCTGTGTAGAAGGGACCATCAGAAGTGCAGACATGCCTTAGCAATGTCCACAGTTCCTTCCCACCTCTGCTGCAGTTGGAATGCCGTATATATTCCCATGAAATTTTGATCCAAAATGGAGCACAAATTATGGGAGGGCTGAAGACTGTTTATTGTTGCTGAAGCAGTAAGATACAAATTAATAAAGAAAGCAGCAGCAACAAAATGCTGCCGGTCACAATTTGTGATATAAAATTAAAGTAGACAGCCCAAAGGAACTAGTGACAATAAGTAAATAACATTTACAAATATGCTGGAGGAAGAAAAAAAAAAAGCAAGAGAAGCAGTCAGTCTCTTGATAGATGACAAGGGTATTAAAAAACAGAGGGATGTTGTTTTGCAGAACTCTTATCTTTCTGTCCTTGTTCTCACTCATGCATCCTAAGCTGGAAATGGGATCCTCTCATGTCTAATGGGAAGGGATGTATAGTGTAAAGGACATAACAAGAACAGACATATTCCAGTGCCTTCACTGTAGCTTGTGTGAGCTTATCAATATGCAGGGATCACCAAACCTTCAACCCCTTAACAAAGCTCAGCCCAAATTTGTGGCAAGGCTCACAACACCAAGGGCAAATCCTGCCATTCCTGCATGGTCTTCAGGTCTGTCCCATCCATCTTCCCATGGCACGTCCGTTCTGGTATAAATGAACTCACAGCTCTGTGTGGTGCTCCAGGACTGGACAGGTGAGGATGCAGTATCTCTCTGGCTTCTTTCTGCATCAACACTGGTTCCTCAGCTAAGGGTTTATCTGCTGTGCGAGCAGACACGAAGAGTTCACTTCTTACAGAAGTCACTGGCATAACATGCAATTACATGGTTACAGACTGTGGGGCTCCATATCGTAATCAAATCTTTTGTTTCTCTCCAAAGGTAACAGGGAAGAACATAAGTAAACCTGAAGTTTTGCCTTCCCTGGAGTTTTAATGGCCAAGACAGAGAGCAGCGCTCCTCACATCTAGCATTAGGCATCTGCCAGATCTTTGTAGAAAGGAAACCAAAAGGATTTATGGAAGGAAAGTAATGAGATCTTGACAAATAGGGGAATTGCCCCACAGAGAATCTCCGTGTTCATCAGATGGCCTTCCTCCAGGGCTGGAGCACCACTTGCAGCTGAGGCTGTTCAAAGGGGACCTGCAAATATGAAGTGCTGCAGAAATGGGACAGATGGCACCAAATGTGCAACTGAGGTCTCCCTGGGTCTATCAGCTGAGTGGGGTGGAAGGGCAATTTTAGGGGAACTCCAGGTGAAGGTGTTTGAGCTGGCTGTGTGCTGACTGCTGGCTCGGTGTTGAGGAAGAGCCTGGGGAGGCCATCAAGGTGCAAGGCTAGGCCTCAGCCTGCAGCCGGGCTCGGTGGGCTGGGTCAGGTCCTGCACCAGGGCTGGCTCCCCTCACGCTGTTGGGAGAGACCAGCTCAGAGTGTCCGGGTGAAGCCCCAGCAGCCACTATAAAGGAGGTGAACAGACCTGCCCACAGCCAGCCTGGGTGGAAACTTCAAGGGAAAACTTCAAGGAAACTTCAACTTAGCTGAGTTATCTGGAGTTACTCAGGCCCTTAATTTCCAAAGCTCAGTCCTCTTAGCTGCTTTGAGCCACATTGAGTTTGCCTGTGTTGTGGTCCAGGATATCCTTACGAACCTGCTCAGAGGGTGAAATTTAGGAGAACAGCAAGTGGCTGAGGCTGCTGGCTGCTCATGCTTGTGTGGTCTGATGTACTGTGGCCTCCCTTATCTTCACTTATTGAAAGCTTGAAGCAAGTAAAACTTGTAAAACCCTGCGGTAGATTAACTGATGGAAAGTGCTTTTCCACCTCAAATAGTGATTACGAGCCATTCCTAATACTTCATTTAAATAAATTCATTATTTTTTTCCATAAACATGCTGTACAAATACATATACAAATGCTCTAATTTGAAAATGCATTCTTGTTCTTTGATGATGTGTTCAGAACATGCATCACATATGCATCACCTCTGTCTGTTTATAGAAAAAAGAAATGTAGATAGAGAACTGTACTGAAATGCAATGAAGAATTTCATAAAGTGAAATTCCTACAGCAGTGTTGCTGAGCAGGACTTTAAACACATATTTAATATTAAAAACATTCAAACCCCACCCCACCCCAAAACAAAAAAAACAATCACCCACCCAAACAAACCCCACCCAAACCCAAACATGATATATGTTTTATGAAACATGGAATATAGTAAAGTCAATTTCTCACTTGGAATCTTAATTTTCTGTGTCTCTTGATTTTTGTGTGTTTAGCATTTTCAGACACTCTTTCCCATTACTTTGCTGTCTAGTTGCAAATACAAAGCACTGTTTTTATTTTGTTTGTTTACATTTTATTTACAGCATTTCTACTTTGCCAGAGGTGTGTTAAATTATTAACAGGTTGTGTCCATGTTCACAGAAAGCTAAATTGAATCCAGAACAATGTGGGCTTATTAAAAGACTGGCTAACAGATTCACTTTGCCCACAAAACTGTGCACTGTGGTCTGAAGTATTCCTTTTCCAATTAAAGCTATTTATTTATTTTGATTTCTAGCAGTTGTGGTGCGTTCTTGTCAGTGGTATTTTTTTTTCCACAGAAATGCTCTGTATTTTTGCAGGAGTAAAACTGCATGTTTAATTGGTTATTTTAACACCTTTAGTGCAATATCTCCATGCTTTAACAGGGCTATAATTTTTAAATGTAGGTCCATTATTTTCTATGGCCTGAACATTGGCAGACTTCTCAAGTGTCTTGCTTCTCACTGGTGTTTCTGATTTCACATTAAATTCCCTCTTTGTCCCTCCTTAGTCCCCGCTGATGACCCTTATTAACCAGAAGGATTTCTAGAGCTGAAAAGCTTATCAGGTTAGAAAGGTGCATGTTACAAAAATGGGGTTTTGTCAGAACTTAAAGTAACCATTGGGATAAAGAAAGAAAAGCCTGTTGTATTGTACTGGGCTGCATAAAAACAAAGATAAGTATGCCGTAAGTTAGCTGATTTTTTGTTAGTATTTTTTTCTGCTATGGTGGGATGAAGCATTAGGCAGAAGCATTTTCATTTAACTCCACTAAAGGGCATCTCTGTTATCATACTTACTTGGCTAAACCTTCAAGTTGGCAGGTCAAGTCTTGTAGGTGGTGACAAGCAGGTCATCTGCCTACTTTCTAGATGCATTTGGAGGAAACTTTTGAACCCTTGCTCCCGTTCTGCCCTATCTGGTGGAAGAGGATATGGTAGGTTCAGCGAGGAGTGGCTATACGAATGGCTGTAAAATACCTTGCTGTGCTTATGACCAAATCGTGAGCTGGTGTCAGCTGGTGCAATGCCATAGGTTGGCAAGGGGAACTGTGTTCACCGATGCCGGGTAGGATCTGGCTTTTTGAGGTGGGCCTCTTTAGGTAACAGACTTTAATTGATTTAATCAGAGGAACTTGTGTAGCTTTGCACAGCTTTCTGGGAGTAAAGTTAGAAAAACAGGGACAACTGTGGTAAGAAAAATCATGTATTGTATCCTAAAATGCACTTTTGACTGAAAAAAGCTAGGGTTCATGATACGCTAACCAGTAAAGGGGGAATTCACTAGGAAGTGCTAAGGACAGAGGACAAACACCACTTTCAGGTGTTTGCAATGAATATCGAATATGAACAGGAAACCAGTATTCCACATTGTTCAGTGGCGAGGAGATATTTACTGGAATAATAATATATCAAGCATGAATACCTTCAAGGACACTGAAAAACAGGGAAATGTTACTATCAATGTCACAAATCTTTCACAAAGATTTACCAGAGCTAGTTTCAAGTCTATAAATATACCATAAATTTAGAGGTGTAAGAAGCTTGATGCATTTTTGATTCTCCAAGCGGAGATTAAGAAGTGAACTGATTATGAATTAAATAAGGAAGATATTTGTGGAGACAGGTCTTTAATGTAGTGGAAAAGCCATAATGTGATCCAACAGTCAGAAAATAAGCTGGACAAATAAGATGTGTTTTTAGTATTGAGGGTGATTAATCCACAAAACAATTTACCTTGGAATATGATGGCTTTTCAATTACCTGATGTCTTCAAATCAATAGTGGATATTTTTTTCAGAGATGGGCTCAAGCTCACTTAGATGTTGTAGTCTTGATGCAGGAGTCACTTAAAGGTCTGTGGGGAAAGTAAAGGTCAGGCTAAAAGATCATATCATAACATAATGTCATCATATCATATCATAGCATACCGTGTAATTTTTGAATCAGTTATGTCACCTTGGCCAGCTGTATGTTTTGATTCCCAATTTTATCTGACCTATGGTTGGGTATAGAAGCTTCATATACAATGGTTTGTAAAATCAGGGGAGTAACAGCAACATTCCTTGAGAAAATGTAACTGCTAATATTTCTGCATTTCCATATCAAAAAACATCAACTGTAAAGCAAATATACTTTGAAACCCTTCCTAGTGGCCTGACCAAGTGGTCATCTGGCATGTGATATCTGGGATTAGGGTCCACTGTCGCAACCTACGTAGCGGTGCAAAGAAGACATTTTAGCTCAACCTTGATCCCTATGAGCCTGAGCAGAATACACAAGAGCATTTGCTTTTCTTCTCTATTTAACACTACTTTTTTTTTAAAGTATGTCCCCCTTCAAACAATATTATAAGTGGAAATAGAAAAGACCAATCTTAAGAAGTGTTTTCTTCAGATCCACTTAAACCAAGAATGTAAGTGAGGAGGATAAAAGAGTCTGAACAAACAGAAGGCTGATATTCTGTAACTTCAGACATGAATAAAAGCACAATGAAAACAAGTCCTTTGCACAAGTATGTCATTACATTGCTTACACTATTGAAAACACTTGTTTCATTCAAAAGCCTTGTTATAAAACCTTCATGAGAGTGAAGAGATGGCTGGGAAGCAGTCCTCATAAGCCATAATTGGAGAAACATAAATGTAACAATTATTATTCTTCTCTTGGAGTCTGAACAATTTCTTTCTCTCATCAAGGATTAAAATAATGAAAAAATTACAATCATGTTGTCAGAGCATGGTTCATACTTTAATTCAAAGTTTGTCGGCTAATCCTGGCAGTGGTATAACTCTAGAGAAGTTTATTGAAGTTGCTCCACAGAGGGATTAGATGCTGTTTGTCTCCTGATGCCTCTACTTTCTACTCTGATAATACACCCTTATATAATCAGTCAGGTTTTCAACCACAGGTGAAATATTGACTATGATATTGTTTTTATCACAGCAGGCTGCAACTTAATTTTTATTTTATTTCAGTAATATCTTTGTCATTTGACAACAAGCTGTGATGGGTATGATAAGTTTCTATTTAGGCTGCAAATGTGGGATGAATGTATACTCCCAGAGTAATCAGAAGCTGAACTCTAGTAATTATGATTAATACTGTTTGGAAATAAGTTGTGTTAATTTTAAGCTTAATGAAATTCCAATAGTCAATTTTACACTAAAAATTATGTCTGTAAGATCTTGAAGCAGCCCCCATCTGTGATGAATACATTCACATCAGAATGCTTTTATTTGTGAGGAAATCTTAGCTTCATTTTGCTGTGGGCTGCAATTTATGGCATGAAAATGTTACAGTGCAGAACTTTGCACCCCTCCTTTCCAAATAGCTGATACATGATTTTTGACTTGCAAGTAACCTGTTGCTTAAAATAAAAAGGAAAAACTGAAAAGAAGTGGGAGTATTTCTAATTCTAAGGGCTTTGTAATATTACCAGTGAAGAGAAGCAATATAGTGTTACACCCTGAGCACAGTGATATCTCCTGTGTCATCATGTTACAGAGGGATTACATGTATTTAGATATCCTTTATGGAATTTAAGAAGAAATGCAAGGCATATGTCATACTGATCTTAACCCTAAGATGTAGAGGCACCTAGAAAAGCCAGACCTATGGCTGTGTACATTTATATAAGCCTTCTGATATTTGGTCAGCTATGCAAAAGCACAGCACAGAGTGAGTTTCCTGGAAAACATTAATCAACCGAAATGTTACAGTAGCAGCAGAGTGTTTGTAAACCCTCTGAGGATTGTCTTCAGGAAGGAAAATGGCCTTTCTAGTGCTACATTGCAAGTATTTGCCTACCTCTGGGATCAGGTGCACAGTAAGCTCTCAGGGCGGAAAGGAGAGGGAAGGAATAGTACAGCCATCATGCTGGCCATTTATGTGTTACCTTCTCCTATAGGCCAAGCTGTAGGATGTCATAGCTATTTTTCTTGGAGCAGCTCTAGAGCACGTCAGCCAAGCAGGAAAGGGATCATTACCTAACCACAAAGGGATAGCAGTGATTAGTTCCTCCATCTTTTGTGGAGAAATATGATTTTTCCAAAGATCTTGGGAATCCAGTCATTAGTGGATGGAGATTTCCAGTTGTTTGAGACAATGTATTTCCTGGTCTATATAAATATCCTTTAGTTTTAACCTAAGGCAGGACCCAGTTTCATATTTGTAACTTCTCTTGCGGGAATTAAAGTAGTAATTTGGTATTTGAGTGTATAAAGCTTACCTCAGTGAATGGCCAAACTCTCCTGGGTGTCTGTAGGATCAGGTTATTGCCTCCTATTCTTCAGGTTTTCTGAGCTGTACATGGCTTTTATTTGCCTGTAAGGCAGCTTCCAGGCTCTGATGGCTGCTCAAATGGCTACTGAGCCTCCCCTACCCCAGCACCGCTTACCCTTCCTGCCTTATGTTCCCCTTGTCGCAAGCTCTTGACAATGCTGTCGCTTAGTGCAGATTTTGCGTGTACTGTCTTCTATACCTCCCGTTGGAAAAAAGGGAAGGGCTTGGAATTTAAGTCCTCAGAAATGTGGTTTTGACAATATGAAAGCCTTCATCTGATAAACTGTATGTAGAACAAAAATAAACTCAGTGCAGTAAATGAATAAGTGAAATTTTATGTCACCGGGGAAGCATTCTTTAAAAGCTGTTGCAAGGATGAGCAATATTTGTTTTATTTGTTCTCATGTTTCATAGTTTCTCAAACTGCAATGTCAAGAAGGTCTGTTAGGATCATCTAACCTGGACCCCTTCTGCATAAACAGAATTTCACCCGGTAATTTCTACATCAAGCCTGGTAATTTCTTTCTCTGAAGACGTATGCTTTTAGCAGCTTTGTGCTTCTTAATGGTTATTGATTTAAACATCCTCTATCCTGCTCCTAAAAATGCTTTGGCTAGGGGAGGTAAAATACACTTTTTTTTCTTGTCTGAACAAAATAAGCTTCTTTACTCAGCTTGACATTTCTTTCCTTTCTCTGTAACAAGAAACTTTTGCATAGCAGCTCAGAGCATTTCAGGGAATATTCTTGATTATCAGTGGAAAAACCCCGTTTATTCTACGTAAAAATAAGGGGGACAAAAAAGAAAGAAAAAAAGAGAAGAGAAAATGTGAATACCTGGTATAGGATTAGCAGATTCAGCAGCTTCAGTCACTTTTCTCTTTATAGACCAAAGGACAGGTTGATAGCATTCACTTACTTCTTCCAAAATAATTATACTGTCTATGTCAGCTTTGCTTACCTTCCCAAAACAGTTTGAAGAGCTGACTCCCTGAAATATTTATTCTTCAGTCAAAAAGACAGGAAAAACTAGTGATGGTGGCATGCCAGGAGTTTTCAGAAAGGCATTGAATAAAGACGGTTGGGAAGTGAGAATACAGGACCTCCTGATGAAGGTAGGAAAAGGAGAGGGCATGTGTACTGGGGGCTTGACCTAAGGAGCCACAAAGGGAGTGATGCTCCAGCTAGAATGACTTTTTAGAAGGTTTTATAAATGCTACAGTCACACCAATCCTGTGAGACACTGTATACACCTGCAAAGTATTATTATTATTTTTTAAAGGCACTTTGCATACATTGATAATAGGAGTGGAAATTAGGAAACATCATACCTAACAATGGCTCAGGACTGGTAGCACCAAGCTAATATGCTTCAGCAGTTGAAATATTTCAGGTCTGAGTTTTGCATTGAGGATTATTTTTGCTGCTGGTTCTCATTCACTTGGAGACTGGAGTTCTTCTGGTGAGGATGTGGACAAAATGGGAAGGACCACAGCTCTTGCTAAACAGTTTGAAAGAGAGTATAAGGAATTGAAAAGAAATGGAAAATGTCCATTTTGAATACTAGAGGCTTTTACAGTAGCATATGTTTTCATACAGTTCTTTACATTTCAACTCTCAGGTCTTATAATGGTCCAAATTAACCCTCTCTAGAGTTAAGGCAAAAGAAAATATAAAAACAAAGGAACAGAAGAGTAAACAGTGCATGTGGACAGCTGTACTGCTTATGTTGACCTTTGGTTTTACTTGTTCAGTTACAAACAGAGAAAGAGAAAAGAACATAAGGGACTGCAGTTGGCATAAAGCATACTGTTCTCCATTCTTCATTGCATGTTTCCTATCTCCTGGGAAGGATGCAGCAGGCTTGATGGGTTCTGATAAGCAGGAGTACTACATAGCAAAGAAGCCTGTGATAATTTTCAGCACTGCATTTGTGATTTCATGTTAGTATATGCGCTATCATATTATGAAGCGAATGCTGTTCTGCAGATTTGTACTTAAAGTCCATGAAAGTAAATGGTTGCTGGTAAATACATCTTAAATTTGCAATAAATAAATTTGCAATTATTTATTACATTTAGAATTTAATACAATCTATGTAAAGGACAAATGGTGGCTCTGTAGTGAAAATGAAATTTTATTTCTCTGGAAAGGCCCACTTAAGTCATAAACTCCAAACTCCCAGTGCAAGTGGTTTACGAATGGCAGCAAAGTTCTAGGAATGAGTTCATTTGTTTTCATTCTGGGGCCATCTGTTGTTATTTCTAATATAAACTTATTAGCTTTCACCTTTGATCTTTGCAGTTTCCAGGTTTTTAAACTTTTATAGTTCATGATTATATGTTTCAGTGATGTCAGTGAAAGTATATTATCACTTTCAGTGAATTAGAGGGGGCTTATTATTAGTTTGCTACCCTAAGAATTGCAAATAAATAAACCAGTAAGTAAATATTATGGAGAGATGTTTGTCTCTCCATAGTTAGAGGTTGTGACTAGCTCTGTGTTTCAAAGTTGATTATAATGTTCTCCCCCACAGGAAAGTTCACTAAAGCCAAAGCAAGACGCCTAGTAAATCAGACATGAAATGTTTTCTTGGAGGTCAACTCACTAGGAAAGCTTTGAGGATACTCAAAACAATGCTGAACTGGAGTCCAGCAGTAGTATTTCATCTCTTCATATACTTACCAAGTTTTCTTTTTTTAAATTGAACCCTTAAAATGTTTTTCTTGAGTAGAGCTAAATTTGTGCACATAAACTGAAGCTGAATGAGTCACTCTTGCAGTAGTGACTGGGCCACAAACAATTGGTGGGAGAGCAGTTAGCACTCAATTTTTTATTTTCCCTATTTGTCACTTCTCACACTTCATTATAAACAAGTCATATTCCTGAAATGAAAAACATACTTTCAAGGAAAGGACAAAGCAAAATAAAGTGGTATTTATCTGCCTATCATCCTTTCATTTTTCTTTCTTAGTTCCAGTCATCAGTAGAACATATCCTGATAGTCCCTAATCATTATAGTTTATCATTATATTCTCGTTCACATCGCTGTGCAAATCTAACGCTCCAAATATGCCTTTTTGCCGAACAACTCCATCTTGACCAAGCCCAACGCAGGTCACACCTACCCAGAAAACGTGCAGCCCAGGTGATCCTGTGCTGAGAGCACTTCCTTTTCTTCTCTAACCACTGCCTGGGTCAAAGCAAGTTTAGATTCACAGGATGATGCATCAGAACTTTCCTTCCTTAGCTCACTTCTCCCCATATCCCGCTGAAAGGAGGCAGGGACCAGTCTGGAAGTCGAAGACATGCAGTAGGTGTGCTTCTGGGCACCTCTACATAGCTGCAGCTCAGGTGTCTATGTCTGCATTAGCTGTGTAGTTTAGCTTTCTAGTCAATTGGAGGAAGCAGGCACA
The DNA here is from genome assembly GCF_964034855.1 of Anser brachyrhynchus. Lineage (NCBI taxonomy): Eukaryota > Metazoa > Chordata > Aves > Anseriformes > Anatidae > Anser > Anser brachyrhynchus. The sequence goes on along the minus strand of NC_137696.1, from coordinate 86,049,757 downwards.
TAGAAGTTAATATTCATTTCATATTAAAACATGAAAAAACAAACCAGATGGCTCATGTCTGAAGGGTGTTGCTCCCTGAAGGGAGGCTGAGGCGACTAGCTTGTATGCACACAGCTGCTGTAGGAGTGACAATGCGCAGGGTCGCTGGTGTATAAATACAAAGCTCTGTGGCTCAGATCCTCTCTCATCCAGAACAAGGCAGAGGGCACTGCTTTACCATTATAATTTGGTGTGCCTCATCTTTGACTACTAGACAGTTCTGGCCTTGTGTTTCAAGAAGGATATAGGGGAGCTAGAGGAGACGCAGGGAAGGGTCAGTAATATAATTAATAGTATGGGGCAGCCTGATGAGGAGGCATTAACAGATGTGCGACACTTCAGCTGGAGAAGAGAAGGGTGAGGCAGGATATGACTGAGGTTTCCAAAGTCACTAAACTGCTGGATAAGGTAATGGCAGAACTGCTGCTCACCAAATCCTGCACTGCTGGAACTAGAGCACAGTGTTAGAGGCAGGAATGCATCTTCTAACATGCCTAGAGCACAGCTATGGGTGCTGCATGGTATGAAAAGAAGAAACTGTAGAAGGCAGCTTAGCTTGTGTTTTCTCCCTTAGTAGTGTCTCTCTTATTGTGCAAGTCAGAAGTACAGTACTAGGCTAGATGGATCACTGGTGAGACCCAGAGGTGAATGTCAAACATACCCCTCCGCTGGCTGTGTAAGAAATGAAGAATATCTGTGCTCCTCATTTAATTTGTTGTATGCAGGTAATATTGTCTGGCATCAGTTCAAGGCTAGGCGCTCTGGAAGCAGCCGTTTCTGGTGTTGGTCTGACTTTCTGGAACCGCATGGGTCCACCAGGGGCCGCTTTTTTTCTAGTGAGGTTTTGTTCATCAGCCCAAATGACCTGGGAGAGAGCAAGTTCTTTCTCCTGTAATGAAATCAATGAGAATTATGGGCACTGAATGTATTCCAGCAGGTGTTCAGCATCCCACAAGGTCAGGCACTTGGTTAATAGACTGAAGCTGTATAAAATGGTGTATGCTATTAGCAGCTAGGGGAAAAATCAAAAGGTAGAAAAGGACATTGGGCAGAGCGGTCAATTGCATGTTGGAACAAGAAAAGAGAGAAACTGTCTGTAGTGCTTAAAGCAGAAGGTTTTAGGCAAAATAGGAAAAAAAAAGCTATTGTTTATTTGTATCAAATTTATTCTGCCTGTCAGAATACTAAGTATTTGTAGTAATTAAAAAAAATCTGCAGCTTTGAATGTACTAAAGAATCATCAATGCACAGTCAAATTGCTCAGTGATGCTGAATTCTAGCTTGTCTCTGAGTTTGAACATATTCATTCTCAGGTTAGCCTTACATATTTAGGTAAAGTTGATTTTATTGTGAATGTTTATCTGTACAAAATAAGCGAGTCCTAAATGCCTGGTCAATTCAGGTCAAAACAGCAGTCTAAACCTTTTGAAATGACTAAAGCAGCTTCATGGAGCTGGTAACCTCCATTTGACCATTCACCACACCAGTGATATTTGCTAAACTTAATTTATAGCATCTATACAAGCCTGTGTCTCACAGTATTGTGATTAAATTCAAAGAGGCTTGTCATACTTTTAACTTTGCGGCTGGGTGTAGCATTCAATAAATAATACCAATCTCATACCACAAATTGACTCTAATGCAAACAGATAAAAAAATCAAGTCTGTTCAGGAGAGGCTATTAGCCACATAATGGAAACAATAACTGAGTTAGAATTGCTCAGCTAATCAGCACATGTTTTATTATCCCATTACTTTTTCCTCCAAGTTCAAAGAGACCAAATCAGAGGTTAAGTTACCAAGTTCAGTTTAATTTTTCCCCAACAAAAGCTTCATCTCTGAAGGATTGCGGAGAACCATTCTATGCCTTTCAGTCTGGGCAGGGCTGCACGTTCCCTGTAATCAATAGGAGCTCAACGCGGTCAGCAGCTCACCGAGGTGCTCAGCGTCTAACAGCACTGGACCTCTCCTGGCAATATTGTTCTTTCAGAATCAATTACACGAGAAATTCTGGCAGTTAGTTAACACAGACCCTGTGGTAATGTCATAATTGGTTTGGTGAGATACTAGCATTGGTAAACTCGAAGTCCCTTAGTTAAGAGTGGCTGTGAAATGCTTCCACCTCTTGATCAGATCTCTAGTGTAGGCTCTGTGTTGGTCCACTCTTCTCCTGAGGGGGAAAGTTTTCCACCTGTCTCAAGCCCTCTGGGCCAAGAAAGATCGCTCTGAGTTCTCCTTCATTTTAACTCTTCACAGTACCTCCTTCCGTTTTGCTGTGGTAATGTAGCTTCGTAGTTTATCATGATCACAAAGGTATATCTCAAATTTGATTACTGAGCCTGTGAACACTTCAGGGCATGCAATATCCATTGCCCTAGCACAATGGTTTTCTCACCTGTGCTGAGGCTGCTGGCTGCTTCTGCAATAGGAAAAAGATTATATTTTTCCAGTTTTCTAATCATCTGATATTGCATTCTGGTATCAAAACTCCCCTGAAGTAATTGTTCATCCTTCTGATCCCTAATTGCATTTATCAACTCAGTATGAAACCTATTGCTACCTGGAGCTTTGTCTTCCTTTATACAAATATTTCCTCACAACTATTTTCATAATCTGCAAAAGCACCTACAAAATATATCCTCACAGGAGGGACTGTTAGCATTCTTCTTAACAAGTATAGAGAAAAAAAGTCATTGAGTTTTTGTGTTACATTCAAAATTACTGTGAATATGAAGGAATCTTTTTTTCAGCATGCTAAATCCCATGCAGCACTATAGGTTGTGAGATAAAAATTGTTTGTATGTTATTAAGTTCACACTGTTTTGAACTGCAGAATCACTTCGGTAATATTTTTCTTGGAAAATCAATTATATATGAAATTGAGTAGCAATTTAGTAACAAAGCCAGGTAATAATATAATTAAAAAGAAAATATTTACTTGCTGCACAGGGTATTTTGTATGCATCTTAATTATGTACCTTTGCTTGCTACCTTATGTTTTTAACCTTTGAGTTGATTTAGCATTAGGCAGATATGAAAATAATAAAAGCTGATACCATTGTCAGACTTGAGTTGTAATTTCAAAAATGATTGGTATCTATTTATTTGCTGCCCATGGCACTGTGAATTAGGAAACCAGGTAGAAAAAATATTCCTCAGCATGTAAATCTGATGTATGAGGAATCAGCCCCTAAGTATCCAACTGCCCATTGTTTAAGTGCTTTTGGCCAGACTAGTCTATTTTTAACTGTGCAGAAGTAGTGTAAGTGGTTTGACTCTAGCAGAGTCAAATTCTTCATATTATTTCCCTACAGTAAGTCAGCTCTGAATTTCATCCTTTGTTTTATTGTTCATTCTAATGAAAAGCACTTTGGGAAATATTCTTCCCAGATATCTTAATACTGTAGACATGTACAAGAGATTTCATTTTCCTGCATTTATCAGAAGTTATTTCTTTGGTTTATATAATGGAAAGATCTTTATACATCTCTTCTCTTGGACTAGCTGTTTTATTAGGAGCTGAAGATGATGAAATCACCAGTCATTCTTAGCGTCACTGAAATAAATGAAACAAGACTTAGCCAGCTAGCCAAGTGAGGATCCCAGGCTGATATATCAATATTCATCAAAATATTTACAGACTTTTGGTGTCTTTAATTAGCTATTGCATGTTGAAGATTCAGTTCAGTGAAGACAAACAGACTGTATTCCCTTCAAAAGCTGGATGAGGTTTACTGCAGCCGTAGTTTAAGGATTTGTTCTGTGTTGCAAAACAAATCAAGCACATTGTGATTATAGCTCCCCATTAATCACTTTCCGCATTGTTTCCTTACCAGTCTTAATGGGCTTTTTTTTTCTCTAGGACTTATAAAACCTAAAATCCCTCAAGAGGACATGTCTCCACTACACGGAGAGCTAGGGCACTTTTTACTTTCTTCAAGAGAACTGTTTCACCCATTTTGCCTGACTTTAGATGGGGATGTTCACCACTGGGTAGATGTCTAGCTTTCTGCTGTGGCCACTGCAGATCTAGCCCTTACTGTCAATGGAGTTTATTTATATGACCAAACAAGTTGCTTTCTGGACTCCACTGATATATTTAGATGTGCACATCTATGCTGTAGAGGCTAAATATGAGATAAATGCCATTCCTGTTGCCTTAAATGTAGGTGGAAGTCAGATACCCAAGTTAGGTAAACTTGATCTTTTCACTTCAGCATTATAAGAGGTAGCCTGTTGTTCAGGAATATATCATGAATACCTCATGTGACAGAGATGCATCTCAGGTATTGGGGGAGTTTGCTGGTGTTGTCACATGCCCTTCTACTCATTTTGAACCCTTTTAAAATTCTGTAAAGCTGATGCATTATAGTTTCCATCCTGAAGACTGACAAGCCCTGATGCTATCATGACATTCATGTTTTCTTCACTATATTTCTCCAGTCACATATCCTGATATGCATCTCCAAGACAAGAAATACCAAGGTTTGCTCTTTGGTTCCCTGCCTTTGGGAAAAGAGAGGTAAAGGAGAACCTTTTTTTTGTGACCCACGGTTTAACTCTTTTTTCTCTGCTCTGCTGTTGTCCTGGCCCTAAACATATAGAACCAGAGCCCTTATGGTGTGAGGCTGCTGAAGCACTACTCATAGTGATTTTTTGTGTTACATTCAAAATTACTGTGAATATGAAGGAATCTCAGAGGCATTCCTCAGAGACAGGATTCTGCCATATTTAGTCATTTCCTTCTGGAGAGAGCTTTTACTGTACCTAGTGGAGGCCTTCCAGCAGTAACACAATCTCCCCTAGAACCTGTTTTTTCTATAATTGAATTCAACTCAAGGTCTCCATGCTGCTAGAAGCCAATGTCCATTAGGCACTATTCTATATTTATACTCAGCTGAAGTCGGTGTCAAATGCTGTATCTGGGCAACTGCCAGGGTTGGCAAGTCCTTCTTTTCTGTGGAGAGTCCCATGTATGGTTGTCATTTATCAGAATGACAAAGAGCTTCTTCTGCAAGTAGCGTTGGATTTCTTAAATTCTCAAAATGATGGCTCCTCATATAGTAATGAGTAACCCAATTTGTTTTTTACCAAGAATATCTAACTGGCTGTTCTCTGACACCCATCATGTTGTGTAACTGCTCTTACATCTAGCAAAAACAAACAAACACAAAATCAAGGGAGAAGATGAACAGTTAGCTTTAAAATAAGCAGGGGTTTGAAGACTTTTTTTTTTTCGCCCCCCCCCCCCCCCCCCCCCCGCCGTGTCCTGGAAAACATTAATCTTTTTCACTGCTTAACACAAAGGCTCTAAAATGCTGGCTCAGTTTGGAGATATCTGTGATTACAATTTAGTAGACATCAATTATCATTATTGTGGGGCTAGAAGTTGTTCATGTGCTGTGACATTGAATGACCCAAAATCTTCCTCCATTTCTCCATATTGGGCCCAAAGACACTACTTCACTACATATGCTGAAAGAGAAGTGTTTTCTTGTTTGCAAGAACTCCTGCTGCCTCTAATCTGTAAACGCCTTTCTGTGTTTTGACAAAATTTTAGCCAGTTTCACCACCACAGGGAAAAACTTGTGGTGGAAGTAGACACAAAAGAGGGAGACGATCTGGTCTACATCCTATTGTGACTGTGTAGGGTATTGTTTTGTTGGCTGGTTCAAGGTCTTTGGGGGAACACAAAGGACAGGCTGTTTGTGGAGCTGTGGCTGGTGGTGTGGTTCTGTCAAAAAGCTGCGTTGAAGTAACCCCCCTTTTTTTTTTTTTGCCTAATGCACTTTTTCAGGCTATACATTTTCGCTGATAATGTAGGCAATTGGTCCTGCTTTCTTTTATTTACATGTACCTCTATCACTGTGGTCTGATGTGATGTGTCTAATTTGAGGAATTTCTTCCAGTTTTATTCTGACTCGTGCTACCTGTCTCTTCCTAATAGGTGTTGACTTTTGCTGTGGTCTGATGTATTTTTCTTTATGCTTTCATATTTGAAAGGACTTAGTAGAGCTTTGATTTCCTGGATACGTTTTCTGTTGGAGCTATTGCAAGATATTCTTTACCCAGCAGTCTCACTCTTGCTTTGGTTTGATATTATGTCTTCACCTAGGAGAATGTATCAACCTTAATATTTACCTTCAGTAGTACTATTTAATTCTATTTTTAAGTAGATATTATTGAGTTTCCGCCCCCCCCCCCCCCCCCCCCCATTTTCCACTTGTGTACATACTTATGTTCTTTCTTCTAAGCGTCTTATTCCATTTTGAAAGTCACATAATTGCTGGGTTATTTTTTCTTTTCCTCCTTTGATCAGCATTAAGGCACTCTTTAAGTTCTATATTTGAATTAAGTAAGAAGGAAGGGAGACTGAAAGGAAAATACTCGCTACTGCAACATTTTGGATAGGTGAGTTTCCCTCATGAAGACCACCTAAAATACAGCCTCTCTGTCCTTACTCTCATAAGCTTTTCTAGAACAGCGAGATTGGCTAACCAATTGCATACACTTAAAGAAAAAATATGACGTCCACCCTTATATAAAAAGGCGGAGAGATACTACATTTTGCAAAGAGTAGTTTTAAATGTCTACTTTGACTCTACAACCTATTAGAAAAGGTAGTTGGTAACTGACTTCTGAAGAAGATAACTGAGCGTACAAAAATATTCCTTATCTCTTTGCATCCACAGTCACAAATACATATTTAAAGATAATAAGAAAGCTTCATATAACCACCTACAACAACATAAACTTGCTTTCTGGCCAGTAGAAAAGTAATTTATTTTCATGACCCAAAGTAAAGAAGAAAGAATTAATGCAACCAAGGCAGATACCAGTTAAAACTCCAGGACATAATTTTAAAGCCTGTCAAACCATTAAACTTCTTTGGATGCCACTGAATAAGAAGAGTATGGTGATAACCTTTTCCTCTGACCTAAACTAGGATGCAAAAAACTGCAAATTCACCTGTGTGCCCCCATTTTCTGTCTGCATGGGCGAACAGGTGTTGAATGTGCTTCAAGCATTTCTCCGGTTTCAGGCGGTTGTGCAACCCAGTGCGAAATCACAAAATTAGGTAAACATGATAGATTGATGCTGAAGACATTTAGGGTGAATGAGATCTTCTAGTTTATACATGAGACCGCCAGGTAAATTAATACAGGAAATTGACAATCATTTATACATGCCAGCATCAGCAGGCGTCTCAGCAAAACTGCTGGCGAGAGGTCACAGCTCATCTGCCATTGAGACGACCAGCAGTGAGGCTAAAAATTATTCATTTTCAGACGTTGTTTAGGTACTTTGTTCACTGTGGAAGCAGAAGATCTTCTTTTTCTTCTTCTCTCTCTCTCTCTTTTCTTTTTTCTTTTCTTTTTTTTTTTTTTTTTTTTTTTAACTAGGCAGAAGCAATAAATCAGCTAGTTTAAGAAGACCCGGCTAGCCCAACAGAGATTGATTTCACAGGGAAGTCGATGGGTTGCTAATAGAATTACAACTACCTGTCAAAATAGGGAAAATATATCTGCGACAGTGACAAAGAGCAAATCAATTGAAGAAGTGTTGTGGACTCTTATTTTTTTTTTTTTGAGACATACATGCAAAGTACCTGTGTGTCTTTCAAAGCCTGCAACAGTGAAAAACAGAAATATTTATCCCCTTACAGGAGCCATTCCTGAAATACTTAATTATGTGATCAGTTTAGTTCTACTGCAATCACTAGATTACTCCCATGAGATAAAGCTAAAGACCCAAATCCAGAGCTATTTGAGCATTTTCTCATGTTATGAAATCCATTTAAATGGGTTTATTAACAGCTGTAATAATTTGCTCCAGGTGAAGAACCTTGGCACATTTTGTTTACCACAAACTGTTTTTTTCAATTACACACACAAGCTTGCCAGTTTCAGGTAGTTTTTAGTGTTTGTACAGCTCAAGCAGAAAATCAGTTACAACAATGTTGTTGGCTCAGAAATTATGTTATAATTTGTGATAATTAGATAAAAATTGAGTTATTGAACAGTGGAAAGTTGCCATTGTGCAGCAACATTACTCTGCTACCTGTATCATGTATATAACTTGTGTCATTTATACATGCAATACATTTATGTTGGAGATTGGAAAGGTTATTTGCAGTTAAAAATATAACTAAAATGTATACATACCTGTTGATGCAACAGTTTGTGATGGGCCTGCAGATGTCATGACTGAGCACTGAAGCTGTGATATATTTACCAAGTCATACCAGCACAGACTTATGCTCTGCTGGTACAGCTCTGAAATAGTGATAATAAATTAACAGTACAAAATAATACTACAGTAAAACAAGCTACATGACAAGTGACATAATACCCACAACTGTAAATAAGGAGTATAACAGTTCCCTGGTCCAGTTGTGGCTCTGGCAGGGTGCTGAGAGAGAACCTTTTCCTTGCAGACGGAAGTATCACAGTGCAGCAAAGTCAGTTATCAGACACTTTTTGCCCTTTTCCCTCTCCAGCAGGCAGAAATATGTGAAACCAGGAGACAATGGAGGGATAAGGCAAAAGGATGCTGTGGGGCATAGTCACTTCCACTCCTTGTTTTCCTTCCACTTATACTGTTCCTGGGTCTAAAGCTGCTGCTGGCACTTCCATTCCTTGCCTGAGAGGGTCCTTCAAACTATGGTGTGTCCACTATGACTGCAGAAAGGGCAGCTCACAGTGGGAACCTGGTTTGGTGTGTCCCTTGGAACTCAAAAATATATTATGCAGACTCATACTGGACAGATTTCCATCTCATGGCATGAGATATGGACTCCCATGTGTGCCATCCACAAGTAATATTATTTTGTTCCACTTCATCTTTTACAGCTTTTAACACCAACGACATGATTTAACCAGGTATGTTCCTTCTCCACAGTGCTTTTAAACAACTGACTCAATTGACCAAGAATGGTCCTGGCAGCGTATTATTACTAGTGCAGAAAAAGCCATAGAGAGACACTGAACAGTCTGAAGTAAAGGTAGTTATTCTTTAAGATAAAATAAGCTCTTGCCATAGAGGAGACCACATATCTTTATGAATTTTGTATATATGTATGAATGAGAACTTGGAACAAAACTGTAATCAAAATTAATTATCTGGGAATCTTCCTTTTATCCCATTACTTGGGTATATAAACCAAAGAGTTAGAAGGACTTTTATTTCATTTCTTTGTTCATACCAGTTTGGATAATGATTTGGTGCCAGAAAGGTGTTCTGCCAAAATTAAAAAAAAACAAAGAACTTTATTCTCCAAAATTTACTCATGTACTCTCTTTCAAATAAATGTATAAACAAACACGTACATATCCACACTCATATGAACACACATAAGTAAAGAAAGTGGCATTTAGAGCTATACTGCCTTGGTAAACAGTCTGAAGAACAGCTGAGATATATTTTGCAGTACTACCCACATAGAGTCCCAGATTATGATGATTTGAGGCATAACTATGTTCCAGTCTCATCTACAACTGAACTAGAGACACTTCTTTGAAGTCAATTGAAGTTACATTTAAATAGACAATACAACTTACATTGACTCCCAATGAAAACAGTGTTTCATGCAGTGCAATTAAACCAAACTGTAAGAGGAACCAGGGTCAAAATTCTCAGACCTGGATATCTTGTTTTTCTTGCATTTCTTTGCTTGCTCTGCCTAATCAGTGCCCAGCTGTGCTCTTTATCATATTGTGCAACTTTTGTTGACTTTGTTGGGTCCTTCAGGCTTACATGAGCATGGCAACAACGTCTCTGGAGGCAGAGATGTGTTTTAAATTCTTTGGAGCAAGGAATAAACCATAACATTAATCTTTTTGTAGAGCGTTCCATGCATTTTTAACACTGTGATTTTTAATAGATAGTAATAATAGCAATTTTGAAGTATCCCGCAGATTCTAGTAAAGGACTTTCCTTCAGAAACACTGTCCCCTGCTGCTAGTTTGCAAATCTTCTAATTTATTGCCACATGGAGTGTCCTATCTGTGCAACATTTTTTTTTTTAAAAACTTCAAAATAGATAAAACTGTAAATTTTATCAACAAAGGTTCCCAGCAGCATGTTACCATCTCTCCTGTGTGGGACTGCAGCTACTTTAAATCATTTCCAAATGATGGCAGTGGATAGTTTAAAGATCATGAATAAGTCATTTATTTAAACTAAGCATTTAGATTATCTATCTATATTTCAAATCTTATGGATCAGCTCTAAACCAGTATATTTTTCCTGAATAGTGTTTTCTTGATGTAGGTTATTCAATAAGTCTCAAAAAGTCGCATCATCTTTCAGTTATATATCTGTGAGACATTTCTTCCTATCCCTGACATGATGTGGATGTGGATCTTTGTGCTATGTAGACCTCGGGAGCCCAGCGGGGAGTGACTGGGCTGGTGGTTCACAGCTCCTACAGCACAGAAAACAACGGGGAAGCTATTGCTGAAGCTCTCAGAACAAAAGGTATGAAGTTAGATCCAAGCACTGACTGATGACAGAGTAAGTGTCTCTCCACCATCGCCCGTGGCTGTTGCTGGAGGCTTACTCACTTCAAAAGTAGTGGGAAAACTCCAGGAAAGAGGGCAGATCTTCCCGTTAGTTTCAAACAGATATATAAAAAGCTGGGTAGCCAAAAGAGTTTAACAGCAGCTTTGTGATGAAACTCAGAAAAGATAAAGTGGCTAGGGCTTTGTCATCATGGCTTCGGAGTGCATAAACATGGAGCACAATTTGAATTGCTTATGGCACTCTAAGTTCGATTTATGTTTTATAAAATAAAACTTATAACTTAAAGCCTCAGGTGGAAGAGTCACCATGGACTTTTAATGTCTCACAAGTAAAACAGCTTGAGTGAGGGTCTCTCCATAAGTGCCAGAGAACCCAATTTTATGTGTTTAAGGAAAAAGCATGGAGAATGGGTCAGAGAAACAGCCAATCTTAAAATACCGGCGCAACAAATTCCCTGCCACTGCAGGGCTGTGCCTTAAAAACTGACATCTTTGTGCCTGGCTGTACCTGGGAGAGAAAGCTAACTGGGAACAGAAAGTGTAATCACTGCTTTCTACAAAGCACTGAATCCCTCTCATGGTTATGTTTGTCCCACTTTTGTAAACTACATGTTTTAATATGCATTATGGACATTCCACTAACAAAGGTATTTGCTTTACTTAAATAGAATTTCAGTGAAATATGTCTTGGGAGGATATATGGCCCTTTTAAGGCAGGAGCAACTATTAGTTACTATAGAAGCCCAGAAAATATTTGTTCAGTGCTCTCTTAAGCATGCAGCCTGAATGCCTCACAAAGACCGTGTCACTATTATAAATCGAGCAGAGACAAAGAGCCTGACTGTCTTCTGTTGTTCCAGTTTGATACACAAAGTTCTGAGAAGTCCAGGGCTTGTCAGTAGTATCACGTCAGTGTAACACAGTGGCAAATCAGATTGGAGGAGTATTTCTGGTTAGTTTCTAAGCACTTTTGAAGAAAGGTCATCCTTCTGAGAATTGTGCTTACTAGACACTGTTTTAAAAGAGCTAAAATTTTCTTGTTTTGCCCTAGTATATACAGCAGAGAGTGACAATATTCTAAAATATGAGGGGGTAAAACCTTGGGTCAGAGATCCTTGGAGCCCATTCTCCACCATTCAAGCCCCAGAAGTATTCAAGGAGTGTCTCATTCTCTGAGATTTCAACACTCACGGTGCAGTGCTAGAGGAGCTGCAGTGTCCACTGAATTTTAAAGGAGCTGAAGAGCTCGGTGTCTCAGCATTGTCATTTGACAGGTGATCTAAAATGACCCTAACAGTTAAATAATGCAAAAAATATTTGAAGGGTTTTAGGAGGATTCTTCTTCCCTTCCCTTCCCTTCCCTTCCCTTCCCTTCCCTTCCCTTCCCTTCCCTTCCCTTCCCTTCCCTTCCCTTCCCTTCCCTTCCCTTCCCTTCCCTTCCCTTCCCTTCCCTTCCCTTCCCTTCCCTTCCCTTCCCTTCCCTTCCCTTCCCTTCCCTTCCCTTCCCTTCCCTTCCCTTCCCTTCCCTTCCCTTCCCTTCCCTTCCCTTCCCTTCCCTTCCCTTCCCTTCCCTTCCCTTCCCTTCCCTTCCCTTCCCTTCCCTTCCCTTCCCTTCCCTTCCCTTCCCTTCCCTTCCCTTCCCTTCCCTTCCCTTCCCTTCCCTTCCCTTCCCTTCCCCCTTCCCCCTTCCCCCTTCCCCCTTCCCCCTTCCCCCTTCCCCCTTCCCCCTTCCCCCTTCCCCCTTCCCCCTTCCCCCTTCCCCCTTCCCCCTTCCCCCTTCCCCCTTCCCCCTTCCCCCTTCCCCCTTCCCCCTTCCCCCTTCCCCCTTCCCCCTTCCCCCTTCCCCCTTCCCCCTTCCCCCTTCCCCCTTCCCCCTTCCCCCTTCCCCCTTCCCCCTTCCCCCTTCCCCCTTCCCCCTTCCCCCTTCCCCCTTCCCCCTTCCCCCTTCCCCCTTCCCCCTTCCCCCTTCCCCCTTCCCCCTTCCCCCTTCCCCCTTCCCCCTTCCCCCTTCCCCCTTTCCCCTTTCCCCTCCCCTCCCCCCCTTTCCCTTTTCCCTTTTCCCTTTTCCCTTTTCCCTTTTCCCTTTTCCCTTTTCCCTTTTCCCTTTTCCCTTTTCCCTTTTCCCTTTTCCCTTTTTTTCTCTACTTTTCCTCTGCGTGTTCAGCTTCTGGTAATTTTGTTGCAATTTTCAGGTGGAAAGAAAAGTAAAGAAGATGAAGGCAAATGAGGGAAACATTAGTTACTATATTATTCAGTTTCAGCGTGACTATGAAAAAAAACAACTTTAATGAAATAAGATCTAAAACAAGCAAAAGACTATGAAAATTTGAACAAAAGTGAAGTGTTCCCTCCAAAAACAAAACAAAAACAAAAGCAAGCAAAAAAACCACCAAAAACCAAAACCAAACCATAAACCCAAGCCACAGGAAAGTCATTTAAATTAATATAGTTTAAGTCCTACCCACAATATGGAGGGTTTATCTTCTACAAAGCTTTCACTCCAATTCATTAGTTACTTCATAGAATTATAAACTGCATTAACTCTCCTGTGCAGAAATCAGCACTGTTACTGAGCTCTTGAGCAGATGTGATACAAGAGAGCCTTTTGATTTTTTTAAACTCAAAGAGTAATGACACTGCAATATCATGTGGTGAAGGAGCAATAATTTGATAAACATTGTCTTTCCATTAGATTAGAGCAATTAATCTGATTCTAATTTAGCTGAAACATTACCATACTGGAATCCCTAGAGCCCTATGAATAATCTCTAAACACATTGACACACTCAGCAGACAAACATTATCTCCACTCATACTGTTATTCCATATGGTCTCCTCCCATTCTGATGGAGGGCACCCTGCTGTTTCAATCAAATAAATGTCAATTATCTGAGATAGATTTTTAGTTCACAAGCACAGGCTTACAATTCAGCAACTGAGGCTTTGGAACAATTGTCTGCAGTTCTCCCCTGATTGCCACTGCCTCCTTTTTCAGCTGCAGACCTTGCTGTATTGTTGTTGAACTTTGTTGCATCATATAAAGTTTCAAAGGCTATCTCTTGAAAATTGTAGGTAAAGAAAATCATTTGTACCTGGGGAGAAGGCAGCAAAGGATAGAAGAAGTGGCAGAAGAGTTTACCGTATAGACTTCTGTACCCTATTTGTTGGGATAGCTATTTCTTGTCTTTTCTATTTGTTGATCTAGCAGGGTGCCAAAACTTCATGAGACTAGGGACTGCTTAGACAATTTGATAGGATCTTACTCTTCTTAGGCAATGACTCCCAAGCCTTTTTCTTCAAGGATTATGGTGATGCTTCACTTCTCACAGGCTGCCTTACACTTTTAGTTGAAACACTGTGAAAGAAGGCAGGCTGCCAACAGCAAACCCTTGCAAGCCACAGTTTTGACCACTGCTACGAGGTTCAAAACTTATCCAAAATATCCCTTTGGCATGTTACTCTGACTACTTCGTATATTTGCCTAATGTATGCCTTGTGATTGCTCCGATGTCTAACACTGAAGGAGTGATGTACAATTAGATTGCTTACTGCCTAGTGCCATCAGTAGAGAGAAACAGCCAGAGCACCCAAGGTAGGTCCCTCTCAGTGGTGACCTGAACACAGTGCTTTGCAGGCCCAAACCAGTGTTACATTACATCATGTATGACCCCGTTATTTAGGGTAACCGCTTTCTTCTCTGAATGTGAGATGTTAGGCAGATGGGGAGGAAAGATGGAGATGGAAGATTTTACTGAACTGTGCTTTTTCCTGGTTGCAGTTCTTTGGATGCTAAAAGTAATGTGGCAGAAGATACTTTCTTTTCATCATAGCGCCTTAAAATTTGTCAGACAATCTTATCACCACTGCCCGAAGGTATGTGGCACTATTTGATTGACCATGTTTGTTTATATAGATATTCTGCCTTAGAGAGAGCAACTGTATTTCTGTGTTAGAAAGATCCCTTGGCAATTTGACAGAGAGAAAGTGTAAAAAAGTGAAATTTCTACATTACTTTAATGATGCTTGGCATTTAGCTTGACCTAAATGACATGGCCATCGTTGAAAAAAGGTTTGTTGAATTGGGTCTGTGATCTGTGTAGGAAACTGCTCCTTTGAGCATACATGTGAGGGTCAGTATGGCATTCCTACGGCTGAGAGAAACCTTGGTTTGAATAAGTCCTTAAGTCCTGTAGGCTGGGATAGTCGGTACAGTGTGAATGGCTTCTCAGCAGCTTTAAATCTCTGAATCTGGTGTAATTTGACTCTTGAGGCATAATATACCTCTTTTGATATATATTGTATTATATCAAAACATTATATATAATATAAGGACCTTCTTGGTAAAACCAAAATATTATATATAATATTTTGATATATATAACACATATTATATTATATACCATATATATAACAATAATCAATAATAACATATAATATATATGAGAGAAGCCTGCTTCACTCTTCCCAGCTCTTGCCTTCCTCACCAGGTTCTCCTTAGCATTCATCACATAGACCTGAAGTGCTGTAATATCTTATTGCTTAGAGGAAGTCTCGTTTTTCAAGATGTGGAGTACCATCCCCCCTTCCTAAGAGCAAACGAACTCCCAGGTACTTCCATACTTCAGGAGCAAATTCATTCATTCCATTTCCACCAGGTATTCCTCTTCCCTGGCACAGGCAGCTGGAAACAGAGTCTGTCAATAAAGTGGGGTGATTTGCGTGCAGCAGTTATCCATTCGTTTCAACAGGAGATAGGGCTTTCAAGCAGAGCCATATGGTTATTGGTTTCCAATCTAGAATTTTAGGCTATCTGTAATAGTAAATTGTAGAAATAAAAAGTGTCTCTTACTGAATGGATTTGGACATTCAGTCACCATTAATGTGCTAATAAAGGCTTTGCTTGAGGACATTGTGGAACAACACACTTCTGTTAACATTGCTCAATAAAACTATTAATACGATCAATTTGATTTGAAATGTCTCTTGTCTTGTAAAGTATCAGATCATTAACTTTAACAATGTCAGAGAGTTCTGGCTATCAAATTCAACTAAATTAATGTCCAAGGAATAGCTAAGAGCTCATTTTGCATAGTGGAAAGTATTAATGTGCCATAATGGAAAGTATTAATGTGCTACTAGATGTAAATAAACTGAGCAACCTTCAAATGTTTCAGGAAGGATGTAGGCTTGCACTAGTACATGCCATAAAAAACTGACAATGAGAGAAAGGAGGAACAGAAAGAAACAGTAATAATTCTTGAACTGAAGTTATGTGCTAAAGAAAAATGGTATCAAACACTTGAAAATCACTTGTAATCATAGAAATACATTCAATACATTCCATGCATTCAAATACTAATCTTCCCAGTTTACAGTACTTCAGCTCACACTGTTAAAGTCTTGGAATGCATGAAAGTAAACTGAAAGATGTGGTCCGAGCTTTCACCTAATTTGCTCTGTTTCATAGAATCATACAATATCCAAGTTGGAAGGGACCCACAAGGATCATCGAGTCCAAATCCTGGGTCTCCAAAGGACCACTCAAGTCCACAGAAACAGACTAGGGCTAGTCAGAAATAAAATGCCCTGAAATTCATCTAAAGTGTAGGTTAAAACCTCCATACTGACTATTTCACTCAACAAGTCCACTTCTATTGGGCTGATCTGCTTGCTTGTGTGGCCATAATAAGTGAAATATACTGGAGACTCCTTCCCCTGCCCAAAACATATGCTTTCACACAAACACACTATAATTATATGCATAAATTTTGACGAATCCAAGAGCAATTTTCCTAATTACATTTAGAAAAGTCATAATTTTAAGCTTGTTCTTAAAAGCATCTGTGGATTCTCTTTTACTGGGAATTCCAACAGCCAAATTTAATAATAACATGGAGCAAAGCCTAGTGTGAGCAATGTGAGGACTGGAAGGGAAGCTAAGGGGATAATGGGAACTGAACGGGTTATTTCCAAATTCCTGTGGATGCACAGTGCTTTGTTTTTTCCACCTTGCTCTAGTCCAGTGCTTCAAATAAACTCACACAGCACTAATCCTGGCAACTGACAGCCTGAGAGGCAACTCTGCTGAAAAAAGGACCGGGTGGATGCCAAACTGAATGCGAGCCAACAGTGTACTTACTCTTGTTGCAAGTGAGGTACATGTGTATAAGGAAGAGCATGTCCAGTGGACTGAAGGAAGTTACTCTTCCCCAGTCTGTATTGGTGAGGTTGTACCTAGAATAGCTTGAAGGCCAGTCACACAGATGACAAAACTGTGGCTCTTCACAGTAGTGGCAGGTGATACAACAAGGGGCAATGGTCAGAAACTGTGTTCATGTTGGTCATTAAGAAAATGTTTTTGCTCTGAGTGCAGCACTGGATCAAGTTACACAGATTTCTAGTGCCTAATGTTGGATATTTTAAAGACATGGCTGGGCACAGCTCATCTAGTGCTTGTGGTGGACCTGTTTTAAGTGGGATGTTGGATGAGGTGACCGCCAGAGGTCCCTTCTAACCAACACTCATGACAGTACACGTCTCTGAATCAAACTTGACTGAATATTAGGGGAACAACAAGATGAGTAGTTTTGTTAATTAGAATACTTGGCCTGGTCTGATCACAGGTAGCTTAAGCTATACCACTCACTGGGACACCAACAGTCATTAGCGGTTACCTGGGAAGAGTATGTCTGTTTTCTTCTAAGATTTCGTAGTAAGGAGAGGTAAAAAAAAGGCAGAGAAAATAGAGGAAGAGCTTTGGAGAGCACTGAAGAGCCTGACTTACTATTGCTCAGACAGAGAGGGGGAGGGAGAGGAACAGCAGCTGCTTCTTGTACGATGGCCCTCATTCTCCGACCCAGAAGTAACAGCTGCCCTGCACATTTCCAGCTGCAGTGAGAGCAATGGCTGATTTCCACCCCAGCAACCTGCAGCCTGAGGCAGCTGCCTACATCACCTTGCCTTGATGCTTAGCTCTGATCGGGTCTTACAAATTTGCTCCAGGGAACAGAGCAGCTGCACTCAAAATATTGAGCAGATATCCTCACGTCCACCTCAGTACTGAAGGCTTGCCTGTTCCTCCCCATGGGGTGGCTCAGAGGAACAGGTTAGGAGCAGAGCCAGGTGTCAGCATGGCCTTAGTCAGAAATCTCAATTTTCATAACTTTACTGAGATATGGGGAGATAAAGCCACAAGCCAGCCTCAGAAATGTCACACATATGGAATGGCAACTGGATATTACCCACAGAGGCATATCTGAGCAGGTGTCTGCTTAAAAAGCAGCTGCCTGTGTGATGGCTTCTCTTCATTGTCTATGTCAGTTTTCTCATCCAAAGTCAATGGGATCAGTGGCATTGAAATTACTGAGTACATCATTTCAGATCTGATTTTAAAATTACTTTTTCTTTCAAAATACAGCTTTTCTTTCCAGTTTGACTTTTATCGATGATATTTTTGGTTAACATCACACTTTAGATTATTTTTTCTTAGAAATCAGTGCCTTCATTCTGTTTTTCAGTTCCTTTCTGATAGTTTTAGTGGTGCAAAGGCAACTTTCTGTGTTACGGAACTGAAGAAGCAGGCTCCACTCACGACATGACAGTCTGTTAGAGAATGGTAAATATGACCTATGCCTGTAAGAGTCTAAATGGATTTTTCCGCTTCTCTGTTTTCAAGATGTGACAAAATTACTAGGTAGCTTATGTACCCGAAGTCAGAAATACACTAGGAGCAGAATACTGTCAACAATACTAGAGAAACCTGATTTTAGCTCCATCACAACACAGCAGAGTTATGCTTTTATGGTGCATTAATTCAACACCTGCAGGCGCTCTCATTCCTTGCTCAAATTACAGGCTGTCTTGTGAGTAGTTAAGGCTTTGGACTGGAGTGTGGAGTAAAGTCATGTGGGCTTTATTGATTTGCACAAGGCTGGGTCCTAATACAGTATATAAGTTGCAGATAGATGCTCACTCGTTGCCTAAAATGGAGACAAAGAATGCAATATATTTGAGATGCTTTACTGACATGTCCAGTTTTTAGAGTTTTTCTCCTCTAGTAAGTCACCTTTAAAATAGTGACTTCTTTAAATGCAAAAGAAAAAAAAAGAGATACTGACAAATGATCAGTATTCAAATCTGTATATTTTCTTATCAGTTGAAATGATAATTTAAAAGACACTTCAAACTCTCAAAAAATATTTTGAAGTGCAGGATCACATGAATTAGAAAAAAAAAGCCTTGATTTTGTTGTTTGTATTAATACATTAAATTAGAAGAATTAGGGAAGCTTGACATGATTTGAAAGTAGGCAGCTGAAAGTATTGTTAGGATGTTGGACTATTGAACTGCTCTGGTTCCTGTGCTGGGACTGGAAGTAACAGAGAGGCTGGAGGGGAGGCCATGAATGAAAAATACATTTATTTCTGTATCTTGGGTAAATGTTTAACAGGCATAATGAGACTGCTGTGGGGCATGTTACTATGCTCCAATAGGCAATGTGTGATTGTTGTTTCTCTGGTTTCCTTAACATGCCAGTTTCTTTATAAGGTCTCTGCCCTGCAGAGTAGAAAACAGGGGTGTTTCTGAACTGAGCAGAGAGCAGCAGCTGCTGCTTCACACCCAGGAAAGATACTGCTCCTCTCCTGCATTTGGAGCAATGGTGCTCCTGAGTTCCTGAAGTGCCTTGCACTGATCTACCTCTCCAGGCTGGCTTCTTGCCTTTAGGCAAACAGTAGCTCTCAAGCCACTTTTGCCTCACCAGAGCTTTGAAGTGAGAGCTGCTCTGTCACCAGGAGCAGATGGTTGGTGGTGGATGATCCTGCTGAATGAATGCCTGCTGGTATTCACAATGGGACAGTTACTGACAATTAAGTCTTGGTACCATTCAATTTACTAAAGGAGGTGTCCATGTGTCAGTATATGCTATTCCACTCTTATAAGACACCGCCAACTGCAGTATTAGGACTGCTAACTTATGCAGTGTCGAATCAATGGTGAACATCTTGCCTGGATTTAATGGGTACTAGTCATATGTTGTAAAGTTAATATACAAAACCACAAACTATAACAGCAATGAAAAGACTTGTACCACATGGCTCTCTAGTGCTTTGTCCTGTCCCTGGTGATGGTCAAAAGGAGATGCCTAGGAAAGAGTACAAGAACAGGGTGCATAACACATGATACTTCTCTGGATGCTTTCCCTGCTTCCAACCATTTGCAGCTCGGAGGCTTCCTGACCTGGAGATGTTTTCTTTGAATGTATACTCTGAAAATACTTCTGGTCTGCGAAGTTGCCCAGCCTCTCCTTGAATCCATGTAAGCTTTTAGCTTCTGCAGAGTCCTGTAGCATGCAGTTCATCAAATGCATGTGCTTTTCTAAGGTCATAGACTCATAGACTCAGAGATCAGTCTGATTCCTCATGTCAACAGGATTCAGTCCCCCATTGCCATCACAGCAGGATTGGGTTTCAAAAAGATCTTCTTCAGTACCCTCCCTCTGTACCTGTTAATACACGGTAATATTGATTAATGCACTCACCACATATGGTGTAGGCACTTGTCTTACTCCCCATTCACCCTGGATACACATTAATCAACACTACAGTATGCTATAGTATGTCATGTCTCATTGCTTAGACATTTTCCTACTCCCTTATGTTGTTATTAAATTGAAGAAAACTAAGCATTCAGACAGAAGTAATAGATCAACATAACTGGATTTGTCTTAATACACCCCAGATGAAATTGCCAAGAAGAGATTCATGGAAAATATTTTTGGGCATAGAAAATCTTTTTTGAGGAGTTAAATCACAAAGGATTGTTTTCTCCAACTGCAGTAAAAAAAAAACAAACAGGCCTTTTTTTCTTTTATTCTCCCATGTGTCCCACAAGATAAAGATATTATTTCTTATTGCCCCCTCCCTCCCCCCTCCTACCCCCCCATTTTAAAAAGAAAAACAGATTATGGCTTCAGAAAGACATCATTTCAGCCTCATATATTTTTTTTTCTTCTGTAAAATAGGGTCCTGTTAATAGATTATAGGATAGCTACAACTTTGCTGTAGCTTAGTTTAAGCCCAGTGGTGGTGGTCTTTGATTTCCCTAATGTTAGCTGCAAGAAGTTAAGTGCCTTTTCTGAGCGTCCAGCTCTGGAGTTGACACAGAGGGATGGATGTCTCCTGAGAAAGGATTATTTTGTCAATGGTAGGTTTTTAAAATCAGCCTCTAGAGATGTTACTCCTTCTTTATTGGTTAGAGGCTATTGACTCATTGTGGTCTAACTCAGACTACACACTTCCTTTGGGAAAAGTTAGGGCCTGGAAGATGGAGGTGGTAATTGCACTTAGAGAAAAAGCAGCATGACAGAGTATGATTACAGTTGTATTTGATATAACAGGCTTCAAATATATACAAATTAATATACAGTAGACATAAATAATGGAAAAAATATGTTTTCATAGAAGCATAAAGTAGAGAACACAAGTAGAAAGGACTAGTGGAGCAGACTGCAGGTCCTTCTGGTGTGAATGGTTACTGGTGTGAATTGCTCTGTTATAGGCCATACGATTAATTCATATCTTTAACTTATCACTAAATCAATATGGTTGCTGATCTTAATGTAGTGTGAGGAGCTACCTTCCAAGAGCAGGAAGTGGCACAAACTATCCCATAATCTATACGTTTACTTGGTGTGCCAGTGACAATAATGGTAAAGCAAAGGAGCTGATGATGGTAACTAGAAGTTTTGCACTCAGTTTTGTGCTCTCTGACCTGCCTCTAGGGTACAAAAAGTTTCTTTGACATATGTTTCTGAGATTATGGGCACAACTGTGTCTTTTAATAAGAAATTTCTGAGTTTATAAGCAGCCTAGTAATTGTATGCTGTGCTTTAATGCGCTTACACAAAATGATCAGGATATTGTTGCTCGTGCAATCCTTACCATACCATTTTATCACTTCTGAATTCAAGTTCCATGACCCACTAACATAATTTTTGTTTGAAATTCTCTTAAATAAGCCCATGGCTTCCTTAGCATTTTTTTCTTCTAGAAGTGTGAAGACCATTATCAATATGCCTTGAAGGTTATTGGTACTATATGAACACCATGTAGAAACTATAATGTTCCTACATTCACCACATATCAGCTACTCTGAAATAAAGGACATTCAGAGCATTGCGAAGATACTAATAAGAAGAATAAGTCCAGAAGAACTTTGATGCAGGAAGGATTTTGATGCATAATTGAGAGCTTTATTCATGGAATGATATTTTCCAGAGTATTTATGCAGTGTCTTACATCTTTAAGCAACTGTATAAACAATAAATAATCCTTCTCATCAGTGTCACTATATCCTATTGAATAAGTCCCCAGGGCACTATAAATAAAGGTTATCTTGCAGCCATCAACAACAAGCAGAAGAAGGATTTCCCCAATGACATTTATGAAGTTTTCAGTAGTGTTTTGATTTGATTCAGCATTTTTGATAGCAGCTTAGTGTTTGCCTGCTTGAAATGTTCAAAGGCGAGTAAGTCTGTTAGGTTCATAAATCCCTCAAGTCCCTGAAGGACTTCAGGATCTTGCTGGGAAATCTCACTTCAATCCACTGCTCACCAGGGTGCACGTGAAACTTCACTTGTGTTGAAAGCTGTGTCAGGACTGTCCCTAGGTATGCCTATAGGATGAAAAAAGGCAAACCTGCTCTTGCTCCAGCCAAAGTTTATTACTTCAGGTTCAGGGCAGCTTGTGTGTCTTATAGCCAAGCTCAGGGTATTAGGCAGCATAAATTTGCATCTGGTTACTCTCACCTACTTAGACACCCAGTGTCTCTAGATAAATATACAAGCTCTCATCAATGTGTCATATGTGCAACTCCAAATGTTAAGCTATTGTTCACTGCAAGGACCCCAAGAGGTAAGAAACTGCTGTCATCCTAATTTTACAGGTGAGAAACTGAAGCTCAGTGGCAAGATTGTTAAAGATACCTTTATAGTCTTTTGACTTCCATAGAAGAGGGGTCTTCTCAATACTAATGAAACTCTTATGCGAAAAGGTGTACTTAATTCCACTTGAAGGGGCCTGTTCAGCAATGTCAGGGATTGATCCCTCCTTACTAGGTATCTGAGATCAAATATATTATCCATTATTTTTTGCCTTCAGATTAAATCAAGTGGAAAAAAGGGAGAGAAACTAGTTTAGTAAGAATAAATAAATAAATAAAAATTATAAATCTGTTACTATTCCTCTCAGCTTACCTTTTTCTTTTATCTGAGGACTTACCAGTGAAAGAGATGAGAACTGACTGTCTTCTGTGAACACCTTTGGATTTCAGTGTGGGGGTGATACAGGATATGGAAGCAATTTTCAGGAATGAATCAGGAACTCTGGACTCACATCACATGGGCCTTCCAGGTGCCTAATTCACTTTGGAAACGAGACTTGGCGTACAGATGTCAAATGCAATGGGCCACTTGTTGCTCTTTCAGGCCTTTTTGAGTTTACCACTTCCGTGACATTGATAGGTCAATTGCATGCTAATCAACTCAAACCTGCCTTAGCTTCCAGACACATATATCTAAATGAGCTAAAATTAGTCATTTGCTTTGACAATCCACAGGAGCTTTTCAGCAGCAATCGTGGCAATGAACATAGCATCCATAGCAATAAAGGTTATAATCTACCTCTGTGAATAGCACCACTGACTCTAAACCAGCTTCCAGTTACTTTGGTGATCAATTCTTCTGAGCCTGAGCCTTGTGTATTTTTGAAAATGTCGAAATTTGACAACTAAGAGTGTAAGGGAGGATAGGAAGTGCTTGATCTGTCCACCAAGAGGTGCATGGTGCAGATTCATGCTATCAGAACAAGAGTCAAGTCAGAGTTGACCAAATCTATCAAATTAGTTTGGCATGAGCTAATGAGGTGTGCTAACATTTTGAGATCACCAGTTTATGTGCCGCACATAATGTGACCAAAACAGATTAATTTGGACCAAAGGTGCATTTTTGTTTTAGGCACTTGTTTTGGGCACTCTAGCTGAGCTGCACGCAGTCAGCAAGAGCTCTCCACCTTTTCTCCTTTTCTTTCCTCCCCACCCAGGAAAAGAGAATATTCCTTATCCCTGGAGCTACAGATGATAAAAGGTGTGTCTTTTATGCCTCCTTAGTGAGTAAATGCAAAGGGCTGAAATTCAAAGTTTCTAGAAGATTGAGTAATTTCCCAGTCATAGTTGCAAATATTTTTCACCTGTCCTGATTTCCTTACCAAGGGATTTGTTTCTGTCAGATTTCCAAGTAAACACAATTTAGCTTTGGAAAGTAATGAAAATGCTGATTTCTCCAGGAAAATGGGTTGTGAAGTTTCTGTAAGTCCCGGCTCCAGATGTGGCTGAGGTAGTGATTGTTAAGAATAAATATTCCTGTGGCTCACTCAGTGACTGGTGAGGAAGCCAGTTATTACATTGGTCTTAAATTGCAGTTTGGCTTTTTAAGATCATTCCCACTGGTGGTTTATATAAAAGGCATTCTGTGGTCCTAACCTGCCCAGTGACTTTTAGGTGCTATGGTTGGATCTCTTACTTGGGCACAGCAGAATGCACTGAGCAATGCTTGGCCATTCCTGTCACTGGGGCACAGTACTTGCTCTGTTTCCTTTTTCTTTTTATGTTCCTTGTTATGGAGTATTTTGTTTCTCATCTGCAGCACAAGCAAGTGATACTCAAAGCCCAACCAAAGGAGAAAATTGAAAAAACACTCGCTGATATCAATCAGAGAAGACACGAGTTGCCTGGAGAAGAGAAGAGCTGTAGATTTCCACTTTCAGAGGACATTCCTTGCCTTGTACCTTTCAAACTTGTTAGTGCAGTTGCTGATCCAAGCGGTATTTCTGGCAATTCTCATTAGGGCTCCCCTGCCCAAAGTCAATGACGTGCCTACACCATGTAGCAATCCACACTGCCCAGGTCCTTACATTTACTTGGTCATGGGTTTGATGGAAAAGAGGCTACTCTTATACCTCTTATACACTTGCTATTGTTGCTATTATCATCATTATCATTTGCACTGTTTCTTCTCTATACAGTATTAAACACTATGTACTGAGATGGTCATCACAATCAGAAATCATGCACCATGGAAAGTTTGATGCTGGTTTCAGAACAACAGATGCTTGCATTTGTACAAATTGCATCTGAGCAGATAAGCAAAAAAATATTTTTTTCTCCTTCTTTTTGAGCTGATTTTCTCCTTTTGGTATAACATAATGAAACTATCTCAATTTTCAAACCAGACTGACTTGTCCCTGGAAATCACCTTTATTTTCATTTACATTTCTGTTGAAATATGTTACTGAAAAAAACATTGAGAACTGTGTATATTTTCAGTTACGTTTTTACATGCATTTTACATTCCTTATTGCAGTGACAGTAGAACTGTCAGCTATCACCGTTTATCCAGACATAGTGCATAATCACTGGGTTGAGCTGTTGGTAACTCAGAGCTACTGAGTTACCTCTACCAGAAAAAGGTGCTGAGGCCCTCAGGGTGAGCAGGGACAAAAAGGGATTTGAGATTGTGAGGGCTGGAATCAAATGCAGTGTGGCAAGCAAAGACTCAGCTCAGATCTTAATCTTACAACATTCCCAGGGTTAATCTAAAGAGAAAAAGAGAGTGAAAAGTAAGCTCAGTGTTTGGACTTGACATTATCAATATTCATAGGATGTAATTGTAATTGGATGATGAAAAAACTAAACAGTAGAAGAAGATACAAGATACAAAGTCCTTAAAAGTGTTGTGTGGGAAATATCCATAAGAAGCGACTGTCATTTTATGGGCAATAGTGGGAAGGAGGTGAAGATAGTTTCTGATAGAAAAATCCATGGTAGCTAATCCTACATCTTTGGGTTCATACTTATTGCTGGCCTGCCTGCAAGGTTTCCCTAGAAACATTCTTTCTGGAAAATGGAAGGGCATATGACATATTATGATGGATGACTGGTTGTCTGAGATGGTGTAAATATCCCCTTTAGGAAGCAGAATTGCAACCAGATACTTTGACAAGTTCCTGCCTCTTCTGGAAAGGAGCAGAGAGAAAAAAGACCGCAGTGTAAACTGCTATTAGAGAGCTCTAAATAGCTTGATCAGCAAAATAGCCTGGGGAGGACACAGCCTGATAATGAACTCCTTCTATGAACTTTCCGTTATGAAAATCTGGTACTTGTGAGAGGAACAATCCAAGATGTTTCACAAACATTTTGAATAATTAGTAGGAAGCATAACTTTTCAGTGGTTCTAAACATCAGCCAGTCTCATTGACTTTTATTACCTCCTAAAGAGAATTTTGTAGTAGGCTTTTACATATGACTTGATAATGTTTTTCAAGAGAAAACAAAACATAACAAGAACAGCAACACTGGGCCTGGAAATATTTTGATTTGTTGCAACAGCAAGGATCTCATGTGCTTTAGCAAAGGCCCATGTTGAGCTGATATGCTCCATGCTTTTGTCACACTTTTTCTCACTCTGTTTAAATTAAATCCCCAAACTACCATTGGGTTGATTTCTGGTAGATCAACAGTGGTATAAAGCTAGTTTTTCTTGGTTGATAAAATCTGTTCCCTCTGCAATGGCACTTTTTATTTTTTATTTTTATTTTTTAAAAAATAAACAGTGATCTATATTAACAAAGTAAGAAATGTGAGGGTAGATCCAATTGCCACACCAGAGAGCCTACGCATGTTTAAGAAACCAGCCTGGTTCTCATAACAACACTACAATACACTGTGAATAATTTTTGTTTTAATTTTATGGCAGTGTGAGCTCTGCTCCCCATATACAATACAGTACTCTTTGTACAGACAAAGTGGAAATGACATTTATCCAAATACACTGGCTCAATGAACCTTGGTTTTGATGACCTTATGCCTTTTTGGTCTTCTGGTTTAACTGTGTTACTTTTATTGTTGGCTTTAAAGCAATTAAATGTAGCCTGAAAGCCTTTTCTTATTTCCTGTTTCTTTTTTTTTTTTTTCCTCTTTCTTTTCTCATTGTAGAAAAAATACCGACTATGTCAAGAACAGACACTTAGGTTATGGATTTTTTTCTTTTCTATTACTATTTTTTATTACAAGCAGCCCTAAAGACCTTTTAATTCTCTTGATTGTTTAAAGAGGCTTCGTGAAAACATGACATCTCAGATGTGGAGATAGGTATAATTGAGTGCAAAAGTCTGTTTGCCAGGACTCTACTACAGTAAGATCCTAAGGAATTCAACAAAAAGGAAGGGGTCAATAAGGGTTTAGTGGAATTTGATAGGAGGCCCCATACAAATATCCACATGAAACTATAGCCAATTATTCTGTGCTGAATATTATGCCCTGATGAAAATAAAATACCTGAGTTTAATCTTTCATTCAGAGTAAAGATTTGTAGTATAATGACCTGATTTAGCTGAAAAAGGGAAAGAATAAGCAAGTCTGACAGCTGAGAACAGAAGGGGGATTAATCTCAAAAGTTGCTAGTCTTTGTTTCCCATCCTTTCATTATTATGCAATCAGAGCAACGAAGGAGCTAGCTGCTCTGACACAGCTCCAATTGCATTGCTTGGAGAAACGGGGAAGCCTGGTGGAGAGAGATTTTCCATTACTTACAGACAGAGGAATTGACAAGAAAACTGAGAGAAATGGAGCCAGTTGGCCCATCTCAGTCTGCCTGGGGCCTAGGGCAAAAGCAGGCTAACAGTGCCTGTGTTCAGCAGCAGGCACAGCAAGGGCAGCTGTAGGTAGGTACATCAGGGTGGCACATCTCACAAGGTGCAGTTAGCCCACTGAATGCATAATTATCATTCTTTTCAGTTTTACATTTGACCTCTTGAATGTCTGGCAAAAGGACTAATGGACTATGTTGCAGCATACGTTAATGTTATCTGCTCTTCTGATCTGTCTGACAATGCCTCTTCTCAACGTATGACATGATGCCAGCTCTCATTCATCTTGTGAACATTTATTGCCACCAGCTTACTGCCATCCACAATGCACCATTAAATGTCAGTGGTTGTTGCAAGGCACTGCCGTGCATCTAATCACTCCAGCTGACCAGAGTTTTACTTGAAGATGCCACAATGTACCTTGTATTTTTTATACCAGCTATTAGAGCTAATGCTTTTAGTAATCGTATTCTCAATAATCACCATGTTAAAGTAACAAGGGACATAAAGGCTAGCAAGAAAACATCCCATAAGTATATTAGAAGCAAGAGAAAGACCAAGGAGAAAAATGGATTCACTATTAAACAAATAATAAATAAGCTACCAAAAGATAAGTTTGAGAAGGCTGACATGTTTAGTGA
This sequence comes from Anser brachyrhynchus, assembly GCF_964034855.1. Classification (NCBI taxonomy): domain Eukaryota; kingdom Metazoa; phylum Chordata; class Aves; order Anseriformes; family Anatidae; genus Anser; species Anser brachyrhynchus. Next base: position 86,021,854 of record NC_137696.1, on the reverse strand, counting down.
CTTTTTTTGTGTGTCAGTCTTCACTAAAATGGTCATCTGTGCTCATAAATTTAACAAAGTTAATCTCAAAAGCAAGTAATAAGGAAGGAAATAGGCCAAAGAGGGAGTATTTAGAACTTGGATGTTTTCAGGAACAAAACAGGTTTCATGTCTCAGTAAATTCACTGTAATATGAAGCCTGGAAAATGTAATCTTAGAGCTATTTCTGGTCATCTTTGATAATTCTAGGAGCACAGATAGGCTTCCAGAAGATTGGAAGGGAGAAAGCATTGTGTCTACTTTTGAAAAGGGGGTGACAGGAGGAACTAAAAGTCCTAGAGTGGTTTTTTTAGCTTTGATTTCTGGAATAAAGTTGCAACAAATATTCAAAGTATTTGTAAACACGTGGAAAGTAATAAGGAAAGAAGTTAGTAATCATCATATATTTGCCAAGAACAAATTAAGTCAAACATCTAATTTCCTTCTGTAACTAAATAATACCTGCCCTTATGGATAGGGAAGAAACCGTCAATGACATACTGTTTTCTCCTGATAACAGCTGATATTATCTCTCATGGCATTTTATGTACTAGCTAAGGAAGCACTCTATAGATTTAATTAACATAAGAATAGAGTGAAACTCTTTGGAAACATGTATTTAGAAAATAGATATCAAAACCTCAGTATCAGTCTGTCAGGTGTTACACTTTTCAATATTTTCATGATTTTTTGGATGATGCCAATATGTAAGGAGCATACTGAATGACAGGATTGGATTTTAGAAGGAGTTTGAACAGTTAAAGGTGGAGTCTAAGGCAGCACAATGTAGGTCAACAATAAGATATTCTTAGGCTCGGACAGAAATAATATTACATCAACACAGATTGGGGAGTAAGAGGCTAGGTTGGATCTTGGGTGACCATGAATCACAAATAGAACAATATTAAAAATGCAATTTTGTTGTGAATTAATAGGATAGTTACACAGGTGTATTACTTGTAGTGTATATGTAATCATTTCCCCCTCTTTTCAGTTTTGTTAAAGTCTCACTAGGAAAATTATGTCCAGGTTTGAGTACTAATTTTGAGAAAGATGTGGCTTAGCTGGAGCCATTTCTGCAAACAGAACTTGTGGCAGTAGAAAACATTACTTAGGAAGAAAGGCTTAAGAAATTAGAACTGTTAAGTAAAGAAGGAGAATATTGGAGGGAAACATAAGTTTTGCACAACTTAAAGTAAGGAGGAAACTGTTCCATTTGTGTTCTGTTGACAGAACAAGAGACAAGAGGCTTTAATCGGAACAAAGAAGACTCAAGTTGGAAATTAGGAATAATGTTATGAGAGCAAAGACAGGAAAACCATAGCACAAACTGTGAGAGACAAAACACAAACTGTTGTGGGATCTCCACCTAAGGAAATCCTCTGTCTGGCATAACTTGGGAACAGTTCAGTGGGGAGAAGGATTAGATACACTATGGAAGTCACTTCCAGTCCTATTTTCTATAATTTTTGGTGAGTATATTTTTATTTTCTTTCCAAGATGAAGTTCATCCTTAAGAGTGACTGTGAAGTAAAATACATTATTCAGAAAAAAAAAAAAAAGCCAAATTGACTTGGTATCCACTTGAGTGCTCATATATGTGCTTGTGACCACTTGCAAGCTTAAAATGGGCTTTTTGCACTCTGCGTGAGATGGGGTACTGGACAAACCTAGGAGGTAGATTTCAAAATACTCCTGGTGTACTTGTAAATGCACAATAAGTGACGAGTATTACTGTATATGTAAGACAGTTCTCAGTGAGTTAGAAGTTAGCCTTACATTTTTCAAAAATGTTCACCATTTTAGAAAGCTGCAGGCTTTGTCTCATTTTGAGACACCCAGTTGTCTTAAGCTGGGCTCTAGAGCAGAATGGTGCATGGAATTGGTTGCCACTTTGGTAAATGCTGGCTTTGCTCACTGTAGTACAGTCTCCAAAACAAAACCTTAGCTGTCCTCACTGTAACCTTCTTACTCTTAGAGTTGTAGGCTATGAATACATTGACACCCAATCTATGATCCCAAAGGTTTTCTTGTTAATAAGTTTTCTTGTTAAATTTCAGGGTTGTAAGGTCAGGCTCCAAACACTTGAGAGTTTTTCTGTTTCATCAGAAGACTCTGAGCTCCTCTATTAGGATTGTTGATTTTGGCTTGTATTTGCAATCAAAACTGAATAATTAAAAAAAGCAGCAGTGGTTCAAAATAATTGCCAGTTATAATTACAAACCAAAATCAACAATCCTACAGCCTACTGGCTCCGTCTGTTTTTTTTTTTTTTTCTTTTTTTTTTCCCCTGCTCACTGCAGCTATATCTCCCCTATTTCCTCTTCTCACTCAGCTCTGGCCACCTTCCATTTGCTGCTGGACCCCCTGGCAGGGTCAAGGGCAGGGCTGCTGTTAGGACAGTGCCTCCTATTACGGGCATTCTCTTCCCATGTAGGGGCTTTGTTATCTCTTCTCCCAAGAACCTGTCATGTGAAGAATGCTTCTTGTTGAAGGAAACATCAAGTAGCCAACTGAATTGATTAAAAACTTTTATTATTGTTTGTTGAACTGACAGCTGGAAAATTGATTCTCAGTTAACAGTTCTAATTTCTATGACTGTGTATCTAACTCTTTGAAAAGAATTCAGATTTCTCATTTAATAACTTAAATATATTCTTTTTGCCTATGTGTCATACCCTGGATTTGCATAATGAGATTTGAAAGCATGTCCAGAGGTAAAGAACCCCTAAAATAACCTAGATTATGTTGAAGGAGACAAGGAGACATTAACATAGAAGCCACAAGAGCGTGAAGAATAGCTTTTTCAAGCTGTTAAATATTCCTTAAGTTTACAGTATCATCTAATATGACATTTCATCACAGGCTACAAAGGCAAAACAATTATCGCATAGGACTTTACAAATAAATGAGCTCAACGAATAAATGAGAAGAAGCAAAACAGAAGACAGTTTCAAATATTATCGTTCACACTGGTCAGAGACCATAGTAAACCACCTTCAGCTACCCCAGTATCCTATTTCTAGACCTGAACCTAATTTCAGGTTCAGTTTTCTGCCTTCTGAGGAAGAAAATTGCACTGTTTACCAGAGATTTTTCCCTAACTCTAGTGATGAGAGAGGAAATATGTACTTCCTATTTTTTTTAAATTCCTGCAGAAATGTTCAGGAGAATGAAGTGATTGGAAAAACTCTTAGATTTTCTGACATTTCAGCCTCATTAACTTCGGCACTATTTATAAAGAAGCTTCTCACTAGTCAAGAGTTCCCTCTCAGGAAAAAGGTAAATAAAAGGCTTGTTGTTCAATATAATCTACAGAGAGAGAAGACTTTACCTGTAACATATTTTAGTTTGAAAGTGAAGAAGTGACTTCCTGAAGATTACCCGATCCAAGCTGCAAGGCTCCAGGTTGCACTGGAAATCATTTTCTTAAGATGGAAATGAACTACAGAACCAAGACACTTATGGGGTAAAAGGAACATCAACTCTTGTGGTGTACAGAATTTAGGTGGCATTTTTCATAATCTTTCATGAAATATCTAATGGTACTACCTGCTATCAAGTGACCAAACACCAGGCAGAGCATGAATACAGAATCACAGAATAGTTTGGGTTGGAAGGGACCTTAAAGATTATCTAGTTCCAACCCCCTGCCATGGGCAGGGACACCTCCCACCAGACCTGGTTGCCCAAAGCCCCATCCAGCCTGGACTTGAACACCTCCAGGGATGGGGCATCCACAGCTTCTCTGGGCAAGCTGGTCCAGTGCCCAATAACCCTCTGAGTATTTTTCTGCCGAATATCTAATCTCTATCTACCCTCTTTTAGTTTAAAGCCATTACTCCTTGTCCTATCCCTACACACCCTGACAAAGAGTCCCTCCCCAGCTTTTCTGTAGGTCCCCTTTAGTTAATGGAAAGCCACTATAAGGTCTCCCTGGAGCCTTCTCCTCTCCAGGCTGAACATCCCCAGCTCTCAGCCTCTCTTCATAGGAGAGGTGCTTCAGCACATTGATCATCTTTGTGGCCCTCCTCTGGACCTGCTCTAACATGTCCATGTCCTTCTTGTGCTAGGGAACCCCAGAACAGAGGGGGAGAATCACCTCCCTCGACCTGTTGGCCACGCTGCTTTTTATGCAACCCAGGATTTGGTTGGCCTCCTGTGCCGCAAAGCGCACACTGCTGGCTCATGTCGAGCTTTTCATCCACCAGTACCCCCAAGTCCTTCTCTGCAGGGCTGCTCTCTATGCACCTATCGTCCAACCTGTATTAATGTTTGGGATTGCCCTGACCCAGGTTCGTATGTATATAAACAAACCTGACAAATTGGGGTATATTTAGTGAACACAATTATGTGTGTTTCAGCTATGCCACATTCCTGTTGCGTAAACAGAAATTAATACAATACTTTCTTATATTCTTTTTTGGATTCCCTTTTGTTATATGTTAGGAATCTGAACATTATTCTTAAAAGCCCATATTAAAGAAATAGCCTAATAATTTTAATAACATAATAGAGACTAATTTATGTGATATGTTCTGTGGTACTTTGTAGTCAAATATTTGCATAGCGAAGTATTTTCGCCAGTGTTTGCTTTTGTGAGAAGTCAAAAGGGGTGTGCTGCACTTGTGAACACAATGTTCTTTTCTTTGTGCATGCTTTATATTTGATGTGATATGGAAGAAACAACAATAATGAGATTAGATTTGATTATTTCACATAAATGATGAAAAGGAGCCCACATACTTTCAAAATAAAACTGATTGAAATTCATTCTAGTTGGTTCCCATTAATCTTAATTGTAATTCCATATTTCACTTTAATAGGCTAGTAAATTTTAGGAAGCTGTTCTATTGTTCTTATAAACTTGTTTAATTTTTAACTCACAAAGTTGTTCTGACTCTGCACCTGGAAAGGAATGCCAACATTTTTATTTTCCATCTGGGTGTTTATATGCCAAGCAGCATCGCTCTTATTCAAAGCAGCCACAGAGAATACAGAAAGTTCTGTTTAAAGGCAGATTTTGGTACCTGAGATAAATTTGATGGAAGGCTTTGTTTTGTAGTTCAGCTTTTAAAACTAAAGTAAATCTTGCAGTCCACTAGGAACAGGGAACTAGTAAAACAAACCGACAATACAGCACATGTATTTCTTTGGAAAACCGTGCTCAATTTTTTAATGTCCAGAAGGAAGATCTGGCATTTGTAACACAGTACCCAGGAGGAAAAAATTCTCAAACTTTCTGTATTCACTGACTTCAAGGAGAGCTGAGTGTTCTCCACACCTTGCTGGATTGAATCCTTTGTAAACTTTCTCATGATTAATATATGATATGAATATCTATTAAATGTTACAGTAGGTTGATAACACCCAACCATATCACTCATTTATTAAAAGAAACTGTTCAGTCACAGTCTGAACAGGGGGGTGAGAGAGCAGCTCAGCTGCAGTTAGATTGATGACACTTCTAAAAATTGTCCAAGCATGTGTGCAAGAACCTGTCAAAATAAGAGTTTTATAAATGAGAAAGTGAAGGACAGGTAACTTTCCCAATATACAAAAGTTGTGCACATGCATGTGCATGCTTCATTTATTCCCCACTCTCTAACAGGTAAACAATGCAGAAAGAGAGCATGTTTGCCATTTTTGAGATAGACCGTCTGGAAAAGAAATTTGCCAAGTCAGTTATTGCTGGGGTTACAGCCGCATGCAACATGGTATTGCTGAAGAGCATTTTCACATCAGCAAATTTCTACCGAGTTCAGTGCAGTGGTTCTTTCCCGTTGCCCCAAGAGCCAGCTCAGGTCTTCTGGGCAGCGTTGGCAAAGCAGTCTTTGCCCCCTGGGAGGAAGGGTTGCTTCTGCAGAGAGGATGGGGATAGCAGGGTGAGGAAGCAGGTGGAGATGCAGACCTGAGGCAGGGATGGGGCAGCAATTGCTGCTATGAAGTTGCCTAGTTCAGGCCACCCTGTCTTGGCAAGAGCATCAGCCCTTTTGTAGGCAAAGGCAGCAGGGAACTCATAAGAAATGTGCATTTTTCAGAGGTCTGTTGCACAAGGCAATCGCTCATTTTGCTGAAGCTGTCTCCATTTACATCGCAATTAATGAAGTACCATGGTACTATAAAACTTTCAAAGACAACAGGAAATGTGACATTTCAAAGCATTTCCTTCCTTCCACAAACACAGGGGTGTTTGTGGTGAATATCTGGAAAGCTAAATGAAGAATTAATTTTGAAAAACAATGTATCTAAATATAGGGATTGAAAGCTACATTTAGGCACTTACCTGCTGTGGAACAGACACCATCATTTTTAGGACAATATAAAACTCTCAGAGATGGCACCCAAGCAGAAAGGGGGCTGTTGACTGAGTGGTTCTTAGTGCTTAAGCATTCCATAAAGAGGGTCTCCTCTGTGCAGTGATCTGGTCCTCTTGCTCTCATAGCTACAGAAGTTATTTCATCCGTGATTACAGTAAGGAGCTTGACACACTCCATATTTCTGGAGTAAACTGACACCATACTTTTTATCAGCTAGTTTTATTCATTACTAATCTTTTTTTCACAACATAATTCATATGTAAAGTTACTGATATGTTACTGAGTAAACATCTGGGAGTACAACCTCCTCTATATTCTGCATTGTCACTTTGACATTATTAGCATTTAGGGGATCGAGGCACTGGCATCGTTTCTTAGTAATTGAGCTATGAGTTGTCTTTAGTAAAATGCTGTGCTGCTGAGCTTTGGGATTCTAGGATTTTGTTGCAACAAAACTGCGAGCTCTGAGTGAACTTATTCTTTGCTTTAATCTCTTTCTGTTCTTGAAGCTCTGATTGATATGTGACTGACTGAAGGTATTATAGATGTTTGTGAGTACCTGTGTTCTGGTCTACGTACAGTAAGAAAGTATCCATGAAGCTGAACAACTAACCTTGGTATTTGCTGCCCTTTGAAAGGGGAAAATGGCACCAGTGCACCCAAAGTCCTCTCTTGCTGTTACCACTCATGCACCTCCTGCCCGTGGATGAGGAGCCCTATTACAGACCCCAGTCCTGTCTGTGACATGTTGGGGGTAGCTCTGTCTCTTTCTGTCCTGGCTTCCTGACGTGACTTTCTGGAGGAACCTGAGACCCATGCTCAAGTCTTGTCCCCACCCCTGTCTCCAACCGCTCCTAGAAGTTCTTCCTGGATGGACCCCAGTCCTGGCTCATTTGCCTTACCTGCTGGCCTCCAGCTGGTTGATGGCTCTCACCAGGCCCCCTCCACTCATGTGTGGTGGGGCAGTGCCCTGGTGGGAGAGGGAGCTGCCCATGCTTCTGTTCCCTCAGCTCCCATGGGCTCATCTTACCTCACGATCACCCCAGATCCTGCTGCTGCCCCAGAGGCAGTATTTTCTGCCTCAGTTGGCTCAGGCAGCTGGCCATTATGCAACGATCTCTTTGAATCACCTGCCCCAAGTCTCATTGGCAGGAGCAGGAGCCTTTGGTGATTTGATAAATCCAAAATAGATGAGGGTCACTTCGCAGTCATAGTCAGGTTGACTAGGAACATCTGCCTCATCTACTGGCATTTGGTGCCTTCTATGGGAAGGCGGATTTGCCCGGGCATGTGACATATTTAAAGAGTGTGAGTCATTAACATCTGAAAGGACTTTAGTGCCCTCATGTCGTGTGCTGACATTGGCATTAAATTAAGTGAAGATAGTTTGCTGAGCCATACTGGCAACACTCACACCATTGTGCCTGCAGAGGCATTGGAATATCTCAGTAATCACTTCTCATGGCTCAGTTGGCCCCTCTGAGAGTATGGAATAATAATTTATTATCAAATTCTGTGAGATATGAATAATGTGCATTTCTTGCCTGTTCCCTGCATAATTTCTTCTGAAATTGTACTTTTTTTTTTTTTTTTTTCTGCTGCACACTTTCATGCATGGGAAATTAAATGTATTTCTGAAAAAAAGAAAACGACCCAAAACAAAAAAAAGAGCCCTTAACTAAGGTAACTGAATTGTTTAATAATTTACCTTAATGGAAGATGTACAAGTGGGAAAAATTTAAAAGGGAAAATATTATCAGCAATAAAGAGGAATAATCAATGTGAAATAATCACCACGGTACCTGACTGTTTGTCAGAAAGTCTGAAAGTCTGCAGCAAGTCCTAGCTGCCTCTTGGCAGGGCAGAGGTCACAGTGTGCCATTTTGTGTCATCCTGGCATGAACTGCACAATATGAGTTAAGAAATGTAATGAGAGAAAAGTGGCTGAAGTCCAAGTTTGGGGTATGTGCCATTGGTAAAGAAAGTATCCTATTCAGAAAAATGACTCCTATTCATGAAAGATTTAAGCCACTGCTAGATAGATTTTTAGTGTAGGTTACATAGAAGGCTGTACAATATAGTTTCCTCTCCTGAACTGAACAAACTTTGCATTCATCAATACAGGTTTCTTGGCACACAAGTGATATTCAGGAGTGCACAGGGAAGGGGAAAGGCAGGCTGGGATAGAGGTGAAGAATGAGGGGAACTTGGCACTTACACAAATGATACCAAAAATGCTGATTTAGGGAGGAAAAATGTAAATCATTTTTAACGTCTTTTGAAGAAAGCTGCCCAAGTTAAAGTTGCCTTGAAGGCATATGACCCAACCTGACATTGCTTTGGCAGCAGAATATGAACAGTGTGTATGCAGAGATGAAATGTCCTTTGAAGAGCTACTCTCCGATGAAGGGTGCTCACAAACAGCCTTTCTGACAATGACAGGAACACAAGAACTTTTACAGCTCCAGTTATTATTATTTCTTTGGCTCTGGACAAAGAAAATCAGTTACTGTTTATAAGTACGGAGCATTTTTCCATGCATTTTATCCCCTCATTTCTTCAAAATTGGATAGCTTAACCTGGCACTAATTGAGCAGATAACTAGTTCAAAGCCTTGCTTTTTTTTCCTGGGATGGGAACAGATACCGAGCCATCACTTTGAAATCACTGGTATATCCACTTTGGGACCAAACCAGCAAATATTTACTGCTTCAGAATACTGAGTGGACCATAAAGTGTCATCTCTGCTAAGGAGCTATCGAGCATGGGGACTGTCTGTCTCTTAGGGTATATATACAAGGCCACATGTCATAGAGCCTTTCCTGACCCTACCCCTTCTCTGACCCTCCCTGACCCTGGGCCCTTGCAGCCTGTGAGGTACATCATTTTATAAATGTGTTTGAGTTTCTGCCCAGCTGGGATGTGAGCAAACAGTAAGGGGGTTATTATTCTCCTCTCTCTTCTTGCTCAGCTTCCACAACATAGCAATATCTGCCCACTACTGCAGTTTCTTCCCATCTTCTTGAGCCAGATGTGAGGAATATGAGGACTGTTCTTGTGGTACTGTGCTGCAAGGAGGAAGGATACCTGTGTTGCTGGGGGAGCAGAAACTATCCCTCCTGCTGAACTGCACTTTGCAGTTTTGCCTTTGTCACATGCCTGTTCCTAGTTTCAAATGCACTATTCTTCAGTGTTAAGTGCTTCACAGGATTGTTGGACCTGATCATGATCTGTCATTGGCCTGGACTGGGACCCAAGCTAGAAGGACTTTAGTTCCAGCTTAGACCGAACCAATACTGGAATGAAAATGTGCTGTTTCAGCTCCCAACCGCAGGCTATTTTCATTTCTGAAACCTGTGTCCCGCTACACACACTCAAATCTCTGAAGGCTGGAAAGCAGCTGCCAGCGTTGGATTGTTCGATTACATTCTGCAGCAGCAGTTCCAGCCTGAAGAGCTTTAATTTCTCCCGGTGCTCTTTTGTGCAGATTGAAAGCTTCATGGACTATCATCACCATCAGCAGCCATGGGAGAAGGGGAATTAGAAGCGGGCTCTTTACAGAGGCTACCTGGGCCCTGCTGGGATGACAGAATAATTTCAAGGTACAGGAGAGAGTCCTGCTAGCTGTGCCTGTGAACTGCTCCTGTCCTTGCCCTTGCACATCCACTGAAGGTATCTGCAGAAGTGAAGCCTGAGGCTTGTGGAAGTCATCCTGAAGGGCAGGACTTTGTTTTGATTTCATTTTACAAGATTTAGAGGTGTTCTCTTTAATTCATAAAATTCAACATTGCCATATTTACCTGTGAGCAAAGAACTCCCTAGAGAGCCTTCAGCCTGCTACATGCCAATGCACTTTTTTGGGTCTAACTTTTGCAGATTTTGCATGTGCTGCAGTTAGGGTAAAACTGACCCTAAGGAGGTAGCTTGAAAGTCCATGCATAACTTACCTCTTTATTTAACCTTGTGCTGACCAGTTACACAGGGATAAATTGAATCCCTCCTGACTTCTCCTTTCCAGTATGAGTCGTTTAAAAACCCAAATGAACTGAGACCTTTCCTCTTTTGCAGAAACCTTAATAATATTTCATAGCCTCTAAATTCTTGGCTCAGGAATGTATTTTCTTTCTGAAGATTTTTCTGACTTTTAATAATGAAGGAACTGCCTGCCCCAAGCAGAGAAATACAACATCACTTTCTTTTATGGTGTTTTTTCATTAAAAAATGGTGTCTAAAAAGAAAGGTTAAGAGCTTGTGACCTGGGTATATCAACAAGGAAGCTCCCTAGAACCATTTGTTTAGTCCTAGATGGAAACTGTTTATTTACCACTATCTTACAAAAGGGAAATCTGAGGAACCTGCTTGGAGATTTAGGGAGATGTTCATTGCTTCTTTCCTAATTTAACATTATCATTTAATGTACACAGTATGTGGGCTTGTCTTCCATATTTTGCAATGGCTGCAGTAAAGGAATCATAATATATCACTTTCACAAGCAATTTAGCACAGCATAAGGGAGGAAATGTATCTGTACTGTCTTAGTATTATTTTCTAATACAATTCTAATAGATTTTGGGTTAATGACACAGGAGATGACATTTATGTCCTCATTTTTTTTTTTTTTTGTCTGCAGTGGCACAGTGAAACAGGAAGTTACGATACCAAATGATAAGCTATGTGTTTCTTGCTTGTGTACAATAAAGTACTCTTATAAAAAGCTGGCTTGCCTTTGACACTTAACTAATGTCTTACTGTAAGATAGTACCTGGCAGGCTAGAGTCAGTAAAGCTAGTTAGGCTTTCCTTCACCAGAGATTGATTTCTTCCTTATTTGAAAGGGGATCTGCTTTAACAATAACATACCCCCCTAACCTCCCCATGATTGTAAGACTTTTTAAAGAGAAAAGCAGGAAATAAAAAACAATCTTCTTCTTTTCTTTTTTTTCCCTTTCTTCTTCTTTTTTTTTTTTCTTTTTCTTTTTCTTTTCCCCGTGGTTAATAAAGGAAGAAGATTAAAAAGACTCCCCTGTTGATAAGATCTAACCATTTATGTTCCTGTGTGATGAAAGGTGAATACCTATTTAAGATTTATTTAGTATTTTGTCATCTATAATGAATCTAAAGGGCACAACAATTTGTCTTAACATTCTGTAATGCAATGAAGCTCATTTTAACAAATAACTGTATAAATAACATATTTACCAACTCCCTTGGTTGACTGATCTTGCGCTTTAGCTGTAAAACATTTATAATTGATATCAGAGTGAAGCTGAAATAGCAGAATGGGTTCTTTTCTGTATAGAAAAATCAAAAAAGGATGTAAGGCAATTGTGCCTATGTGTGCATGCTTCTATAAGACTTGCTGTGCATCTGTACAGGGTCTTATTTCATGCTTCTTAAAGTAACTATCAGTGTTATCACTGATTACATTGGACATGACAATGGACAATATCTGGTTTGAAGCAGAGGCTCTACAGGTTCTTTACAACTTAAATGAGTCGAGCATCACAACATTTCTCTGAAATGTTGTAATATTCTCTGATTTCCAGGTGCAGAAAGAAGAATTCTTGTTTTCTGAACACAGTCCATTTTTTTTACTACTAGACAATGCTCCCATTTGGTACAAAAGATGATCAACTCTGTAGAACAGAAGTAAAAGAATATTGTGGATGGATTTGGTGCTTATAGGACTACACAACCAATGAAAAAGTTGTGAGACTGTAGTGATGTTGCCCATTACGTTCTTTTCAGTTTTCAATGGCTGTCTTTGAGTCCTTCTCTTCTGCCATGACAATTCAATGTATGTGATCTTTGAGCAGTCTTTGTTTGTATGAGTCTCTGAGCTCATTTTTGACAACTGAGAAACAGCAAATCAATAGGAACATGAAATTAAAGGATAAAAATATGGCCAGTTGAAGGATTAGTCAAGCAGCCCTCACAAGCGTACCAAAGGATCTCTGCTCTAAGCTGCATCTACCTATGAAATAAGCGTGTGAACAGAAAAGCTGAGTTTTAGTTGCTTGCACAGAGTATATCATTCCTTCAGTGGTTCAATCTGTCTGCACTGGAGTCTAGAAGGAAGGAGCACAGGCACTAGGCTATGATAAGTAGCTTCTCTCTTCTAGGGGAAGCCCTGGAAGACTGAAAAAAGGCAGCCTTCACATATCGGTGAGTTTACTTGAATAAAACAGGTCAGCATATTCCTATCTAGATTAAGATATCTGTAGAAAACCTAGTACTGTTACGTAATGTCCATTGGCTTTGGGCAAGGCCTCCATATTTTGTGCATGAAACTGAAATAATGCAGCAGCATCTGTGCTGAATCACAAGGATAGTTCTTCTGCAGTATTATCTACTATTTTAAGCCTCATTCTGAAGACTCAAGGAGCTACACCCATGACTATTTCTAACAACTGACTATAAAGAATCCAGACAAGTAGCTCTGATGGAGACCTCTAGTTACAGAGACCTAATGCTAGGTGTCTACAATTCAGGCTGTACCTAGCAACTCGATTTTGCTACGACTCATTCTGAATTTGAACTCCTTTAGAGTTTAGTTTCCAATAAAACATTATTAGAAGTAAAATAGATGAGGAATAGCTGCAGCTACAGTGCTGCAGCAGAAGGAATAAGGGTCTTCTATGGTGGGATTCCGTGGGTTCTGCTATGGGTCTTCTTCTCTGCTCCTGTACATATTTTCTTAGATGATTTATGTATATTTCTTAGAAACAACAGATTGAATGCATTAACCAGAACCTCTTTACTCATGTTGTTGAAAAGTCTTTGTTCTCTAATGTCTGTCACAGTTCTTTGGCTGCATCTGTGCAGATTTTTTTTTAAAGGAAAATAATATAGTCAGTGTCCAGATGAATAATTACTAAGATTTTGTCATAAGATACGTTGAAAGCTCTTCAGATGTTTAAAGGAAATAATCAGAATTCAGAGTGTATATTAAATTATCAACTATCTAATAAGTGTGCTACTTCCCAGCTGGGATCCTCCTGGTGTATTCATTCATCTTCAACCAGTGTAATTAAAGACGAAAGGTGCAACACTGATGATCCTACTCTAGAGATCTCATCAGTTTAATTCTAGAACTATCTATGGAAAAGGAATATCATATAAATTGTTCAGACTTAATTGGACACCTGCTGGAGGTCAAGCAAAACAACCAAGGTCTACTGAAATAGGGATTGCCTTCTGTAATTTTGTAATTTGGTAGGAGGGAATTTGGCAAAGCAAGGTGATCTTTGTCTCATACCAGTTAAAACCAAATCAGATTTGGCTAGCAAAGAAAACACTAGAAAAGAAGTGGGATACATCAACAGCAAACAGGAATGTGCTTAAAATATCCCCGTAAGAACTGATAACCTGATGCATGCAGGAAAAACTGCAATATCGGGGTTGCCTTAAAAAACTTCCTACTGGTGCAAGAAAGGTCTGCAGAACTATTCCTAGTGTAACACAACTTCATTAAAACCTTTTATTCAGAAAGTATGCCATAACTCATGAGTGAAAGAAAATTATTATTTTTTTCTCAGTTGCAATTTTAAATCACATCAGTGTATTCTGATGTAGTTAAAAAAAAAGAGAGAGGATAACTGCCTTTTAAAATATTTTTTTTGTCTGGTGCTGTCAAAAATAATTTCTTATGTTGGTGATGTCACCAGACCCTCTTGAACTCTTTCTAGCTGTTATTTAAATTGCTGTTTCCATAAATGTATATGACTGCCCTGAGGGCGTCTATATTTGTTACCGAAGGTTTCTCAAGAATCTTGGAGTAATCTCCCAATCTAATTAAGAGTGTTACAATCACAGCAAAAAGAGCTGTGTTGCCAGAACTAAAGGTTCAAAAATCATGAGTCAGGCCCCCATAATTTGAGACTAGACCCAAATGTAAACATTTGTTTTAAAAAGTATATATATTATACTTTTAAAAGTATATAATATATACTTACATATATTAAGGCCGGTGATGAGTGGTGTCCCTCAGGAGTCTGTCTGTCTTGGGACAGGTACTGTTTAATATCTTGATCAGTGACATAGACAATGGGATCAAGTGCACCCTCAGCAAGTTTGCAGATGACACCAAACTGAGTGGTGCAGTTGATACAACAGAAGGAAGAGATGCCATCCAAAGGAACCTGGACAAGCTAGATAAGTGGGCCCACATGAACTTAATGAGGTTCAACAAGTCCAAGTGCAAGGTGCTGCATCTGGGTCGAGACAATCCCAGACATGAGGACAGACTGGGAAGAGAACTCATTGAGAGCAGCCCTGCAGAGAAGGAGTTGGGAGTTCTGGTGGACAAAAAGATTGACATGAGCCAGCAGCGCATGCTTGAAGCCCAGAAGGCCAACTGCATCCTGGGCTGCATCAACAGAGGAGTGGCCAGCAAGTAGAGGGAGGTGATTGTTCCCCTCTGCTCTGCCCTTGTGAGGCCTCACTTGGAGTACTGCATCCAGGTCTGGGGCCCCCAGCACAAGAAGGACGTGGAGCTGTTAGAGAGGGTCCAGAAGAAGGCCATGAAGATGATCAGAGGGCTGGAGCACCTCTCATATAAAGAAAGGCTGCAAGAGCTGAGGATGTTCAGCCTGGAGAAGAAAAGGCTCTGGTGAGATCTCATTGCATCTTTTAAATACTTAAAGGGGGCATATAAAAAAGATGAAGAACAACTTTTTGCTCGGGCAGATAATGATAGGACAAGGGGGAATGGTTTTAAACTAAAAGAGGGGAGATTTAGATTAGATGCTAGGAGGAAATTCTTCACTCATAAGGTGGTGAAGCACTGGACCAGGTTGCCCAAAGAAGTTGTGGGTGCCCCATCCCTGGAGGTGTTCAAGGCCAGGTTACGAAGCCCTGAGTAACCTGATCTAGTGGGTGGCATCCCTGCCTATGGCAGGGGAGTTAGAATTAGATGATCTTCAAGGTCCCTTGCAACCCAAGCCATTCTATGATTCTACGATTATGTTTTAGGCTTGTTTTTAATTTTTACCCCTTTCCACAGTGTAGTGGGTTTACATGGCAAGGTTTTAGTAGCAGGGGGGCCATTGGGGTGGCTTCTGTGAGAAGAATCCAGAAGTTGCCCCATGTTAGATAAGGGCCCCACTGCTGGCCAGCGCTCAGCCAAAACGCGATGTTGTTTGCACCTCTGTGAGACCATATTTAAGAAAGGGTGAAAAAAACAACTGTGGAAAAGCAGCTGGGAGAGAGAGAGGAGTGAGAAACAGCCCTGCAGGCACCAAGGTCAGTAAAGACGGAGGGGGAGAGGTGCTCCAGGAACTGGAGCAGAAGTTTCCCTGCGGCCTGCGGAGAGGCCCCTGGTGGAGCACGCTGTCCCCCTGCAGCCCATGGGTCCCACACGGAGCAGATCTCCACGCTGCAGCCCGTGGAGGAGCCCCCAGTGGAGCAGGTGGATGTGGCCTGGAGGAGGCTGTGGCCCATGGAGAGCCCCCACAGGAGCAGGCCCCGGGCCGGAGCTGCAGCCCGTGGAGAGGAGCCCACGCAGGAGCAGGGGGTCTGGGGGGAGCTGCCGCCCGTGGGGGACCCGTGCTGGAGCAGTTTGCTCCTGGGGGATGGATGGACCCCATGGTACGGAGCCATGTGGGAACAGTTGTTGAAGAGCTGCTGCCTGTGGGCAGCCCCCGCAGGCTCAGTTTCGGAAGGACGGCATCCCGTGGGAGGGACCCCATGTGGAGCAGGGGCAGGGAGTGACCGTGAAGGAGCAGTGGGGACGAAGCGTGAGGGACTGACCTCAGCCCCCATTCCCCTGTTCCCTTGCGCTCCTCGGGGGGGGAAGAGATGGAAGAAGGTGGATGGGGAGAAGGCGTTTTTGGTTTCTTTGTTTGTCACTTCTCTAGCTTGTTAGCAAGAGGCAATAAATCTTACTGTCTCCCTGCTCTGAGTCTGTTTTGCCCATCACGATAATTGTTGAGCGATCTCCCTGCCCTTATCTCAACCCTTGAGCCCTTTGCATTGTATTTTCTCCCCCTTCCCTTTGTGGAGGGGGAGTGAAAGAGTGGCTGTGGTGGAGCTCGGCTGCCCACCTGAGTAAAACCACCACACACAGTTTGCGTGTGTATGTGTGTGTGTGCACATGCAAACACTGCTGTAATTCTAGCAATAATGCCACCTCTTCCCCGCATGTTTAGCATAAGCTAGTGCTGGCCCCTATTCTCATTACTATCTACCCCCTTACCTTTAAGTCCCTGCAAGAATTGTTACATCTCTGATACTCCTGTAGTAACTCATGTTATTACCTTCTTGAGAAGGGGACAAACTGCAGTGTCTTGTATTCTTCTTCCAAGGCCTGAAAGGGAAAGAGAAGAGAAAAAGAAACAGAGGGAGTGTTCACACATGAGAGGAAGAGAAAGCACAGTATCTTGAGCTTTCAGTCTCTTTTTTCCTCTTCTCTTTGCCACTCAGGTGAGAAGTTTATTGCTTTTGCTTTCCTTCTCCCAGAGGTAGGAAAGTAAGTGCAACAAGTTCTGAACTAGGACTGCAGTCTCTGGATTTGTCTGGAGATTAAGCCAGTCCCTTCCTTGTCTTGGCTACAGGACAAAGCTAAGGTCTGGTGATAATGGTTTGAGCCCATGTTCTGCATGAAACAGTATTTATGATGCAATGTTTTCTTTCAGTCAAGTTGTATTCATGTTCTGGATGTAAAAAAGTTTCTCGTCTTCTGTACCAATGCCTGCAATATGTGTCTGAGTCTTTCAGACAAATCAGAATGGAGGATCCTGTGCTTGGATAGACTGGTATAAAAGTTAAGCTCTGCTTTTCTTGCATTTTGCTGTAGCTTAACTGATGTTATCCCTGGAATTTCAATTAGTGAATTACCATTGAGCACTGCCATATCTTGCAAGACAATTTGAAAGCTTTGCCTTAGAAAAAGCTGCGTTACAACTTCATGTAGGAGCTGCTGCCTGTGGATGGAAACACTTTTGATTTTCATCCTCATGGTCATGGTAAAGGCAAAGACATTGTCCAGCACTACCCCCACAGAGCAGAAGAGAGCTGCTCACCACAAATGTTCTTTGCTTTGACACTTCAAAGTGGTATTGTGCTAATTGAGATGGATTTTTTTCTAAAAGGATAAGAAGATTTCAAAGTATTCTTTTAGATCTCTATAAATGTTCTCTAATACTTCAGCCTTTGCCTCGTCCTCTGAATTGTGTTGCATCACTGCATATGCTTTTCTACTTACAATCCTTCTTCAATAATTTGTCCTTCTGTATCAGCTGATTGGGGGTCCCTGGACACTTTCGTCTCTTCGTGATGCTGGTGATTTTCAAATATATGTTGTCTATTAGTAACTAATGTGAGATGCTGAGTTTAACAAGATATTTACTTTTCTATTATGTATGTCTGTTGGTTATTATTATTATTATTTTTTTTCTCCTCAGTTTTGACTCCTTTTCTCACTACTGGTTGAGTGCTGGTTGTATATTGTCCATACTTGTTGACTGGGCCAACCACCATGACCATGTATTCCCATTATTACCAACTGTTTGTACATCATGTACATTGCACTTGTGCAGTGAAGTTCTCATGTAGCCTCTTGTAATTTTTTAGGGCTATATTTCTAATCTGGAGAGTTTGAATATGGTTCTATGAAACTCTTGCTGTTTGCAAAGTTTTTTGTAAAGTCTTTTGGAATGTTGCAACACTAATAACATGATGGGGCTCCTTTAATGTTATCTAAAATATAGACAAGTAAAATTTTCTTGTCACTTAAGCTTCATGTGTAGTCAGTAGAAAGAAAAACAGTAATCAAAGAAAGTGCCTTATTCTGTCCTAGAAGGGGAACCTAAGGTAAGTAGGAGTAAGTGTCCTCTGCAGGTGCCCATCGACCTTCTCTTGCAACTAGGGGGCCTGCAGTATGTAGTTTGCACAGCCTAATTTTAAAGATGTGTCAGGCCTATGCCTTCACTATCCCCTTTTTCTACACGAAGGAAATCCTTACTGAATGTAATGGAGCACCAAGACTGAGATCTCTACTCTGGGTCCAGTTCTTGTTTTGCTGGTGGTTGCCTCCAAGTATCTGGTTTCTGAGAGAAGTTTAAGGTGATTTATTGTCACCTAAAACTGTGTTATGGTGGTGTCCACTGCCAGAGCTAGATGGTGCTCTGGAGCCTTGAGCTTTACCTTTTTATTAGGAAAATATCTTTTTACCTGGAAATATTGCTACTTGTGTTTTGTTCTGTGTTCAGGATGCAGGGGTTGAGTACTAGGTCGTAGGTTATAGGTCAAGTACCATTTTTATTTCGTCAACCTCCTGCAGGATGGCACAGGGATAAAACACAATTCCCTTAGGTTCAGTCAGCCATAATGACTCAAGACATGACCCATATTCTGTGACTAGTAATTTTGGTCTTTCTCCTTAATAAACACAGCTAGGCTCAAGAACTACATTTTAACATTAGTGGGATAATTGTATTGCTAACCCTTAACAGTGCATGACCTGTGATTAAACCTTTTCTGTTAAAATTCCTCAGTTCCAGAATTCTCCCTTGTGCTAACACTTTAAGAAGGTGAATTTGTCCTTGAGAGGACACAGTTCCTCCCTCCAGACTTCTTACATTTTTCTAGAAATATCCTACGTTGTACTTAGGTATTTCTGTGTTGCAATGTGTAGCGTCAGCTCAGTTCTGCAAACCTATTGAGTTATTGTACTGGTTAATACAGTGAAATTTATACAAACTTAATCACATTTATTATCCCTGACAACAATACACATGCTTTGAATGCTAAGTGATTTTTTTATAAAGAACATAATTAATTTTTCTGTCCCTGTCCAAAAATGCTTAGTGGTCAGTTCTGCCACTGAAATGTATTTAATAATATGTAAATCTGGCATTTTGGGCAGCAATTAAAAATAAAGTTGCTGTAATTTTAAATTCAGCTAATATCTGCATTGCTTCTGTCTAAAGTTATACTAGGCTGAAAGCTTGAACTAATCGATTTTTAAAGGGGTTTGGTTAGTGATCTCAGGGGAAATAAGGTAGGCTGTATGAAAACATATTAATTACAGAGCCTTCTTTTTAATGATGCATGCCCTTTTTAGAGTGCAATATATTGATGTAGCAACTTCTCCAACTTAAGTCATCTAACAAACCTTTATAGTTTTGTCTCA
This sequence comes from Anser brachyrhynchus, assembly GCF_964034855.1. NCBI lineage: Eukaryota > Metazoa > Chordata > Aves > Anseriformes > Anatidae > Anser > Anser brachyrhynchus. The sequence goes on along the minus strand of NC_137696.1, from coordinate 86,002,385 downwards.
TCTATCTTGATTGTTGGTTGTATTTATTACAGAATGAAAATAAGATTTTAGATTTTTAATTATTAGCTATAAAGGATTCCAGAGTAGCTCAATGAATTAATTTCTTTGTAAAAAGCATACAACCACAGCAGATTTTTGCTGACTAGGAAATTTGTCTTTCTCAAAGATTAATATTGCTTTCTTCTTCAGTATGTCAGATTTTGTTCTCAAGTGCACAGAAAACTTGAAAAAGTTTTTACTCTTCTAATAATATTTTAAATTAGCTTAAGAATCTGCTTGTTGCAGTCTTGTTTGAGACGTATCAATATTTTAGCGTTCTTTATTAAAAACAAAGCCATCATGTTTAATGCAGAGGTAAATGTTATATCTAGCTCCCAGATTGGAGTGAAATATCTGATTATCCGGTGCAGAGGGGCTGGCATTTTACCTGCAGAAAGCAGGGGGAGGCTAGGACTGCTTCCAGGGAATGAGGGCAAAGTTTTTCCTGATGGGTCCTGTTCTGGAGAAAGCTGACCACATGCAGTCATGGTAAGATGCAGGAAGAACTAATATGCACAGGGAAGGACAGGATGTCATGATTTAACATGGGGATAATATGTGTGGTTAGTAGTGGGCATGGTCTGCTGATCTCAGTACTTCGTTTTACTGGAATACAGCTTCAAATGCAACAGTTTTTAAATGGAGATGATTTAAAGCTGTTACAGAAGAACAAAAATGAAAAGCCTTGAGAATAATTTTTCCTCTTAACCATTTCTCCTCGAAGGACAGGTTCTTTTCTCCTACTCTGCTCTCACTTGTGATTTCCCTTGTTACAGCGAACTCTACATGAAAAGTCAGGCCTTTGATCTGTCCCTCAGTTGTGTGCCTGCCCTCTACTCCTCAGGATCTCCATTTTTGCCACCCTTGGATCTAGGTTTTCCCAGCTAAATGAGCTCGGGGCAGTCCCCCGCTCCCATAAGAGTTTTGTTTGACCCTGTGAGCACCACCTCACACAAATCCAACTGACAGCCTTCCCCTCTAGCTTCCAAATGAACTAGACATAAAAGGCAGCAATCATTAAGCTGTGGACAAACAGATAAAATAGGGATCAGCTTTCCTGCAGATGCTGCAGTAAGGATTAAAAGATGTGTTTTGGTAATTCTATTCCTTCAAACTACTTCCTAAAGTAAGATTCCCTGACTTTTTTTTTGTGTGTGGGGGACACATTTCAAAGAGGATGTTAGTTTATGAATATTTCTACTACTGGATGTGATCCTGTGTCTTCTCAATAACAAATAAAACTGGTACACAGGTACGACTATATTAGGCAGACATTTCAAATATTTGTAATGATCTTTGTAGATAAGAAAATGGATTTTTTTTTTGTGTGTGTGCTGGAATTTGTCAAATTCTTCACAGACCACCAGACAATATCACTTTCAGCTCATAGAAAATTATTAAGTTAGTACTAATATCTGACTATCCTGTCTGAAAGCGAGTATTATGGGTACCTCAGTTACTCATTAGACAAAAGAGTTTTGGCTGAGGTCAGATAACCAAACTCTTATGGGGTTTGTCTGAGCTCAGCAAGGTGGTGTCTTGAGAGTTAAGTGAACCATTTCTGAAGATGCCCATATTTTTATTCACATTTTTAATGTATGTGGGTGACAAGAAATGTGGGTTTCAGAAGATAGTTGTGCTTATCTGTCAGTAAAAGTAGATCCTGTGCCTCTGTTTCCTATTGCACTGTGATCTTGCCTGTTTTATTTTGCTGTCTCTGAAGTTAGTCTGAAACATTATGGCTTATTCAGTGGGCAGAAAATTAACTCCCTTTTTTGCTTGCTGAATGAGCTGAAATGACTCATCAAATTGTTGGAGCAAGCACAAAGGAAGTGGCAAATGCACACAGCTGGGAAAGGGAAAAAGGAGAAAACCGATCCATATTTTTAGTGGTAGGAAGTTAGACCAGCTCAGCACTCTTTTGAAACTCATTCTTGGTGAAGAACTCCCATGTCATATTCACTCTGCCTCTGGTCTCATGAAACCTCAATATATTGGCTGCTAATGCTAGTGGTTCTGCAGAAGTGTTTGCCAGAATAAAGATTGTTTGATTTAAGTGGGTCCCTTGGTAGAGATGTCATTGGCAATGAATATGGATGGATTGGAGCTAATTGATAAGTCTGAGAGCATAACCTTTTAGTTCTTATACGTGTTTTTATAAATGTGAAACTGGCTGTGATTTGCTGACTCTTGCAAACGATTTTTCCATTTCCACTTCAAAAACATTCATGGAAGTCCAGAAGTTTTTGTTAAAGTTACATATGTATCTACTTACTGTATCTGTTAGTCACATGAACAGAAGAGGAATGCCTCTGAATCCGCACTGCTAAATAATGCGAGACTTACTGAAGAATATGCTTGCTGGAAGGATATAAAGCCACAGAGAAGTGAGCATATTGGAGAGTTTTATTTTTGTCACTATAGACGAATACTAGTGATTAAGTCAGGATTTTCAAGTTTTAAAGTGTTCAACAGTCACTGTAAAAAAGCAGATTTTCAAAATAAACCAGCTCCTGTCTAGGCAGTACAATAAAAGACAAATTTTTGAAGCTATATTCAGTATCTTCACTTAAGCTCTTTCTGGGTAATTTTCAAATGTGGTCAATGCTCAGATTTCAAGTTCTTCAGAAAATCTGGCTTAAGGTCTCCATACCATGCTCATCAGACTTCATGCAGCACCAGGACAGAATCAACTGCCTGCTTACCATTTTTGATCAGATGGTATATCCAGATTCAGGCTGGAATGGATCAAAACAATAAAAAGGGAGGAGGCTCAGGTGACATTTAGTGAAATGTTTCATTTCCCAGGAAGGAGCTCAAAGAATGGCAAAGTAATAAAGATTAAATCATGGATCAAAGACAGGTGTTCTAGAAGTTTTTTTTTTTTTTAATGTTCAGTCCCCAGAAGACATTCACAGAAAAATACTTTTCTTTGTAGATGGATTTCACCTGAGCAACTGGGGTACTTACCTTCTGATTTGCAAAAATTATAGAAACATTTTTGAAATTATAAAATTATAGAAGAAGTTGACTCTGAGAAACTTGCATAGCTTTATGCAAGATTATTGTTACTGCAATATTTTTTACATCTTTATTATATGGATAAATAAATATTAAGAAGTAGGAAAATAAAAGGAAAAGGAGCTATTAGTAATTAGGCATTGAATTGAGGTTGGCCACAAGGGAATAACCACAAGGGAATAACTGAAATGGTTGCACAGTGAATGTGGAAAAAATGCCAAAAATGCCCCAAAATGGAGGCATTAGAACTGTACAGAATGAAATTGCATATCACAGAGAGTAAAACAGTGGCCAAGGCTAGAACAGTGGAAGATATGAAAGGTCTAAATGATTGGACAAAAATGAAATTAATTACTTCGTTTCGGTATTTATCCATGTGAAAAACTCTAAGTGGAAAAAAGCAAACAAACAAATAACAACAACAACAGAAACAATCAGAACAAACTAAAATGAAACTCTGAAGACAGTGGATAAAGGAATCTCTGAGTCAAAATTGTTTTGGAGAAAGATGATATAAAGCATAATATTAGCAATATTGCACCACCAGGAATGGCGGACTTGGTGATAGCTGTGGATTCAGTGGTGATTTTAGAAAGAAAAGTACCACTGGAAATACATTTATTTAACTACATCTTAACTTCTCCAGAATAAATTAGAGAACAAAAACTGAAGTCCAGCACCAACTTATTTTTGATAAGAGTGGCCTGCCTAATTTTTTTCCTGAATAGTCACTGAACCAATGAATGTTGATACTATTTTAAGCTTGATTTTGCATGAAGGGAAGATGTCGAGAAAAGAGTATAATAGAAAATGACTTTGAATTGAAGGGTCCTGCTGCCTTTCAGTCTGAATGGACTGAATGAAAGGACAGACAAAGAAAAGCCTGCAGGAGAGTTGGTTGGGGAGAACAGCAGAATGAGACATTCATAGACTTTTCTGTGGAGGAAATTCAGAATTAAGTCAAACAAGGAAATTGAGTTTAGAATTTCAATCCCAAGAAAAGGAGGGAGCAGGGGGAAATGTTGGAAACACAGCTGTGTTAATGCTCAAGGTAATGGGTACCCTAGGAATGTCAAATGGCTCATAAGGAAAAATGGATTTACAGTACCGTGTAAATTGAAAGGAATCTCTAGAGGTCAGCACGTCCAATCCTCTGCTCAAATCACGATCAGCTGGAACAGGTTGCTCAGGACCTTGTGCAATCAAGTTTTGTATATCTCCAAGGAAGGAGATCCCACAACACAAGGAGATCCCTCTCTGGGCTTCTCTCTCACCAAGTAGTTGAAGACAGCAATAAATTTCCCTCCCTTTGGCCTCTGTTCTTAAGACTAAACAAAGCCAGTTCTCTGTCTCTTCTCATAAAACCTGTGCTCCAGATGACCAAAGAGAAATAATGTGCAAAGAAAGAGAACTTGGTGTGGTGGTTTAACCTTGCTAGGTAGCTGAACTCCACCACAACCGCTCTCTCCTCAGAAGAGAAGGGGAAGAAGAAAAGAAAAAAAAAAACAACTTATGGGTTGAGATAAGGATAATTTAATAAAAGAAAAAATAACAATTAAGGGAAAATGATTATTAATTAAATAACTTAACTAAAGAGAAAAGGAAAAGGAGAAAAGGGAAAAACAAACACACACACATACAAAAGCAAAGGCCATTTGGAAGCACAGAGAAAAGCAGTTACTCTCTACTTCCCACCAACAAGTGATGCTTGACCACATCCTTGAAGCAGGGCCTCAATGCACGTAGCCATTGTTTGGGAGGACAGACGTTTTCACAATGAGAGCCCACGCCTCCCCTCTTCTTCCTTTTTTCCACCTTTTATTGCTGAGTGTGACATCATATGGCATGAAACATCCCTTTGGTTGGTTTAGGTCAGCTGCCCTGGTGATGTCCTGCTGATGTCCCCTCCCCACCTCTTGCCCACCAGCAGCCTGCTGGCTCTTGGGGGCTTGGAGGGAGACCTGATGGGGTGCCAGTATTGTGCAGCAATAGACACAACACTGGTGTGATACCAGTGCTGTTCTGGCTACACGTGCAGAGCACAGCACTGTATGGGCTGCTGCAGGGAAGGTTAACTCCATCCCAGCCAGACCAGACATGTGGAGCTCAGCTTGTTCCAAAAGTCCAGCTGAAGTGAGCTTTTCAAAGCATATTAGAAAAAATAGTTGGAAGCTATTAATTTAACTATATATGAGGATGAGCAAGAAAAATAGGATCAAGACTCGCCAGACATAATGAGGACATTAAGATGACAAAAATCTGATTCAATGTTCTTTCTCCCTCCCCCTCCCCCCCTTTTTTTTAATGATAACCTAGTATGACTATAGAGCTGGATAACTAAGAGGAGTTGGATATAGAACTGAGCTTTCCATTTCCAAAGTGAAAGAAATGGATAATGTCAAGGCAAGAGATAATTGTTATTGCAGAATTGTGGAAAGACCTGCCCATGGAATCACAGAACCAATATCAAATTTTTAAATGGGTTTCTTAATTTTGAAGTCATTCTCTAGTGAGTATAGTGTCTGTTTATGGGAAAAAGTAACTTGAGCAACATGCCTGTTAGCTGAACACTATATAAAGTTACGAGCATGTTTTAAAAGAAGCAATAATTAAGGACATCAAAGCTCATAAAAACAAGATAAAAAGTGACAAAATTTTATCAGAATAGAAATTTGCCTAGCCTAACACCTTCTTCTTTAGTATAGTGATTATTTTCTAGACAAAGGAGATGCAGGACACCTAAGAATTGCAGTAAAACACAATATGAAGTTCCTATTAGTTAAATTTAAGAATGAGGATAGTAAAAATAATAAGAAGAAAATTGCCAGGAAAGGAACTGGTTAAAAAGTGAGATAGTTGTATTTGTGATATATAACAGAGGGAGGCTATTGTCAGACTTCCTCTGGAGAAGGCAGTCGAATGCTGTCCTTTTGTTAATGATCTGTGCGTTCAGTGGTTAGAACATAAATGAATTTTGATGATGGTATGAATTGGGTAAGCATCATTAACACAGAAGAGGATCATAATATGATACTGGCCAAACTGGATGACTTTGAGAACTGTGATAACAGAAATTGGATGGAGTTTAAAATATGAAGTACAAGGGTCTCGTAAAGATTTTCTACTATGACATCAGACCTCACCATTAGAACAGACAAAAGAAAAGAGCTCTGTGCTTAATGAAAGAATGATACAGGTAACCAAAATGATGCAGCTCTAAAGAAAGAAAATTCAAATCTAGGAGGTGTCAGCTGAGGAACTGCTAGCAGAGGGAAGGAAGAGGGAAGGTGACTGTATGAGGAATATCTTCACATCAGCTCTGGCAACCTGTGTTTGAGGAAGAAAACTGAAACCAGAAAAGGTGCAGAGGAAGGTTAAGAAGATGGCTGAGGGTAAACAAAAAAGTTTACCTCTGTAAGCCCAGCAAACTGAAGGCTGAGGAAATATTTTTAGAATAGGGCTGTACCACTTACACATAGTTGTTTGAGACTGCTGGGAATGAGATTCTTCCTGTCAGATATTCCTACATCTGCTGATTTCAGTTTCTTTACTACTCACCATGGAATTTATCTGAAATTGCAGCAGCTATTCAGAGACTAGGCATGGGGAATTAAAAGAATTTAAGTAAAATAGCATATGCCTAGACACTTTCATCCTGTCTTGAACTGCCATTAGATGCATTTAAGGGGGAAAAGCTGTGGAAAGTGTGTGGGGTGATATCCTGGCTCCAGTGAAGACAATGGTGAAATTGAATGGTTATGGCTTTCCCCCAGCAGTATACCTTGTTTGAAAAAAGTAGCTTGGGGAGAAGTAGTTCATTTTTACTGTCATCTGATCTCTCCATTGTTCACATGCTTTGTTCAAATTTAGAAGTGTTAACATAACTGGTTTTTAAAGAAGAAAGCTGAGATTATAAAAGACTAATATTATTGGAATGAGGAAATCAGGCCAAGTTTTCTTTTTTTTTTTTTTTTTCCCCTATCTGAACAAATAATTAACAGGAATTAGAAAAGCACAAGTTCTTAAACACACTTCCTATAGAATGAAACATTCTTAGACTATGGGAAAGAAGAGGGCTGTAATGTTGCTATATCTTTCATTGTCACTCAATAAATTTCAAAGATTATTGGAAGCAGGTTCACAGAAGACTCTGTTATTTGTCTTTCGAAATGCACACGAACTCTTAGGACAGTTCATCTAAATCACTTCGAAACACCCAACAGCCTGGTACTGTAGTGCAAACAGAACTATTTTATAAATCAGTTGGGAGAGCCCATTTTTTAAAAGGTATGCTACATTACTGGAGGCAAAAAGCTCTATATTTCATTATATAACAATGACAATAACTCAATTTAAGTGTATAATGACCCAAGTCAGCAGTCCACAGCAACAAAAATTTAATAGGAACCTTATCTAGTTTGCTGACACGTTCTTCTCTAGAAGCCATTATAGGCTCTTCAGTATACAAAACAATTGGCTCTAATCTTTAATATTGCTAAGCAGCAGGGGGCAAATAGGCATTTTAGCATAGCTTTGTTTTTTATAAACAACATTTAATATATTCACGTACTCTTAGGCACAGAGTTATATGTCAAATGTTTCTGAAGTTTGGTCATTAGAACATGCTCCCTGGAAGCAGAGAAGTGTGTCTGTGCTCCCGTGATGCCCTTTAAGACAGATCAGATGTCACTACGTTGCTAAGGTGGAAGGCTCTAGTGTAGGTCTCCTCCAGGAACAGCATGGTTTCTGACTATCTCCTGACGTAAATTAAAGCAATGGTAAAACGAATGGGCTCCAGAGAACAGTTATAGAGAAAATTACTCTATTAAATACAAAAACAAATGTAATTTTCTCCCTCTTTCTTTGGCTGGTTTTATATATACTGCATTTAAAGACTACAGGCTAATGCCTATATGAAGTAGGTCTACTTAGTTTATGATAGGGAATATTATTGTTGGGGTAATAACACTGAGACAAGGACAGCAACAGATGAGTAAGTTGCCAGAAGAAAACTATTTACATCTCTGTCTTTGGTCTTCAAAATTCAGCCATTGTATTCAGTTAAATGCCATGTGTTACTTTCAAAGTTTATATGCCATCAGAAGACATTAGCTATAAATATGTTTTTTTTGATTCTGATACCACTACAATGCTCTAATAGTATATATTTGCCCTTCACTAAGGAAAGGTGTAAACTAGCATGCAAAAAAATCCAGTCTTTGCCTGAAATGAAAAATTTTACACAGAAGGCTCTGCCTTTGTCACTGGATCCAGTCTCCTGAAATCATAGGTTACTGATTTGTAGTTCAGAAGGCTCTGCAGCACATCTGTCTCACATACCTCTTTGCACTCTGACCCACAAAAAAATTGCCCAATATCCCTTAACACACTGAAAGGCAATAGTAAAAGGGTGATGGAGGAAGGTACTAAAGGAGGCATCCCTAAAAGAAAAATGAGAAAAAAGAGTGTATGTACTGAAATGGGCTGTGATGAAGGAAATATCTGAGGGATGCAGGTGAGAAATACTGGGAAATCTAGAGAGAAGAAATGGAGAGGGAAGGTGTGTGGGAATGCTCATGGGTGTCCAACCTTGACTAAATCACGTTTGCCACAGAGTGATGTCACAAGCCTGGACAATCATTACACCTTACCTGACCTGTGGGGTGAGGTTTATTTTACTTTGGATGTCTGTGATGTAAACCACTACAATTGAGTTAGTCACTCTAATCTCGATTTATCCTAATGGAGAGAAATAGGCAGTTTTAAAACAAGACCAGTTTCTAACATTTACTTTAGGATGAGATGTATTAGGCCATGCAAGTACCTGCTTCTCTCCATTGAGTCCTGTGTATTTTTGGTTTAGTTTTTATTTTCATTAGTATATGAGAAATAGATTCTGCTTGTATGGACATTTTCTGTCAGAAAACATATTACAAGGCACATCCTCCTTATCCAAATAGCGTAGGCATGGAGCAATCCTTCCATGGCTAATGATATGGTTGTGTATGATAAATGCTGTCAGTGCTCTTTTGTGAAGGCTGTTTGCCTTCTCCCTTCTCTTGATTGTTCAGCTAGCAGAATGAGTTCAAAAGGCTTGTGTTTATGCAGCTAGTGGTGAAGGGAACAGAAAACCAGGATCTTTGTGAAAAATCATCCTGCAGAATGCGGATTTTTGAAGTTTCGCACCATTATATTATGTTATTCTTTTCAGCGACTGCTGACAACATCCTATTTAGTATTGCCAACCTTTTCTAGTGTTTCTTTTCTACATAATTTGTGGGACCTTCTTTTTATTTTATTTTTTAACTACTGAATAGTCATCTGACACCTTGTGAAACGGGACCTGAGTACTAATGAAGCTGAAAGAGTGTGTCATCCAAAGGTGCTTTTGACAAGACAACTGTGCTGCTCCAGCAGCTTGCAGCTGCCAAAAGGGCCAATTCTTACCTTCCATTCCCACACTCCATCCCATCTTGTCACTTCATTCTGAACATTATATAGCTAAAGCTGACTTAGCTAAAGCACAAACACACAAAGGAAAAAAAAAAAAGAAGAAGAAGAAGAAGAAAAGAAGTCATAGAGCTCCAAGGCTGCTGAAATTGAGGAGTCAGGACAGTGTGTGCAGGAAGGAGGGTGAACAGCTCTCTTTGTCAGCCATATACTTACTGCTTTCTGTCTCACCTCAGGGTGATGAGGTCTTCTCTTATGCGATGAATATACCCAGGCATCTGAAGAAATGCAAAAAAAGCTGCAGTGAGCTAGGAATGATAAAGTTTACTCAGAATCTAGCCCTAGGAGGTGAGTTTCACTGCACAGAGTCCTGAGGTAGGACTTGTCCCATGGTGCTGATGCTGGGGACACTGGGGACTTACAGAACTTGAGGCAAGGCAGCTAAGGCACTTTGCAGTTTTAGCTGTGTGAGTAGGAGGAGGCCTAGAGGCTGAACTTAATGTTTTGCATCAGGTTTATAACAGAAGGTAAATGTGTGAGAGAAAGAAGTGCAGAGGTGTTTTGGAGTTTGCATTCACATTCTGATGAAACCAATTCCACTGAGTTTCCTTCGGCTATTTTTCTGATTTCTCGGTGGGGACCCTCAGAGGTTAGGAAAAAGCCCAGGTAAAGCATTTGCACTTCTAAAATATAGCTTTGTACTGGCACTAGGCCTTTGAGTTAGCCTTGGCTATTACTCCCTGTGCTTAGTATGAAAAAGTGTTTTACATGCACTAAAATGCCTAAGAAGTTGTTCCACTTCCCCACAATGAAGCTACTTTTATTTTCAGTAAAATGTCTTCAGATTTTTGGAAGCATTTAACACTTTTTACTTGCTTTTCTTTTCCATTAAGAAAAGTAGCAGGGTCCAGCACCCCTGAAGAGAAGGTGAACCTGTGGTTGATAGAGATCTCTTAGCTGTCGTGTGGTGAAGTGTGAACTCATCTTGCCTCACTAAGGAAACTTTGACAGAATCACCATCTCCCTGTAGTGGTCATTAGGACACAAAATGATTTTTGAGGATTTGGAAAAGAAAAAATTCTGTTAGAGTAAGTGTTACTGATTTTATCATTGCTGGCTTTATATGTGGCTGCTGTTTTATTTTTTTACCAGCCAATAGGAACATTTCTAGTTCCTTTAAGAGAAAAAGGGGTTTAAGGAATTGTCTGTCATGGAGTGAAATGGTAGGCTCAGAGAACCTGCTATTTTTTATTCCTCTTAGAATTTATACATTGTCTTTCCCATTCTTTTTGGATTTCAGATGCTTATTTCAAAAAAAAACCAAACCAAACCAAACCAAAACAAAAAAACAAACAAGCAACAAACAAACAAACAAAAAACCATTTGAATGCTGAACTGTACTAAAGCAAGCACATTGTATATCTGGTGGATAGTACATCTGTGCTCACACAAAGGTGGGCAATGGGACATTCTCCAAGATGGTATTATACCACATGCTATGATTTGACTCATGTTTTACTAGAGATTTCAGACGCTCTCATTTTTATAGCAACGTCTTCATTTAGAGATGTTTATTTTTTTAACTTTCACCTTAGCATCACTGAGAAAGTTTTACCTGCATTTCTCTATCTATGTTATATGAATGCAGTCTGTACCATGAAAATACGGTATAAAGCCAGAATCCTTTCATTGATTCAAATAACTGATCATGGGGTTCCTCCTGTATAGAATCATTTGAGGGTATACTATCCAGTTTTTCATTATCTATGAAAACAGAGATTCAAGAAGACTAAATGATTATGTAATGATGATTAAACACCAAAGCCTTTCTCTAACAGAGAAATGAAGTATGAACTAATTACTACTGTTTGCTAGTAAAGATTGATCCATTTATCATTGTACTCTCTGTAATGATAAAAGCTTTGCGCCCCCCCCCCCCCCCCCCCCCCCGCCCTGGTTTTTAACGCAGTGGAACTCTTAAGATCTTTTAAATGTTTTAAGTTTAAGAGAAAGGCCACATCACTTATTGGGGCTCAAGAAGTCTCAATTAAATTGTGATGACCTGAGGAGTAATTCTGCCACAACTACCTTTGTGCTTTTAACCCGTGTCAGCGCAAAGTAAAATGCTAAAAGTTTAATGCTAAACCTTAAACCCATCAAAGTTCAATCTTCTTCACTGAGAAGTAAGTTAACAGTTATGACTTTAAAAAAGTGAAAGCATTCACTTCATTGACTAGATTGGATCAGTTGACAGAGTAACCCATGAAGCCACTGAAATTTGGTCATGCTTCATCAAGTGCTGGAGTTTCAGCATTCTTCTCTGGTATCCTGCGAAGAGCAGGGGAAAATTGCATTTAACTCGTAGGATGTCCCATGCCCAATGGTTTAAATGTGGAGATAAATCTGCATTCCTCTTCTTGCTTTGAATTTCATTTTAGGCATCAGCCATAGGATAGTAATAGCATTATCATGATATGGGTAGCAGTTGAATTAGATGATACGCTCTCACTTTTGTTAAAGACAGGACATTTCTTTTTAAAATAGGATATAGAATAGATAGTAAGACCTTTGTAAAATTCAATTTTTACTTTCTTGGGCCAACTGTCTCATGCTACTATCATCTTTGCTTCAGACACAGCTTTCCCGTGCTTGGATGACAATAAACTTGGCTCTTGAGTTCTGCCTTGCAATGCTGTGACAGGCCCCGTGCAGCCGAGGGGGAACTGATTGTACAGAACACTCAAAACATCTTAAGCAGAAAAAAAGTCTGTGGTCTTCCTTGGCTAGTAAAATTCCACTGGAGAGAACTCCAACAGGACATCCTAAGGAAAATAAATAGGTGAACAAATCCAGTACAATGAACCCTGAAAAACTGTGTCTTGAGCAGCAAGACTGGCCCCCAGGGTTGAGAATACACAGACAATCCCTACACTTTCTTACTATAAGATGCCTCCTTTCCTGTCTTGTTCGCACCTTGTCTGAATGGTGCTGTTTGGCCCCAAAGTACAGGCACACATCAGACTGCTTTTGTCCCCAAACACCTGCAAGTTGAGGCTGAAACTCTTTCAGTAGAAGATATTTGTTTATCCAGGCAGTTACAGAGGAAGAAGATTGTAAGCAAGTAGATCAGATGATTAACATGAAGAGTTTGCTCTCAAAATGGCAAACATAACACACAAAATGTGCTTCTTGCAACCACACTAGCAGATTCAAAACTTCACCAGAGACAAATAATGAAGCCAGTTCTAGTACTTTCCTTTTCTTCTATGGAGCTGTAGCATCCGATCATTTCTATTGAACTGACCTTTGGAAAAATGTAACAGGGTAAATGACAAACTGCTTGCCAGCTTTGAAATTTTGCAGTAAAAGGAAAATTTCTGATCAAAATTTCACTAGGACACTTTATACCTCTTTTCATAGCCTTTGAAATCTTCAATAAAAATGTTTACTGCTGCCACTGCTGATGAAGGCATATAAAAAAAAGTTTTACAGTGTTTTTCTCAGTATTTCTCCTTTTTATTTTGAATTTTATTGAATTCAAACCAGGATGAATGTACAGACAAGTCCAAACCAAAAGGATGTTATTATTTTTTGTAGCTACTCTTTCTGAATGACTGGAGATTTTTGTCAAAATTTGTAGTTTCATTGTTCTGAAATGACAAATGAATGGGCTGATAAGATGTAAAAGCTTAGGGAGGACACTCGTAGAAATTGCTCAACTCATTACACAGTTGTATTCCTTGCTATGTATTGCTTGTATTGTTAGAGCAGAAAAAAGGAAGGCAATAGGCCTGTAGTCTGTTTCTCTGCTGTTGTCTGGTAGGTATATGTCCTTTCTCTATAGGCAAGTTAGGAAGTTTCTTGGTCTTGCCTTTTCTTTCCTTCCCTGTCCTTTCTACTCCCTTGACCTTTTCCTCTTCTTATGCCAAGTGGATCTGACAGTGATCTTGATAACGTAATTTTTTATAAGATTTTCAGTTTAACTTTAGAATTAAATCTTTTAACTTACATTTTAAATAAAAGATTTTCACTCTTATATTTTGGTTCTCTGGAGAGCTGAAATTCATTGCTCCATAAAGCTGTACAATTGCGGCCACCATAAGGTGCTTCTTACTCCTCCCTTCATGCTACAGATTTTATGATTTTGCAATCCACTCTTTGTACTGCAGCTGTAGAAAACACCTTTTATTACCTTGATTTTGTGAAGACATCTTTACAATCAATCCTTTCTCAATCAGTATTTTTTTTTTTCCCCCCAAAAAAAGTTTCAGTGGTTTGTCTGTTTGATAGTCTTATAATTAGGTTGCCCGGAGTCCCAGATGGTTTCATAGTTTAGTTCCCAGGTCCAGTTGTGTCCCACATGCTCATTTTGCTCCATGGAGCATTTCCATCGCTTCTGCACCTCTCCATTCAAAGAAAACCCAAGAAGGTAAACATAAAGTTTCCTGGGGTGGATGATCAGAAGATAGGGACTGCTGGGTACATTGTGAGGTACTTTTGCCTCCAAAGTAGCAACAGTTGTGTTGGGTTTAAAACAAATCTGCATTTTGTTGAAGTAGTTGAAATGTTCTTGTGTTCCCTCAGAAAGACTGGAGAAGGAATGGGGGAAGTAGCAGTGAGTTCCAGCATTGCAGCATATCAGTTGGGCTGCCTCAGGGGGGGGTCTTTTTCATTCATCACCTACAGATAACGATGTGAAAAGACACTATTCCTACTAAATTGTAGTGTCTCTTTGTTAAAGCAATTATTTATAGCATTTCTCTAATTACATCTACAATTCCTCATTACTGTTGTGAGGACTGACCTTCAGTGTCCTCCAACAGACTCTCCTTGAGAGCATATGCTTCTTATCCCTCTTCATTTTAGCTACATACAAGGAAAAAGGTCAAACATTTGCAGGTCTCTGTCTTTGTCAGACACATGTTCACAAGAAGACAGTGAGGCTATATCCTCTGGAACAAGTAATGAAAAAGAAAAAAAATCTTCTGTTTTCAGGATAATTGATTTTCATGCATTTAAATGTATAGTCTGTAAAGGGCTGATTTACCATGTTATGGAATATTAACCATTTTCCGTCAACCTTATCCTCCAGTTATGATTATATTTTGCATGTAGAATTGAGTATTCAGCTGGGTGCAGAGCTATGGAAGCAAATTTTCCTATTTCTAATTGCACTGTTTGCTTCAGTTGCTCTTGTAATAGTATTTTGATTCAGCTGAACATGCAGTTTATCCTGCCTGTTTAACATAAACGCCCTGAAAATTTAGCTCATATATATATATGAGCTAAATTTTCAGGGCGTTTATATATATATATATATATATATATATATATATATGAGTATTCACTGGGTTTTACAATGATCAGATTCTTGGCTCTAAAATGTCAGCAGGGATGAAAGAAATAATTATATAATTTAGGTTTGCTAGCATCCTTGTAATTATTTTATTTCATAAGAAACCAAAGGCAACAAACAGTTCAAGGGAAAAGACAGAACATTGCAGTAACAGAGAACAAGAAGTCGCTGATCAAAGTTTAGAACCAAATTTCAAACATGGTAGAAAATAAAACATTTTAGATCACTTTTTCCTATTCCTTCAAACACTATAAAGTCAAAGACGCCTGACACTCAGAAAAATTCAAAAGGCACTAATGCATGCAACTATTTCCTGTATAGGGTCTAGGAGTAGCCATTTCTTATCATACACAGTTTTCACTTTGTACAAAACCCAATAATTCTAGCAGAAAAATAGTACTATTAAATAGTACTATTTCACTGTTATGACCCTCAGCTTCTGGATAAGCCTTGACGGTTACCGTAAAACTACCTGCGAGGAAGTATATTATTAACTCCTGGTGCATGTATGAATTTTCTTATAATTGCTGAGCGATGCTGCTTTCTGCACTTGCCTCGCAAAAAGGGCAGGGGGGAGCAGCCGCAGCTACAGGCAGCATCTGGGAACCATGGGATGCTGCCACAGCCCCTGCTTCTGGCTCCCCACTCTCCTCATCGGGGCGATGCGGCTGCCACAGCGCCTTGGAGAGATGGGGCTTTACAGCTGCTTGCTGCAGACAGGGCGGCACAGGCATTCCTGTGAATCTGGCCAACACCCTTTTTATAGGGTGAAATCCTATCCATGTGAAATCAATGGGATATTTGCCATCGACGCTGGCGGGGTCAGGGTTTACTCCCAGAAGTTCTTCATTGTAATCTGAGATGGGCAGGCAGGCATCACTGGGAATGTGGAAAAAAATCCCTCAACTTGCAACAGTTTGCTCCTGGTGGGCCCAGTTTTCCATTGTTTTGAATATGGGATTTTATGTTTTACTGTGCCCGAAGCTTGGCAACTTGGAAGTTAGGACTTACTCTCCATCCCCGCCAGGCACCAGCTGAAATTGGTGAGGGAGCCTTTAACTCAGGCTGCTTTCCAATGCTGACTGTAACCCACACTTCCACTCGTGTTTTTCCTTCCCCAAACCCTTTCGGCCCCACCCGGCTGCTTGTTTGCAGGGTGATGCACAAACAAGCCAGGGGGTTTCCTCTGTCTTTCCTCAGCACCGGTGCTCTGCTCCCCTTGGGCAAGGGGGAGGCTGCGGGGTCTGCGGGCGATGCAGGAACCGGGATGGGGTTTTGAAGAGCGGAGCACGGCACATCTGTTGTTTCTCAGATTAGAATTGAGCCCCTAATAGTTGAATAGTTGTCTGACAATTTGCAAGTTGGATTTATAAACCTGCCCTTGTAAGAGGCTGAGTTATAAACGCGCCGTGCAATTTATAGAGCCTGCCAGTGAATCTTAACGGCAAACTCTTGATTTATGCACCGTCCTTTTAAACAGTGATTTTTAGTTTGTTTTTTTTATTAAAGTATTTCAGTACGTGGTAAGTCAGGGAAAAAAAATTCCATATCCTAAACGGGATTAGCAAATCTTAAATCAGATCTGTAAGTCCTACAACAGATTTACAAATCATACCAATAAATCCAAAATAAAACCTCACTTTTTTTTTTTTTATTTTTCTCCTTTGGCTTTCAAATCCTGATTTTGCAGCTGGTTGGTAAGGAAGTGATTTATAAAGCAAGAATTTAAAGCTCAACTGTCAGCATGATCAACTCTGAGAGATTTGGCTCTCACATCTTATCTGAGTGCTTTGATTTACAAGCTGTAGTCAGGCTTTCTCTATCGCGGATTTTCTCCTGAAACTTGGATTTGTTTATTATGAGATCTACAAAAGGTTAAACTCTCTGTATGCCACAGTTCGACTGGCCTGGCAGTGTTATGGAAAAGGTGATACCTAATCAGATTGCAGCTGGCAAAAGTGCCCTGCATAACATTTGGTTGTCAGAGAAAACAAACAGCAGCTGAGCAATAAATTCTTGAAATGTTAATAAGCTGAGATCCCTGGTTCTTTCTTCTTGCCTGTGTCTGTAAGGCACAATGTACACCTTCAAGAACTACAGGAATGAAGGTGTAGGTCCTCATGTTGCAGTGTGCTTGTTTAAGTTCCACTGGAGGTAAGATTAAACATAGGTTACAGGCCTTACTGTGTGTGGATGGACTTAAGCACATGCTTAAGCTTGTACTTGAGTATATTACTGAATGGGACCGTATTTGATATCTGATTCTTTTTCAGATTTAAGGTCAGTTTTTCTTTCTAACCCATGTTAATAGCTGGCTTCGAAATTCATGAAAATAAAAATGCCAGGCAATTAAAACTACATAATTACTGAATGCATTCTGGAAACTGAAATCAATGTAATATGCTATCTCCTTCCCAGGGAAAAAAACAAAACACAAAAACACCAACAATTGAAAGCAGCTTCAGTGACAAGAGGATATTTAATTTAGAGAATATTTATGTGAATTTGTTTCTGCTTGACAAATTAGCTACTGCTAATCAGGTAAGTAATTTAAAAATCACTTTCTATACTCCAGTGTTCACTTTAAGTACCCATTTTTTTCTGTATTGATAATCCAGCTTTTCTTTATCTCATGTAACATGTTTTCCTTCTACCTACTCTTCACCTCCCCTTTATTGATTTAATACCAAGAATCTTTTCACATTAGAGAATCTGGCAAACAGCGTGTAAGGGGTCTGCATCTCCACTACTGTTTGGATTTGCTTGCTGACATGTGCATGCAAACCTTGTAGTTTAATAAATGGATGTTTCACTCAATTTCTCTGAGAGGTCAATTTTGTTATCATTTGAGCTCCTTGAGAACCTCTGGGCATCTGAAGCCAGTAGACACTGTGGCAGCAGAGTTATAACTTGAAGTCTAGACCCATGTTAATACTTTTGTCATTTAATTAAGTTGATCGGTATTTATTTAAACTCAAAAGCAAAATCTTGGTTGTACTCTAGAGGTTTAAAATACAAATGTTTAAGATCATATATTAGGTGGTGGAAAATAAGTGAGCCCATAAAAATAAATTGGAAGCTGGTTTAATACTATAAAAGGCGATTATTTTAAATTTCTGTATTATCTTCCTAATATGACTATTTTGCCTAGTTTTGAAGCAGTTATTGCCTCTTGTTAAAATTTGATTAGGACCAGCTATTTTACACACAAATATATTTGTATTAAGAAAGCATGTACCTGCCAAATCCAAATGACACTAACTGCAGCTGTCGGAAAGGTGTTTAACTAGGGCTGAATGTCGCTGGGTTATTGCTTGTTTAGTCTAGCATTCCCTTCAAGGCACAAAGCAGGCAGGGGGACAGCCAGCCAGTGCTGCTCTGTACTCTGACCTAGTTACTTCTAGAGCTGTTTTAGGACTTTCATATGTTCAAGACACAGCTGACACGTTAAAGCAGAACCTGTGGAAAAAAAAAAACAGCAAGTCCAATGTTATTTTCTGGTGAATTTGCCAAAACTCCTTACAAAGTGGTCAGGAAGGTTCTGGTGCAGCCGATCACACAACTTTTAGTTTGATAAATGTTGTGATTTGTCAGACAGCCACCTGGATTCGAGGAGATGAGAACCGACGTGCTGGTGCCGACTGATTACACAGTGATTATCTAAATCCTTGCTTGTTGTTGGAAGCTGTTTACCGAGCACAGCAGCCCATCAAGAAGAGACTTCCCAATCTGAACAAATAAATTGAGTAATCCTAATAGCAAACAAAGTGTTACAGAAATAATGAAAAACTCCAAGGGGGGTGGGGACTGCAGTGTGAATGAAAACTTTGTCAGTACATATCATCCTCACTAGTGCTTGTTGTTAAATTTTCAGGGGCCAGGCACAATTGTAACTTCATGGCAGGGCAGCAGGTTATACTGATAACGAGATATTACATAAAGATAAACATAATTACAATCATGGGTCTGTGCCTTTTTTTTTTTTAAACCTATTTATGATAGTAGCACAGTTTTAATAATGCATGGGGTTGTTCCAGAATAAATAGGTGTCTATTACTGCTCAGGAAAACTGTATTTTATTTTACTCGTGCTTGGTTTTACCCAAGCATATCAAAACTACCTCAAGGAGAGCTACAGGAGTGGAAGAGCCATTTGATCTTTGATGAAAAGGAAAACAAGAATTCAAAAATATGCGTTGTGGCTTCTGTGGTTCTAACAAATCAAAAGAAATTTCATATAGAAAATGGCATAAATATATTTACTATTCTACCTTGGAGTAATGGACACTGAAATCTACTCAAAAAAAGCTTATACATCTACAAAATTGAGAAGTAGAATATATATATGTATATATTATTATTGCAATTGGCATACATGCATACATCAAGGACGTTTTATGTTTTAATTTTTATTTTATTTTCAACTACAGATCAAAATTTTCCTTGAAAATCCTCTTGGGTAAACCAGTTATTATAGACATTGGAGACTTGATAGGAGCAAGGGTGTAGTAAAGAAATTGAAGTGAAAGGTCTCTTCTGCATTGTCCTGTATTGTGCTGGAGGAGGACTAGAGCATCACAGGGACCTTATGTGAAGTGCCATCATATGGCATCCAGGAATAACATTTTAGGCCATATTAAAGAGCTCAGGGGATGGACATTTTATAGCCTGAATTTAAAGTGTCACTTGAACAGCCCAGAGCTTGATTTCGCAATTGTATGTTGGGATTGATCCTGATTTGTACTGAACTAAATGGGTACAGATTGAAGATCATGGTATAAACAACAGGTCTCATCAAAATGTGTTTCTACTTTTCTTGGAAAATTCTGTTCTTTCCTTTAAATACATGTTAATACTTATTTCAGGTTACTCTAATGTGACTCACAATGTCTCAGTTTATCTAACCAAAGCAAGAGGTTTCAACCTGGGAGAACTTGATGTTAAAAAGTGTAGTTTTGCATTTATTTATTTTTACTATTTATTTATTTTTACTATAGTTTATGCTAACGCTACTGTAGATTTCTCATCAGTTGAAGCTCAAATAATTTGTACCTTGTTCTTCTCAATGTCCTCAATGCTGCCTGTACTGAAGCACGGTTCACTTCAGGGACTTGTCACGGCACAAAATGAAAACTATTACTGGAAAGCAGTTCAGAGGAAGCTTTGGGAAAATGGGGGTGTTTGGCTTTTTAAAATACAGTTCTTATGAAGTGCTGTGACAGCTTACAAGGATCAGATTGAAGCTTTTCACAGGGAAAACATCTCAGCAGTCCTAGGAGCAAGTGTTTTACTTCTGTTCAGTTCAACATTCAGCCTTTAACTAAACATTTTTTTTTCTGATTTGCTTTTATGTGATTGATATCTTTATTTTTATTTACTTTTTTCCCCTCCAAATTGGAAATAAGAAAAGTTGGAAATAACCCTCATTCCCACATGTACCACCATTTTTGATGGAGGAAAAGTTTTGGTCTGTTCTTTCCACCAGCCTAACACACAATTTTGCAGCTGTGTTAATGCACAAG
The DNA here is from genome assembly GCF_964034855.1 of Anser brachyrhynchus. NCBI lineage: Eukaryota > Metazoa > Chordata > Aves > Anseriformes > Anatidae > Anser > Anser brachyrhynchus. The sequence goes on along the minus strand of NC_137696.1, from coordinate 85,981,998 downwards.
CATATACAGTTATGAAGAGCCCTAGTTCGCTGATATGCTCAAGGAGGCTCCAAGCATTAAAGATAAGCTGTTGCATTTTGTTCTGCTGTAAAACACAGACGTTTCTCAGCACAATAAAAAGAGAGATGAGTAAATGTGGTTTGTATTTAACATTTGAGGTTTCCAGCTTGTTCTGGACAGGAAATAGAGAACAATAAGCTGTTGCTATCTGTTCTCACTGTTTCCCAAACCTACCTCCACACTCTCACTGAGAAAGAAGTGAAGGAAAAAAGAAAGCTCTTCCTTCTGGGTAACTGGAAGACGAAAAGGCTTCATAGTGAGACAAGAGAATAGTAACCCTCTATACTATCTTCTCTGTGTAAGGAGAACAAAGACTGTTTTCCTGGCCTTTTGCCTTGTCTCTCCCCTTTTCTCCCTGGGTGGTGGAAATCATCCAACTCACAGCAGTCCCTGCTTGTGGGGAGAAACCACTCTGACTTCTTTCTGTGTTAAGTCTCTTGGGAATTAGTCTCAGATTCGATAGGGATTCTCTGTTCCTCAGAAAAAATGCATGGTATTGGAGTGAGTTTGCAAATGTGCTGGCTTACAGAGTTTGAAATGATTGTTAACCTTTCATGGAAAGTCCTGAAGGAGAAATGAAGGTAACTTTACAAACCCATACAGATCTTAACAGCTCCTTCCATGAGTCCTCATATCAGAGCAGATTTAAAGAACAGAGAGGCTCCTGATGGGATAAACTTTTTTTAAAAAAAAAAAAAAAAGTCTTTGAATTACAGGTCAGGCTTTGCTTTTTAACAATGAAAGAGATGTAGGAGCAGGTATTGACTTCACAATGATGCAGATTAGGTTTGTGTACTCATGCAGACACAAATGAGAATTCAAAGCCAGGCACCATCTCACAGAGGGAAGAAATGGAAAATTAAACCTCTCATTATTGCATTGGAAATTATAGGATTATATCTATCACCCATAGCATATGATAAATGTTAGAGCCAGCTTTGCTGAGTGGATTTGCAAGACTGTTTGGAAAACTAGAAATTTAGAAGTACTAGTCAAAGAAAGAAATAATAATTGCAAGTTGTTCTTATATATATAAGTTGTGATATATATAACTAAATTCTTCTCTGTTTAAAAAAGCTTTATCTCTTCAGCTTCATCTACTATTTAAGTTAGATTTCACAGTAGACTAAAAGAGCAACTTAATGAAGACCATATCTTTAAACATCTGCATCCATTTGATCAGTAGACCAAATCACTGCTTCCCTTAGGTGTATGTGATCTGACCCTCTTCTCACTGGCTTCACTTGCAGGAGGGATTTATAGTGTTTAATTTTCTATTCTTAATACTCATCTGTGCTGTCAGCTTATTTAATAAACATCTAATATTAATCTAATTCAACAAGATGATGTTTAATATGAGGAAAGTTCTTTTACTTTTTTTTCCTACTGCTATCATAAATTTGTATGAAAAAACAGATGAATTAGAAAAAAAACACAGAAGTGGCATTTAGAGTTTAGTAGTGAGCTGTCAAACACTTTTTTGACTTCTTGATGTAACAGAAAAAATAAACTTAAATATTTTTTCACTGGCACTTAAAAGTATCTTGGAGTTAATGTACTTGTCTGAGGAAGAGAAGAATTTGACCTAAATGGTTACTTTTACCATTTTGGTTTATTATCCATTACAAATGTGAGTGCTTCCAAATATGATGGTCTGTGGAGTACAGCCACATCCAGGCGAGGCGGGTGCGTTCAGGTTTCTCAGGCATTCATGATCAGTGAATGGAATGAATTGTTAAACCGTGCTAAATAAGAACAAAAGCCCTAGTGAAGTATTCCCTTACTTAGAAGCAGCTTTCTCTTTCAATCTCCTTATTCAGTTACATCATGAGATAATATGCAGGAGACATTGAGCCAGAATTGCTTTAATCGAATAAAGAAACTGAAAAGGACTTCTACCCCCGGTATCATTTTATTGAGACTAATATTGTTATTGTCTGCAGCGTCCATATCAGACGATCTGGATTGATTTAATCATTTCAGGCAAGGTTACAGAGAGTATACTCAGTATGTGTCCATCAGTATATCTTTATGAAGATCAGTGCCCTCATACTGATTTACATCAGTCCAGGGCTTACCAGGTAACTTCGGACCCCAGGAGTTTCAGGGAGTTTCTGGATGACCTCTGACTGTTTCACTATTCAAGAAGCATGAAAGGGAGAATCGTTACTTTAAAAGATGTGGTATATACTATTTCCCATGTGAAAGCTGGCTGCATTTTACCAGGTGAGAGGTGGCAAGAGACTGTCATTGCCCTTGCCCTCTGTGATGGTGGGGGCAACTATGCAGCCAGCACAAGACTGGACCTGTTTCTGTGCTCAGGGAACAGAGAGGGCTGCCAAGTGCTGATGACTGCCAAGGGTAAATGATTACTAGGAATGCAATGAGGTAAGGAAAAGCTTCTTGGTTTTCCCCCTCCTCTAGTACACCCATATGTGGTCAACCACAAGCTGGACTGAATACAATGTTTGAATCAAGCCAGATGCAATAATCCTTAAATCAGCCTATGACAAGGTGAGAGGGAAAGAAGAACATGGTTACTCAGGTTTGGCAGCATTGGCTTGATAGTTCCACTAAAAGTACTGCATTTTTTAAAAACATGAATGGACTGATTTAAGGCATTGCTGTAATTAGGCCTTTGGTGATCATAATTAGGGGTTCGTCAGCTAACACAGAATGGTGTTTGAGAACATGTTCTTAGGGTCCGAATGCCAAAATGTGAGGTCTTGATTTGTGTTTCTATGTTAACAGGCTCTGTGAGGGGATTTACATCCACAAAATGTTTTCTTGGTAAGCCATGTGCTTAGTCACCAAACTAATGAGGGTGACACAAACAACAATATTTCACTCTTGCTGCTCAGTCTACTCTTGTTCAAAAGATTTCTGTTGTCAAAGCAGGGGAGAAATGATAGCATACGCTTATTGAGCCTCTGTGACATATCAACAACAAAGATGAGATTGAATCTGAATGTTATCTGAACAGAACATCATCAGAAGAGGTGGCCATGGGCCTTCACAATTGTCCATCTAAGTGTCCAGCTGACAGTTGTAAATGGCAAATATATTCCCTGAAACACACACCAGTTCTGGAACAATTTGTGAAGGGGAACAGGTCATGATTGACTTAACTATCACTAATAGTAGCCTGTAATTATTATCTTGTTAGGCCATGCTCCTTTAAAGAGACCCCCTGGGAGAAGCAACTAAGTCAAGGGCACATCTTGCATAGATCTCCCCCTATAGAGCTCTCTGTGGGATTACTCTTGTGTTTAGCCTTGCTGTTGAAATAATCAATTACGTTCATCTTCTAATTAATGAACTAGTATCTGTTTCATAGAACATGCTCATGCCATAATTATCGCAATTGTGTTACCAGTGGAGCACTCAGGGAACGAACGTGTGTGGAGTGCTACTGAGCTTGAATTGCAGTCTGTGGGGAGGCAAAGGTAATGTTTCTTATGCTATTGAGTGGACTTTTTTTTTCCTGATGAGAAGATACAAAAGAATCTGATCAAAATGCCAATAATGAGACATTTTTTTTCTTGATTTAACAGTGTATTAATCATACACATCCATATTAACCATAACCATCTCTTTTATAATCAGAATTTACTTGGGTTTTAATTCAAGCATTTATTGTATCTCAAGTCCATCCTATGAGGTAGGAAAAGTCTCTAACTCAGTGAACATGTAGAAAGAAAAACCTCTTCATTTTACTTCTTACTATTTGTTATAGTATACTGTTAAACACTTTTTTTTTGGTGTATAAGGTTTCAGAATTCCATGGTATCTTGAAAATCTTTAATAAAAAGTATATTAAGTGTCTGAATAGAGGCTTTATGGGGAAAGAACTAGATGGGCAGTTTGTTCACTTGGAAAGTGATACTTCCATTCCAAATGAGTTTGCCTTATAATATTTCATACCTCATATCAATTAAATTCTATATTGAAAATAGGAGGAAAAAATATATATGTAAGATCCTATTAAAGCCAAGAAGAAATGCCACAGTGAATTACTGGGGCAGTTCTTTAACTAATGTAAGTTGGCCTGAATCCACAGAATTAAGAAAGGACCTAGCTCTTTAAGTTCAGCCTTCCAGTGAATCTAAGTGTGACTCATAAATGCATACATGTACATATAAAATTTCTTGTATGTTATTCAAGGATTAGTTATAAAAATGGCTTTTCTACATTCCTCCTGGAATCTGAGAATATTATACATATTTATGCCAGTGAATTGGGACATACAACAATGGAAGGTAGTTGGGAAGATCATATAAAGTGCTCTTTGTACTTAAAAACAACTGACTAGGCTCTGAGTACACTTCTATCAAAACTGAAACACATACACACAAAAAAGCAAGGGATTAGTTTGGATTTGTTTTTTTTTGTTTTGTGACTTTTTTCCCCATTCAGTTTCCTTGTTGTCTTTTGAGCATCTTAGACATGGTTTAAAATTTGCATTTCATTTGGATATACATCTGGTATTTATCTGCACAGAACCTATTTGTTACTGATCATCTCATGAAGGGGTGTTGTTTTACACCTAATAAAATAATCCTCTATTATGTAGATGTAACAGAAAATGTCTGCTTTATATAATTAAAGTTTTAGACAAAACAAGAAAAAATTTCCATTAATAATTTACACATGATAATCAAAGCAAGTTATCATATTCACTACTCCAGAACAGAGACAGGATGTAATAATTTTCTAAAAATTAAAGTAACTATTCTCACTTTGGCTTCCTCATGCATTTGTGTGCCATGTTTCAGCCTGAAGCAACTTTTAATGGTTGCGTTATGAAACTCTCAAAGTGGCTGTAATGAAGACACTGACAAAACGAGCAATATTGGTGTTGCCCAGTGACACTGAAAGTTACACTCAGGAAGTTATATAGATCATTACACAGTGGACTTATATCAGGTGCCAAATTATGGGATTAAAGAGAAAATACTATGCGAGCAGCTTATTCCAGAGTTTTCTTCTCCAATGTTTCTTTTATCTGTCAGTAAAATGTCTCAATTTTCTTGTAGTGACAGTGTGTGAATATTGAATAAATGGACCTGTGTCCTGATCCGGATGGAAATTTCCTAGTGGAAATTCGGTATGGTCAGCTGTACCAATGCTTTAACCTGGTATGTAGCTGTGGATGTGTAGTTGTGTTAACAGTAGCACACAAACAGATGGCAGTTTTGGAAGCTGTGCTGGACTGTGCTATCCCTCTTCCCCCCAGAAATATCAGGAAAAACATTTCTCATGAAGAGGCATGTGAGCACTCTGTATGGAGTTGTGATAAATTACAGGTGCATAGTAAATTAAATTTATGATAGTTACCTTTGACCTCCTCCTATATGCTTTACTTATTAATCGCATCTCTACTGGGATCACTTCTGTTGAACAGCTTCCAAGTTTTCCAATATTTTTAAACCAGTCTGCTAGATGTGTGCATGAATATGTCGTACATACTGAAGGAGGGAAGAAAGGTGAGTCTGAGACCTCTCATCAAGGAAAAATGTTTCACTGATTTGGAAAACTGAAAGAGAATGGAAGAAGAGGAGGAAAGTTATAGCTTGGAGCACTGCTAGATTAATATCAGCACATTCCATTTGCACTTCCTCTTATTGACTATATTATGTTGGTGCTTTGCCCTTCCCCAACAAATACCTAATCGTCATTAGGTACAGTAACCAAATCTGTTCTCCTTCTTTATCCTATTCTGGTTTCATATCTTGGGTGATAAGTCAGTGATTCAGTCTCTGTGCTGCCCTTGCCCATGTCCCCATACTGACACTTTCAACCTCAACATATCAGTTGTGAAAAGGGGTCTACATAAACTCACTCAGAATGTCAGCACTGGTAAATTGTACTCCTTCCTTTCATGAGCCAGTGAAGATAAAAATACTATCCCAACACCATCCATTAAATGCATTCTCTATTTATAGAGAATATATTAGAATGATACTACGGATATTGAATTTATCTTCATGAGATGGGGATGGTCTCATCAGTCATGAGTGTCACAACTAAGCAAAGACACAAGTGAATAATGAAGCCACCCTTATCGAGTACAGATGAATTCAATTTCCTCTGCACTATAATGTCATATTTGATTCAGTGAACTATAACATCTACTTTTTATTTTTTAAGTTGCCCATGGGTTCTATCTTTTTCTCATTCTCTCTTTCTAAAGCCATTTCTGTGATGCATTTTTCTGTTTTTATGCATCCTGCATGTCTTTTTCCTTTGTCTGACATAACGACTAAGTTGAATCACAAATGGTATACACAGAATGAGAACACTTACCACATCAGGTGCCTAAATTCCCTGTTCGTACTAACTTTGCTGGAGGACCTACCCCTGGGAATTATGTTGATTACGCTTCATGTACAGAAGTGTAGGCCACGGATAAAAGGGCTTGTTCTGGCATGTCTGTAAAGCTTTATTCTACTGTGAGTTTTGAAAAAGTCTGTATGTACATGAATCTGTCCATCCCAATCGACAGAGCAGCACAAAGGAGCTAGATTGTAGGAGTGGCTTTGATGTTAAGCAGAAATAACTGCTTAACACAGTGAACACAGACTAAGAAGAATAAACCAAACGTACAATACTAAGAAGTAGTAGGGCATGTGCTGAACAGTCCAGGTAAAAACAAATCAGAAAGCAAAAATTGGTATGGCCTCCCTCTTACTGGGAAACTTTTTAGTATGAGTAGAGCTAATTGGAAAGAGTGTTTCTCCCACCTGCATGTATCCTCTGCCTCTTTCCATGGAAAATGCCTTTGCTGGGTGCTGTCCTCCAGCCTGCTTAGGAATATTTTCCTCCTTGTGATAAAAAGAACAAACACAAATGTGTTGTGTGAGCAGTGCAGCTGCTGCACTGACTCTGAACACAGTGCTATTTTGTACCTAGACTCTATATTCCATATTGCTTTATACAGAAAAGGGCACAATAGCTCAATTTCAAGCTAATTATAACAGTAGAAGATTCTGTGGGAATGCCTCACCAGGTTTTACCAATAAACTCCTTAGAGAAACAAGGAAACATATTCACATTATATTTACCTAATAGATGAGATTCAGTCTATTAGATGAGATATGAAGTAAATTAAATTCCATGGCAGGTGAACACCCTGAGGGTACTGTAGTTTATAACACTATATTAATATTCTGTAAGACCACTGCATGAGCTTAGTACAGCTAACTTCAAAATTAGCTTTACAGGCCACCTGCAGAATTTTTTTTCTGGTTGCTTTCATAGTCAGTGCTGCAATCATAGATAATTTAACATAAATATTAAGTAAATAATTGGTTCAGAATATTTCAAGGTCAGGAACATAAATCTCATTCCCATTTCATGAATACAAACCATAAAAATGCAAGGTGGTGCTTAACTTGGCAATTTGAGTTTCCAATGAGCCATATTCCCTTCCATTTTTGAAAAATAAGAGAAGGCCTAAACAAATTCTGCAGAAGACAGTGACAGAATGTGCAGAAGAATTATTGCAGAGAGAAGATATGATTCAGAGCTCTACGTAATAAATGCTCAGGCTGATAAAATGATTGTAATGAGCACTACTAAGGTTTTAGAGTGCATTCATATAGATTTAGTGGTATGGATATAGACTGAGTTATTATTATTATTATTTTTTTTTTCCTGAAAGCATGATTTCTAAAGATGAGCTCTGGCTGAGATAATAAGACAATGGTAGTGGGTGTGCCACTTTATGACAGTCGTGGTTACAGAATGCTTTCTAATTAGCCTTCAGAAGCTTAAAACTTGCAGGTAAGCAAGAAGTAATCATCACAATAGCTAGGCAATTTCTTAGGCAGAAAAGCACATTTACATTTTGGAGGAGGTAAACTCATTTTGTAATGCAGTTCTCTCTCTAGTACCAGAGCCTGGGTAGGAAATCATGAGGATCCAATCTCAGATGTCAGATTTTCAGCTGCTCCCAAAAAGTCTTGGTAGCTTATAACAGTGTTACCTGGGAAAGGGTCAGCAAGGCAGTAAGTCTATTGTGTGCATTTTCCCAGCATCAGCAGACCCTTGATTTGATTTTTTTATTTTTATTTTCTTAGATACTGCTTGCAATGTTTTCTGTCTGTAATGTGTCTGTGTAGATTCTTGCTTGATGCCCTTGTTCCTAACTTGTCCTTAAAGGTAATGAACGCTTGAAAGGTTGTATTTTAATCAGAGCTTCAGAGAGTTAGTTGGTTTAATTAACCTTCCACTGCTTTCCAAATCCTTCTCAACTCATTTGGTCTCGGATATTATTGTCAAATTGTAAGAGGTGGCTGAGGAAGAAGAGCTGCAGGTGTTCCTCACAGACCAGGAGATGTCTGTTAATGTAAAATTGATCTGAAGAAGTATTTTTATCAGCACTTGTCGCAGAAAAAATGCAGAGTCCACTTTTGGAGTGTGTCTTAGTCAGCTTTTACCTGTTGCACCTGTAGCAGCATAGCAATTCCTTTACGTTTTGTAAGATTTTTGTGTTCTTTGTATTTCAGATCATTAAATATTGAATCTCAAGAAGGTGAGTTTCCTTTAAGGCATTCTATTAAGAGATGTCTATAGAGGATACCTGCTGGCTATTCCCCTACTGCTGTAGGATAATATTCTGGAGATATAAAATTGGGATAGCAGAATCTCCCTCTGGGCTTTCTTTCCTAAGGCAAGTATGCAGAGGCATTGGCTTTGGTGGGGAAGGTCGTGCTTTGTATCTGCTAAGCCTGGTAGCAAAATCCACCAGAGAGAGTTAAAAAGGCACCTGAATATTTAGTAGCTTAAGCAACTGCAGGGAATGTTGCTTAGAAATAATTGAAATGGATTAAAAAGGGGTAAAAATCCCCTGGGATCCTGACAAGAAACCTGAGAGTTTTCAGTCAGAAACGGTTTCACTGTCTTTCCTCATATGTGTAATAGGTGTTCTTTTTCCTGCATGTCCACAAGTAAGGAAGTGTCAGCATGAACTTTTAATTATTAAGTGATGTATTGATTTGAGCATGATTTCTCTCTCAAAATCGAGGTATACCTGTGTGAGGGCAGAGCTAAGAAAGATCCACATAAGAAAGTGTGAGCAAAAATCAAACTTGAAGCAGGAAGACGAGGGATAGAAAATGAAGACAGAAGGATATAAAAATAAGGCAGGGATTATCTCACTTATTCTTGCACCACTGATCATTTTCTCCTCAAATTTATTGAGATACTAAGATGTGTCTTGATTGAATTTTCATGTGTCTGCCAACATTCCTGATTTCGCACTTTGATACTATGTGGGCGCACACCTACTATTAAACTTTCATGATTAAATAATTTCAGTAGGGAAAAGTCTGTTCCACTAAACTGTATAGAAGTCTATAGCTAAAGTCTAAGGGAGACATATGAGGTAATATATACTGTAACTTTTTATATTCTCAGTTCTTCTTACTACACCCTAGAGATAGTGGGAGACAATGGAGACTGTGTAATGAATGACAGAAAATGTGTGTAAAAGCATTGTGTGGTGAATAAAACCTTTAGTCATAAGACCAATAATAGGAGAAGAGAGAAATTAAGAAATATAAGCAGGAAAGACAAAATATCTAGCAGAACAAATGGATATAATCATTTTCAAACATGTCAGCTTGAATCAACTAAGGTAAACAATTGGAGTCTCAGTGCATGCCTGGACTAGGCAAGTTTTGCCACTGAGTACTGTAAAATGGAAAGGAGTCATAAACTGCTGGAGAACAGAACAGGAGTATGTGTCTGACCATTTATAATCTTTTAATCAAACATGGAGCCCATAGCTGGAGTCTGGTAGCTTTGGAGACTACTTTGTCTGTGCATTCATAGACCATTCATAATGCAGTGAGCCATAAAACGCTCTCTCGCTTTCTTGCTTCAGCGGTTTCAACACCTTCCTCTGGGACAAATTTCTCTAATAACAAGAGGTAATTCAATTTTGCTCTTGCTCAGTCCTAAGCAAACAGTTCTGGCTGTTGTGACTTACCACATTTGTGGAAGCTGTGCAGGGAAGATAGCGTAACAGTTAGATGCTACCGGGTGCTCTGTTATAGTGTAAATTGACTAGTGCTTGTAATCTTATGGATATAGTCATTTTGAAAACCTGAAGGTATTTCTTGTTTCGTGGCATTGAGGAAACCAGTCCCTGACACAATGTGCTTTCATTTCTAAGTGTGCTGTAAGCGTGCCTGGGACCCAAGGAGCCCTGGCTTTTGCTGTGGGAGATGGAGGTGATTGCCATCCGTGGGGCTGGGTGGTGTCAATATTTGTGATGGTGGCAGGGTGTTTTTGGTTCTGGCATTGGGGGCAGAGGTGGAAGTGCTGGCACTCCTCCTCCTGCTGTGCATGGCAGGGTGGATGCAAGGAAAAGGTATATAAAGGAGCAGCACCACTTCCCTGCCACTGCACTGCTTTTGAGATTAATGGTAAACGTGCTGTGCTTATTTGAGATCTATTCAGCAGGTAAGCTGAGGAAAAATCTTAATTAAAACAGTTGCATTTCTACCACAGTAATAAGGTATTGGCCAGTAGCAGTGCAATTTGGGGGAAAATTTGGCTCCTTGAGTCTTCAGCACACTGTTCTAGATTGGTTTTATACATACTTTTACAAGTTGGGAATTCACTTAATTTGTAAAACTGTTATATCTGTGAAGTATACCTTGAAATGTTTTCCTTATACATTTCTCTAAGATCTTGTCATATAACTGTTTCAGAGAGAAAGTGTACTTTTCTTTGCTTTTATTCATAATGAACACTTACGGACTTATATTACTGCAGAGAAAAGACGTGATTTACGTCAGAGCATGAAAACACATTTAGAAATCAAATAAAATTTTATTCTATTGTATAAGAATAAAACATTGATTTATGTGTTCTAGTTTAAAAAAACAAAATAGACAAACACAAAACCCCCTCGATGGACAGATTTTCTTTGCAGAATTTCTTGGGCCCTCCTTTGAAGCATCTGGTCTTTTTAGGAATAGGATACCAGGCAAAGTCAACGGTCAGGCTTGTCTTGCCAGATCAAGTGCTTTCTTCCTACAGTTATTTTTCTGTCTAACCTACAAGTTTGAGTCTCATCCAAAGGCCACATGGTGCCAAAACTCTGGTCCTACATTGCACTGACAGGGGGTTTCCCTTCATGTGAGAGTGAAAAAAGCATCCTTACTGCTCCTGAGGATTTCCTGGTTGATGAGGTTCTGAATGCTTCTCTCTTTTAATTTTATTTAGTGTTTTATTTATTAATTTTTCACTTCCAAAGCAGCTTTTTTCACCTGACATGTTCCTATATTTTCCCTTCTTCTGCTCTAGATGGCAATGTAACACTTTTTCATCCACTGGGAGCCTCATGTTTCTGTAAAATTTGTATTAACCTGGTAAGATAGCAATAGATTTATCTTATTATGTGTGTACAGTCCTAGTTTTAATGTCTTCCCTGCCACTCAGCTGTGACTCTTACTCCATCACATGCATCTACCTTCCTTCTTCGTCTTCCTTCTGTCCCTGTCTCACAGGCTCCGTCTCTTGTTCTTGCCACTTTTATTCCGCTAGCTTAATGTTTTGCCAGCATCAGATTAGGCCAACTGTGTATGCAACAGCCTTTACTTCTGCTTTCTTCATCCATTTTGTGACACTTGCCCAAATCTTGTCTTTTACACACTTGTATGTTTCCACCTGTTCCTTCATGCCCAAATTAATGATTTTATACTCATCTCCTTTCTGAGTCTCTTTTTCTTTTTCTGGAGCAAGAATTTAACTTTTATAGAAAGCTCAGTCATGGTGCACTGATAATGGAAAAAATCATGAGTAAACTCTTCTATTTTGCCTGTGAAGCAAAATGTTCTGTACTGCCAAGCCACGCTACTGAAATTAGGAATAGTCTAATAGCATATATTTTCAGTTACTTAAATTAAACTTCACTACATCAGACTCACATTCACCTATTCTTCTGCTTTGTCTCTAAGAGTGGCCAATGATGGATGGTAAGGGAAAGAATATTAGAAAAAATGACTTATAAATTCCCTTCAGGTGGCTCTCGACATTTTAAAGACTTTTTGAACCGAAGGTTTTTTAAGTATTGTAGTTCCTATTTGATAGCAATTTCTTTTAGGATCTGTGGAGTTTGTTCTAAAATTTAATAATGTAATAAATAAGCAGATCTTACTTTTCAGATTATTTAAATTTGATTCCTGACGATTAAATATGGTATCCCTAGCTACTGGGTTATGAGAAATCGTGATTTTTTTTTTCTTTTGAGATGAGATAAAGTGAACTGTATACCATATAACAGAATTGTGCAATGATGCTTTTTGTTTTGTTCATTTTTCCTTTCCTATTAGTCCCCAGTGTTCCATTTACTTTTTTAATCTGCTGCTGAGCATGAAGATGATGTTTTCTGGGGCGATGACTGCAAGATCTTTTAAAGGGGTAATAGCTAATTTAGAACACATTATTGTGTCTACATGATGCGTTTGTTTCCCTTTCCTGTTCTTTTCTTTATATTTATTGACAGTAGATTTCATTTGGCATGTCATTACCTGTTCACTTAGTAACATGATATCTCCTCACAGTCAGTTGGCAAGTGAAGTGTCGTGAGTAATTTTCAATGATCAGGAAACTTATCTCATTTAAGCTCTAACATAGAAAAGCTTCATTGATAACCTCCCTGAAATGTGAAAGCTAAACATTTATTCTTGCTGTTAATTTTATATCCTTTAACTTATCCTTTAACTAGTACTTAAGCCTTAAGATCTGTGAGAGAACCTTCTTTTTTTATTCCACAACAGCTTTGTTTAAGAGTTTAAGGTGGTGAACCTTGTAAATAATAAAAAATAAAATAATTAACAACCCCCCCCCCCCCAAAAAAAAAAAAAACAACAACAGAAAACACAAAGAAAAACTCACTATCCTTTGGATTACACTTATATATATATATATTATTATTATTATTATTTGACTCTTTTAGAGAAATCCACTTTGTTTGTGGGGCATGATTTCCATAGAAGCCATGCTGGATACCCTGTTAGCTTTGCCCATGTATCAGCAGATTTGACTATACTATAATTTCAATTAATTACATCTAAATTTAGATGCTTCGTGTCCCATCAGTTCTTTCACTCATGACAAACTTTCAGTTCAGAAAATGGGGAAAACAACTGTGGAAGTCATGAACAGCTATTGGAGAACTATTTGGAAATGTGGAGGTGGACTTTGACTTGAATGAGTGCCACCACAAAAACAGTAGCATCTACTTACGAAGGGAAGAAAGGAGAATAGCAAGAAGACATATTTTTGAAAAATTAATTTAAATACAGGGAAGTATATTCAAATAGGTGGTACTAATGACACAGAAAAAACAGCAGTGACAGAGAACAGTAGCAAGTGTATCAAAAGCTATCTTTGTTAAGTGGTGAGGTCACTGTTGACCTTAAACATGTTCATATACCAAATCTGTGAATTAGAACAGATTTTGAAAGATAAGTGTAACAGAGCACAATGAGAATGTAGGGACAAATTCAAAAAGACCAAGTCTGAGATGGGAGTCACCTGGCAAAAGACATCAAGAGTAATAGGAAATCATTCCAAATATAAGTAATTGGTAAGAGAAATACCAAAGAAATATGTTTCTTTCCTGTGCAGTAGAACTACTATGAGAAGAGGGTGAGAAAGCAGAATGTAATGTCTTTTTCATATCAATCTTTGTGGGAAAGGCCTCTTTGAGGGAACTTACAGCATAATTAATGCCAAGTGTAAAAGGAGGTGAGATTCAAGACTAAAATGGAAAAGAAAAGATTAGACAGTTTTAGAAAGGTTAGGTGTATTCAGATGGGATGGAGGTGAGAAACATCATCCTGGCATTTTAAAGAGTTTGAAAATGCTAGTAGTTATGCTTGAGATATGGAGGATAAGCATAGCACTGGTTATCACAGCAAGGAAGCAATGAAAAACTATAAAAGGGCTTATATAGGATTTATATTTATAAAAGGAGAAAATAGGACTTTATTTAAATTTCAGTAAAATTCTGGAACAGCTTATGAAACAAGCTGCTCTACATTCACCTTGAAGATAAAAAGGAGATGTTTAACAACCAAATGGGCTTAGCAGTTAAAAATAAATAAATAAATCAAAGAAATCCCATGTCTTTGTATGATAAGATAACAAACTGCATGGGTAGGAATGAAGCAGGAAACACATCTCTCCTTTAGATAAACCTGGTCTTCATGAACACTCAGAAGGGAGGAGGTGAAATTGGTTGATAGAAAAATTCAGGGAGTAACTCTCTGTGGTTATTGTCTAAATAGAAACATAGACCTAGCTAGGTTTGATGGGGTCTTTCAGGTCAGATTTTATTCACGCTTTTACTAATATTTTCAACTTGGTGTTGACATGAAGCTGGGAGGCAGTGCAAATCCTCTGGAGGACAGAGTTGGAATTCAAAATGATCTCAATTAAATGTTTTCTAATTAAAAAAAAAAAAGAAAATCAATAGGAATATTCAGTTAGTTTGTGATAATCACCTGCACAAATATGGGATTGGGAGTAACTGATTAAGCCACAGTCCTTCAGGAAAGTGTCTGTGAGTATAGTGATAACAACCTGAACATGAGTCAACAATATCTTGCTCTTACACAAGGACAAACTTAATAGTATAAGCAAAAGGAAGTTTGCAAATCATGTGACAATCTTTTTGCTCTACTCAGCCTTGGTAAGAACATACTGGAGAATTACGATTGGCCTAGAATATCTTGCTTCATGATAAAAGTAAATGATAGGAGAGGCTCTTCCAAAGAAACAAATTGAAACAAACTGATCTTGAGAGGGATAAGAAAGCTTTCCGTAAAAATGAGATGACTGAAAAAGGATGGGGTGGGATTATGGGCTTCTGCAAAATAGCAAGGGATCATGACCACACATTCATGTTGTGGGCAATAGGCATGAACTCCAGCAAGAAAGGTTAAGGTTAGATATAAAAGTTCCTAACAGTTAGGAGACTCAATCACTCAAAAAATGTTCTTTACTAACGCTGTAGAAGCTATGTCATTAGAGGTTTTCACACCACATCTGTCAAAGATAATGTAAGATCTTACAGCTCACCTAGCTTTGAGACAGGGGATGGGCTGAATGACCTCGTAAGAACATTTCCAGCTCTGTTCACTGTTGCATCTCATGCATCTCTTTCCCCTAGCTCATCTGTTTTCATCACTTATGAGATGCTTGTCATCCGCTTCAAGGCCTTATACTTCCTGTCCCAAATTTTCATTTCTCTAATTTACCATGGAAAGCTAAAGAAGCCAATGCCATACTTGGTCCAACCCCACTGTTCTTTTACATTTCCAGATCATTCACTGGGGTATTGGACGACATTGGTACCAGTGATTTTGAGGCACTTCTGCTGACGAATTCCCTGCCTTTTGAGAACGAACTGTTTGTTATAACCTATTGTTTCCTGTCTTCTAAACCATTATTTAATTCCTGAAGTCTTCCCTCTTATCTTGTGTCACCTTAACTGTGCCAGCTCTTCAGAACTGTTTCTGAAGGATCTTATATAAAGAAAGTGGGTTTTATTTTTGAATACATGCATTGTCATACTTATTGCAACACTTTCCTCATTGCATCCTTTAAATATCTGTTTCATGAAATTATAAAAATGATGTTGTTTCTGCCCCAGTATGTTAGTTATTCATGTGCCCACCTGTTCTAGTTTCTATTATATTTTATGCTAATTAGCAACCAAGTGATTTTCTTCTGGTATGTTAATCAGACTCATTAGTCTGTAATTCCCAGAATTGTCTCTGTAGCCCCTTAAAAAGCTTGGTTTGATATTTGCCTTTTCTAATTCTGCTGGAAAATAATAAAGCTTGCAACAAGCAGAAGGACAAGCAGTAGTAGCATAGCTACTGTTGTTAGTTATTCATTGGTTTCACAATGAGTTTCTTTAGAACTCTGTGAGTATGTCCTGACCCTGGTGCTGTATTGTACATTTTTTATATGCTTTAAAACTTCCATTGCTACCTAATCTTGCTCCTTAATCAAGTTCTCCATTTAAAAAAAAAAAAAAAGGGGGGGGGGGGGGGGAGAGAGGAATCCAAAACACCACTCAGGTTTCAACTTCTGTTGATGCTGATGAAAATAATTCATTTCATATATTTTAAGTACGATTTATATCTATTGCCCCTTCCTTCCTGATCAGCCTGTGCTGCCAGCCTTCAGTAGTAATTTTCCAAAAGTACAAATAAGCAGCTTAGAGAAGAGAATATGGATGTTTTTAATGGTATTGCCTCCTCTAAGTACCTATATTATGAACTACGTTCTCCGTAACTATATTATTTGCTAAAAATTCAAAATCACTTGGCATTAGTTAATGAGAACCAGGTAGTGTACTAGCACTTCTTGGAACAGCATTTGTTTGTATATTGCTGCACCACAATAGAGACCTAGGTAACTGGTAAGGCTCTTAGCCATAGTAACACTTTTACTATTACTGCTTTCAATAACTCCAGGAAGAGAGAGAAGGAATTACAGTCCCTCCAAAAACAGGAAATTTTATTAAAAATAAAAATGAATTCAGTCTGGACTCTTTCACCTGATAAGCATTGTTCACATGAAAATGCAAAATACACAAAATGACCAAATATGAGTACATATAGCAGAACCTAGGAGAACTGGGGCACACACAATTCTAAAGATCAATTGCATGCAGTGAGTTCTGACCTCTGGATCAGAGTATCACAAAGGCACAGGGTCCATTGGAAAATGGCTCTATTATATGATGGGTCCTTTAGTGAATGATCTTGATGGAAGAGCTCAACTTCTGAAATTCATCAGTGAATCAGTCTCAGATCTGATTTAACATTTCCATTCCTCTGTATTACAGATGCTGGAAGGAAAAATGAAATAGTAATAACTTCCTCTCTAAAAACTCTGGTTATCTAATAAAAGTTGATTCTAAATGGTACAGTGCAAACCTAAATATCTCCATGTTTTAGAGAGAAGGGAGTTACTTCCGTCCATAGTAATATATGCAAAGGAGAGTTAACATGTTGTATAATTAGATATACTTTCATTTACTGAACAGCAACCATGCAGTGTAAATACCAGAAGCAAAATTTCTGTATCTTGGGTGTTCTCTAAAAGAAAAAGTAAAGTAAAAAATTATTCATGAAACAAATACAGAACTGAGGATTGATTCTGTGACTCTGCCTCTAAGGAATAACATACTTCCTAAATGCTACACAGCAACTGAAAAGACCACTGTCCTACAACTGCTGGCCTAAGTACAGTTGAGAGTGTGGTGGATTTAACATCAAAATGCTAATGTGGAATTTTGATACTTTATTGATTACTGTTGGAGTCTCTAGTATCTGATGACTTATTTTGAATTGCAGGAACTCTCCCACTGATTTGGATTGCTCTAGCAATGCAAAGCAAGCATAAACTCAGCTTAACTACCCAGCTAAACTAGCTTTCTGACTTCTTACATCAAGGGAGTGAAAAAGGAGCCAGACCTTCCAGGTTTATATGCTCTACCTATATAGGCTGGCTAATCAAAAGGAGGACAAGCATTTTAAGATTAGAGCAACTCTATTTTTTTTTTCTTCATTATTTTTTTCCAGGACAAAATGGTGTGATGTTTCAATGCTCTGGTGTATTAGTAGGTAATTGAGGATGAACCATTTGTAACTGGTGACATCAACTCCCTTCAAAAGTGAACTCTTGAGTGTCTTGTGTAAACGTGTGTAAAGACTCATCCTGTGCAGTTTCTTCTAAACTAGTTCTGTCCTTCACTCCCCCCCCCCCCCATTCATTTGAGCATTGGTATATACTGTACCACCCATCAAAGTAGTTTTTGAGCTGATTTATGTTGATACATTATTAAAGATAAATATTTCAAGTGATACAGAGTTTCCTCAACTTCTTTTGAACTATATTTTTAATATCTAGGAAAGTTAATGTTTCAAATCATCCCTGATCTCAGTGCCCTAGGGCTTGCATTGGATCCCCAATATTAATGAATGTAATTTGAGGGAAACATTTGTCAGAGAGAGCTGGGAAAGGGACCATGAAAAAAGTATTATATAGACTGGAGTAAAGTGGCTAGCCTTCTGATTATAAATCTAAAATATTAAAATAATGAATCCACAGAACCCCTATTAGACATCAAAGTCTGTGTCTTATTGGGGTATGCTTTTAATTTATATGCCATCTTTCAGTCCAAAAGCAAACCTGATAAATTGAACAGTGAATTCCTAAACTGATTGAAAAAACCTGACTCTGGATCGTTGTTGTCAGTAGAAAGAAGACTTTGTGCAAGCTGAACTTTGCTCAAGTAGATGCCAATGGTATAATTTAATAGCACGTTTTCAAACCTTACAACTTTTAAATACAGAGTTAAACTTTAAAGCAGCAACTCAGTAGCCTTTGTGCTCTTTGCTCTTTTATCTCATTTCAGTTTTGTTTCAGAATTCTGCAGCAGAGGCAGCTGTAAGAAGGGGGAATTTAAGTGCTTTTGGTTGGCAAGTGTAGCCCCTGTTAAAGCTAATAAACATGATGTCTTTTTTTACTCCCTTTTTCCATATGAGTGAGGAATGCATTGAAAAGAATATGCAGGCTGCTCATAGTTTATATATTACCTAAAACCAAATCTCAGTTTAGGAATGTTGAAGTACTCTTCATCACATAACCATCCCTTTTCAAAAGTGAAGATTTTGTTATATTCCACCTAGAAACACATTAAGATTCCAGAGCTGATGGATAACTATAGTGGATGAAGCATGTTAAAGCTCAGTAGTGAAACAAAGAATGAGAGAAAGAGCGTGATTATGGAGCTAATGTGGGATTTGGGAGACATGCTTTCAATTCCCTCATCCACCACAGGCTGCCTCTCTGACCTGGAGCAAATTTGTCTCTCAGGATTAAATTTACAGATGTGTTTAGACACTTAACTGCTGCTGTTTAAGCAAAAGCATTGCCAGTGAAATTAATGGTAAGTTATTGATTGGTGCATTTGGTTCCTAGGCTTCCACTTTTGCTCTGCCAAATGGGGATGATGTTGCTCTATTAGCTTTGAACTTCTGGGAGCATAAATGGCTTATGGAGCTCTTGGGATGCTGGTAGTCCCTCTGTAGGAAGCATCAGTGTATCTCGTATGATTATGGTCCTGTAAGAATTCACATTGAGCCCCTTTCTGATACTGTGTTCAGTTCAGATCAAGCCATCTCAAAAAGCCTATAGAAAAACCAAAGAAGGGCAATGGAAATGATCAAAGATATGTAATAGTTTCTGTGCACGGAGAGGTTGAATAGACTGGCATTCTTCAGCCTGAATGAGAGATGACTGAATGGGGATGTGATAGCAATCAATGCAGTTGTGAATAGGGAACAATTACTGACAGTTTCTCAACATATAAGTGCTGGAGACCATCATCTCAAATTATTGGCAGTAGACTTAAATCTAACAGAGGAATTACTTTTTTTAACCAACATACAATTAAACTGCAGCACTCTTTTCCAAGGGGACCGAGGATGTTAGATGGGTTTAAAATATATAGCAGAAAAATTTCTGGATGAAAAATCCATTCTGGATTATGGAACACAAAGAGATGACCTTGAGTTCAGGATGTCCTGCAGCCTCAGAGGCTGTGGGAAACTGCTGCCTCCTGTTTATCCTTATATATTTTATACATGTTTGCTACTGGCCATATCAGAGAATGTTCTAAGACAGACAGATATTTTGCCTCACCTGACACAGCATTTCTTATGTTCTTCATTTGTAAAGGGAAACGCATACAGAAAAATACAAACAATTCTGTGCAAACTAGCATATTTCATCGATTTAATGTCAGATGGTGGGTGTGGCCTTTGCTAAAAAAGCTGAGGGGAAAATTAAATGATGTTTTTGCATTCATGTTTTATCCTCTTTTCCCCTGAATGAGAGAGAAGGGATTCCCTTTGAAGAGCTTGTTCTCCATCAATGGGTGGATTTGTCCTGGCTGTACCTTTGGACTTTGGTATTAGTGAATGTCAAACACAAGGACAACTATCCTAGCAGTGGACTGGGGAATTGGCTGTGACAGCCTTCTGCCACATGCTGTCTTTGCTCTGGATGAGGAGAAAACTATTCCTTTCACAAGACAGATTTCATCCTTCCCCTACCATTGCCCAGTTACTTCTGGTTAATGAGAGAAAGCAGAGCATGTTCATCTGTGGTTCTCTGTTGTGGGCAAAAGCCTGAGAGGTCAGAAAAGTATTCCTATTTTTCCTATACAAGCTAGCTGACATCACAGCCTCAGCAGAATAAAGGGTGAAGACAGTAGAAAAACTGAGACAGTAGAAAAAGTGTGGATGGTTCAGTCTAGCCTTGGGTGTTTTGAGTGTTTTGCTCCTGAGCCAAACTGCAGACTTTTGGGAGAAGGTTGGTCACAGTTTGAATGTGAATCTCCCCATGGCAATGAGCAACACTACCTATTAGATACCAGTTGTCCTTAAAAATCTCCTTAAAAGAGAGGAAGGTATCTTCTGATTTTCTCCCAGAAATCTTCCCTGAAGATACCCTGTTTGTCACAAGGCATTCTTCTAGGTGAACCAAAAGGCATGCAGCTCTCTCTGTGAGTTTTATTAACATTGTTACCATGTGGTAATAGGGCATACCCAGCAGCAAAACACAGCACTTTCCTCCCAGCAGGACTGGAATACAGCTTCCAGGCTTGCCGTATCCCCAGCAGCCTTGAGAGTGAGGAACTGAGATGAGACAGTTTATTTGCAAAACAGAAAGCTGTATCACCAGCAATGAACTGAAGAACAAACAGAAGACTTTACACAAATGTGACACTTGCTCTTTTCAAATTACGGCAGTTGTATTTTTACTACAGATGAAAAACAAACAAGCTGCTCTGTCTTGTCTCTCCCAGCTTGCTTAGAGACTCAGCTCAGCTTGGCTGCATGTAGATCAATTTGTTTCAAGAGATCAACATTTCCTTTTTAACCTTTCGAACTGTAAATCCCCATAGAATCCTGATGTTTTCATCAATTATATATTTTCATTTTGTACTAGTAATCGATAACACTTCAGAACACTAATGTCATACAATATCTTTGTCTTGGGCTAGTAAGTGAATAATAACTAAATAATGCATTTCAAACAAGAGAGCAAATGAATATTCTCCCTCTAGCGCACAAAGAGACATGCAAAAAGAAATCACTGAACAATAGGACATTGATTTTTGTGGCTTCAAAATTTCCAGCTGCAGGCAGAAAAGACCAGAATAGAGCTGTAGTGCATTATCTTACTCCTGAAGTTGCACTTGGGCATGAAACTTCCAAACACCTCTCCTTTTCCAGCATTGCTGCTGGATAAAGGCTTGATGCAGACCAAGGTAATGCTGAGAAGTCACAGTTATGTGAATATTTAGAGAACAGAAAAAGTGCTTGCAATTCCAGCATTTTTGGCAGGGCCTTTTCAAATACTGTGTGTTCTCAGAAGACAAAGGTTTCAAACAATTCATGTTTGGAAAACAAGGCTACATCTGTACTAGCAGAGCTGGAGAGGATTGGGGAATAGCCTCAGAGTCTGGTTTGCAATCATACATGCTGTTACATTGTTAGCACAGGTTTTGTCAGAATTTTGGCTGGTGCTAAGTAACATTCTCCCAAGCAGTGCTGGAGTGTACGTAGATTGGGAGTTAACGCTCTCGGCAAACAGCTTGAACATGAAATCCCTATTTTGGGTAAGAGAATTTGGCTGTACACATTGAAACCATGCTGTGTCAGCTGGCCTTGGGGCCAAAGAGCAGTCTATCTCTCATTTCATTTGCTAATGTAGATGTAGTCAATCGGTGTTAGATGTACTTGATAATCTTGCTACCAGCAGCAGAAAGAGCATCTTGTGGCTAAAGCATTCAGCTGGGACTGGAGAGAGTCAATTCCTAGATACTGCCCAGGTTTTCAGTGTAACTTGAGGTCACTTGGTTCCTGTGCTTCTTTTTTGACTTATAAAATGGGGATAACAGAACTTACTTCAAGCACTGTGTAGATAACATGCAGAAAGATGTGATGAAGGGATTGTAACCTGTTTAATACAGCAAATATCTCTTCCTAGAAGTGGGTAGAAAACGGTAAAGTTTGTCTGAGAGGTTTCTTTCTTTCTTTCTTTCTTTCTTTCTTTCTTTCTTTCTTTCTTTCTTTCTTTCTTTCTTTCTTTCTTTCTTTCTTTCTTTCTTTCTTTTTCTTTCTTTCTTTCTTTCTTTCTTTCTTTCTTTTTCTTTCTCTTTCTGCCTGCCTGCCTGCCTTTCTGTCATTGTTTCTTTCTTTCTCTCTCCCTCTCTCTTGCTTGTATTCTCTCTTGCTTGTATTCTCTCTAGCTTGCTTTCTCAGCTCTTTTGCTTTTTTTCCTCCTTGATTTCTCATGTTTTTTCTCTTTTTTTCCTGCTTGCTTTCTTGCTCGCTTGCTTTCTTGTTTTATTGCTTGCTTTCTTCCCCCACCCCCTTTTTCTTGTGCGCTCTTCCTCTCCCTCCCTCTCTTTCTTGCTTTCTTGTTTTATTGCTTGCTTTCTCCCCCTCTCTTTTTCTTGTGTTCTCTTACTCTCTCTCCCTCTCTTTCTTGTCTTCTTGTTTTTTCTCCCCCTCCCGTCACCCTCAACCCCTCCCTGCTGTTTATTTCTCCAATCCAAACTGTTTAGCTCCAGCACCGAGGCCTCTGGAGGCCTGGAATGTGGCTAGGTTATTTTTGTCTTCTATGAATTCAGCCCACCAGTGTACCAGAAAGAGATGAACCTCTGCTTTCACTTTGTCAGAATATGTTTTGTGCCTGAAATGTTTGGAAGAAGACAGACATATGGCATTTTCAAAATAAATTTTGTGTCACTGGAAAATTTGGAGCCAGCTGTCATTGACTAGGTGATAGAGTCTTGCACCATAATAATGATAATGAAAATCACAGTAGAGAGTAGTGAATAACTTAATTAAATATGCAGAAAAGAAGATGTATTCTCCACCCTGATTCAGGATAGTGCTTACACTTTTCTTTACTGTTAAGTACACTTAAACACCTTTCCCAAATAAAGACTGATATCATCTAATTTTACAGTAATAAAATATGCTAGACACCTATTATGTTCGTAATGAGATCCAAAACAAAACAAGTATTCACTTGGATGAGTTTCTCTGCCTACACCGATATTCTCCCAGTACTCAGTATTGCTGCTGAAGCTTTACCTTCCTTGAATATAACATACTGCTTTTCATCAGTCCTGGGGTTTCTTCTCTCCTGCTTGTCTTCTCAAGTGGTAGGCCCTTCTCAAGTAAGATAAGCAAAAAGATTTCTCTTCAGCAGAACATTCCCAAATATGTGCTAGTGTGTTGATGTATGCTCTGATAAAATTCTTCTGACAAGCAATATAAACTTGCAGGTGCCACCTTCATTTAAGCATGAATTTGCTGCATTTCTCTAAGAGGTGCTAATACATTTGAAGAAAAGGCCTCTGTCTTATTCTAGATGAAATTCTGCATCATGATATACTGCATATGCTAGTATGATGATTGAGTTGTTGGGAATATATGTACCGAGTACGAAGAGATTATTACGCAATACTGTTTTCACTTACTTCAATGCCCTGTAATGTTCTCCTGAAGCCAGCCAAATTATGGTCTCCTGTAGCAGTAGAATGAGCAAAGAGCCCTCATTTGGGATGTACTCAAATATACCTCTGGGATCCGTTGGCTTCATTCCTTGTCATGGGAGAAGAGGTCTCCATGTCTTGCTTTACATGAATAGTTTCTCTGCTGACTTTGTAGCATTTTTTTTTTTTTGTTTCACATCATTTTACATTTTACTAAGTGACCTAATTCTGAGAATGTAAGGGAAGAAATTTCTATCTGTATCAAGGTATATTAAAAGAGAACAACACAAATGGCTCATTGTCTAACACAATTTTCTAAAATCTGTCTTCTTTTCCATCCAGAAGGGTAAATATACTTTTGACAACTAGTCACCAACAAATGTCTGAAGCTCTAGGAATGAATTCTTTCTCTGATTCCATGTGTAAAGATTGCCAAGATCTAGACAATGCCTCCTTCCTTTTTTTTTCCTTTCTTTTTTTTTTTTTTTTTTATGGTCAAACAGTTAAAACATGGAGTAGCATGTTTAATTTGACTAGAAATCCATTCTTTTCCAGCTCCATGGATTTATCTCTAGTCTCTGTCAGTGTAAAAGACATCATTCTGTAACGAGTCTTTCTCAAGACTGCCCTTTAGATTGAGACAGTCCTTGTCTGCCTGTTTATTTTTCTCCAAAAGTTTTATCTGTTCATCCTGTCACCTCAGACCCCCCACACTAGCACAGGTGGGAATTGAAGATGTTTTCAGACTTTCCAGACAAACTTTCTACACAAAACCCATCAAGATTTCTGTGCAGATGGGGGTAGGAGGGAGACCTGTTGAAATGGATATGCTTCTTTTAATCTTGACTACAATACAATCAGATTTTTCTATTGATCTTTGATCTGAAGTACAAAATGTCCCTTAAGCCATGGGAATTCAATGTATCTATTGAATTTTCTGTCTATCTAGCAACAGTAGAGTCAATTTTTAGAAATATATATTCACTTATTGTATCATTTTAATTATATTATTCTAGTATCTGACATACATCTTTGGTTTTCAGAAGTTTGGAGAAACTTCTGTCTTCACAGGTATATGCACAGTGGAGTTACTTTTTAAGTCAAGAGTTAAATTTTATCCTCAACACTTACATGCTTTCAATACATCCTACTGATGTTACTGAAAGTCCAACTTCAGTAGGGGTTTGATCAGGCCCTAATGAAAGTTGGCATCAGGTACAAAAACCAACAAAGGACCATTTCTACAGAGAAATTAAATCAAAATATCCCCCTTCAAGAATTAGAAACGCTACTGTAGAAAGACTTTCAAGAAAACAGCTAAAATTATGTAGTTGAATATCTAACATCTCACGCAATAGGAGTTTGTAAAATTCCAGATTAGCTCTAATTTATTCTCTGCACAATAGAATCATAGAATCATTTAGGTTGGAAAAGACCTCTAAGGTCATCAAGTCCAACTGTGAATAGAATTTAGAAAAGGTGAAACAGTCATGTAATTCCAAGTGAATAGCACATTTCTTGTGGATATAACATCAATGTTGCCAGTAATGAAAATTTCATGTGTTACAAAGCCAGAATAAGTAGAATCTTTTGAAATTTATTCTTTCCTATTTAATACCTAAGCTACCAGAAAACTAAAAAGTAACTTAATTCTCCAAGCTGTTCCAGGGCCCAGGTTACTTCGTCATTCATAGGCATTTGCACCCAACTCATTTTCTGTAGTAAATCAATTACTTGTGTTTAAGCAGATATTCAGATGTGGGTTTAAGAATATTTAGCCCTGTGAGCATCGTGGGGAAGACTGTAAACACATGGGCTTTCTGAACACTGCATAGACTTCCAGCACCACCCCAACAGGACTTCTCTGATCACCCTTATGACACGCTTTGGCACTCACAGCATATACATCACACTCCAAAAACTCTTTTCTGCCAAACCATAATGCAACCTTCCTGTCATTTCAGATATTTTCATATAAAGTAGTAATCACCAAAACAATGACATACTAGTGCCATGTGAGCACTACATGTGAACACGGTGCTCATAGGAGGGCTCTGTGTAGATGAAGGCAAAGTTTTATCTGCTAAAAATGCAGTCAATCTGTTCCAGAAGCAATTGGGTGTGGAAAGCATGGGTGATAGCTAATAGGCTACACTTCACTTAGGGGCCAGAGGTCTTTCCCTGGTCTGGACTTCAAGCTTTCTGGATGGTGATCAATGAGCATAACTGTGTGATTGCCCAAGTTTTTATTTGTTTATTTATTTATTGTAACAATAAGGCAGTTTATTTTTTAATTTTTTTTTGAGCTTGCATAAGCATATGTTTCCTTAGTAAATTGATAGATGGTGGGTGTGAATGTTGAGTAGGAAGCATTTTTTTTTCTTTTTGATGTTTTTCAAATTCTTTTTTTCTGTAAACAGGAGCTGATTTTTCTTACAATATTTATGAGCTGAAAATAACAGTGAAGTCATTGTTTAAGAGGTGAAAAGGTACAATAACAATAGCACAAACACTATATAACATTATAGATGCTGAAATGCCTGTTTTGAGAAGCAAGTTGTCTCCTGTTGGTGCTTGATTTATTATTCACATCCATTTGGGAAATGAGCCCTCAGGAGGTTGAAATATAATTATCCAGTTATTTATTTTTAGTTGGGAAAAAAGAAAAAAAAACAACACAAGACAAAATACTCCCACATGCAACACTGCAATGTGTTACAAAACCATCTGAAAAAAGGTTTTCTCTTTCCTTTCAAATGAGCTACGTTACTGAGTGATTCTACAAATGTCACTGCATTAGGGGTACATGGAATTTTTTAGGAAGAAAATATGGGTAAATAGCTGATCTGATATTTCAATGTTTTCTGTGAACCTAAAGGACAATATTTAATCTGTCCATGTTTTGGTCCCTGCCTGTAGTTGATGTTTTTCAATGGAGGAGGGTTAGTTGGGGAAGCAGAGTTTGTTCTGGGAGGAGAGGACAGCAAAAAATGCTAGATTGTTGCAATGTCTTAGCTGTAATTGCTTGAGATCTGTTATGTCAGCAATAATGTGAAATATTTTGTATCCTGTTATTGCTTCTGGAAGAAAAAAGATCTATTCTTCAAAGAGGTGAGAGCACCATCTGTGGTAGTAATGTGGGAATGAAACTTGTGAGAAGACATCATGTTTCCATCTGTTTTCAGAGAGCCTTAAATGATGTCCAAACCCACCAAATAGCTTCTGCTGTGTGAATTTGTAAAGTGCAGTTTACAGTGTTTTATGGCTTCTATGTCTGAACTTATGCATGCAAGTCCAGAACGAGACTGTCTGTCAAGTACAGCTGCCTTTGAATACAGACGTGTCTGTTCTGGAGGGCACACACTGCATCAAATGTCTGCTGTTGCCATTGACTTTCATGTTGGCCATGTACAAGACCCTGTATATTTTGAAGCAGAAAGTGGCTAAATTGTCAAGATCTTCCATCTGTAAATGTTAGTTTAAGGGTTATCAACCTGCAAACTTTTTTTTTTTTTAATCAGTAGTTGTTTTGTGGCATATATATATATTTCTTTTTTTTCCAGTGAGTTAGATTGTCTCCAACTATTCTGACTAACTTTTTAAGTTAGCACTGACCTTTGCGGTTATTTTTTATTCTTGTTTTGCTGCCCCTTTTGCCGTGATGTGTTTCAGGGAAGCTCAGGAGAGTGTAGCTTTTATTAATAGGGGACTTGGTTAGCCAAAGAGCACCAGAGACTATCTTTTTAAAGAGAGAGACCATTTATCCCTGACATTCGACAGTCAGGAAATTGTCCTTCCTCTTGGTTTTGTGGTGGCAAAGAATTACTTGATAAATAAATGGAAATGAATCAGTGGAGGGTTTAATTAATTAATTAATTGATTTTGGAAATGCACTCTGAACTTTAACAGGCCAGAAGGACTAATGGCTCTGGTGGAGTCTGCCATTATTGGCAGCCTGGCTGAATGTCTGCCAAATCCAACAGGACTTTGGAGCAGGTTGCTATACAGATAATTTCTAGAGCGCATCATCTTTTAAAAGCCCATTATTTTCTTGGTAGTCTTTGCTGATAGATCATGCTGTAGCTGGGCAATTCTTTAAATTAGTGCCTGTGAGCCAGTGAGTGAAAGAGTCTCCTTGGAGACATCAGTTTATCATCTTGGAGAGCACCCCCTCTGCCCAGGTGCCAGAGGCAGACGGGCTGAGTTCCAGTACAGTAGTTCTGCGCCAGCAGGAGACATCTCTCATGAAAGCAAATCCTCAGGAGAGAGATGGAGAGGTGGTTTTGCATCCTAAATCACCCTTGAATCCTTGGGAGACCCCAGTGAGAAGGCTTGCTGTGTCCTCCTCTGCATCACTGAGGCAGCCTCACAGGAGCAAGCAGAGCCAGCACTCTCAGCTTGGTTTCGGTGGCACATTTTGACCAGAAGTCAGAACAAGGCTTCTCTGATTTGCTGAACTGGGGGTGTGACATCAAATTTATTTTCATTTTTTTTTTAATTAAAAAAAATAATTTTAATATATAAAAAATATATCTCAGGTTCGCTTCAAAACTGCACCAACAGTAAGCAGTTTGGACTGGAAGGCACATATGTTTTATCTAGGAAATCCAAATAAGTTTTTTTTTAAAATAGCTTAAAATGAATGAGAAGAAGAATGAGTGCTAATGTTATTGTCTTATACAGGTAAGAGAGAAAAAGAAAGAAGGGCTGAAACACTATATGGTGCTTATACCATTTTCTTTTCCTTTTCAGGAAAAAAAAAAAAAAAGAGAAAAAAAATCAGTGTGAAGGAACATTAAGAAACAAAGAAAGAGTTACATGAAATAACCTTCCAAACTAATGGAAATGGATCTCTTGTGATTTTAAATATATCCCAGTTCTGTGCTAATGCATGCAAAGGATGAAGGAAACAAGTTACAAATGGGTAGAGTGTCAAATTCTCAAATCAAGACAGACTAATTCATCCTAAAAGATAATTTATACCAACTAAGCTGTCTGAGGCTTTGGGGTTGACTGTTTGGCATGTGTTTCTCTACAGCTTGCACACTGGACCACAACATAGCATGTAGATGATTCATGGGCTACAGACTTTCTGCACATAGCGGTCAGCCTGCAGCTCACATGGTGGGGTCCAAGGGGGATTGGCTTGGCTGCAGAACAATTTTTCACATTCCTTTGTACCTTATGTCTCAGGCTTCTTTTCAGTGGTTTCAGACTCCGACTCCTCAATAACTGAGCAAGATATTAATGGGATAAATTGCTCACTGTCTGTAAGTAAATTACATGAGAGATGTGACCTGTGAAAACAGTTCTGTCTCTTACGTGCTGGTAACGATGACAATAACGACATTAATAGGGAGAATGCATTGCTATTAAGCAACCACTCCTTTATTTACTTTCAAAGCTGTGATTTGCCAGTACGGTATCCCCTTCTTTTCTCTTCCCCAACAGAAAAACAATAACAACAAAAAAGATGGAAGCAATGTTGCATGCCTTCCCTGCTGTCAGGGGTATAAGGAAACACTAGGGAGATTTATTATTATTATTATTATTATTATTATTATTATTATTATTATTAAATATATAATTTAAAATAATTTAATTAGTTCACGCACCTTTGCAGAAAGACTTTGGTAACAACTCTGATTACTGATATTAAAGATCAGATGGAAAATTAACAGTATCCCCTTACACCAGTAAAAGCAGAGGCTGAACTTTTACAAGTTTGCTGCCATTAAAATTTGTAGCATTTGAAATATCTAATAAAGCTTTAGATGATAATTCTCCCTCCACTCTTGCTCTCTCTCACTTTTTTTTTTTTTTTTAATCCATTTTTGGCTTCTCTGACTGTTTGACCTTCTTGAATGATCCTATAATTTACTGGAGGGTCAGAAAGTCACAGAGGCCCACATAAAGCAAGACAAATGAAGATAGGGTTTCTTAGAAAATTCAACACATTTCTAAAGGCTACTTCATCCTGTGCACAGCACACCAGTCCTGTTTAGAAGAAGGGCAGACGGAAGTTTGCTTTATACACATTAAAGCTGCTTTTTATACTCTTATGGGGAAAAACTTGCTTGCAAGCTTTGCATTCCAAGTTCTGTAACCAAATGCCAAGACTTTTCAGATCTGCCAAGTTCAAAATCTAAGATTTCAGGTCCACTTGCCAGCTCACATTTTACATTTGGCAGTAGAACTCTCTCCAGCCCTGCCAGTAGCTGGCCCCCAAGATGCCTCCATATGAGGTTTGGGATTTAATTTAAATTTTTGTTTTTCAAACACTATTGTTCCATAAACATGAAAGTCCAAAATTTCAGGATAAACCCAGCCTGGGCAGAATCCCTTTTTATTACTGAAAGGTCTCCAAGACAGCGCCCGCTTTGAGAAAACTTTGGAAATGGTATCTGACTTAGCCAAGGGATCTTATTTGTTACCTGCCGTGATATTTCTTTGTGAATACACATTTGTCAGGGGAATCCTGTTTCTTTACTTAGATAGTGCAGGATCTCTTTTTATTTCTCTCCTTACTGTGCATGCCTAATTCCCTTTATTGTTAATGAGGGTTTAATGTGTTCTTTGAATTGGAGAAAAACATTTCTATGCAACTGATAAAACAGAGCTTAAAGAGGCAGGGTGACAGCACTTGGGGGAGGAGGTTGAATTGTCTGGCTGTGAGTTTAATGCTTTCCTGCCACTGGAGTGAAACTGAAAGATATACACATATATATATATAATATATATATATATAAAATAGTTCTTGAAAGAGGAATCATAGAAATGGAGTGTCAGTGGAAAAGAACTGTGAGTTGTAACTATCTTTGTGTGTGATGAATGGAGTGATAAAAATAAAATAAAAATAATATTAAACACAATAAAACCAGTAGAAACAGGACAATGGGAAACAGTGATTTGTATAAATTATTCTTTCAGAGCTCATCCCTTTTCTGTGCTGTGTTCTCATTTTGATGATGACCTTCTAGACCAAATCTGGATAGCTTAAATAAAATGAATGCTTTTCCTTGTTGTGTTACCCCCTAGTAGTCCTTTCATTCAAACTTTCAGGAAATTTTGTGGCAACAAATCACCATGACATACTTATTCTTGCAATCCCCCTTGTCCACCCTTAGAGAAGAACCATGACTTAGCATATGAAGTGGATTACCTTTCACCCCAATTAATGTTTTTATAATGAGTACCAAAGGAAGCAATAATGTTTTGCCACTTATTATCGAGTGTTGCTGGGGCAATCTCTGAAACTCAAGACTTAGGTCAATGGCAGCACTGACACGATGGCAATCATGCTGCTGAGGTTTAAGCCCTACTACAACAATGAATAAATGGGTCAATTTAATTTCCAGAACTATCAGTCTGAAGCTGTAAGGAGCAGAATGAATGAGATATGAATGTCCAGGGGTTTTGCAAATTTGGCAGAGGTTAAACTTGATATTCCTCCCATTTTTGTGCTTATTCAAATGCTACTTAAAAGAAAAACAATGAAGGAATAAGGTAAGAAATAGCAATCACGTTTAATCTGGAAGCCGAAACTGGAACTACATCATTTTAAGTACATTGATAAATATACATATATTTATATTATTATATGTTATGTGAGATTGTGTAATAAATTATATTTTGCCGCTTGTCAGTAAGTTGATTGAGTTGCTGCCCACAAATACATAATTTTCTAGATGGCAAAATCCAGTGTTCTCAGTTTTAAGAAAGGATACCATCTGAGATGTTATTGAACAGACTAAGCCATACCCCTTTTATTATCTTTTAAAATTGTGTAATATGCTTAAACATACTTTAAAAATACCAGACAAAGGAGCATAGACAGCACAAAGTCACCTGACAAAAATAACATTTCTAAGTATTTCCTTGGACTTCTTATGTAGGGAGAATTAGGCTGCTCGTTGAAAGCTATGGTATAACAAGAAAAATAAATGCCTTGCATAGAAGTTCAATACAAGGCCACCCTGACTTAAAATAAACCTTGTCCATTTGAGGCATACTGACTGATAGCAGTGGACGGCCTGTATGGTGCAATCTCTATGAAGAATTCCTTTCTTGCAGTCCATTATTTTAGAAAAATCAGACAAGAAGTCCAAGCTCCTCCATTCTATGATTCTGTGAATCTATGATTCTATGATTGTTTTCTTTTCCTGGCTTTTTCTTTTTTCTATTATGTCAAGTTGTTTATGCCAACAGCCTGTTTCAACCTAACTCAGGATAGCAAACCTTTCCTACAAGACCTAAAGAAAGCCAAAGAGATGACGGACAAATGAGTATGTATGTATATATTTTATGACTTCCATTATCTCAGGTATTAATGTAATTTAATCTTGTTCACTCATTTTTCAACTGCTTTTTTACACTGGGGAAGTAATTTACTCCTGCTCCTCCTTTGGAAAAGCATCATTAACCTCTTTTTCTCATGATGATTGAGCAAATATCAGTTGAATATCCTCCCACTGGGAAAAGCAGAGGGTCATTAATTTAAAGAAAGCTGTTTTTTGGGAGATGAATCCTTCCCTCCAGACCCTGTGTTATGGGTGACTGTCACTCAGGTTTTGTTGCGATTGCCATCTTGGAAGTGCCTGCCTGGCTTCCTGGATCCTGAGGAGCATTGCAGCAGCATGACTGCACTACGATATGGATGGGAACAGGGCCACAACAAAAAGCCTTGCGTGCAGCACAGAAATTCCCCAATACTATGTCACAACCAAGACCGTGGGCTGTTATGTGTCCCATCCTACCAGGTAAGATCAGATTTTAGCCTCTGGGTTTCAGTTTACTTCCCCATAAAAAGTAACATATGTTTTC
This sequence comes from Anser brachyrhynchus, assembly GCF_964034855.1. Classification (NCBI taxonomy): domain Eukaryota; kingdom Metazoa; phylum Chordata; class Aves; order Anseriformes; family Anatidae; genus Anser; species Anser brachyrhynchus. Next base: position 85,949,495 of record NC_137696.1, on the reverse strand, counting down.
CCTTTCAGGATTTCCATGTACTTTTAATTACTAAATCTTACATTTTTTTTTTGTATTGATATCGTTAGAGAGGAAGATTATATAAATGTAAAATACCATGTTATAAAATGTTTAATCTTGAAGAGCTTCTTTCAAGGCTGGCAGCTGTCAAATTTCAATATCCATTAAAAATTACATTTTTGTTTAAGGCTAATGCATTGCCATAACAAACAAACAATCACAAGGAAAGCACTGTCTTTCTTCATGGCTGCATGCTGAGATGAGACACACCAGCTTTTCCCTCTGCCTCTTTGTGTGTATGTCTATTTTTTATTGCAAGTAGGCTTTGGAGTACACTGAGTGCTGGTCATTTTTTGCCCAGAGAGCTGGAAGCTCACACATATCAAGCTTTGCAGCTGACTGCATCAGTGGGCAGACAGGATGGCAGAGCAGGATCACATGGATGCATGTTCTTGCAAGCAAAACCAGAAGAAACGAAGTCAAGCTAGTATGTATTAGGAAACACTAGTTTTGACATTGTCACTTTAATGCCTTATGGTTCATGGACACACACTGCATCTGAAGCCCCGTGGGCAAGTTCCTGATCCTTTCTGCTTTGCATAATGAGCAACTCCGGCTCTCAGAGCTCAGTTCTCCTTCTGTTTTACAGGTCCCTGAAATTTATCCAGTTTCACTGCTTCATACCTGTGTTCCTATCAGAAAAGATGCTGAAACAGCTGTGGGATGAATTATCTGTTTATTTATTCATTAAAAATGTTTCTTTGACCTGGCAAAATGTGGTGAGCTGGGAAAGCCTTTTTGTCACTCATATTACCTCTTTTCCTCCAGAGGAGTCACAGAGAATTTAAAGGTCATTTGAAAAGCAGCCTTTTGCTCTTTGACAGCCCGTTCAATATTAGCCTGCAGTTTTACTTTACAAAGTCATTATTATTAACTGCATTCATGGCTTCTGCTGTTTTCCTGGGATTGCAAAGTAACTTGAGATACTAATTGCAATGAGCTAATTTGGCAATACCATGCAAAACTTCCTTAAGGCATTAGTTAAGAATATACTTTCCTTTACACAAAGAGTATTTGAAAGAGGGAACAGACTGCAAAGGCAGCAGAAGGTATGCTTTTGTACTCCTATACTTAAGAGTAGATGGTATAATTAGCTTACAATGGCAGTTGAATATATTTCTCAGAACAAGAAAAGAACATACAGAATTAAACAGTAGCTTTAGCTTAATGGTAATCAGTGATAATGATGATAATAATAATAGTACTTAGAACTTTAATGTAGAGATTTGCATCTTGAAAATGCTATGCAAAACATTGACTTAATTACTGTCACCTCTTCAGGGAAGGTAGGTATTATCACCCTGGCTTAATAGATAGGGAAATTGAGATATAAGGAAATGAAATGACTTGCCAAAGGCTCTGCAAGAGGCTGTAGAGGGATTCAAACTTTCCAGGTCCCTTTACCATTTGCTTCGCTATACCAAACTAATTATGCACACTTTAGGGCTGCTTTGTGCTTTTGGAAGTTGAGCCCAAGTCCTTTGAAATTAAAACTGTGTGTGTAGTGTTTTAAAGGTTTTCTTTTTCAATCAGTATGTGATTGGAAAAAACACTTTAATATGATTTTCCTCTCTGGGTCAGCCTGAAACATATAGTCACAGGCAAAAAGTTCAGTTTTGTTTTAAAATATTTATTTCTTTACCTTAGTATACAGACCGACTTATAAAAGAAAAGCCAAAATTTTGTATAGAGTAAGTCAGAAAACAAAAGAGATTTTACCCGAATTTATTTATACCCGAATTTATTTTGTTATTAATTCAGGGAGGCAGGGGGTGGAGGGTTTTGATGAAATTATTTACCAAATTCCAAGTTTATTAATGCTTTCTCTGACATGCAAACTGCATGGATTTTTTTTTTTTGAATTTCTATCTAGTAGATATATTCTTCCTTGTCCTTATTAAAACCAATGTGAATCTTTCTGCCTCAATCATTTCTCCTTATGGAAGGACTGAGGATCAACCCTGTGATTTGATTACTTGCAGTGTTATGTTGAGTCAAATGGTGCAGTGATAACATAAACAGCTTTCTGGCCACAACCACAATTTAAGGTGGTGATGAGATATTGCAAGATGAATTGTGTTCCATAAGGATAAAGAGAAAACCTCGGCTTTTAGTTATAATTATTTCCCTGTGTGAAAGACATTAAAACTAGACTACAGGAATCGGTTTTGCTTTGACTGCTTATAGTATGTTTTTAGCATAGATCTTATGGGCACTGCAGTTCTGGTTAATTAAGTCTGAACCATAGTTCACTTCTTAGATAAGAAATGTAGTTCTGTATCTGTAGAACATAAGGCAGTAATAGATGTCAGTGTCTGTGTTTGCAGGATTTAGAAGGAGCTTTTGATAATTGTTTTCTCTTCATCCTGCATTCTGTCACCTTCACTTACCAGCGGATCAGTGCACACAAGCTTACAGGCGTTTAAAAGCTGGATGTGCTGAGCTCCTCTCTGTGAACAGAGGGAGATGTGCCTCTATATTGGGAGCCTTTCTATACACAGCTGGTGTCTCATTTATGTGTTTTGAGTACCTACAGGGTGTGGGGGCATTTGCTGGTACTCCGAATGGACATGACATCCGGAGGTAACAACTTCATGTAGCGTTATTGATTTTTGCATTGTACCAGCACTGATTTCTGGGTATGTGAATCCCTTGCTGAGCCTCTGATGATAGTCTGACCTAAAGCTTCAGAAGATTTCAGTAGATGAACTTCAGGAGTGCTTACCCTGTTTCCAGAACAACATGGTCAAGTTCATTCAGCTAATCAAAACATCAGACATTTTTATCCAGCAGGATTTAACTGGGGTTTTTGTTAAAAGCTTTTGCTTCATTTTCACTTTTTTTTTTTTTCGTATTGTCATGACTGAACATAGCAGCAGAAATAAGTAATATTGAAAAAACAGTGGAGAATTTTTCTGAAAAGTATCCTTTGCATTTGCTTTCTGCAGGCATTTTACATTAAAACCCAAATACTCTTGCAGCAGTCACAGTTTTCCAGTCAGGGTAAGCATGAAGAAACTATTTATATAAAGCAGAAATAGGCAAAGAATGGCTAGTTACACAGCTCGAGTTTAGATTTTTTTCCCCAACAAATTGCTTTAAGTGCATGATATGGGCAAAAACTGTTCCCAGGTTTATTTAGCAAGTCATTTCAAGTAAGTTATATGTTCAAGAGAATCACAGGATAACAGTAAGCTAATAGAAATGTGCATTCTTTCACATAATTGATAAGATTTATTAACTCCTGCAATTATTAAAATGATCTGTCTTTTTCAGAGGGTAGAAATGAAATACTAAATTTGGTTTATCCTGACAGTCCATACTAGAATATCAGAGATGAGTTGTTGCCTCCTCATAGTTTAACTGACTCCATTCTTTGAGTAGTACTACATAAGAGGCGAGACATATTGGAGTGGAATATGAAATAAGCACCTGAAAATGAGATTCTGCTGTAATATATGTTGATCACACAAGGTGGCAGAATGAGCTTAGGGCTCTCTGAGAAGTAAGAAGCAGTGAAGCATCATCATTTTCAGTCAAAGACATATCCTTCCTTGCCCTACGAATATGCCAAGATGCTTCTGCACATGTAGAGGGATGGAGGGGAATTTTTTTTAAAAAAACATTTTTGATAATTATCCAAGTTCTTCAATTTCCTTTGGAGATTTAATGGAGACTGTTAAAAGCTTGTGGCTAACTTTGGAAATTAATAATCATACAATGCTCAATCTGCTCACATCTTCAGTTTTATTGAAAACAGTTTACTTTCTATCAATACATTGATTCTCTAAGTGGGGTTGAACTCTTCAGATGAAGGACAGCTACAAGAACAGGCACGTAGGGAATATTTCGCTTTTCCTTATTGATTTAGAGCTAAATTTACTTCTATTGTGAGTGAATGAAACTCTGTTGACTTTGCTGGTGTTGTTATTTACTTATAGCAGGCCTGAGCATGGCAGGTAGATATATGTGGCTGAACTGAAGGCAACCCAAAAAGGAGAAATTGAAGTCCAAGGCAAAGAGAAGGGATTTTTCTGCAGCAATTTCTATGCTACTGCTTTGGCCAATGACCTGAAGGATAGTAGTGACACTTCTTCTTGCACATTTACCAGATGCTCTCCTTGACTCACTTCTGAGACTGTTCTTGTAATAGGCAGTTCCAGGGGCAGGGCTGAGCTGTGTCCTCAGGAGCCTTTGGTTGCAGATTGCAAAGGAGGTCCTACACATGCCTGCTCAGTTCACCCCTTTGGAGCTACATAACAGCCATGCAGTGTACCAAAACAATGTGGAATTTCAGCTATGGTGTGGGATTTTTTTCCAGTCATATGCTCAATGTGAATTGCACCAATAATGCATAAAAGCAATCTTTGTGTTCAGCTCAATTAATGGTTCCTTGAAGAGAGAGAGTTATACCACCATAGGAAGCATTTTAAAAGTAGCTGATAATATATTCTCCATCTGAATTTATTTCTATCTGTAACTAAATTAAGTGACCAACCAGGTTAGTCTTATAAGTAAGACTTAAGGACTGGGATCTATTCATTGCTCCTTATGCAATATATTTCTAGAAGCTCGTTAGAAGCTATTAGAGCTTATCCACCCTTGCAACCTTTTCAGCAGATGTTCAGCTGTTTGTTTTTCCTCATTGCCTTAAGATATTTGGCTAAGCATTAAAACAAGACTGGAACAGGTCAGGAAAGTATTTATTTCCCAGAAAAAATAAACTAGGAATTAAAACAGATGACAATTAATATTGAAAATGTCATCTGTAATCTATTAATGAGAACTGGAAAACAAGAATTAAATGAAAATTTGAAATTTAGAGCTACAGCAAACACCGGAATTGCAATCTGTCTCTTTGCACAGACAAGAAGTTACAAAATTATAAAGAAGAAAAAAAGAATCAAGAGAGAAAGAAAGAAAAAAAAAGAGTTCTGGAAATATTCTTTACACACCAGCTGCATTTGTCTTTGGCCCTTCTGTCACTTATGGGACCAGTCCGTGAGACTCAGCAAGACTTCCTGAATGGTCTATGGTCATACCTAAGAGGCTTTTTTAGTCCACACCTGAGCCTTGAGTTTCAAGCCCTGAGAGCTCCCTGACTCTGTTATTGTGTCCAGATTAATCCACAGTCACGCCTTGTCTTTCAGCTGCTAGCTGCTGCCTCTCAGCTCAGCCACAGCACTTGTGTGACGTCTCCTTTGCCATCCCACTGCAAAGCCGGGGTGTTATTTTTAATTGCCAGTGGTTTTAACTTACCTGCTCAAATGTACGCTGCACAGGCTTGAGTCACTCGTGCATACTTCTCAGCCTAGATCAGGCAACTGAGTGGAGACAGCTCCTCAAAATGCCTCTCTGCTGTGACTGCCTGCGAGTCCTCCCTCTTCTTTTCAGTACAAAGTCAAGCACTAACAGCCTAAGCCACTGCAGGAGATGCTTTGAGTTAAACTGCTAGCCTTACACTGAAACAGGCAAAAAATCCTCACTTATACCTGCTCCTTACCACCTCTGAATCGTTAATTACTGCCTCTCAGTCTGATTTTCCTCATGGCAGGCTGCTGCTGCTCATGCTGCATACATAGCAAAGTGTGGGCTCCCTGGGAGATGCCAGCTGGGGGCTGCAGGGCAGTTCAGCCAGTGTTGAAGAGTAACAGTAGGGACAGCTGGTGAGCTGGGTCGCAAATCTGCGCTCAACCTGGACTTAAAGGACATTTTGGGTGCTCTCTGTCATGCTGTACCAAAACCCACGTGAATCACTTAATTCACATAGTCCAGGCAGATCTGCAGTGCAGTGTGAGAGATACAACTGGGACAAGACTTGGGCATACCAAACTTACACAAGTACTAGGCAGCAGCCATTATACAGTAAGTAATTATTTCATGTTCAAGGAGGCATTAGGGACTGTCTGAGAGAATACCTTGGCAGCGTGACAACATGAGCAGAACTGCAGAGCTCTTCAAGGAGTTGGTGACTCGGGGCAGCTCCTTTTGTCACTTTCCGGAGTCATTGTACAAACTGATGTCCACGTGTTGGTTAAATAAGTAACAGCTGACGGGGTTTCAGTCAAAATCTGTCTCAGAAATTTTGGCCAGTGTCCCTGAAAAGCAGCAAGCAACCAGAGGCATAGCAGCAGTGAGAGAGCTAGCACTAGAAGCGGTGTAGTGAGTCAAAATATTAATGGCTGTGACATGGATGCTCAAATAGAAGCCGTGCTGCTGGATGCAGGCATGACTCGCACTTGCACAACACGTGTGAGAGTAGAGAACACTGTCTGTAAGACCTGAGGTCCTCATATTGACAGAAATAAGCTGTGGCTATCAAAGCTCCAGACCTTTTGCCACATGCTGTGCACAGAAACCTGCTGTGGCCGCTCAGATTGCTGCAACCTGGTGAGGAAACAGAGGGTGGACATTTGGGCTCTCACACGTGCTGTCTCTATGTGCACACATGCACCCACAGATACATGTATGTGCTACTGAAGTGTGGTTACACGCAGTGGACAGAATGAGAGCACGTGGGCTTTATGTGGTCACTGCAAATGCTTTCGTTTCAGAGTGCTGCTGCTGGAAAGCTCGTAGGGCAACTGCATATGGATGACCCTGCTGTCTGGAAAAATGTGCTGTGAAACTGCTGTGTTGTGCTGGAGGTGATTCCTGAGCCACAGACGGTCCCTGACAGCCTTTGTAAAGTGATATGAAGCAAAATACCTGTGAGAGCAAGGAAATCAGTCTGTGCTGATTAATGCCAGCGTTGCTGGTATTGATGGTTTAGCTGCCTGTACAAAACAAATGTGGCTAATCAGTTCATCTTGAAATAACTTGTACTACTGAATAAAGGAAGTTGTTGCCTAGTCAATTTCATACTAATTGCTCCATGCCACAAATTCAGGGCCTGATCCAATATGAATTGACACCAAGGAAAGATACACCATTCGCTGTGATAGTCTTTGGATCAAGGCTTCATTTGAAAGGGAGCAAACACAGCATGCTAAATTAGCGTTCTTCTGAGCCTTCACTGTCTGTTTCTTGAGAAACAGACAGGCTTGATTTTATTTTGTGCATAGCCACATGAGTTGCAGCACTCACACATTGGATTGCAGGCCAGCAAAGCCAACCTGAGCACATCAAAGTTTCAGCAGGAGCTGGGGCTCTGTTGGCTGCTGTCTGCCACAGACCACCTCGGTCGGGTGTCTGACACAGGGTGTTAACTACGGTATTGCCTCACGGAGCCATTTACCTCCCAACAAACATTTAGTGCTTATGAGGCATTTGTCAAAAAGCCACACTGGGGCTATACCTGTGGCTTTAGCTATTTAAACGTCTTTAAAAATCTGTCCCTTGAGATGATTTAACTCAGCAGGATTTAGGCTGTGAAGGCTCACATCATCAAAGGGACCAAAGTGTCAATCCATCTCTTTTCACGCCTAAAGACATAACAGTATCATGCCTCTCCCCAAGAGAGAGTACTGTAGAGAAATTTCCAAGCTCTCAGCACCCAAACTAGCTAGCTCTGGAAGCAGATGGAGTATAATTATAGCAGTGTCGAGCTGCACCTGAACTAATTAGCTCTGCTGAGAAACAGGGATTGAATTTAATAATGCATGTTCTGCCATACCAAAAAGGCTAGACTGCCTTTGAGACCCACGCGAGTGTCTCTGCATGGTGCTGTGCTGAACTCTGTGGATGTACTCTGAAAGTCAGCTTGGAGCTTTTTTCGCCATAATCCACTGCACAATGCAGCTATCACCTTGTCCCAGCATTCAGGTACCATTGGCATAATTACTCCTCAGCTGTCACTTACCTCCTGACTATTAGTTTAGCATGTTAAGTTCTGCATATGCTCAAGATTTTGCTGTCCAAACTCACCTAAATGTCGAGATCCACCTCAAGGACTGCCGTAGCCTATTTCTAAAACCTTGAAGGCTTCAAAATGAAACCCTCTTTGCTATGGGTCTGAAATTACTGGCATGGTCAAAACATGCTTAAAGTGCTTGGTAGCTGGGAGAAAGGTAAAAGCTACAGGTTCAAATACTTGCTCTGGAGCAACGATACCTATCAGACATGGACGTGAGCTCCAATCTTAGATACATTTCCTAATAGCTATGATTAAAGCCAGTCTCTCTGGCCTCAGTCCTCTGCATATCAAATTATTTCTACAAAGGGGAGCAACTCTCATGTTGGTGAGTGAGAGGTTTTTTCCATTGCACAAGGAGTTGGGAGCTGGGATGCTCACCAGGGGACTGGTTTGAGCTCAGGCTCCAGCTGTGGGTCAGGCAGAAGGAGCAGTTTGACCCATCTCCCATGCCATCAGGGATAACTCCAAGGCTCTCGCTTCTCCTGGCCTATCACTGTTACTCTTTAAAAATGTATCTCCTGCGTCATGCAAGTGAGTGATTTTATTTAGGTGAGTAATGGCTCTGAGAGGATGGATACTGGGCCTCCCTGGACACGTTCTGTAAAGCCCACTTCCTCTCTAGAAAGTGCAAAAGGAAACTGTACCCTTGAATTACTTAATGTCTTTTGAAAATTTTAGGCATGGTTCATAACATTTGATTATTTTTTTAATATGTAGCTCCTTTAGACAACTTCAGTGTATCTGTGTGCTGTAGACAACAAATTACAACTACTGGATCAAGCGTGCACACACCTCCAGAGCAAAGACCTTTTCTATTTATTTATTTATTTATTTATTATTATTATTTTTTAATTTCTTCAATTTTATAAAACACACAGGCTTCGATGTTTTGAGCTAAGGCTGATTTTCAGTAGGTAGAACTGGTGCGTCTTACTGGACCCATTGTTGCAGAGACTGGTATTTCTCTCATCAGAAACTCAAAATAGCTTTGATCTTATTGCAGAATCATTCTTTTTTCCTGCCATTCTGATGATAGGATGAAATAAAATTTCTTAACTAGAAAGAGATCTGATTTACAAGGTTTGTAATAGTTGTGTAGAATTCAATTGCCTGTGGAGGAAACATGGGAATCATTATTTCCCCTCCTCTTCCTGCATTTGCTCTGCAATATATTTGGCTCAAATAATCCATTTCTGAAAATATCTCTGTGGTACATGGGGGAGTGGAGGCATTATAAGCAATATTGCATTTGTAATAAGGGGAAAGGGAGAGCTGTGAAGAGAGGAAGGAGAATTCCCAAGTCTGAGATCTTCCCTCACACTTTTCCTGGCATGGCTTTGTGACAGACTACATCTCTTACAGGACAGAAAAATAGAACTGCATCCTCTCCCTAAATAATTAAATGAATACTTAACTTTTAGGTTTAGAACTTACAGTATATTATAAAACAATTACATTTCCTTTGCATGAGAAGGCAAATTACCATTTAGGTTCCTTTGTCATCTGTATGTGTGAGTTTGGAGCAATTAACATGAATATAGTGCAGGTGCAGTATCTCAGGAAATTGCAAGAAGCTGTGCTGGGGTTTTGTACCATAGAGGGATGTCAGAGCCACTCTTGGAAGAGTCAAAAACTGGAGAGATTTGAGCATCTGAAATGTGATTTTTTAATCATAACAAACACCAATAGATGGCTATATAATAGGCATGAAATGAATGCTCTATTTTCTCACAGATTGTACTGCTGCTTATTTAATTTAACTTGAGACTGCAAACTATTAAATTTTAGATTGTGAATTACCATTCTTTTTTGGGCAGTTTATCTTTCTAACTGTAAATAGAGTTTTTTTTTTTGATTGGTAACAGCACTGATATGTGGTAGTATTGATATTATCTCAAGACACCTTCCTACATCAGTGATATGAATGTTTACATGTTCTTTAAGACAAACTACTTGGGAATTCCTAGGTCTGGAATTTTTTTTCGTATCATTTTGTTGTATCTAACTGTTAATGGAAAACCAATCCTTGTACCTGACTCTGAGATTCATTTCATTTTTTTAAGTGCAAATTCCTCATAAATTCAGGTGAGCATGATAAGATAAATGCTGCCTAAAACCATACCTCACAGTGGGCATAAGTGGTGATTTAAATTTTTTTTTTCTCCTTTTTGGTAGGGTGATACCAATCCACATCTGCTGAGGATTTGACCCTTAGAGCTATCTGACCTGATAGTCATTTTTGCTGATGCTTCATTTACAAGGGCACAACAGAGGGACATGAATGACCGTGGTGATTATTCATACATGGTTTAATGCCCTTTTATTTTGCCACAGAGGCTTAAAGGAGACACTGTAGTAATGGCCCACAGGTCCCCCATTTTATCCGTGTGAAATCACTAGCTAGAAGAATGATGTTGATATGGAACATTTCCTTCCTTGCAGGTATAAAGGAGCAAATTCATCCTGGGGACTACAACACTAAACACAGTACATGCAAACGTTTGTGCATGGAAAAAAATCTGATAGACACTATGGAATTTGTGATAGCCATACAAATGAAATGACACACAGGCATGTCCAGTTTGGCTTTAGGGAAGTGGCAAAGGAGGAGGAAATGCAAGTATCAGATCTGAAAAGCAGCCTGCGGCAAAAGAGAGTTTTCAGGTTGTCAGCATGGTGAGTCATCTGCTCGGTGTTTCTATAAATATGACAACAGCAGCTAGTACCCCTTACTTTTAGCTGCACCAACACACACACACTTCAGTTGAGTGGGAGAAGGTAAAAGGGCTTACTCTGAAATAGAAATAGCAGTAGGAGGATATCACATGAAGCAAACTCCCGGAACAGGCAAGACTTGTGACAGGATAAAGATTATTTGTTCTGTAGCTAGCATCCCTAAAGACACAGTTGCTTGCTGGGGTGTTATATGAGAAAAAGATACATATTACTTTGGTGCTTTACTGTGTACTGCATGGATTTTTTTGGAGTGCAAGTTTTTAATCTTGACAAACAGGATGGTTTCAGCACTCATCTAAAATTTTAATGCTAATAGAAATATAATTTTTGTCATATTATCTTAGTCTGAGAAAAACCCTTTTTCTGCATTGGTTATGAGGTAAGGAAATTTGTGGGCCCTGTGGCACTAGAGAACCATCAGTTCTGTCTCTAGGTTCTCTGCGTGGGTCTGTAGCTAATGTTGCAACACCTGTCCTATATTTCAAGTGTAGCAGGAGGCCTTTTGAGCAAACTATCATTTAGAGAAGAGCTAGAGATTGCGCAGTCCCCTGTGGCTCTGGGAAAATTTAATGGAGTTGGAGACTAATCCCCCTACCAATGCTCTGTGGAGCACAGGGAGCAAATTTCCTTACCTCTGAGGAAGAAGTCAAATGCTCTCCAAGGGGGACCTTAGCCAATTTTTCCTCTTTCCCTCCCTCTTGGGTAAAGTTTTCTAAGGGAATGACTGAGGGTTGACCCTATGGAAATTAGAATTTGAGAAGACCCATTATAAAATTGATTTTATTTCCTTGTCATTGGAAAGTTGTTCCCTATAGCATGTTCTCTAATGATTTATCCGGGAGTTTCAAATGTTGTAAGTACCAGTGGTTCTGTATTTCCCTGACCTGTCTCACTGATGGATGGCACAGAGATGGGGATCACAAGATACAGCAGAGATGAAAAGAGAGATAGCCAAATAACATAAAGATGAAATTTCTTTTTTTATGGTTTGAGTAAACTGCTAGGGAGAATCAGGAATAAGACCAGCAGCATTTGCAGTATATATGCTGGGTGATATACTAGTTTAGATCTAGGCTACATTTAAACACAGTGAAATTTGCCTCTGACACAAACCAACCACTTTTAAATTTATCTCCATTTAAATCACTTGAAATTTATTTTCCACACTTTTCTTGTAGTATGTTTGCACAATATCTGGGAGAAAAGCTTCTTATTTCTCTTTTTCCCCCTTATTAACCCTTATGGGTTATTAACACCTCCCTCCATGGAGTACCCACCCACGCACACTTCTTGGGAAGCAAATGTGACGAGAAGTGCTGAAGCACTATGAGATAAGACATTCTTGAAGAATCTCTGATCTGTTGAGCAATATCTTGTGAGGTTTACAAGTCCAAAGGATTTAATATAAGTAAACAAAACCTTTCAACATCTTACAGCTCCTGGGGAAAAAAATCGAAAACATTCCAAAATTCACTTACCACTTCTTATTGTCAGTGCTACCAGCGAATCTTGCTGTCCACCCGCCTCTTCTATTCTGTCTTAAGCAGCCACAGCAATATCCTGTCTCTTCTGCTACTCATCCATCCAACATAAGTATGCAAGACTAATGTAATGATAGTAACCTGCCATCTGTTTTTTTGACTTTTATATGTGAGATTTGGTATTTGCTACTTTTTTCTATTTGGTATTGGCTCTGAAATTTTTTATGTTGATAGCAAATGCAGTTGTAAATTCAGTCTCTGTATTTCTCTTTTCATGGGGCACCACTTTTTTTTCATTGCTTGTGTTTTGTTTGTTCAAATTAAATATTTATTGCTTCTTAAAGAAGAATGAACTTTCAGTAAAAGATGATAAAGGATTTATCTGGTGATAAAACATGTAAATCTTTCCAGAAACTTCAGGAGGATTTTAATATTAATGCGGATCAAATATGAAAATATATACAACTTGAGAATATTTTCTTGGAAACAGGAAGAACTGAGGAGTCAGAATAGAAGTAATCCTTATTAGGATGAGTTTCTGATATTGATAAGACAGAAATACAGTATCTCAATTTTATTTTCTCTTGCTTAAATCTCTTCATTCTTTTGTGAATGGGTAGGAAAGAATGACAAGTCAGTTCTTTAAAATACACTGCTGGATAAATCATTAGAGAAGAAACTATAGGGAACAAGTTAGTAGTGAGAAGGAAGTAAAATCTGTTGTGTAATAAGTTTTTTTGATTTCTAATTTCCACAGGGTCAATTATCAGTCCCTCCTGTAGAGAAAAAAAAAAAAAGATAATTATTTATAGAAAATTAATATTTTACTATTTTTAATACTTTAATAAGCATGGACATCTCTCCTCCTCTTCTGCACTCAGGATAACTCTTTTTCTCTCCTAGTATGAATTTTGGTAAAACGAGAGCCTGGTACTTAGTATTCCTAACTTAATACAGCATACTAACTCAAATGAATGTTTAAGGTACTTATTTTTTTAATCTCCCTTTTACTCTTTCCTAAATATCACTGAAATCAGGCAATGTCCTTACTCAACATCAAAACAATAGAAATGAGAAGTTTGGAGAAAAATAACAAGAGAAAATCAATAGGTGACATGCAGGTTCATTTTTAAAACAGCAACACTCTAAGGTATACTTTTTGATTTTTAGATTTATTTAATTTTTAAAAATTTTTTTTTGGTTATTGGAATTTCATAGTTCATGTTGTGACAACTAGGGACGAGTGGGGAGCAAAGGGATTTTGGGGTTCCTGCTTCACACCTAAATTTGTATACTCCACTTTGGCATTATCTGATCTTCATTTTTACCACAGTCATGTCCCACTTTCATATGACTAACCTTTGCACATGCTCAGTGATCAATTAAACAGAGCTAGATGTGACTGGAAAGATATGTTGTTGAAAAAATTTACAAGATCAAGGTCTTAATAAAATAGGATAGGATGTTCAGATGATCCTCAAGGATTTAAGTCGTTTGCTATGTGAAGTCCTGGGTACCCTCACAGAGAAATGCTCTGACTTCCAGAAGAAGGGTCACTCCACACAGCCTCCACTTTTCAGGGCTGTCTCTTCTTTCCAGACAGCTAGAAATCCTCAAAGATCCACATTTAGGAGAGTGGAATAGGTGGTGCACGGTCCAGAGTCCAGATTATTTTTCTAACACTTTCTTCTAATACCCTCTTTTCAGTCTTAACATTATCATTTCGAAAGAGATTTCAAATTTGCCCAGTATGATGATTTTTAAAGTCTGCATATGACACTCATTCATGCTGTGCTCTAAGATAATTTACGAAAATGCCCTGCCCCCATTTATTATTTGGCATGCAGGTTTCTTTCACTTGCTGTGTTCTGGGACATGCTCTCAGCTAACTAGTGAAAACCTCTGCAGGATGTTTTGCTCATTAGAGAGGCATTTTGATGTTAAAGAAATAGTTTCCTTTTTATTTTAAAATGTCTTATTGGATAAATAGTATACACATTTTCCTGAGATGTGTTTTGAGGGCAGCTGCTTGGAAAATGAAGAACAGAGCCTTCAGATCTCTGAAATTAATGGAAAAGTTCAGTGAAATTTGGATTAGACTCTGATGATAAAGCAATCTGAAACAGAAACATCATTAAAAGATACGGGTAATGGAAGTGTGAGTTTGTCTGAAAAACAGCTTGTGAGGTAATAAATAATGAATTATTGTTAAGAAGTACATCTGTCTCTAAAGGGAAAAATGCATCATACGTCTGTACTGATGAAATTATTAAAATAAGTACCTTTGAGATAAGAGGATGAACTACAGAGAAGACCAAATGAACAGAGGGCTAGGGGGCTTTTATGCTAATTAATTAACGGACATACAGCGAAGAGACAAATTGTTAATATATGCTAAACACACAAAATCTAAAAGACCATCTGATACATTCTGTCAGAGACAAAACAGGTCTGTTTAGTTAAAGGCTGTAATATTGCATGTATGCTTGCAGGCAGAGATAAGGTAGCTAATCTAGCTTTTCCTGAGGTGCACTCTGTCTTTTTAGTGCTTAAATTTCAACCTTAAGTTTCTCCTAATGCTGCCGTTTGTATGGGATTGTTCCTTGTTTTCTGGCATATAACCGGTTCCTTGAGAGAGAGATACACCTCCAAATAATGACTGCTTGTCAGGAGGATATTTTTTTCCTGCCTGCCTTTAATGCAGACTCTTATTTTACAGACAGGTTTCTCAAGGCTCATGCTGTCTTATTTTTAATGGCTAAAAAATAAAAGGGAGGAAAACACTGACACACAGCCGTTCCAGACGAGAATGGAACAAGAGCTCATTTGAATAACCACCCTATGGATCTGTCACGCTGAGCTGGAGACATGCCTCAGCAACCTCCAGCAGGCTCAAAATCAAGCCCTCGGATGAGGAACGGGACGAAGGAGCGCCTGCAGCCCGCGCGTGCTTTGGATCCGCTTGCTGAAATGCGGCTGCTCGGGAGAGAGCTGAGTGCAGCCTTGCAGAGGAATTTAATTCACTGCATTACACAGAAACATATGGCTGGAAGCCTACAGGAAAATAGCAGAGGAGGAATTTTGCAGCGATAACATAAACCCTATTCTGCATGAAGTAAAATCAATATTCATTCTTAGAGCAACTTTCCAGGTTCTGGAAACCATACATTGTTTGATTTCACCAAGTTCGGGGTCTTTGCCTCTATTCCCTCCCTGATACACAGTTGTTCTTTAGAAAGAAGCTGCATTTTTATGGAATTATAGAATCATAGAATGGCTCGGGTTGTAAGGGACCTTAAAGATCATCTGGTTCCAATCCCCCCTGCCATAGGCAGGGATGTCACTGACTAGATCAGGGTGGCCAAGGCCCCATCAAGCCTGGCTTTGAGCACCTCCAGGGACGGGGCATCCAAAATTTCTCTTGTCAACCTCTTCCAGTACCTCTCTACCCTTACCGTGAAGAATTTCTTCCTAATGTCTAGTCTAAATCTATCCTCTTTTAGTTTAAAACCATTCCCCCTTGTCCTATCATTATTTACCTGAGTAAAGAGTCCTTCTCCATCTTTTCTGTAAGATCGCCCTCATTGAAAGGCCCCAATGAGGTCTCCCTGGAGCCTTCTCTTCTTCAGGCTGAACATCCCCAGCTCTCTCAACCTTTCTTCATAGGAGAGATGTTCCAGCCCTCTGATCATCTTTGTAGCCCTCCTCTGGACTTGCTCTAGCAGCTCCACATCCTTCTTGTGCTGGGGACCCCAAACTGGATGCAGTACTCCAAGTGGGGCCTCACAAGGGCAGAGCAGAGAGGGACAATCACCTCCCTTGACCTGCTGGCCACTCCTCTGTTGATGCAGCCCAGGATGCAGTTGGTCTTCTGGGCTGCAGGCATGCACTGCTGGCTCATGTTGAACCTTTCGTCCACCAGAACCACCAAGTCCTTCTCTGCAGTGCTGCTCTGAATGAGTTCTCTTCCCAGTCTGTCCTCATGTCTGGGATTTCCCTGACCCAGGTGTAGCACCTTGCACTTGTACTTGTTGAACCTCATCAGGTTCACACTGCCATAAGTTTGAAGCAAACCTGGCATGATGTGTGCCTCCCTTATAAAGCTTTCATAATTTGTTTTCAGTTCAGTAGGCCACAGGAGGCCCAAAAGAGGCATACTACAAGCTTTGAAGTGGTAAGCCTATAATGACTGCTGTTCTGACAGATATGAGTAGTGAAAAAGGTACAAGTACCACCATAATAAGAGTAAGAAATTAATTTAAAATGCCCAAATCTCAAAAAGCACCCATGCTGTATCAGTTGTTGGCAACAAAGCCAATGAGGGAACCCCCAGGTGGGTCCCATGGAGGAGCTCATTTTTAGTAGCAGGCCTCTGAGCTGCATGTAGGGATGGGTGGTCAATACCAGCGAATCTGAACTGGCCCAGCTGTCTTTGTGCTGGAAGTATAGGCACTTTCCCAAACAGATTAGAACTGATTAGCAACAAATTATTAAGCATAAAATGAATTTCTTGGCATTTAGCCACTGAAAACATAGAGTGAATGTATATCTACAGGAAAAGGAGAATGAGTATCCATGGATGAGTAAAACAGTCGTACACATTAGCTGTTGCAGATTATTTCTTGCTCAAAGTGGTCGTTACCAGTTAAATATAACACCTCTGTCCATTACAGTAAGCAAATTGTTATGTAGAAACAGGAGCTCTTAAAATGTTACTCTATTCTTCTGTGGCCTCTGCTATGAAACGGAACCCTTGCTTTGTTTCACTTATGTTAGTATAAGGTTGTGAGACTTTCCACTAGGAGAAGGAAGTAGTCTGCTCAACCCTTCAGCCAGTTTGTTTTAATTATTCTAAGTAGTCTGTTGGTAGGTGCAATGTCCCCACAGCTAACAGGAATACTATCACATTGATTGTCTAACTACAAGGCATGCTGCAATAGTAGGCATTGAGAGATTTATATATATGATAGATTTGATAAAAACCGTTTGCCTTTGGTGGGCTGAAGTGCTTGTTTTTGCACATAAGATCTAATGTTTCTTCCTAGCAGTCATTATCTTGGCTACACATGAAAATTAATTTGCCAGCTGTCTTATGACAAACATCTGAAAAAAAATAATACATAAAAATATAAATGGTATCCTTCCTGCATTTGTTTACCAGAAGGAGATTTTGACTTTTTTTTTTTCTTTTAAATAAAAAGAAAACCAGCTACAAATATTTTTAACTTATGCTAGGAAACAAAACAATAAAATAAAAAAGAGATCAGTTATTCTTTTTTTTTATGTGATGAATGGAAAGGTAGATATTTATATCCTGTTTCTGTGTCTGTGTGTCTACAGAGCTTGCAAGCTGGTAGATAAAAAGTGGGGAAGAAGGTTATTGAAAATTTGATTTAATTTGATTTGTTAAATAATCTTGCTTTTCCTATTGTCTGTAGAAGGAAAATATTTTATAGAAATCTCACTGAGTAATTCAAATTTCTGTAAAAACAAGATCTCAGAAGATTTTTTTTTCTAATGGACCAAAGTATCCAGGATACATTCCTCTATGGCCTCGAATTATTTACAAATTTTTTATCTTCCATTTTACCATTCTGTATTTTCTTTACTTCCCTTATGCATCCATATTCTCTCACATATATTTACTCATCTCTGTTTCTTCTCTGTATGCAATTTTCCATTACTGTCTCCTTTTCCACTTTCCAGATCTTTTTTTCTCTTTTTTTTTTCTTTTTTTTGAAGATTTATTTATTTATTTATTTTGGTTTGAAGCTGCTCATAAATGTGTGTCAGTAGTATTAACTTGCATCTTAAAAGCCCAGCCTCCCCATGTCTACTTCTTAAAAGTAATGGGCTAATGAGGAAAAGATGCATGACTTCAGCTTTTTATTTATTTCTAGGCTTGCTGTGAATCTTAGGTCATGTGTACTTCTGGGTATGCTGGCTGTACTGGGAGATTCACAATGGACAGTTTCAGTAGTGGTATGATGTTTCCAAACATACACATATATTGCAGGTGTGTAGTTCTGTTTTTACAGTGGTTTCTTGAAGGATTATAAAGAGCATCCATGTTGTGGCAATGCACCAGCATTCAGACATCACTGAGGTATTCAGACATCAATGGTTAGCCCTTGTTTGCCTTTAAGTGAATCCATTTCAGGCAATTTGCCATCCTGTTTCCAGCAATATTAAATATACAGCTCTGCACTGATCTCTTAGTGTAGGAGAATGTCTGCACTGAGCAGGTTTTTCATTGAAGATTTTTTTCACCCTTCAGCCTTGTGTGGCGCTTTAACGATCTGCTATACACTGCTTCTTTCTCTAATCTTCTGAGAGAGTCAGTAGGCACAAACTGTACTGAGAAAATTATACTATACCACACTCTGAAACTTGTGAGTTTGATTCCAACATGTCTGGTGGGACTGCTGCTAAAAGTCAGCATCTAAAGAAGCATCTCATTTGAATTCTGGGTGTACACGTGAGTTAATACGAATGTGTTTGGAGACTGAAGGCTGATGTATCAAAGACACCGTTCAACACCACCGCAGGAGTGTTCCTAATAGTGCGACCATTTTTTCCTTTCACTTCTGTCAAATTTATCAATGTCTGATGTCATTCTTTCTGAAAGAGAGAGCCTATTAATATGTATAAAGTAAAAAAAAAAGTTCATCCCTATGCATTAACATTTACTCATGGCAATTATGTCTGCACTTATTAAATTCGTACACTCCCCCCTTCTTTTTCTTTCTGTTCCAACCCCTACAGAAAATGACACCAGATCTATGAATTTTTATGAATCTGTGTGTATGTGTGAGATGTGTGAGTGTGCATACCCCCGTACATATATTTATATGTGTGTGTGTGTGTGTGTGTATATATATATATACACATCCCTCTCTCTCTACTTCTCTACCTTTGGTACTAATATATTTTTCAGTACTAATGACTGAATAATTTTACCCACTTTTTGTATCTTACTGCTAGAACATTTTCTAAGAAAACTAATGACAGCTTACCTGGAGCTAGGCTGAGCTGTTAGGCAGGCACATAACTGCATTGCTCCATGAAGTACACAAGGAAGGAATTGGACCTGAGAGCGGCATAGTTTGTCTTCCTCTCCCTCCTCATTTGTGCAAGGAAGAGGTAATTTATACTCCTCCATTTTCATGCGCTGCCTTCTGGTGCAACTTAATTTTCCTGTGCAGTGGGCCAGAGTGTAAAAGAAGGAGATGAACAACTCCCACCTCTTGCCATCTCCTTAATCCCTGCAGTCCTCCTCTCCCACCCTGCTGGGCAGCCCCTGGGGACACCTGTGTGGCAGGCTGTGCTGGAGGAGGGACAATCTTATAAATACTATCTGTGAGTGGAGAAAACCATGAGATTAAATGCTGTGTGTCTTCTTTCACAAAAAGTTTGCCTGTCTGTGTTTCCCTAATTTCACCCCGAGAGAGCCAGCTTTCAGCCCCTGACTACTGCTGCTTGGTCCTGGGAGGGAGGGCTAAGGACAGAGCAGTGGGTGATAGGCATGGGTGCACAATCTTGTGCCCCTGGGACATGTGCTATCTTTATCCTCATCTGCAAAAAAGAGGATTTTGTGCCACAAGTTGGGATTTGCACTGATTTTGGTGAAAACCATCACTTGTGTTAGGGAACTGTTTTCTGCTTGGGGCTCCTGGCTGGAGTTGAGGCAATCTCGAAGTATAAAGTGAGATTTTGCTGGCTGATACGGAAGAGAGCACTTGGATGAGCCTTCTCAGGAAGGGGCTGTGACTCCAGTTCAAACCTTTGGTTTGACACAGCCTGCATCCACTCATATTCAGCAGGACCAGAGAGATTCTGAGAAGCCAGAGCAAGCAAAATGAGAAGGTGCTGGTGAAAAGATAGAGAATACATATTTTAATGTTGGAATATTCTCCACGCTCCTCCTCCTGCAGAGGTGTTTATAATGCAATTAAATCCCATCCCCTTTCAGATCTGCACTGGGACCAGAAACCTTAAAAAAAAAAAAAGAAGAAAATGAAATTAAATAAAAATAAATGTAAAAATAAAAATAAAAATCTGCCAATAATTTTAAACTGCAAACTTTAGTTTCGGGGCTGCAACTGCCTTCTGCCCTTTAACTGGACAGAGTAGAATAAGAAAGACCAGAGAAACTGGGAGTGTTTCAGGGAGTAAATTCAACATTATTGGCTCAGCTGGATCAAAAGAGATCTGTTATTGCAGTAATCACTGTCATACCCAAAGGCTATGATCAGAATTGGAAGGATGCTGCTTTGATGTTTTCCTAAAATAAATACAAACATTTCTCACTCTTTTAAGCTGAGTCAACAAAAGAGCAGCTAACTGCTTTGTTAGCCAAAAGGCCCCCAGCACTACTTTGGTTGATTTTTCTTCTGCCATGGCTTAAATAATCATTTAAACATTATCTTCCTTTGTTCTCTTAGTGCATTCTTATAAGGCAGAGCGGAGCAGGAAAGTGAGACCCATGGCTCTAAACATAAGGCTTTGGTACCTGTTGACTTGTGTTTATTCCCCTCCTCGTTACACCCTTGGATTTGCAATCTTTCACAGTGAAATGTAGAGCAGTCCTGCCTGGCAGGAAGCTAGTCAGTGTGGACCGCTGTGTCCCTAGACATCACTCCATCGGCCTCAGGACAGCCACGCTTCTCTGAGGTCTGCATGCTGGTGACCACTCAGCTACCTTGCCATGTCCTGTTGGCTTTCAGGGATTCATCAAGTGAGATGTTTCAATCAAGTGGTCAACTGTCATCAATAATATCTGGATTTACCATGGTCAAAATACATGTGTTTTCTCTGAAGAAGCACTGTCTATGTGTTTCTGTTCACATGACTAACCACAATGCAATTAAATTCTACTGTGCTGCAGATCTGTGCAGTCATACAGCTGCTGAAGCCCCTCCAAAGTGGATGATTTACAAGTCCTGTGTTCCACTAGTCTGTCCTACTCAGAAGAAATGCATAACCTAACCATTTTCTTACTGGCATTAAAAGGTGCAATTAGTCAATAAAGGGACAAGTTAATATTCTCCACACGTATGTTCCAAACATCAGAATAATATGCTTTCTCATGGCTAGTATCTCATCATTTTGTGGTTTAGCTAAAAAGGAAACTGGCAGGACAACCACGGAGTACACCACGGGATCTCTCCACAGATCTGGGGTAGTTATTATCTCTGCTGCAGAGAAGTATTTTCTCTGCTGGAAGAATCTTCTAAATAAATGAAAAAGTTACTAGGGAGTAAAAGTTTTCTTTCTGTGGTTTAGAAAACTTTCTTGTCTTATTTCAAAGACTTAAGTGGCATGGGGAAATCCCCTAGCAGCCATAGACCCTGGGAATTCAATTGTCTCCATCTGTTCCCTATTCCCTAAGCAACATAGCATGAAACCTACTATCATTTATTTCCCTAAGCAGCCTCCTGTGGAAAGAGGGAGCCTTGATTAGTGTATGTGCATATGGTTGCATGTCCACATTTGGAAACCCAGCCACTGACAGAAATATCAGCTTGATGCTCATTGCCATTCTCAAGCTCTCTGCACTGTATGTGAAAAAGGTAACACTTCCATTGTGAAGGGCAAGGCATGTGGGAAACAAGGATTGAGGTATTCTTACCAGATACTAAACCAACTCATTTGCTTTACAGTTCTCAAAACAGCCTCTCTCATAATAAAGGATTGACCTGGGTTCAGCAAATTTGTGGCTCTTGTGTATCGTCAGATGATTCAGAATTTTTAACTAGCAGATGCATTCGTCTTAGCAATACCTTCCTTTCTTGAACCTTTTCAATGCTGTTCATAAAGCAGTAGTACATATTTTTATATTTCTAAATCTTAGTTCTGAGCTGTTTTTTTTCTCACTAAAATTGTCACCCCCCCCCCCCCCCCCCCCAGCTGTTTTTCTCATTGGAATATTCCTTGTTTTACAGAATCACAGAATTGTCTAGGTTGGAAGAGACCTCCAAGATCACCTCGTCCAACCTCTGACCTAACACTAACAAGTCCTCCACTAAACCATATCACTAAGCTCAACATCTAAATGTCTCTTAAAGACCTCCAGGGATGGTGACTCAACCACCTCCCTGTGCAGCCCATTCTAATGCCTAACAACACTTTCAGTAAAGAAGTTCTTCCTAATATCCACCCTAAACCTCCCCTGGCACACCTTTATCCCATTCCCCCTCATCCTGTCATGAGGCACGTGGGAGAACAGACCAACCCCCACCTCGCTGCAACCTCCTTTAAGGTACCTATAGAGAGCGATGAGGTCGCCCCTGAGCTCCAGGCTGAACAATCCCAGCTCCCTCAGTCGCTCCTCATAAGACTTGTTCTCCAGACCCCTCACCAGCTTCGTCGCCCCTTACCAGCCCTTTGTCACCTGTCGTTTTACAGAAAATGCCATTTGAAAATGAGTTTCTCTGACCTTTCTTCTTACTGGTGAGTAACTAGAAGTGAGACTCAGTTTTCTGTATGTTTTCTGTGTGAAGCTGCCATGAACTTAAAGTAGGTTTTCATCCCAGGCTGTTTTGTCTATGTCTACATGATAATGTTTCATTTCACTTCACAAGCTATCATTTTTGCTACAGCAGAGATCATTCTGTGAGACTGAATTTCAAGAGAGTTGGCCTTGCTTAAGTCATTGAAGGGTCATTTTGTAGCTGGGTGAGACCATTTGGTACAACGATGGGTTAATTTTAAGATTTGATACTTGTTTAGGGAAAGATTTGCAAGATATGTCTGTATGCTATGTTCCTTATTCACTAGACTACTCTTTTTCATTCACCTTTGAAATGCCTGTAATATGGTCCATGTGTGCAGATTATGTTTTACGGATCAAGTGAATTGGCAAATTATTCTGCCTGGCTACAGAATTCAGTTCCTTTAAGTGTAGGGCTGCATCTTTCGTTCCAGTCCAGAAAGAGGAAATTTATAACAGACGTCAGTAGATTTGAGATATTGCAGGACAGTTACTTTTAATCAATGGTGCCTTAATAATGAAGAGTTTCTAAAAGAGCACTGTACCAGAACTTCAGAATCAATGTCTGGACACTGGCTGGCCTCATGTTTGGTTAATTAACTTTTTTTTAGGGACATGACCGAACAATGAAAAGTGAACTTCAAGATCTTTGGAAACAACCATATGAGCATAAGAGTTTGAAGTTGTTTTGTACAGAGGCTTTTGAAGGACCCAATGTGTGAATTTTTAAATTAGTAAATATTATTTATTCTAACTTTGATCAAGAAAAGGGTTTCCAAATGGGACAAATTGATTATAGTTTTAATCTGCACATCTGTAAATCAATATATATAAAAACCATCTAATGTGATATTTTCTTATAGCAGTTTTGATTTTAAAAGTTCAACTCAAACACTGCAGTATTCTAAGCAAAAAAAAAATAGTAGGTATGATTGTTTTCAGCTAAATACTGTTTAGGCATGATTATTTTCAGCTAAATTTTAACTAAAATGCTTATAATACATCACCCGTGTCTATGAGCTTGTTAGCAGAAGTATGGCTGGGGAGCCTACAGAGAACTTTCTGTAGAAGGGGTTTTGATAAAAGTGAAGGTGGAAATTTCTGTTTCTTCTTTCCATCTGTTACTTCTCTTTGCTTTTTAGTGACAATCTAGCAAACTTTCCCAGAGTGAAAAGCAACATATTCACGATCATCATCATCAGAATTGTAGTGTTTTTTAATCCCTAAGAGTTGAAGAGGAGCCCACTGTGCTAAACACTATACAAATGTAACATCTGTTTAAGAGTAGCTCTAGAAGGAGCATCCTGACGTACTGCAGTCAAGCTAGGATAGGGACATCTGAAATGATATAATAGCTCTGCTGTCATCAGCCAATGTTGTTTTCTGACAGAATGATGTGACTGTAACAATCACCAAGAGAAGATTCACCACGACCTGTTATGGATCTTCAAGTCAGTAGCAAAAATATTTTCTTATGATGCTAACCTGTTTCTTGATTGTCTGGCCTCTTTCCCTCAAAATTTGCACCGAATTTTTGAAAGAATATGGCAATATAAAAATGATTTGGAAGGATTGTTCTAGTAATAGCTTGAAATATATTTTAATGATTCTTTTTATTTGCTGAAAATTATTTCAGGTAAAATCTCATTCCAGACACACACAGTTCTGCTGTTAATGTCACTGCTGTGTTAAAGCAACTTCTTGTAACAAGTTATTATTTTATGAAGGTAGCTTCATAAGAGAAGATTTTTTTTTTTTTGGTTTTCAGTTGGTTAAATTATATCAGTTTCTGCATTTGATAGTTAGTAGATGGAAGTATTTTATTTGTCTACAGTTCTAGATAACTGCATTATTTATGAAAGTAAGCATTTCTCCTTATAATATGGCAGGAAATAATCTGCATAATCCCCAGCTTCTTGAAGAAATCAAAACATTATTCATTTCCTTTTCACAGGTTTGGATGGTGTAAGAAAATAAGAAAGCTGCTCATTCAAAATGCAGCCTCTAAGGCCAGAGACAAACGAGTTTGTTCCAGAAGCTGCTCTTCCTCTCAGAGAGGCTAATGCTCAGGGGCTGATGCTAAAGGAAGGTGCTTGAGTCCTAGGGCCTCGGATCTTGAATGTGGCTTTTTTTTTTTTTTTTTTCATGGTGGAACGACAACACAGAAGGAGGATATTTTTATAAGTAAGAGTACTTGCCTTATTCTCATGTCACTGATCAGTGACATGCATTTATGTATACTATTTAAAGCTGTGTTAAATGCATAAATGTGTGTAGTCTGTGACACTCAGCTCAACAGATATTAAAAGATCCCAGCCTGTGGTAATCATTTAACTTGCTCTTCAAGACATTTGCAACTGCTTCACATTTTCTATTCCTTTTTAGTATGTGAGATGAAAGCAGGATTGTGGTGACAGCTCAGAGAGCTACCCCTTCCCTTTCCTCCCGCTATTTTTGAAGAGGGACTGGTTATTTTTATTATTATCTTATACCAGTCCTGAGTTGAAAACATTTTTAGCTATTTAAGCGCTTAAGGAAGATCTGCTTCTTACCTTAGGGTAAGACAGTAAATTCTTCCTTGTGTTGACCGCATCAGTTATCCCTACAAGCTTTTCACATGCCTGAGGGGTATTTAGTCAGACAGATTCTCTTCATTCAAGAGAAATCTCCAGTGAAGGTCAGCCAGACCATCAACACTTACTGAAGAACAGGGTGATGGGTTTGCATGTGTGAATGGGAGGTCAGTGACATGGTGCTGAGGAAAGAAAGTGAGGGTATATCTTTCCTTTTCAGCTCCTGCATGAGAGCAGCCCTAGTTTCAGAACAGAAGAGCTGTGATTTGCTTGCTCTGCCATCTGTACTCCAAGCAGCAGCAAAAATGAGGTCCTTCCCAAAACATGACTTGAAGTTTTCCTTCTCCAGACCTTTTAAAGCATTATCTTTGCAAATTTGCAAGGAAACAGTAGACTAGTTTATGCAATGGAGGATGAAGTGTTTAGTGGGTTCATTCAAACACTGACACAGAACAATAGTTTGCTATTCGGCAGTTCTCTACAGACTGTGTGGAGCCCTCAGGATTGCATCCAAATTTCACTCCTCTCATAAGATTTGTCTTCTCTTCCCTGAACAAGGCATCACATTCAGCTGGAGGGTGGGCATCAGCTGCCCTCTACCAACTGTACAGTTCTGATATGTACAGTCATGAGGTGGGGGGCAGGCTTCAGAGGTGGAGATGTGAGCTTGATTTCTGGGGAATGGAATTTGACTTGGGGAAAAAAATGTGCAAATCAAACAAGTCACATTTAACATATGAGACCTGACTTTCCCTTTGGCCTCTGAGTCCTACAAAGGCTCTCATTAACCACAAAGCTCAATATTCAAATGTCAGTCCTTCCCTTACAACTAATTCACTTTAACAGGGATTTATATATGAGTTGTCTCACTGGGATCAAAAGAGTTATCTACCTGCATGCAGAGTCATGCATACACATTTGCAGGATCAGGCCCTCAAGGCACACAGGATTTTGTTGGCCTACATGTCGCTAAGTCACAATCTGATGTGAATTAAGGAAAGTGAAGAGAAGCATATGGTTACATGGCAAGAGTGCTGCAGAATGGTTTAAAGTGTTAAAGGTTTAAATCACACAAAAGCTATAAAAATCAACTTTGTTTATGGAGCAGTACAGAGACCTATTGTACTTAGTATCGATCAATCCATTGAACACCTGGTTCAAAATGTTCAATTGAAAGCCGGGTAAAAGTTCTAAATTGAACAATCTAAATAACCTATGAACCTGACAGTCATAAATCAATGCCAATGTTACACATAGTTAACCCTAACCAGTTAGCAAGTTGTCCCAATTATTAGCTGTGTAACCTGGTTAGGAGTTTACCCTTTCAGAGTTGTATTAATACAGAAGACCTTTCCGTGCTGAAAGTTCCTCAGTGAAGTGAATACTAAGCTCAGTAAAGCCTCTATTCCCTGCTTCAGTGCCAGGTAAACCTTGCTTGAATATCAGTGTGGAAAAGAGAGAGTTGAAATTAAGAACCAGGGATACAAAAAGACATTCTGTCAACTTCAGGGGTTGAAGTGCTGCTACAAAAGATGTAGGATCCACTTTTCAAAGGTGCTTTATTCTGCATGGAGGATTATTCACATCTGTATGGTCTCTTATAAAAAAACAATTTTTTTCTGATGCCAGTGTTGTTTTGTTACATTTGTCCATAGGCTCTCTGATATTTGGCTCTCTGGAGACTCAGAAGGAAAGTAGTTTGCTGTCCTATCTTGTCTTATACATGCCTGGCTATGTTTGCCTTTCTTTACCTCCTGAGGACAGAACACTTTTTTTTTTCTTTTTAATTATTTTATTATTATTATTTTTTTAAGGGATACACACAGGAAATTCCATTTTCAGTTAAACCATTTTGCTTGGCATTAATTACATTATATGCCTCTAGTTCTTTGCTAAATGAATCCTCCATTAACTTTTATATTATTTTATCCTTTCAGCTCAGGCTGAAAGAGCTGTAATTGCCTGGGTTGCACATAAACTTTAAAAAACATATTGGAGCGATGTTGGCTTTTATTTTTTTTTCCCTGTCTGTTGGAATTTCTCCAGTGTTCCCATACTTAGCGAAAAGTAGTATTCATGGTTTTGTAATTTCTTCAGCCAACTTTTTTACAGCTTTTTGTTGCAAATTATCCAGATCTGTGGACTTGATTTGCTATTTAACATTCTCCTGATTTACTTCTAGAATGTACAACAGTGCATTGTCTTCGTATGGTAGGACAGATTTTATCTTTTTTTTTTTTTTTTTCCTGAACATCAGATTTATTTACAGAACATACAGATTTTTGCATGTGTTCTTGATATAGCTACACTTCCATGTGGTCAAAACCCCAAATCTTTCTTGTTATCCTTAACTCTGATGAACAAAATTAATTTCTTGATTCCATCCTCATCAATTTTTTTATAGTTATTATCTTCAATCTAATACTCATGACTGGTAATAAATGTCTTTTTTACAGTTATTATGACTTGCATAGCTGTTTTCATTTCTATCCAAGTCAACATTTAGGCTAGCCCAGCTAAAATTTTTCTTCTTCTTCTTCTTCTTCTTCTTCTTCTTCTTTCTTCTTCTTCTTCTTTCTTCTTCTTCTTCTTTCTTCTTCTTCTTCTTTCTTCTTCTTCTTCTTTCTTCTTCTTCTTCTTTCTTCTTCTTTTCCTTCTTCATCTCTTATTTATTTATTTTTATATTTTTTTCCCAAACTGGTAAAATGTTTTTAAACACTTTCCAGTTATTTTCCACATTTCCTGTTTAACTTCTTTCTCCCAACTGATTTAGCTCATAATTGTTTTCAGCTTTGCAAAATTAGCTCCTCCAGTCCAGCAAGAATACATATTACTGGTCTGGATTTAATTCTGATTACATATAACAAACAGAGACAAATCATGATCACTTTTATCTAAGCTGCTACTGATTTTTTTAGTCTACTTCTGTGATATTTTCTATAGGATAAAATAATACAAGATAGCATTCCAGAAGTGTTGGAAGCAGCACTTTTTAAGGAGTTCATCATTTATAGCATATTCCAAGGATATGCTAATTTAGTGGTATGAAAACTCCAAGCCATGCTATTTAGACTGAAGTGCTGATGCTGCATGGTTTATTTTTCTTCTTATTTTAAGGATGCTTTCTTAATGAGATAGTTTTCTTGTTTGTTTGGTAAATACTTATAGAAAACATCAATAACTAAAAAACAAAACCAACCAACCAAACAAACAAACAAACCACCACCACAAACACATACCGTTTTTTACCTCTTTTGTAATACAACAATCTCCATGTTAAGAATTACTTATGTCCTTGAACCTATTTCCTAGTTATCTAGTACTTCTTTTACCTAATTTTGATGGCATAACAGAATTTTCAAAGTTCAGAGCTGGCTTCCCACAGAATCCTTCCCAAGTAAGAGGGATTGATTAGAAGGAGAATATGTTTAACAGCTCCTCTCCAACTGACATTTTAAGAGGGACATGGTGCTTGTCTCAGCTTTTTATACTTGATGCCTTCCTCAATAGATTGCCAGATGGTAAAGTGGATCAGAGTGTCAGGCTTCAGTACATCATGTACCCCAGAAGCAGGAAACTGGCTCTTGAGTGGGAGTTACTGCTAATTTCAGTGGATCTGGGATCTGGCTCTGTATTGTAGTTGTGAAGAGACAAAGTTAGAAATGACAGACAACTCCATGCCCTGAGTTAGAGAAGATGATCTCATTTTGAGCATGTTCTTTATGTTTGTTTCCTGCTAGGAATTTTTTAGAGTACTTTGCAGCTACCTCATTTATGATTCTGTTCATTGTTGGTGTGTTGATGATAGACACTTACAATACACTTGTGTATTTTTTAATTTGAAACCCTATTTTTCTGTGCAGCTATGATTCCATCTTTTAAATTAGATCAATGTTCAACAGAATTAGTTATTTTATATTGTCAAAAATGTATTACATTTCTCATCGAAATCCTCTGCTTTTCATAAAATAACCTTTTTTACTTAGGACTATCACTATAATTAATAACAATAAAGTATTTTTTTTCTGTGGCCTATAAATGTTCAAACAGATGCATCTCTTAGAATACAGAGGTTTGTGAAATTACTTTTTTGATGAAAAATGTAAAATCACTAGTGCCAAATGTTTCATGAATACATGTCAGTCTTTGCCACATTTTATTTTTGTTGCTTGCAAAAAGCTGAATATAAACTGTTCTGATCCTCCCCCAAAAAACAGGTTTTTATTTATCTGTATTAAGCAAACTCTCTCTCTGATTTTCTTTTGTATCATCTCTTCTCTCAAAAGACTGGTGTGCTTAACAATGCAAACTTGATTAACTAATGAGGTGCTAATGTGGTGCATTAAAAAATTCTCATTTCAAAAACATTAGCAAAATGAGAACTGGCCAGACTGCTTATGCTTCTCATGGTGGAAATGTTGTGGTGTTAGTAGGAATGGAGTGGTGGACAGGTGATAGAAAGATTAGGCTGGGAGAGTCCAAACTTGGTTTGTGTGAGACAGTCACATATAACTTCTAGACAATTCATCATGAAAAGCTTTGATGACCCTCTCTGTGCTCAGTGATACTGTCCTCCAAAGGGACGGTGAGAGTTTCACACACAGTGGATTCATGATATCAAAGGACTGCAATAGGTTTTGAAAGCTAAGATGATATACCTATTAAATTTTCCACTCTGTGAGGCTCCCCCTCTGGGCTTAAGAGGTCTGTAGAAAGTCTTAGGCTGTAACTGCTTCACTAAGGAACTGTATTTATTCGTTGCAAAATGGTACTTGTGTAAACCAACATTTTAATGGTAGGACTTCCTCCAATGCTACAAAACCCCACCATTTTAAGTAGAAATGACAGAGACTACCAGTGGATCAGGGAAGTTCATGGTATCAGTGTTTTCATGGGACAGCTCACTGAACGCAGCCCTCTGCAGCTTTCAGAGTCTTGCGGGAGAGAAACTTATGGTTCAAATTTTAACAAAGAAGCTGAAATGAATTTCTGAGGATTATTGCCCACTCAAAATTTGTATAACCCTTTTCCTCTGAATGTTTGCCTATCTCCTGTACCAATGCAACCTGTGGAAGACAGGAGGGTTGCAGAAGTGAAGCTCTAGATTGAAGGTGGACCACACTAGAAATAACAAAAGTATACTGAGAGGAGGCCATAAACTCATTCTGCCTGCACGCATCCCCCTATAGAATATGGTTGTTATGCTGGTCACATTCCAAGCAAAAACATATTAATCCGCAGAAAATATGGTAGTGTAGTTTAGGGAGAAATTAACCTGGTCTGGCTGCAGTCTGCTAAAACATGGTCATTGTTCTGCTTGTTTGGGTCAGTGCTGCTAAAGGTTTAACCAGACCACCTTCCAAAGCCTTCCTGCTGGTAGGTCTCTAACGGCTCTTTAATTTATTTTTCCTTGGTAACCCATCCTGCTTCACTTGTCATTGGATTTAAAACAAGAAACTATAAAGACAGCACTGTAAAATCAGAGAATAATGTGACTTAAAAATAGGAACCATGTTCCAAAAGTAAGTATCTGACTTGTATAAGAGTCGGTTTTGCTAATGATTTTGCTATGGGAGTTAATTAACAAACAAGTCATGCCTGTGCTCCTTACTGGTGGCTGCAGTAATCTTCTTGCTTGGTCGAAAGAGCTGAACATAAATAAGATTGTCACAAAGTGTATGGTGTGAAGGAGAATTTGGTATTTGGGAAAACAAATTTAAAGCAAGCCCAGAAATATCCCTGTGAAGTTTTCCCTTTGCAAATGCTGTCACAGTTGGTAGAAAGGAATCAAGAGACTTATTTACAATTTAAATGTAAGCTTGGTCATAGAGGACATTTTTTTGCAGACAGATGTGGATCAAATACATCCACTGGGTTACAGTGCTGAGACCACCCAGGCTTTTGCTAATGCTGGTGTTTACATAAAAAAGTTAGAACAAAGCTTCCCTCCAATTAGAAAGCCAATATCTAACTAGATGCTAACTTGTTATATACCCTGTAGTCTAAATGTTAATAGCTTTGACCTCCTTCAGTTTAATCTTAATCTCCTTGACAGAGCAAGTGAACTTTGGGTTATGCTTTACCGAATTGTTCCCTTTGTTTTCTTCCTCCCTTATGTTTCCAGCAGTGAGTATGTCACATATTGCAGACCCAAATGAAAGCCTGTCTTCTTTTTCAATCAGTCATATCACTAAGTATATGAGTAGAAAAACCCTTGTGATTGACACTGCTTCAACAAAAGCAGATTCAGTTTGTAGACGATAAGAGGCAAAGTCATACAAGCAATGTTTACAAAGCAGTGAAGGAGAGCAAAAAAATTAATGATAAAAGGACTAATCTTATTGTTTTACTAGATGAGAGAATGGTTCTTTGTGTTTGCTCTAGCAGAAACCCACAGATTGTCTCCTACCTCCCTTGTACACTTTTGGCAGCAAAATAATTTCCAGATTCTGTATCAAACACAGGCCTGTCGATAAAAACAAAACAAAACAAAACAACACAAAACAAAACAAAAAACACTCTGGAATGCTTGGAAAGCCTCAGAAAGCAAAGAAAAAGAGTGCTTGTACCTGATAGCATGAGCATTTGCTACCTACAGCGTGTTATATAATTGAATATTATCTCCCTTATGAAGGGGGAATGAGGTAGAGCAATGTTTATAAATCCCTTCACAAAAGAAAGAGTGAGAAACAAAGCTACTCAAAAACATGTTGAACTGGCTGGTGAGTTTTCTGTAGCATGGTGATTTCAGGAGACTTCTCCCTGCTAATGGAACACTTCTTCCTGATTTCTTCACTTTTAGGGAGGCCAAAGGACCCCCACTTCTCAACCCACACTCCTGCTGCCAGAGCACTTGTATGGTAACATGGTCAGCACAGGGCCCAGGGGTGCCACTTCTATTTCATGGTGCCAAGTGCTGGAGGGGGCTGACACGGACAGATTCATAGAATCATGGAGTAGTTTATGTTGGAAGAGACTTCTGGAAGTCACCTTCTCTGATCCCTGCTCAAAGCAAAGTATACTTCAAATCAAATCTAGGTTCCCCAAGACACTCAATACTCGTTATTGGAAGGCATGGTGTGTGTATGTGTGTGTACACTGTGGCTTTTTCAGGATAGCACATCTATAGAGAAATCTGTTTTAATCTTGTCTGATGGACATTATTGTCTGTGCAGGAGGCAGGACAGAGAATTAAAATCCAGGACTATCTCAATTGTCAAAGGACAACATAACCTTGCAATCCAGCTCCTCTACTGTTCATTAGTTTCATGGCTTAATTCCTATCTCTTGTCAGCAGGGCCAGGCAGCTTTGTCCCTTCAGCAGCTCAAGTCAAACCGCCTAACTACTGCTCACCAAAGGTTGCTGAATGAGTGTTGCCAATTTCTTTCCCTTCAAGATGAAGCCTGCCAGCTCAGTTATGTCGTTCAGCAAGCATCAGCCTCTAGCTCTAAACTAGTCAGTTGTTGTAGAGTTCATTGAGACACAACAGGTTGCAAATAGTGTAGGAGAAGTTATGGAAGGCAAGCCTAGGCTGTTTTAATGATTCTCCCCTAGACTCATCTATAGAGTATATTTAGCGTGTCTATCTGATCTAACCGCCCCATAGGAAATATGTGAAGCAGTCTAGCACTGAGGGACTAACACACACCTCAGGTTTCATTGAAACATTTCATTTCATTCTTTTCTGACCCTCTAAAAAGCCATTGCCACTTTTAAAGAGTGTTACATGAGTTAAAGACAGAAACTCTGTTGGGAGATAAAAATTGACTCACCAAGTGATGAGACAATTTTAATCTTACCCTGAACAATTGTGAATAATGGCAAATATCTAGTGAGAAAGAGCAAAAAAGGCATGTATTTCAGTATCATGTTCAAATTACTGGTGTTTAGCAAGTTACCAAGCATCAGTTAAGCCACAGGGACTGTATCTATGTATGATTTTAGCTTATGGAAAATGCAAATATATTTGGTTTAGTGTAAGCTTCTTTCACTATGTGCTAAGATAAGCCACCATTTTTTATTTTTATTTTTTTAGTATATATATATTTGTTGCTGTTAATTTCTTGTATATGGACACATTTAACATCCCCACCACAGTTCAGATGACAGTAATTTGTTAATTTGTGGTAATGTGATCAGGTGGCTGAGCTCTATCTCACATTTGTGCTTCTCACTCATGACTTACTCTTGCAAACTTCCATGAATTAATAAATAAGAGCCCTGGCAAACTAACCCTCAATGATTTTCCATGGAAACATCTGCATTGGAAAATAAAGCTGAGAGACATTTTGCATCGTCAATTGCTAACAGTTACAGTGCTCCTCTGGTACATTAGTTAGAGTAATTTAGGCTTTAGAACAAAAATGAGTAACAGTAACACAGGCACACACAATGAATATCAGGGAAATCAATCAAAGTGTAATAAACTTTTATTAAAAAAGAGACATTGCCCTCTGGCAATTCATAAAACAAGTCCCCAAATCTGTATAGACAGTACAAATAAACATAAAATGATTCTTTAAGGGCATAATGAAGGGCTCTGTCAACAACAATAAGAAAACAAAGCATAGATGTATGCTTGTGAAAGAAATTGCACATTTTCTGTTGTTCAGAAAGCCTTCGGCTTTTCTGTTTGATAAAAAAAAAAAAACCATACAAGATGCAAGAAA
The DNA here is from genome assembly GCF_964034855.1 of Anser brachyrhynchus. Lineage (NCBI taxonomy): Eukaryota > Metazoa > Chordata > Aves > Anseriformes > Anatidae > Anser > Anser brachyrhynchus. The sequence goes on along the minus strand of NC_137696.1, from coordinate 85,915,628 downwards.
TGAGTTTCCCATCTGAGCAATGTCTTTTTAGTCTCAGTTTTCTATTCTATCAAATTTAAGTTTATCATTGCTCCGAGTGGGTCTTTGTGCTCTGTGAAGGTTTTGAACTTACTGTGACACAGTTGAAGTACTTTGAGCTAATCCTAAATATCTGGGACTTGGCCA